>NW_024423319.1:104078044-104200192 GCF_017311325.1 Ursus maritimus | reverse complement strand
CCCCCCCCCCCCCCCCCCCGCCCAGGAGTGGTGGACAGTTTTAGTTGCTCCATGCCCTTGTCAACACTTGATTTTGTCTGCCTCTTCCATTTTACCTATCCTGTGGTTGTGTAGTGATATGGCATTGAAGTTTTAATTAACGTTACCCTGATGACTAAGTGGGGCCCCTTTCCCTATATTTGTAACACCCATTTGGATATCCTCTTTGGTGATGTATCTGATTAAGTCTTTCCCCCTTTTTTTAAACTACATTGTCTATTTCTTTCTAGTAAGCTTTTTTCTATGTGTGTTGTGGTATTTTGCTTTGAAAGATCCTATGTGTACTTATATAATCAGATTTAAATTTTGTTTGCATAATTTTTTCAATAACATTAAGTTGTTTAATTTATGCTGAAAGAACCAAGAGCCTTATTTTTATGCTCACTGTGTGTTGTTTCCAAATGATGTTGTAACTTGGCAAGGACCGCAGAACTATTTTGAAAAATTTCACTGCTTCAACTCTGCTGATGACTCGTGCACTGTTTTAACATGATAAAAGCTTAAAGCCTGTAACGAATTCAGCCACCATTTTATTCTGTCTTTAAGTGACATTGTGAGAGCATTTTAGGTACATTATTTTCATTTTATGTACTGTCAATTGCTAGAGAAGGATTCATTTGATTCCAATATGTTATTTTTTGTTGTTTCATCTCCAGCCCAATCAATCTCATTTCTCCCATCACTGACTTTTTTGTTTAAAATGTCCTGTTTTTTTTTTTTTTAAGATTTTATTTATTTATTTGAGAGAAAGAGAGTGAGTGAGAGAGATCACAAGCACGGTGAAGGGCAGAGGGAGAAGCAGACTCTTTGCTGAGTAGGCAGCCCGATGTGGGACTCGTTTCTGGGACTCTGGGATCATGACCTGAGCCGAAGGCAGATGCTTAACCAACTGAGCCACCCAGGCACCCTAAAATGTCTTGCTTTTAATCGTAATCCATTTCTGGCTAAAGGCTCTAATTTGAATTCATCAGAAGAAGTTGTAAATAATAATAGCACACAGACTGTTGATGATGTAGCAGGTGCTATTCTGTGCTTTAAGTGTTTTAACTTATTTAACCCATATGAGGTAGGTGTCATTACCAGCTTCATTTTACAGATGATGCTATTGAGGCCCAGGTGAAGTAACTTGACAAAGTCACAGAGTTGGTAAGTGGGAAACCCGTATTTGAACCGTGAGACCTTGCTCTCAATTTCCCCAACCCCTTTAGCTGTCTGTGTTAGCTTGGTATGACAGATAAACCCCTACCAGCATGCTTATTGACACGTTGCACATTTTTTCCTTACTGATAGTTCAGTTGATGCTTGGAAACCCTACTCTGAGCAAACGTTTGACTTGTCTGGACTGCAGAGGTTGGCCAGGATGTTTCACGTGTCCCAGCTTCTGGGGTCCTACTAATCACATGTCAGACACAGGGATGTGGCTCTTTATTCTTCCTCTTCCTCCACAAAGCTGGGGCAACACATCAGAATTCTTCTGCTTTCTCCTTATATGGGTCAGAGTCTGGCCCTCTTGCACACAGTATTAGAGGCCAAGCCATATCTTTTTCTCATCTCTCACATTTGGATTCAGAACAGAGAGAGACCCTTTTTGGACCTTGAGCCTCAGCACTGAGGGCTCTGTATTAGTATTTTCGGCATAAACCCAGCTAATGACAGAGCTGTACTGTGACTTCCCATTTGCTGCTCTCCCTAACGTAAATCTCAATGGGATAGCAACCGTGTTTTGGCCAATACAAATGATGTGCTAGGGATTATTAAATATGATTTCATTTAGAAAGTAGAGCCCCTGGGTGGCTCTTATCTTTGTTTGGGGAAACAAATCGGCACTTCTCTAGTGCTCTGAATATTAACATAGAATTGGGTATATGGAATTCTGTCTTGGACCTCATCCAAAGAATTCTAATTATCAAGGCATGCTAACGACCAAGTATGAGGTAGTTTTGCCTACAATGTGATCCTATGGTCTACACTCCTAAGCATACTATTAGAGTAAATCTCTGCTTGTTTATTTCTATCTTTTCATGACTGTAAGTTTTTTTGAGAAATGGACGTTTCTTTCTTCTGCTATGATCAAGTACTAAAAATTAGAAAATATCTATGTTCTCAAAATAGGAGAAAGTAGAAGGGAAACTCTGTAAGAAAAAAAAAGAGTTTTTCTTTTTTAACTTCAATAATTGGGGAATGTTTTTGACTTTTTCTTTCAGTTGTGGCACTAATAGCCCTGTTCAGAACACTGCAAGTATGAGTTTGTCTAAATTATATTTAGTGGCAGTTATTAAGCAGAGATCCTGAGTCAGGTTCGCTCTGTGGAATTTGCTCCCTAACCTGCCGTGGTTTGCTAGCATTTTTTTCTGAGCGTATTAGTCCCTGAACTCACTCTGTGAGGCCACGTTGCTTTTCTTTTCTTTTTTTTTTTTTTTGAACGTTTGTTTAGCAGAGGCCAGTATGCTTGGGCAGCAAATAAAGCCCAGTATCAATGGCTTAAGTCATGAGACCTGAAACCCTGACGATGAAAAACCAGGGGTTTATTAGGAGCCATTTACTGCATCTGGATCTATGAGTCATTCCAGCTCTGTGGGGGGGTTCAACTTTCATGAATGGTGGAAAGAGCTCAAGAATGTGATAGAGCAGTGGTATCTACTTCCCCCTCACCAAAGATTCCTTTTTCTCCTTACCTACTCTGTTCTGACTCTGTTTTGCTAATAGATTTTGGATGGGGGAAGATTTTATGACTTATTTGCCAATCGATTCAGAAGTTTCCAATAGGTATTATGGTGTAAGAGAAAAACTGATTTTCTTATGATACACAGTAAAAGTTATTTGATGCCTTTCTTTTTAAAAAATATTATATTTATTTATTTGAGAGAGAGAGACAGGGATAGCGACAGAGAGCACAAGCTGGGAGGAGAGGGAGAAGCAGGCTCCCTGTTGAGCAGGGAGCCCGATGTGGGTCTCTATCCAGGACACTGGGATCATGACCTGAGCCGAAGGCAGATGCTTAACCAACTGAGCCACCCAGGCACCCCTATTTGATGCCTTTCTGAGTAATTTTGCAACAGTAGGACCTCCCTTGCTATACAGGCTTCTTTTATTCACAAGTCTTTATTAATTCACAAAAAGAGGTGAAAATTTAAGAGAACACTTGTATGTTTGACAGGTCTATTTCCTTTTCAGTATTGTACAATAAATTATTGTAACATGGGTATCTCTGAGCCTCACTTACTAGTGGTTACAGATGGAATTGTGTTAATGTTAGGAATCCAGATTTTCTAGCTCACAGGGGACTTCCAGCCTCCACAAAGCCCCTTTCTCCACGGGAGGATTTCTCTGTCTTTAGGGGGAGGCATGCGTGTGCTCAGGGATCATCATGCAGAGTTGCCATATTGTTTCTTTCATGCTCCACGTCCTCCTTGTTGATGGCTTTTGCTCCTGACACTGCTTGATGATGCCTCTGGTTCCCACCATGTTTTCTCTGGTGGCTCTTCTGGGAATGCCAAGGGGATTGTGAACAAGGTGCTCATCCTGGGGAGGCAGGGTGGTGCTTACGGAGCATGGAGACCACAAAATTGCATATGCTTCCCCCAAGTCATGCCTCATAGAATCTTTAATTAAATGGTCCTTTTAGCTTTTCCCTGCACTTCTGTTATTTTTTTAAAAGTGATCTCTACACCCAATGTGGGGCTCGAACTCACTGCCCGAAGATCAAGAGTCACACTTCTACCAACTGAGCCAGCCAGGCATGCCCCTCCCTGCACTTCTCTTGATTGGAAGTCAGGCTCTATCTTCTGGGGCCAGTTGGAGAACTAGTACCGGGACAGTCTTCATTTGTCCTCCCACCTCTTATTCCTGCCTCTGGTAGTGGGCCATGTAATTCCCCTGTCCTGTTATTCAAAAAGCGTATCAACACACACATACAGATAGACTTTTGGGGGGACTCTGCTGGTCTCTCAAGACATATGGTCTTAGAGGCACCTAGGTTGCTCAGTCGGGAAGACTTGTGATTTCGGCTCGGGTCATGATCTTAGGGTTGTGAGATTGAGCCCCGCTTTGGACTCTGCACTCAGCGAGGCGTTGGCTTGAGAGTCTTTCCCTCTTCCTCTGCCCCTCCATCCTGCTCTCTCTCTCTCTCTCAAATAAATGAATAAATCTTAAAAAAAAAAGATACATGGTCTCTGTTCAGGGCCCATGCTCTAGTTAAGCAGCCTATATCAGAGCCCTTCTAGATCCTCCACATCAAAACGATTATATCTTTAGAAGCTGATGAGCATTGGGACAAGATGAAGAACTGTTATGTTCTCTATGAGCAGTCTGATAGCTGACCTTCCTGCCACTGTCACGGTTTTCCTGATTCTCCTTCTTTTGTTTTGCAAAAACAGTATTATTTTACATTGGTTTAGAATTTAGTGAAATTTACAAACTAGCTAAGATCGGTTCCAACTCTAAAGTCTGTAATAACAATGCAGACATATAGAATTTAACGTTTACATAACATTTCCTCATCATGATTCAATTCCACCAATACTCACTGAGAGTGCCTTATGTCCCAGACAGTGTCTCACTTTAACTTGTTTTTTTTTTTTTTCAAATTGAAGAACAGTTGACATACAATAATATATTAGTTTCAGGCACACAGTGCAGTGACTTGACATTTATATATGTTATGAAATCATCACTCTAAGTCTAGTTACCATTTCACACCATCTGTAGTTATTACAGATCTTATCAGTGATACTCTGAATGTGGCTGTCACAGTTTAGGTGATGCTGCCTTCCTCTTACTGCCTACAGAGCAAGGCGGGCTGGACAGAGGTGGCTGTCAAAGCTGGCTGTACATCAGAGTCACTTGGAGAGCTTGAAAAACCTACGAGTGTCTGGGCCCTTCCTCCTGCAGAGCTTCACGTTTAGTTTGTTGGGGGCCCTATAAGGACCATGCATCAACTGAGTCTTGGTGCAGAAGAGACAGAGCATCTGAGGGAACCTTGAACTTTGACCCCAGGGACCACTCAATCTGTCAGAAATCGACACACACATCCTGGGTTTGGCATTGCTTCGTGATGTGCTTTAGAAAAAAAAAAAATCTGAGAACAACAAAATAGCTGGTCCAGAATGAAACTGCTGGCATCCAATTTAGCTCACTTAATATGTGCCATTTTATGGACACAGCAGTTTTCCAGATTTCATTCTCATTATCTTATTTCTCTAGTTTTCTTTTTCTTTTTCTGACAACTCATAAGAATGGAATGAAGACGAGGTTGGAAGCATCCATATGCACAAGAATATGACATTTTTCTTGGATTTGTGTTAGTTTAAATTAAGAATGCACCTGCAGAAATGTCAGAAATAGGCCCCCTTCCAATTCAATATAAATAGGCCATTATTATAGTTGAATGCTATGGGGGTTTCCACACAAAAAGTCAGTAATGATTTGAATAAGGAAAGGTGAGGCCTCTGTGGGTAAAAATGCCCCTCCTAGTCCTGAGAATATTGAACATTTTCCTAGAACATGAGGTCAGTGCGCATGTACAGTGGGGGCTTGGGGTGTTCAGCATTGGAGCAGCTCTGTGGTTCTTCTTGATATGTACGTGCATATGTTGACACGACAAGAGAAAGCATCACAGCATTAGCTCCGATTGTGAGATAATTATGACTTATTCATAGCACTGCAGGCCGATTACAATAATGATTACATTTCTGTAACCGTTTCCTCCCATCCTCCTTCCTGTCCCCGGGAAGCCTAAAGAACTTTACTCATTTATTTTCACAATGTGCCCATGGTTTAGTGGCATTTGTTTCTTTAAACCACCAAGGCGTGAACTGAAGGAAAAAAAAAGGAAAAAAGAGTTACTCAAGTTTATGAAATGAAATGGAATTAAAATGGATGTAGGGGTGTCTGGGTGGCTCAGTTGGTTAAGCGTCTGCCTTCGGCTCGAGTCATGATCCCAGGGTTCTGGGATCGAGCCCTGAGTTGGCGCTACTCAGCAGGAGTCTGCTTCTCCTTGTGCCCCTCCCCCTGGCTTGTGCGCGTGCTCTCTCTCTCTTTCTCAAATAAATAAAATCTTTTAAAAGGGGCGCCTGGGTGGCACAGCGGTTAAGCGTCTGCCTTCGGCTCAGGGCGTGATCCCGGCGTTATGGGATCGAGCCCCACATCAGGCTCCTCCGCTGGGAGCCTGCTTCTTCCTCTCCCACTCCCCCTGCTTGTGTTCCCTCTCTCGCTGACTGTCTCTATCTCTGTCGAATAAATAAATAAAATCTTTAAAAAAATAAAATCTTTTAAAAAACTAAATAAAATGGACCTAAAAATCAATTGCTTTTACCTGCTTATTTTTTATTAGGTCCTGAGAAAGCCTTAAATATTCACTTAGTGTAGTTTCCTCTTAGCAGGCCTTTGTAGTTAGAGCAACAGAGAAAGGCTGAAAGGATTATATGGGGCTAGTCATGGGGGAAAAATGAGATGTTGTTAGACTTCTCTTTAGAAGTACTGGATCTGTGAGAAGAGGTAGCATCGGGGAGCATATTAATGCCTTCCCTTGGAAACCACAAACAAATAGGGGGATAAACCTTTGCAGAGTTGTTCATCAGTATTTACTAAAGCTGAGTATATCCCTACCATATAATCCAGAAATTCCACTCCTAGAAAAGTACCCAAGGGATATGAGTGCATGTGTTTGTCAAAAGATGTGCATTATAAGAATGTTTATAGCAGCCTTCTCATAACAGCCCCAAATTGGAAACAACCTAAATGCTCATCAATAGAAGAATAGATGAATAATTTATAATATGTACATACAATGAAATACTACTTACCCAAAAACAAATAAGAAAACAAATAAACAGAACCCCCACTGATTCTCATGAACATTATGAAAGAGGCCAGTTATGAAAGAGTATATACTGTATAAATCATTGAAATGAAGTTCAAGAACAGGCAAAACTAATACATGATGATAGAAGTCAGAACAGTGGTGATTTATTTTATTTTAATTTATTTATTAGAAAGGGAGAGAGACAGAGACAGAGCAAGGGTGAGCTGGGGGAGGGGAGGAGGAGCAGAGGGAGAGGGATAAGCAGACTCCCTGCCGAGTGTGGAGCTTGACCTGGGGCTGGCTCTACGTGGGGCTCAACTTCAGGCTTGCCTTTGGGCTCAATCCCATGACCATGCCCTGAGCTGAAACCCAGAGTCATCTGCTCAACCGTTTGAGCCACCCAGGCACCCCAGAATAGTGGTTATTTTTGAGGGTAGGTATTGACAGAGATGGGTCATGAGAGCCTTCTGGGTGCTGGAAATATTCTAGATCTTGGTCTGGTTGTGGTGACCCAGGTGTGCACATATGTCAAAATGTATTGAGCTGAAATTAGAGCATATTCTATAATTACTATATGTGCATTATACTACAACAAAGATAAACAAAACAAAGGCAAAAACCTTAAAAAGAAATACTGATAAGGACAGGCATCGACATCAAAGCATCACAATAAAAAAGTCAAGAATTATATAAGATAACTAAAAATTGTTTTCAGGTGTTGATAAATTACTAGCCCTCAAAATGATCACCTGGTAGCAAAGTAGATCTATGTTCTTTCTTATCCCTCTACCAATAAGATGGTCATTTTATTTTATATTTATTATAAAGGTACTTGTTGCAGGCTGTTCTGGTTGACTTCCTAAAGACCATTCCCAACCTTGAATTCCTTGTAGATTTCTTATTCTAAATGTTGGAAAAACTAGTCTCATTTTGTCAGCCTCCCTTTCAAGTACTGCATCTTTCTTTCTTTTTTAAATTTATTTAAAGATTTTTATTTATTAGAGAGAGAGCACAAGCAGGGGGAGCAGCAGGCAGAGGGAGGGGGAGAAGCAGGCCCCCCACGGAGCAGAGAGCCAGATGTGGGGCTCAATCCCAGGACCCTGGGATCACGACTTGAGCCAAATGCAGACGCTTAACCTACTGAGCCACCCTGGTGCCCCTCAGGTATTGCATCTTTCAATGGGAAAACAGAGAATTTGTAGACGTGTTTCACAACTCTACAGCAGCCATAACTGATCTAAATTCTTATGCCTTTTCAACTTTCAATCATGTTATTTTAACTAGGGAGAAACGGGAAGTCCAGTACAACTCACTTGGGTTCCACCATGCCTCCATTTTAATTTTTGACCTGTAGATATTCTTTTGAGCTGGTAAGCAAGGAAGAAAGTGGGGAAGGGCTATGCAAAAGGCAAACCAACTGTGTTTGCCAGACATTTCTCTTGTTTTGTTGATCCAGACAATAATGGGCCAAATAAGAAGCACTTCACAAGAAGAGGTAACAATGATAGAAATTTGAACAAAGAAAACCACATTTCTCTATGAAGAATTAATGTAGTCTTGGAACACATCACCTTAGAATTTGCCTAATTTTAAAGGATAGATAAAATATAAATAACTTAGATCTCTGGGATAATTAGATCATGCCCATTGGGCTGTTAAAAGAGAAGGGGCCCCACATTCCTTCTTTTATTTTCTTGGGTAAGATAAAGTAGGTGGGCTTCATGGTTCTTATCAATTTGTATAGGAAGAAGGCTTTGAACACAAAATCTGCTTATAAACAGAACAAGAAAGAAGCATTCATTGGAACATCAGACAAGATAGAAGAATTTGGGGTGAAAGTAAACATTTTTCTGAAATGAGAAAGGAAAACTGAAGTTCAACACTTAAGCCTAAAAGAGAAGAACAAATTCATAGTTAGGTGTTTATATTAAACTTGAAGTTGTACAGTACAGAGTCTCTGCTTATACTTAGTAATCATGCAGAATTTAAATATTTATGTCATTTACTTTTTCCCCCATCATCTATATACAGAAAAATTGAAAAATTGTGCTGTGGACACCCACATGCCCATCACCTAGGTTCTACAATGAACATTTCAGTATATTTGTTTTATTACGTGTCTGTCTGTTCATCCTGCCATCCATCCATCCATTTAACTTATTTTTTGGTGCATTTTATTTAAAATTTTTTTTTTTTAGAATTTATCTATTTATTCCAGAGAGAGAGACAGGGAGATAGAGAGTGGGGGTGGGGAGGGGGAGAGGGAGAGAATCTTCAGGCAGATTCCCCACTGAGTGTGGAGCCCGACATGGGGCATGACCCATGAGATCACAGCCTGAGCTGAAACCAAGAGTCAGACGCTCAACCAACTGAGCCACCTAGATGTCCCTTGGTGCATTTTAAAGTATGTTGTGAACATTGGTACACTTCTCCCATGAATACTTGGGCTGTTTTTTATTTTTATGGAAAAAGCAATTTGGGATAGAATCAAGTGCTATTTTTTCTTCTCTCAGTTGTTCCTGTTTTGTATATTGAACCATTACTGTAGAAGTTATGATAACAATTAACCTTTTTTTAAAGATTTTATTTATTTGACAGAGAGTGAGAGAGCACAAGTAGGGGGAGTGGCAGAGGAAGAGGGAGAAGCAGGCTCCCCACTGAGCAGGGAGCCAGACGCAGGGCTCCATCCCAGGACCCTGGGATCATGACCTGAGCTGAAGGCAGATGTTTAACTGACTAAGGCACCCAGGTGCCCCAACAATTAACATTTTTTGAGCACTGCCTAGGTACCAGGCACATAATCCTATGTAACAATCCCATGAAGCAGGTACCATTATTATCCCCACTTAATAGATGATGGAGCTGAGATTTGGTGAGTTAAATACCTGCACAAGGTTCCACAGCCAGGGCGTGGCTGAGCTGGTACTTGATCGCTTGCACTTTGACTTGAGAACCTGGCCCCTGATCCACCAAGCCGAGTACCCAGGAGTGTAGGTCTAGTGCCCAAGAGGAAAGAGCCACTTGAAGGTTTCCAAGCCTGGTAAGAGATGACAAAGACTGTATGTGCCTTGGACAGTGCACACCACTGTTTCCATCCTTTTGTACACAAGAGGAACTATATGGTACAGGAAGGATATTATCATTAGTGAATTTTTAAACTTTCTTGATTTTTTTTTTTGCTAGTTCTCCCCTTGGTTTTTGACAACTGTATAGCTAGTTCATAAATATGTTTATCACCAGTTCTCAGGAAGAAAAATAACCAGGCATTAGTTTCTTTTTCTCTAGATTAATTTTGAAAAGCAGTTTTTATTGAAGTACGAAGTACACACAGAAAAGTGTGCTTAGGACAGAACTGAACATACCTGTGTGTGCTAGGAACAGAACCACACGCAGTGATGCCCAGCTGTTTATGGACTTCAAGTCATACCTACTCCTTTGCTGTTCTAACATTTTAAGTGAAGACCAAAGCAAACCCTTTACCTCTTTCTGAACATTACTTAGTTAAGCACTGACTCTGTTTGTTAAATGGATAAACCCTATAGCTGTAATATATATGGATTAACACTTCTTCAGATGAGACATACACATTGGTATGAATATGTAAAAACAAACTTTCTAGATAGAACTAAACTCATATTTTTATTCCATTTCTATTTTTTTCTATTCTTGACATTTCCTATGTTATGTAAAGCTGTTTTTAACCTTTTATTTCTATATTTTGAAGAACGTTAATAAATAAAAGATGTGAAAACCAAATTGCTATTCAAATTCAATTGTTTCCAATTATACCAGGAACTAAACAGAACCTAGCAATTCACAGCTTCTTAGGGTGAAAGCAGCTCAACATTATTCAGTCTTATATAAAAGAAATAGAGAAACAAAAAAGAGAGAAAGGGGAGGAATTCAGAGATTGAGAAATACGATGACAGGTTACTATTATGAAGAACAGATGGACGTAAGGCTCAGAAAATCAGTGTCAAGACCTGGCAGCCTGTGCTCGTTCCTGGTGTCATTGGTCATCTGTATTATTAGAGACTTCAGCTGTTTCTTGCTCTTCATTCATTTTGTTGTTTTCCTTTGATTAACTGGTAACATACGGCGTCCTTACAATGCATACTTATTTCAGTACTGACTATAACAGCTATAGGTATTTCTCATGTACAGAGGAGGGTAAATGAAAGAATGGTAAGCCTCAGTGGTGGAGATTCTAAACTACCCCAAACAATAGAGTGTGTCAAAAGGCTTGAAGAAATAAAACTCTTGTCAGCTTTCCTTTCCATCTAGGTTTAAAGAAGAAAAATGTAGCTAACAGTTCTTAAATGGCTGCCAGAGATCCTTGTGAAGTTTATATAGGGGGAAGAACTAGAATGCTATCTTCTCACGAACTGACACAGATCTGGGTATTTTGATGAGCGTACCTCTTTTTTGTTGTTTGTATGTTAGCACCAGAGATAGACAAGTGTCCCATGCCTTTATGACGTCTTCTGGTTGGCAAGTTACAGAGCAACCTGTTGATGCATTGGATTTGGAGGATGTATCAGTCACCTTCAGCTGCAGTAACAAACAACCCCCATATTTTAGTAGCTAACAAAAATACTCCTTTATTTATTGTTCATGGATCTGCTGGTTGGCTTGGCTTTGCTAGGCTCAGGTGGCCTTGGGCCCAGGATTTGGGCCCGATTCAGGTCTGCTTGTCCACGGGACCCGGGCTAAAGAACAACGGGTGTCTGAGATGTGCTTGGTGAATGACAGAAATACAAAAGTTGCTGGTGAAAGTTTGCTGTACCCATTAAAACTTCTGCTCATAATACACACATGTCACTTCTATGCACATTCTATTGGTCAAAACAAGTCCCAAGGCTAAACCTGAAGTCATTTGGATGGAGATGTTTACTTTGCAAACTCTGCTCTCTTGCAAAGCCAAATGGCAAAGGCTGTGGATTTATATTCCTTTGTACAGGGAGGGAGTGAAAAGTTGGGAGCTATAATCCAAACTACCACTGTAGGCCGCCAGTAGAGAAAGGTCTTGGGGTTAGTGGAATGTGATTTGTACCTTTTCCCCACAGTTTCACCAATCTGAAGTGAGATAAAGGACTCCATGCGGTTTAATTTAAAAAGTAGATTTAGGAACATTAAGATTTAGAGTAGTTTGAACATAAGATGAATCGCTCAAAGTAATTCAGGTAGTGGACCAGATGAGTTACTCAAGCAACATGGACTTACGACTTACTACTGCTCACCACCATGCTAGGTGTGTGTGAAGATATTAAACATCTAGGCAAGTGGGAACAATGTAGGAGAGGGCATAGCAATTTCCTCTGCATCTTCTTAGCTGAAATTTGTAATTTCAGTCGTGAGCACCCATCTTCCCACACTACCGGTATACCGTCATCACGAGCCCCGTATTTGGAAGGAATGTGTCTACCATTTAAGAGTTTGACAGAATGATGAGTCTGAGTGGGCCTCGCTGAATCATCCTTCTGTGGGCAATACACGGGCCTACCTGTATCTCACAACTCACAGTGGCACTTTGCCAGGAAGAGAGAGAGAGGAGCTAAGCTGGTATTTGTTGAGATGTGGCTTTCTTCTCCTTGCTTTGCCTAAATAAAAGCACAAGTCCCCCTTCCCTGTCTCTCTCTCGCTCTCTCTTTTTACAAGAAAAGGTCTAGCATTTCTCTTTCTCACTGAGATGAAGAATTTTCCCATAAGAACTTGAGTTCTTCCAACATTGTGAGTAAACATCTTCTAGTGAGTGTGGTCAGGAGAGAGCCATTGACAGCAGGGGACCAGCGGATCATTCTGTAAAGGAGATGGAAAAGCAAAATCAAGCTATAGGGTCGCATGAGACTTGGAAATTTCCCTCTAATTCCTATTTGTAAAATACTTAGTCGGCCTAATGAGTGTATTTAAAGAAAGGTATTCCTGCCAGATTTTCAGAAACAGAATCACCAACCTAATTTCTATTTGGACCAGAATCAGAATCTAATCCCAGCCTAGAAGAGACCTATAACAGCAATCCATTTGTCCTTCTGTTTCTAAACAGGGCGGTCTCCCAGCCGCCGTGCACCAAGGCTCTGGGGTCATCTGGATGTGCTGCTGGGCAATTTCATGGCACTCCAAAAACCCAGTTGTGCTTTGTGTGAGGACACTATGTGGGTAAAGAAATGGGATCTTACTGGATGCAGTGAGTTTTAGGGGCAGGTGCAGATGAACAGCCATCATCACACATATTGGGCATTTCCTGTTAACAGTCAGTTTCAACTGGGGTATGATGATGGACTTCTTTTCATTTAGGGTTTTAGTCTTATTTAGAATCAGAACTCCTTTAAGACTCATAAAAGAAGTAAGTACCCCCCACCCGCTGCCAAATGTACATATTTATATGTGCTTCAGACATTTAATTTCAGGGGTCACAGAACCCTTGAAGTTATGGCCTCAGATTAAGAGTCCCTGCTTTATACCTTTCTTTTCTTTATTTTTTTCTAAATTTTTTTTGAAAGAGAGGGAGAGAGAACAAGGGGGGAGGAGGGTCAGAGAGAGGGGGAGAAGCAGACTCTCTGCTGAGCAGAGAGCCGGATGCGGGGCTCGATCCCAGGACCGCAAGATCACGACCTGAGCCAAAGGCAGACTGAGCCACCCAGGCGCCCCTACACCTTTCTTTTTAATAGCATTTATTATAGGCTATTTGATGGATAGAAAGATACGGGTCAGTGAAGGGACATGGTGTAGATAGTTGGGCTCCCATGCTGCTGCCATTATTTAGTAGCCTTGGGATTTTGCTGAGTTTCTTCGTTTGTAAAGTGGGGAGCATTGTAGCACCCTTTCAGGGCTGTCGTGTGAGTAAAATGATGCCATTTCCTTGGCCTTTGAGTAAGTGAGTGTTCAAGAAATGGCAGTAGTTACTCTTGTCGTTATTGCTATATTGACATTGTTTTTATATTGCGCATCCAACAACTGGAAAGCTCACTGGAACACCTCAGAACAGAAGTGTGAATCAAATGATACTTTTAAGGTTACTGGCTTATCTTAAGGTATCTAGTGCACTTAGATTTATTCATAACCCTTGGTGCCATCCTTCACTGCATCCATCTCTGAACATGGCTAGTTAGGCATTTAGAACAAAGTGCCTAATACAGAGTAGGTACTCAATAAAAGTTAATCATTGTTGTAATAATAATAATTGTTGTTATTATTACTTCTGCTGCTTCTTAAGTCATTCTTCTGTGGAACCTTACTTTCAGGGGAAAGAGCGTCTCAAGATGGTTTTTTCAAGGGGGGGTAACATCTCAAAGTCATTGTAATAAGGGGAACAAAAAACTAGATTTTTGCCCTCTCTCTTTTCTCAGTAACTTATAAAAATTTACTTCTTCGCCTTCCATTCATTTCACTCAATCTAGGCTGGACACACAGGCTCCCCAGCTCCTGTGTGACAAATGATTAAATTGGTTTATAATGGTTTCTGAAACAGCCCTTGGCAGAACAAGGGAATGTGTCAGCCCGCTGTTTGGGTGGGGCTGGCTCTAGGTTCTCCAGGCTAAGAAATCTGTATGTTCAAGTCTCTGTCCCCCTTTCATTGGCCACATTTGTCTTCAGGTCCTGATTTCTCTGGAAGGTATAGGTGACTAACAACAGATGAAAATGTAAGCACTCCCCATGCTTGTATTAAAAATTTGGGGGGCGCCTGGGTGGCACAGGCAGTTAAGCATCCAATTCTTGATTTCAGCTCAGGTCATATCTCAGGGTCATGAGATTGAGCCCTGCTCGGGCTCTATACTGGGCACGGACCCTGCTTAAGATTCTTTCTCTCCCTCTGTTTTTCCTCCGGTTCTAAAGTAGCCCTAGAGTTACTAACGTAGCAATCTTTTTAAGGTGCCAGAGTGTAAGAGGAACTGACCGGAGACACAGTACTGGTTAGTCATTGCTATGTAACAATTGCCCCAAAACACAGTGCCTTCAAACAATAGCTATGGGTTTTTTGTTTGTTTGTTTGTTGTTGTTGTTGTTGTTGTTGTTGTGTGTGTGTGTGTGTGTGTTTTGGTCAGGATTTTGTAATCTGGGCTGGGCTCAGTTGGGTGGAAGGAAATGTAAATGTAGATAGAATGAAGGAGATAGACAATCATCATTGGGCATACATCACAATAATTTCTTATAGGCTAGGATTATCAGTGGATGCTTAAATCAGTGGACAGAGTATGATGAAAAACAGGATATTTGCATGGTCTCAAAGTGTCTCCCCATAAGATATTTATTGATCACAAAAGAAAAAATGGCCATCTTTAGTGTGGAGAAAGTTGGCAGACATCCTGTTAACCAACTGATCAAGGTTGACATTACCAATAATAAGACATTGATTTCATTTACACCTGATATGATGCACTGAGAAGAACACATCACTTCTGTGGTATTCTTTTTTTTCTTTTTTATTTATTTGTCAGAGAGAGAGAGAGCATGAGCAGGGGGAGTGTCAGGCAGAGGGAGAAGTAGGCTCCCCGCTGAGCAGAGAGCCCGATGTGAAACTTGATCCCAGGACCCTGGGAGCAGAAGGCAGACGCTTAATGGACTGAGCCACCCAGGTGTCCCACTTCTGTGGTATTCTTGCCAAAAATTTGTAACCTCAATCTGATCATGAAAAAAAAAAATCGAACAAACCTAACTCGAGGGACATTGTACAAAATACTTTATCAGTACTTTTCAAAAGTGTCAAGAGCATGAAATGCAAGGAAAGGGTGAGGACCTGTGACAGAGTGGTAGAGACCAGGGAGACATGCTGACTAAATGCAACATGGTATCCTGTATCAGAAAAGGGACATTAGTGGACAAACTAGTGAAGTTCAGATAAAACTATAATTTAGTTAATATATCAATGTATATTTTTTAGTTTTGATATATGAACTATGGTTATGCAAAATAACATTAGGGGAAGCTGGGTGAAATGTATATGGCAATCCTGTATTTTTTTTAAAGATTTTATTTATTTATTTGAGAGTGAGAGAGAAAACATGAGCAAGTAAGCAGGGGAGGGAGAGGGACAAGCAGATTGCACTGAGTGTGGAGCCCTGGTGGGGCTCGACCCCACCACCTTAAGATCATGACCTGAGCTGAAATCAAGAGTCAGTCGCTCAACTGACTTAGGCACCTCCCCTTTTTAAAAAAGATTTATTTATTTATTTTAGAGGGAGAGGGAGAGAGCATGGGGGGGGAAGGTCAAAGGGAGAGGGAGAAGCAGACTCCCTGCTAAGTGCAGAACCCAGCAACCCTGAGGTTGTGACCTGAGCTGAAACCAAGGGTCAGATGCTTAACCAACTGAGCCACCCAGGTGCCCCTGTACTCCTTAAAAAAATTAATTGACATACAGTGTTATGTTAGTTTCAGGTGTACAACATTCAGGGATTCAACAATTCTATACATTACTCAATTCTCACCATGATGAGTGTAGTCACCATACAATGTTATTACAGTATTATTGACTGTATTCCCTATGGTGTACTTTTCATCCCTGTGACTTATTTATTTTATAACTGGAAGTTTGTACCTCTTAATCTCCTTTATTTATTTTGCCCATCCCCCTGCCCACTTCCCCTCTGTTAACCACCAGTTTATTCTCTGTATTTAAGAGTCTGTTTTAGTCTGTTCGTTTGTTTTTTACGTTCCACATATTTCTAACAGGAAATTCTCTGTCCTGTTTTTGCAACATTACTGCAAGTTGTAAAACTATTTTAAAAGAAAACAGTAAATAGTGAGTTATATATGGAACATAAACTGTGTATAGGTGCTGAAGGAGGGACCCTTTGGGAGTTTATCACAAATGGTCTAGGCAAGAAACGATGGTGGTTCGCAACAGGGTTATTGGAATAGAAAGATGAGATACCAACAGGATTTGCTGATGGATTGGTTGTAGGGGGAGGAGAAAGAGGTGTTGAGGCCATATCGAGACCTCATAGAAGGTACTTCCTTGCCTCTCTGTTTCCCAGAGGACTAGGCCTCTTAAAAAAATCAAACACTGACTCTAGGAATAGGGTACCTGTAAGTCAAGTGATCAGAGTAGAGGTGTGAGAAATAAAGAACTCGCAGGCTAAGGACAGAGAGAACTGGCATGGGTGGAAAGGGGATGCCCAGAAGAGAGGGTATTTGGTATCATGTAAGTCTGTTTTTCATCTCTGACATCAGTCCCCCTCTTATAAAGACAAAGGACACAACACAGTAATATGAGGAAAACATGAACTGAGAAAATAATAGCTGGTCAGACAGAAAGGGAATGCCTGACGAACCATGGTGTCATCATTGGCCTGCAAAGAGAAAACAAAAAAAGAGAAGAAAAAGAGGAAGTTCGCTAGCCCCTGGCCTAGGTTGTAAGAGTTAGTTGTCTGTAGGTGAGTGTGTCACGTTGGGCAAGTAAAATGTTAAGATAGAAGATGGAGGGGGCTAACACTGAAAGACCACTGTAATCCACAATTCACCTTTGTGAACAGCCTCGTTCTGATGGACAAAACCCCTCCGCTCAACTGGTGTCACTTTGAAGTGTCTGTCCTTATTTCTAGGATAATCTCTCTGGGACGGAATGGAGATACCCATCCCACTCTTGAACCTGTCACACTGTATTTATTTTCTCCTTGTGCCTATTTTTGGCCCCCTTCTTTTTCATTCTTTGTCTTTCTCCCTTAGATACTCACCCGAGTTTGACAGCGTGATTACTTAATACTTACCTGCCAAATTAACTGACTTATTTTATCAACCGGGTAGATATACAATACCTTGACACTTGCTATTTGAGTATTTTCCTGCATTTTTTGTGTCCATGATGAATAAATGATGGTGCCAGCATTCAAATATTGGTATTGGTAATTGACCTGTTTTGTGTTAAAGTATGCATCACAGTATATAGTGTCTGTCTCACTGTTTGACTTTAGTTCATTGACGATTAATAGGTTAATATTAAAATTAATAATTTCCAATCCTGTTCACTTTCTAGGCTCCCTTTTCATTTCTCCAAGTTGGGATGTTTACAACAAAAGAGGAAGGGGCACTTAGTCAAATGAGTAATGAGAATAGCAGAGTAGTCCAGTTATTTGAAAATAGAACATATTTCTTTCTTTTTTTAAAAGATTTTATTTATTTATTAGGGAGAGAGAGAGACAGCCAGCAAGAGAGGGAACACAGGCAGGGGGAGTGGGAGCAGAAGAAGCAGACTCCTAGCGGAGAAGCCTGATGTGGGGCTCGATCCCAGAATGCTGGGATCTCGCCCTGAGCCAAAGGCAGGCACCCCAAAAATAGAACATATTTCTGCAGTTGCCCAACATTTAGTTTTGAAATGGCCCCAAGTTATTGTACCAACCAAGCACCATTGGCAACCATCTGGTGGTGCTGTTTATTTTTATTACATTGGAGGGCTGAATTGTAGTCCCCAATACAAAACACAGTATCATCATTAAAAACCACCAGACTCTCTCCTTCCTCCTTTCCTCCCTCCTTCCTTCTTTACTTTTCTTGACTCTTTCATTCCTTCCTTCCCTTTTACTGCCACTCCTCACTCTCCCCTTCCCCCTATTGGCAACGATTCCAGTGTGTCTAATGTGTATATTCATATTGATATGTATCAGAATATGTAGGTTAAATAAGAATAACCTTACAGAATATGTAAGATTATATTGTGGGTGTGTTTTAAAGATTTACATTAATGGTTTTTCCAGAGAAGTCATTCTGTTTCTTAATATCTTTTTCATTTGGGACCACATCCTTAATATCTATCCATGTTGTTGTGTGTCCTTCTACTTTGTTGTTCCTAAGTGCTCCATGATATGCTACAGTAAGCACACTTCACCTTCTTCTTATCCATTATACCCTAGTGACAGACACTTAAGTTACTCCAACTTCCTTTACCACAAATAACACTTCTCATAAATGTCTCCTTTGGGGCTGTATGTGAAATTCTCTGGGATATGTTCCAAGGGGTAGGATTGTTGTATCATAGGGTGCAAATACTATGATTGCTCTCCATAATGGTTGCATCAGTGTGTGTGTGTTTGTGTGTGTGTGTGTGTGTGTGTGTGTGTGTGCATGCATGCCTATTCTCAGAGCCTAAGGGTAAAATATTATGTATCAGTCATTATCCTTGAACATCCATGAGACCAGATTGGGGACCATTGCTTGGGATGACAGGAAAGGTGGAGTTATGTTAACTTTTCTTCTAGGATTGAGTCTGTATTCATATTAATAATAAAAATAACTACCATAAAGTGAGCACTTAATATGTGCCAGGGGTAATGCTGGGTGCTTTACACTCTTTGTCTTTTCTAAAAATTTTTTACTTAAATTCAGTTTAGTTAACCTATTGTGTATTATTAGTCACAGGGGTAGAATTTAGTGATTCATCAGTTGCATATAACACCCAGTGCTCATTACATCTAGTGTCCTCCTTAATGCCCATCACCCAATTACCCCATCCCCCCACCCACCTCCCCTCCAGCAACCTTCAGTTTGTTTCCTGTGATTAAGAGTCTCTTATGGTTTGCCACCCTCTCTGTTTTCATCTTATTTTAATTTTCTTTCCCTTTCCCTATGTTCATCTGTTTTGTTTCTTAAATTCCACATATGAGTGAAATCATATGGTATTTGTCTTTCTCTGATTGACTTATTTCACCCAGCATAATACCCTCTAGTTCCATCCACATCGTTGCAAATGGCAAGATTTCATTCTTTTTGATGGCTGAGTGATATTCCATTGTGTGTATATATTTCATTCTTTTTGATGGCTAATATTCCATTATATATATATCACATTCTCTTTATCCATTTATCTGTCGATGGACATCTGGGCTCTTTCCATACTTTGGCTTTTGTGGACATTGCTGTTATAAACATTGGGGTGCATGTGCCCCTTCATAAATTCTTTGTCTTGTTTACCCTTTACAATAATGCTGTGAAGTAGATTTTGGTATTATAACTTCTGTTTCAAGGATGTGAGAACCTAGACTTAGAGACTTTTAGTGACTTGCTTGAGCTGGTAAGTTTAGTTGGTAGAGAGAGAAGCTCTGGGATGGACTGTTGCAGCCTTGGGCATCAATGTTTAAGATACCGTAAGAGAACGCTTTTGCATTCTGATTTATAGCTCAGTTACTTTAATTTTGATGAGTGTGAACTAGTTACTCAGTTACCAAAATCATGTATTTTGAAACACCAAAACTGAGGTCAAGACCTCATGACTGACAGTGAACAATGGAAACTCTCTTAATTGACCTAGATTTAATGATGTTGTTGGAGGAGCTGATGGTCTCCGATTTACCTATAAACCCTACTGACGGATGTCCACAGATGCTGAATATTATACTTGAAGTTAGTAGGCTACTCTCCATGGTACCTGAACACTTCTGCTCCCACCAAATGAACTCTGGCCTTAACAGAGACAGTTACGTTTGTTCCCCAAACTGTTTATGCCAGTTGTAGTTAGTAGTACGAGTTATATAGTTTAATTAAATATTAAATGAATGGATGAAATATGAGTGTAATGTTTCTATGAAAATTAGGTTGAATGTGTTCATAAGACTCTATATGTACTACTTGCTAAAAACAGTTATTGACTAATTAGGTGTGGGGAGGCATCTGTGAAAGATGGGAAAAGTAATTAAATTTCTCTAAGGATTCTTCACTCCAATTGCCTCATAAGTGTCTTAGAGTTTTTAATACACCCGGAAGAAATGGAACCTGGCAGTCATAGATGATCCATTATAAGTATGGTTTATGTAAGAAAGACTAATACAACTCCCATTTAGCAGACCCATCTTCAAAGGCCTTGACCTTTCATCAAAATATTAGCAAATATTTGTGCTTGTACATTTGTGTTTTCAGTTAAATCTAATGTATGATTGCATTATTTTTTTAACCCCCAGGTTTACCTGATTTATTTTGTTAACCCGCCAACCATGTTTTCATATTGCATTGGGCAAACTCCTTGCCTGAGAATCCCTGCATGAAGAGGCCATCCGTTATCCTGTCTTCCTATATGTTAGCTGCATTAATACTAGGGTATATATTCTCTAATTAATAAATATGTGCACAAGGTCAAATAATTTTTAGCCAAGTGTAAAGAAATCCAAATACCCAAGTGCAATGTGGTACCATCGTCACGCTGAGTACCGACTGTTACCAGCCACTTTTTAATCTGCGAGTGTTCTTATTTTGCATTAAGGAGAACTTTTAGCACTTTCACACCCTGGAAGGCCTGAGCTTTCACAAGTCCTGTTGTAGTGTGTTGCCTCTGCCTGCTGCAGGTCTCAGAGGAACTTGTCATTAAAATTCTGATCTCAGCCCCTCATAACATAGGAGAAATGGCATTCATTGGCTCCCCAGCGGTCCCTCATGGGTCTCCCTTTGAGACTGGGATTCTTAGCAGTTTTGAGGGTCACATACCCTTTGAAAATCAAGTGACAACTTTGGGCCCTCTCCCCCTCAGATGCGATGCACATGGAATTTTACGTACACATTATTGGTCTGGGTTTTGGACTTCTTAAAGCCCATCCATGGATCTGGGTTCATCTCAGCTGTACTCAGTGCTGCTTGGGAAGGTAGGAGGTCGGGGATATTCTTGGCTCTGCCATTAACTAGTCAGGCCACCTTAGGCAAATGCATCAACCTCTTTGGGCCTCAGTTAACTTATCTATAAAGAGGCTTATCATACATTAATCTCAACTATCCCTTTCACTTCTACCATATCAATCTGTCTGAGCCCTCCAGTCTTTTTGTGAAAAGGAACTTGGCATTAGCCTTAGAAAAGGCCTGAGATCACTATTTCTTGCAGAACAAAGAAAAATACTAACAACTACATGTGAATAGTTGTCTAGAGACATTATCTTTTTTTTTGATTCCCCAAACACATACTGAGGGCCTACTATGTGCCCAGCTCTGTTTAGCAGTGGTCTCACCGATAAAGGTTCTGTCCTTGCCTCCCAGATGGGGTGGTTTCAGTGCACTTAGACATCCATTTTCTGTTTGAAGAAGTGAGAAAAGATCAAGTTATGTGAATTTCCCTGGGCCTGAAAAAAATCTGCTTAAACGCTGTCTATTCAGGCTTTTCCTGACAACTATGCCTCTAATTTAGCTCCCTCCTTCAGGACAAAAGCTAATGTATGGAGAGCAGCCTTTGCCATTCTCCAACTTCCTGCTTGCAGGAGACCCCACTTTTAATTCTTAAAGGGACCAGGCCTTTCTTCCCTGAAACCTTCAAAACCCCCTCAGAACAGCACAGTTCGCAAGCCATCAGGCCATGTTTCCTCACACCCACGTTGCTTTCCTGACTCCTGAGCAGGAGGGAAAAAATCTGCAGGGTTGAACTGGTTTATGGCGGATACAATAGAGCATTGAGAAGTTCTCATTTTTATTTACTTATTTGATAATCTGCTACTTATTTTATTTTTGCTCCTTTGTTCAGTCTTTGTCTTTCTCCCTTTGATACTCACCCGATTCTGACAGCATGATTACTTAATACTTACCTGCCAAATTAACTGACTTATTTTACCAACTGGGTGGATATACAATACCTTGACACTTGCTATTTGAGTATTTTAGTGAATTTAAAAAAAAATGTCCCCAGTGATATCTTATCCAAAGGCAAAGCCCTAGGGCTCCTTTTATTAAAAAAAAAAAAAAGCCGCTTATTGCTTTTGTATTTATAAACCATGTTGGTTATAATACGTGTTCTACTATAAGATAGAGCCAACCAGTTTTCTCCTTCCACTTACAAAGGGTGAAAGGTACTTATATAAGCATATATTCCAATTTAATTTTGTGGAGATTGTTCTATCATCTCTCAACAAGAATATGGCTTTGTTCACAGACATTTAGTCCCTGAATTGGGCCAATTAAGCAATTTTTTTGTTTGACTTTTTAAAAATACAATCAGCAATGGATTAATAAAATATTTTCCAAGAGCCAAGTAACTCATTTTTTATGAGTAGAAGTGGGATTAATGACATTTCTTATCTTTCTAGAAATTAATATACTGCCCATCTCCAACACACACATTTCTCCTATAGGTCAGTATAAAGGGGTAAGGATAGAAAAGAGTAAATTAAGCACTCACAGGTGTATTTTCTCAAACACTCAACTGAACATTAGGTCTCAAGATAATTTTTTAAAAAGTTTATTTATTTAAGTAATGTCTGCACCCAATGTGGGGCTCAATTTCATGACCCTGAGATCAAGAGTCCCATGCTCCACTGACTGAGCCAGTCAGGTGCCCCTCAAAATAATTCTTAAAATCTTAGGGCTGTAGGAGAGTGGCATGCTTTTTTCTACACTATGATATAGGTATTTTGTATAACATTTGTAGCCTTTACTGAGAAGACAGGAATTTCATTTCAGGTTCAGAAAAATCATATATAAGTAAGTTTCCCTGGGGCTGAATAAAATCTGCTTAAATGGTCTTAAGTAAAAATAAATAAAATCTTAAATAAAAATAAATTCTGCTTCAATGGAGCCTGTCTTGCTTTGTATGATACTTTGCAGCCATTTGTTTTGGGGATTCTAGAAACAAGGAAGGAGAGAGAAACAATATAATAGCTGAAGAAAGTCTGGAAATCAGGTCGTATGCCCTAAGAGACAAGGATACTTTCTCTTTTATTTATTTTTATTTTTTTAAAAAGAATTTATTTATTTGTCAGAGAGAGGGAGCGTGCATGCACAAGCAGGGTGGGTGGCAGGCAGAGGGAGAAGCAGGCTCCCCACTGAGCAAGGAGACTGATATAGGACTCGATCCCAGGATCCTGGGATCATGATCAGAGTTAAAGGCAGACGCTTAACTGACTGAGCCACCCAGGCGTCCCGATACTTTCTCTTTTGATCCAGTGAAAACTAACTCTCAAGGTGAAATGAAAATAATGCTTGAATATCGCTTGGAAATCGATAGCCATCTTGTTGGCAATGCTGTGCCTCTGAATTTGATATGATTAGCATGGCTTAAAGCACAGGGTATTTCACAAAGAGGTATAGTTTACTTCCACGCTGCCCAGAATCTATAGGCTTTGTCCTTACTCATTTCAGTTTCTTTTTTTTTTTTTAAAGATTTTCTTTATTTATTCGACAGAGATAGAGACAGCCAGCGAGAGAGGGAACACAAGCAGGGGGAGTGGGAGAGGAAGAAGCAGGCTCATAGCGGAGGAGCCTGATGTGGGGCTTGATCCCATAACGCCAGGATCACGCCCTGAGCCGAAGGCAGACGCTTAACCGCTGTGCCACCCAGGCGCCCCTCATTTCAGTTTCTAGAAATATTTTCAGGCCTTAACAATCTCTGCTGACAGTGGTTCTCAGTGTGGTCCAGGGACCCAGGGTCTTCACAAGACCTCATGAGGGCATATATAAATAAAAACTATTTTCATAATAATATTAAGATGATATTTGCTTTTTTACTTCTCATTTTTTCTTGAGTGTAGAGTGGCAGTTTCTAGAAGCTATATGACATGATATCACAGCAGACTGCATGCAGAATCAGATAAATGAAACAGTTGTCTCCTATTAAGTCAGACAATAAAGGGACTTGCAAAAATATTAAACAATGCCGTTTGTCTCATTATTTTCTATTTTGGCAAATATGGCTGTTTTTCACAAAACATGTTATTTATATTAATGTGTTTATATTAATGTGGGTCTGTTGTTATTTTTACATGAATTAATAAATATTTAAAATATTCTCAGTTGTCATTTCTAATATGGTAAATATCAGTAGATATAACCCATATAAACAAAAGCTCTCTGGAGTTTTCAATAATGTTTAAGAGTGTAAGGAGTCTAAGGGTGCCTGGGTGGCTTAGTTGGTCTTGATCTCGGGGTCATGGGTTTAGGTTCCGTGTTGGGTTTCACTTTGGGCCTGGAGCCTACGTAAAAAAAATAAGAGTGTAAGGGGTCTTGAAACTAACAAGTTTGAGAATTGCTACTTCACAAACATACACGTGGCCCATTGTTGAAAAGAACATAAGAGAAATACTGTAAAAGGTCAGAAATCAGTTAATGTGGAGCTCGAGGTGTTTTTTCATAATGTAGCAATAACACATGTGAATTTCAGTGGTATCACAGTTGTGTGCTAACAAAAGACTTACTGGTGTGATGTTATGCATTTTCTGTAATACGAGTCTGCTTGAATTTAGCAACTCAGGGCTAATTGCCATTGCCCTTTGTAATTTGATCATTGTTGTATAGGTGAGCGTTTCTTCAGTAGCCACTTAAATAGACTATTTAACCATTATTACACAGGTGAAGTTAGTGGCATTTACCATTTGCTCTGTTTTCCCATGGTTTGTTGGTTGTGGAAGATAAACAGTATTTGGTGAATTGTGTAGTGCAATTATCTGTGATCATCTGAAATTCATAACTACTGTGTGTTTGTTAATTAAAAAGGTGTTGGTTAAAAAAATAATTGTTAATGGTGTTGATGAAACTGCAAAAATTTGACGTTTGTGCTAGCTCTCTGTAATTCTTTGTAATTATGTTTCCTTTACCCCAGTCTTATATATTTTTGTTCTTCCTATTCTTCAGAGAGGACTCTATCCAGTCATGAATAATTTAAATGGGAATGTGGAACATTTAGAGAGAAATTTTATAGAAGAAAAGCTTAAATTAATTGAGACTGTTTAGCCTGCAGAAGAGGACTTACCAGCAGTCTCTCAGCATAGAGAGCCTTATTTTGCAGAGGAGAGAAACCAGCTGTCTTTCAACTCCAGGAGCTGGAATATGAGGACACGGTCTTACAGTGTAATCAGAGGGATTTAGTGAAGATACACTGAACATGTTTCCTCGCAGTGGAGGCTGGTAGACTCTCGAGTGGGTTCCTGAAGGCAGCTGTGGACTTGCTTTCTCTGGAGTTGTAGGAATTCAAAACCGTTTTCTTGTTGATCAGCTGTAGGCAGAAGTAAGGCGACTGCTTCTTATTGAGGCTTTGGCACCTCGACATTTAAAATTTGTCATTGGAACATCTGGATGTGGGTGGGCAGAAGGGCCTTTGTAAAATCATATCTGGATATTATCATGAAGAGAAAAGAGAGGGAAGAGTCTGTAAATGCATGGAATTCAGCACCAGGGGTGGTTGCTACCTGTCTGGCCGCTTTCTCTCTTCCCGCTGATTTTCTTCTCTAAGCTCATTCTCATCTTGAGGCTTATTCCTTTGCTGGAATGCTTTTTCCCTTGCTCTTGGCGTGACTACTTCCTTCTCATTATTTGATTTCAGCTCAGGTATGACCCCATTTTTACTTTCCTTATAGTACTCCCAACTGCCTGGAATTACTTTCTTTACCTTTAAGATAGATCCAGAACCCAGCCACTTTTCACTCCTCCACTCTTACCTCCCCGGTGTGAGCCCCTGTCATCTGTCACCAGGGTGGCCTTGGTAGCCTCTATGCTGGTGTCCTTGCTGCACCCTTGCTGTACCCTCACCAGCCAGGGGAATCCTTTAAAACACGAGTCAGAGAATAAGCCAAAGTATTTGAAAAAGGCCTACAGGGTCCTTGTGATCTGGCCCGCTCTGACCGTTCTGACTTATCTCCCGCCTTTCTCCCCTTCATGTATTTTATCTCCACAACATTGGTCTCCCCGCTGTTCACTGATCAAGCCAGACTTGCTCTTGCCACACTGAGCGGCTCAGCAGTGGCCAATTCCTTTTTAACGTTCTACAGAGTTTATTTATCTATCACATTATTGCTTCTTACCTATACCCAGAAAATGCGGTCCACGAGGCAGGGATTTTTTTTTCCCTCTATTCATTGCAGTCTCCACATGCCTAGAACAGTGTCTGGCATGTAGTAGGTACTCGTTATGGGTTGAGTGGTATCCTTTGAAACGCTGTGTTGAAGGCTGACTCTCAGTAGCCGTGAATGAGACCTTGTTTGGAAATAAGGTCTTCGCAGATATAACCAAGTGAAGATGAGGTTATAGGGTGAGCCCTAATCCAATGTGAGTGGTGTCCTTAGAAGAGAAGAGAAATGCCCTGTGACCATGCAAGCAGCTGTATCCACTACCGGAAATGAGGAAGAGGCAAGGAAGTCTCTTAGCCAGAGTCCCAGAGGAAACATGGCCCTGCTGATACCTTGATTTTAGACTTCTAGTTTCCAGAACTGTGGGGACTAAGTTTCTATTGTTTAAAGCAACTCTGTGGTGCTTTCTTACAGCAGCCCCAGGAAATGAATGCAATACTCGATAAGTATTTATTTGAGTAAATGTCCCTGTTGTTTATCTATTTATGCTCCATCTCTTCCACAGGTATGAAAACTCCTTGAAGGTAAGAGTCTGTGTCTTACTCTCCATTGTATCTTTGGTATCTAGAACAATGAGTGCCTGGCACAAAGAGGTGTTCCACAGAGTTCTCGAGAAGCAGTGTAGAGTGGTGGTAAAGCATGGGGCTCTGGTGTCAGGCCACCCGGGTTTGGGTTCCCGCTCTGCCGTTGACCAGCCCTGTGCCTTTGGGCACTGCTTCTGCACCCCGTCCCTTCATTTGTGGGGTGGATTCGCATACGTAGAGCAGTTAGAACAGTGCCCGAGTCGTGAAGCACTCGATCCCAGTTGTCTGTTGTTCTTATTAGCTAGCTTATATGGCAGGATGAGGCTAAGATTACACATGAAAAGCTTCATGAACGGCAGACTTAGGAGGCCAAGAACTCACTGTGGGACCTTGGGCAGGTGACGTGTCTCCCTGGACTTCTGTCTTCTTATCTGCAGGGGAAGGTGTTGGATTAGCGCTCCTAAGGTGATTTCTAGCTTCAGCCTTTGCGAGTCCAAGTGGGGTATTGCCTGCACAATGGGTATGGTTGGTGCTGCCTTCCAACGGTAGATCGAGGATGGAGTGCCCAGCTGTTGGGCACGTCAGAGACTGCGTGCTGGTGGGCCTTCATGTGAGGAGAGGACATGCAGAGAGGGAAAACCTGGCCTTCCCTGATATCCCATCCTCTGAAGCAGCCCTCAAGGGCATTCCAGTGTACTCAATGGAAATCCAGGTGGCAGAGTCTGGGGAGTCTCTGCAAGCTCACTGGGGCCATTTTGTGCTGAAAATTATAATCTTGTCAGTCCCTTTTTCTTTTATTGATATCAAGCCAACTTAATAAGAGCCTTATTTCTCATTATCTTGGAACAACTCATGTTACTGCTTTTACTTGCCAGCGTGCCTGGCCTGTTATTATTGTTATTATTATTACAGTTGCAAGACAGGTGCAGTAAATAGGTGCCAATGAGATTATGAATCACACACAAATCTTGTCAACGGTAGAACAAAAGTAAAATGCAGCACCTGTCACTTCACTTCAGGCTCAGACTCCTTACATGTCAGGCTGAAATATTAACTGAGCTGGTTAGTAATTGGTTAGTTACCACTCAGCTCATTCAAACAGTCAAATCTTTTTGTATGTGTGCATAGACACCATCTTGGCATTCCAGATTGTAACTAATCGTCCCACTGGCGCCATCGTCATCACTAGATTTTGTGCCCAAGACTTATGAAGAAGTGATAAGTTCTTATGTCATGAGGTCAGGGTGGAGAGAGAGAAAAAGCAACAACCCAGTTGAATCCCATTAGGCCACATTGGTTGTGTCAGAAGGGGGCCACATAGGTGGCATCAGCAATGGGAACGGGAGCAGAAGGAGCATGGCCCTAGAGTGCAGAGGCCTGGGTGTGAAGCCCGGCTACTTCCAATGTGATCTTGGACGAGTCACTTGCGTTCACTCAGCTCTAAAAATGGGTGATAGAGAAACCTGCTTTATCCACCATATAGAGTTGTTACAATCACAGACACAGCAGTATATGTGCAAATGCTTTGTAAAGGGTCACACATTATGCAAAAGTTAGGTATTATGGCTTATCGTTACTGAATGAACATAGCGCAAGAAAAAGTGTTCATAGTGTATTTTTGTACTAGTGTAATGTAATCAAAACATTTAAAACCAATAATGTATTTAAGAATTTTGTAACTGGGGCACCTGGTGGCTCAGTCAGTTAAGCGTCTGTCTTGGGCTCAGGCCATGATCCCAGGGTCCTGGGATGGAGCCCCATGTCATGCTCCCTGCTCAGTGGGGAGTCTGCTGTTCCCTCTCTTTCTGCCCCCCCCCCCGTTTGTGCATGCATGCTCTCTCTGTCAAATAAATAAATAAAATCTAAAAAAAAAAAGAATTTTGTGACTTTATGGCCATTTAGTGGCTCCAGGGCAACTTCAGGTGCAATTGGGCATTTGGACAATTTGTGAAACTTAAGTAAAAAACAATAACTGTCACCAATTCCCTCTCTTGCTGACACAGAATTATATAACTGTGCCCTTTGTCATGTGACTTTGACATTTTTTCCCACTGGAGTAGGCAGAGTATAGTTTTCTACTCTATTGATGTTGGTTTGGCCATGGACTTGCTTTGGCCAATGGAATGTTAGTGAATGAGATGCCTTGGTGTCCTTAAAATGCCTTTGATGATTTGGCTTGCCCTCTTGTGCTTTTGCCATTAGAAGAACATATCTCAAATGGTCACAGGCCCAAAAGGAATGCAGAGACATGTGAAGCTGCTCCAGATTCTCCCTGCAGCCTGAAGTCAGTCCGTGGCTGCGGAGACACCCCGGGTGACCCTCAGAGCTGTGAATAAGACAGAAATCTTTGTTGTGAGCCATTGACATTTTGGTTTGTTATGCAATATTTTTGCAGCAGAAACCCGACTAATATACAGTAAAATAGCGTATACTTGTTGTAGCATGAGTAAAGGCATCACTCTACAGTTACCTTCATTGGTTTCAGCCCATCAATCTGGACCGTACAGTGTTGTTTTTATTGTTGTTGATTTTAATATGTGCTCTCTCTCCCTCTTGTTTTTTTTTTTTAAGATTTTATTTGTTTGAGAGAGAGAGAGAGAGAGAGTGAGGGAGGGGCAGAGGGAGAGGGATAAGCAGACTGTCTGCTGAGTGCAAAGCCCAATGCGGGGCTCGATTCTAGAACCCTGAGATCATGACCTGAGCCGAAACCAAGAGTCAGAGGCTTAACCGCCTGAGCCACCCAGGTGCCCCCCCCTTTTTTTAAACAATAAATTCATGGTCACGGAGGATGCTGTCACCTTGATGGACCCACTGATGACATACTGGCCTTCATAGCCACCTATCTTTCTTCTTTCCTCCTTGTTCCCTTAGGAGATCTCACGCTCTTTCCAGTTTTAGCAGACTTACTGCTTGCTGGCTCTGCAGGCATCACAGCTGGGCCCTTGCATAGTCAGAGTACCCCTATTGTGGACCTTTCCCCTATTGGCCCTCAACACAGTTTTCTTCTGAAAAGTATCTGAAGCATTGATAACAATTTTATAATAGTGACTTTTGTTTTCATTTTGCATCTCATAGTGTGTTCTTAATTGTACCCCTGGTCAAGTGTGCTCTGACAGAAAGAGGAAAATAACTCATGGCAGAGCTTAAAATTTTGGCTTAATTTATCTAATTCAATGCCAAAGAAAGGATGATTATAGTTAGGTTGTGCCGGTTATCTATTGCTGAGTATAGTTTTCTATACTCTATTGTATACTCCAACTCTTTTGTGGTTTGAAAAAAATAATTTTATTTTGCCCACAGTGTTGTGGATTAGTAGTTTAGGAAGGGCTTGGCCAGGTGGCTCATCTCTGATCTGCGTGGCATTAGTTGGGTGCCTGGGGTATGACAGTCCCCTTTAGAGATGGCTGCTTCATTCACGTGTTGGGCACCCGGGCTAGGATGGCTGGCAGTTGGTGTTGACTGTTAGCTGGAAGCTGAGCTGGAACTGTCATCTAGGTGCCTACACGTGGTCTACCTACGCTGTTTGGATTCCCAAAGACAGTGTCCCAGGAGTGAGTATTCCAAGAGACAGGAAGTAGAACCTACCAGATTTTTAATGCTGGGGTCAGGAAATTGGTATCACGTCACTTCTCCTGTATTTTATTGGTCGAAACAGTCACAGAGCATTCACACATTCAAAAGGGGGTGACATAGAAACTCCCCATGAGAGAGATATAAAGAATTTGTGGCCATCTTTTGTCTGTACTTATGTGGCTAATTTTTTTCTCAGAAGGATTTGAGAAACAAATGTGATCTAGGTTGAGGGCTTGGGACTGGCAATTTTTTTGCCAAGATTTTACACATCGCTCATTTTTTGCTTTCTTCCAGTGAGAGGTTGGTGAACTGATAGTAAACTCTAACCCTTGTCAGATAAACTCAAGTTACATGCTAATTACTTCGCAGTCTTTTAAAGTGTAAATAATGGGATGGTAATAACAGTAACAGTAGTTTTTTAAAAAAATATTTTATCCATTTATTTTTGAGAGAGAGAGCGAACACATGAGCTTGGGGAAGGGGCAGAGGGAGAAGCAGACTCCCCGTTGAGCAGGGAGCGCAAAGCAGGGCATGATCTCAGACCCAGGACTCTGGGATCACGACCTGAGCTGAAGGCAGACACTTAACCGACTGAGCCACCCAGGCGTCCAATAACAGTAGTTTTCTATGGACCTCATTTAGTTCTAAATGCATTTTCTGTAATCGATTCATCTGATCTTTGTAAGAAAGCCATGAGATCAGTTCTTTTATCAACCCTATTTTCATATGAGAAAACTGAGGCACAGAGAGCTTACATAACTTCCTAAAGTCACACAGCTGGTAAATGGCAGCGCTGGGATTTGAATCGCATTCTGTGTAGTTCCACTAGCTAAAGGGAAATCATCTGGTTGACCTTTACATTCCTTCTTTCATGCGGAGGAAAATCAGCAGGTATGTGAATTCGCTGCTATTAAATACTATTATGTGCATAAATTATACAAATATGTTTGTATTAGAGCTTGGAGCCAGAAGTGGAAAAATGGAAACATGTTCTTTCCTCTATAGGTGATCTTTAGAGAGGCTATTTCAGGGAAACATTTTCATATTTTTGTCCTCCCAGCCCTGTCCCTCTCTAGTCAGCTTGTTTTGTCTAAAGTTAATAATGCTTTTATTGGCTCCAAGCTTGTTTTTTTTTTTTATCAATTCCATCTTTCTGTCAGATGTAATTGTTCATTCTAAAAGAGTGGTGTGTGTGTGTGCACGCATGTGTAAAAATCCTATTGCTGTTGTGAAAAAAACCCAGGAGTTTCAAAAGACAAATATAATATAGTCCCTGTTCTGAAATCCCATTTTCTGAATTGTTTCTGAAGAGTCTTTAACTTATATGCTGCTAGAATTTGTGTTAGTTCATATTTATTAACTCACACTGCAGTTTCCTCTCCCCTTGCCATTAGGAAATTTTAGCATTTCAGGGCAGCTGGCCACCTTTGCTGAGGCCCCAGAGCACCTTTTCATGATTCAAAAAGAAAGCTGGGCAGCGACAGGTGGAAAGCTCAAAGGTTACCCTTTGTACAGGTTCCCACCACAAGCGTACACTCTCCACTTCTGTTATGTTAACCTCTTAATTACCCATAGACAGCCATGGGTGGTGACAGAAATTCGCTAACGTAGAAGGCTGCTGCATAGCCAGTTGAAATCCGTGGATAGGCTCTGGATAATTTTCTGGTCTGGGAGTAAACCTAAAATAGACTTCAGAGGATTTCAGAAATTCTGAAATAACCCAAAGGTTGGGGATCATTTCTTAGGGCACAGCTGCATGCAATGCTCATTAAACAGACAGGTTTGTGTAACCTTCCTAAATTATCAAGAATAATATGTGGATTGTCCTGGTCCTTGGGTAATATGTTCTTGTTTTAAGAGTGGGATTTACTCCCAGGTATTTTTGTGTGTATGTGGAAGGGTTGAGATTTATTAATTAGCAAAGAATTAAGCCTAGCTGATGATCAAGTCTTGGTCTTAAGACAACATTCTGGTCATGAGGATGTTTTTTTTTTCTTAGAGCCAATTCCTTATTGAATTTATTATTTGATGCAGGAATCTGAAGTAAATGACCTTTATTAAAGCTAATTGCAAATCCTACCTAATATAGACATTTTTCAAATGACCAGTTTTCTTAAATTACTACTTTGTTGAGGAGGACTGTATTGCATTCTTTATAAACATTATCTCTAAATTTCAGAAAGTCTTACAAAGATCTGTCTTCATCTTCCTGATGAGGGAACTAAAGTACAGAGGGATTTAGTGACTTGCTTAAGGTCATAAAACAAATAAAAGCCAAAGTTATCCCCACTGAATAGTGCTACTTGTTTTTCTGTCTACATTGCTCAATTTTTATTGTTTTTCATTTCAGTAAATTTCAGGAGAGGCATCAGCAAGAGTTCATTTAACATGTAGTCTGAAAAAACATCCCGGTACTACTTTGGGGTGTGCTTAACTGTGTTGGTTTGCTGCAAGATTGACTCTCTTTACACCACAGATGTTGCTTCTGTGAACGTTAAGTGAATGCGTGCTGGTATTTGGCAGTATACCTACTTGATTTGTAGTTTCTTCATAGGATGCTATACAAAATAGGAAAGGAACAAAGTAAATTTTGTTTTGTATGCTTAGTTTATCTATCCAACAGGTATCCAATAGGTGAGGGGACAGATTAACACAGATCTCAGCCCTTGACATGACCATAGAAAGGTAGTAGACCAGTCCAGTGTGGTATAAGAAGGACTATGACAGAGGTGTCAAGCCCTAAGAGGAGAGATAAGGAAGGAACTAACTTTCTTGGGAGGATTCATGGAAGACTTCTCAAGGGAGGTGGCATTTGAATTTTGTCTTTTTTTTATTATAATTGTCATTATAATTAAAAAAATTTTTTTTATTATGTTAGTCACCATATAGTACATCTTAGTCTTTGATGTAGTGTTCCATGATTCATTGTTTGCATATAACACCCAGTGCTCCATGCAATACGTGCCCTCCTTAATATCCATCACCGGCCTATCCCAATCCCCAACCCCCCTCCCCTCTGAAGCCCTCAGTTTGTTTCCCAGAGTCCATAGTCTCTCGTGGTTCATTCCCCCTTCTGAATTGTGTCTTTAAAGATGAAGAGTTAGTTGGATGGAGAAGGGGAAGAGCATTCAAATGCAAAGTGTGTCAAAGGGCATGGAGTGTTTGGGGAGCCATGAGTGGCTTGGTGTGGCTGAAGCGCAGAATATGTGTGTGACTCGAGAGTGAAGAGTTTGTGGAGGTTGGGGAGGAGAGCTGAAACCAGACAGTGGATGGCCCCTCTGAGCAATGGGGCGGGGCACAGAAGGATGGAATAGTGTAATCAGGTTTGTATTTCAGGAAGTTAACTCCATATTCTGGTTGGGTTTGAGGAAGGGGGGACTAGAGAAAAGGGGATAGTTGGAGGATGGATACTGGTAAGAGCAGTAGCAGGGCATGAGTGAGGAAGAGAGAGTCTCTAGAGATCATTGGGAGAGACCTCTCACCGTATTTGGAAATGAATTGTTTAGTGTGGTTGGAGGAAAGTGTGGAGTGGACCTTGAGTTTCAGGTTTTTGTTTTAGGCAAGGTGGGGCCGTTAACTGAGATAAGGAATTCTGGAATAAGAAGTAAATTTGGAGAGAGGTATGAAAAAATCAGTTTTGGGATGTTGGGTTTGAAGAATCTGTGAAATGTGGAGGTGGAATTGAGCAGTGGCATGTTAGAAATTTGGGTTTGGAGCTCAGGAGAAAATAGGGGTTAGAAATAGAGATTTGGGGTTTGTCTACAGATAGGGGACATTTAGCTTTAGAAGTAAGGGGCTATATAGAGGGACAGAGGGAACAGGGAAGGAGTGGACAGAGATGAGAAGGGAACCAAGAGAGACTCCTGCATGGAAAGCAGAGAAAGAGGCCAAAAAGACTGAATGGTTGGCAAAGCCAAATGATGCAGGGAGGCAAAAGAGACTGACGATTGATAAGGAAAACCTGACGATTTATCACTTAGGAGGTAATAAGTGACCAAGTCTGCTAACAAGCTGGTTTCCAAACAATATGTGGAACACACATCCAGACGATATTCTCTAATGCCATTTTTACAGTACAGTGCATTAAAAACACTGAAGGGACAGATTTCTCCCTTCTTTAAGATTTTTAAAATTTATTTATTTGAGAGAGAGAGAGAGCGAGCCTGTGAGCTGGTAGAGGAGCAGAGGGAGGGGGACAAGCAGACTCCAAACCCAGCATGGAGTCCTATGCAGGGCTTGATTCCAGGACCCCGAAATCATGACCCCACCAAAACGAAGAGTCTGACGCCCAACCGACTGAGCTACCCATGTGCCCCAGAAGGGACACATTTCTTTTCTTTTTTAAAGATTTTATTTATTTATTTGAGAGAGAGAGAGAGCGCCCGCGCACCATTGGGAGGGAGGAGCAGAGGGAGAGGGAGAAGCAGAGGGAGAGTGAGAAGCAGACTCTGCCAAGCGTGGAGCCCGATGCAGGGCTCGATCCCAGGAACCCGGGATCATGACCTGAGCTGAAAGCAGACGCTCAACTCACTGAGCCACCCAGGCACCCCAGAAGGGACAGACTTCTAACAGTGGTTACTTCTGGTTGGTGGGATTAGGAGTGGTTTTAAAGGGAAGACTCTAGTTTTGACCTCATTCATGTTGCTTTTGGAGTTCAGGTCCCCGTTCCTGCTGGCTGTCAGCTGGGGTTAATTTCAGCTTCCAGATGCCACCTACATTCCTTCCCTATTGCATTCCTTCCTCTCTCTTAAACCAGCAATGGGGGATTGAGTCATTCTCATTCTTTCAATCTCTGAGAGATAGTGGCTGACCAGGGTAGAAAAACTTGACAGTTCTCGTCCATGCAGTGGCAGCGGAGCACAGAAGAGTGAACATGTACTTTGGCATGAAAAGACCCTGATTGTATTTTCATATGTGACTTTCTAGCCAGATGGTCTTTATCATGTTATTTAACTTCTCTCATTGTTTTCGGATCTTTTCCAGCTTCTAGAGGCTGCCTGAATTTCTTGGCTCCTGGCGCCCTTCTTCCCACTCTGATCAGGGGTGGGTTTTTTTTTTTATTGCTTTTTTGGTGTGTTTTTGCTTATATGCATTTTCTAAATGTCCTACAGTGACTATGCGTTAGTTTTGTAATCATAAAAAAATATGGGAAAAAGTCTTACAAGAGGATCTTACCGGTGACCTTGGTGAGCATAGTTTTAGTGGAGTGATGGGAAGCAGAAGTTGGACTCCAGTGGATTGAGAAGATAATTGGAGCTGAGGAAATGGAAACAGGGACCAGTTGACTCCCTGTTAATGGCAAAGGTAACGAAAGAGAGAAGTATACTGAGTGGGTAGCAGGACTGAGAAGATAATTTATTTCTAGCAGCAGTTCTTAAACGCTTTGCTCTTAGGACCCCTTTCTCGTCTTAAAAAGTTTCTTTTTAAAATTTTATTTATTTATTTGACGGGGGTGGAGAGAGAACAAGCAGGGGGAGTGGCAGGCAGAGGGAGAGGGAGAAGTTAAAAAGTTATTGAGGACCCCAGAGAGCTTTTATGTTTTATGTGGGTTAATATTTATCATATTACGTATTAACACAGAACTTTAAAAATATATATTGACTCATTTAAAATAATAGTAAGCCCATTATTTCTTAACATTATATTTTATGAAAAATAAATTTTTCAAAACAAAAACATTTAGTGGGAAGAGCAGCATTGTTTTTCATTTTTGCACATCTGTCTGTTTGACTTAGTAAAAAAACAGATTCTTCTTCATCCAATCTATTATAATATGTTGTCATGGTTGAAGTAAATAAGAGAAATCTGGCCTTATACAGATGTGTAGTTGGTAAAAGGAGGACCCTTGTGGACCCACTCAATAGTCCTCAGAAGCCTCCCACGAGGGTTCTTGGACCACACTTTGAGAACCACACTGATAGTATGGGAGGACACGCTATAACTGGAACACAAGGAGCCGGGAGAGAGAATATTCCGGAGACGGAGGTATAATTGAGGGAATGTACCAATGTGGCCAGAGAGTTCACCTTCTTAAGGAGAGGTGGTAGGTAGGATAGAGTTGTAAAGATAGATGTGGCTATAAATATGTTTCAAGGAGTGGAGGCGGTTGATAGATTTCACCACCATTACTTTCAGTTTTCTGTGAAGCAGGATTGAGGGGCTGCAGAATGGGATGGCAACTTATGGAATGCTGTGAAGGTTATTTCTATAGCTTGTCTATATGCATATTGCAAGATGAGATGCTGGCTGTGTGAAAGTTTAAGTACTTCGGTGAGCAGGAACCTCCACTTCGAGGGGAACGCGGGGAATATCTTGAGCTGGATGTTAACCCCAGGAGCCTCTTCTTTTTTTTTTTAATTTTTTATTATGTTATGTTAGTCACTATACAGTACATCCTTAGTTTTTGATGTAGTGTGCCATGATTCATTGTTTGTGTATAACACCCAGTGCACCATGTAATATGTGCCCTCCTTAATACCCATCACCGGCCTATCCCAATCCCTCACCCCTCTCCCCTCTGAAGCCCTCAGTTTGTTTCCCAGAGTCTGTAGTCTCTCATGCTTCATTCCCCCTTCTGTTTACCCCCCTTCATTCTTCCCTTCCTTCTCCTACCGATCTCCCTATATCTTATATTCCATAAATGAGTGAAACCATATGATAATTGTCTTTCTCTGCTTGACTTATTTCACTTAGCATTATCTCCTCCAGTCCCGTCCATGTTGCTGCAAATGTTGGGTAATCGTTCTTTCTGATGACTGAGTAAGATTCCATTGTATATAGGGACCACATCTTCTTTATCCATTCATCTGTTGAAGGGCATCTTGCCAGGAGCCTTTTCTGCCACACTTTAATCCAAATCAACCAAAATAAACATCAAGGAAAACTTTGGTTAAAAAGAGAAGTCAGCAAAAGGGTCCTGGGCCTAAGATGTGTGAGCACAATAGGGGAGGAACATTTCTTTTTTACTTGGTTTTATAAGGTGATGTTTACTAGCTTGTTTTATTTATGTGTATATATGACATATATTTGAGTATTTGAACTTGAAGTGTTTTTAGCATTAATTAGCAGTGCTACTTGGAGGACAAGCTCTCCAAAGCCCAGTTGTTAGGGCCTCCATTCCTAGGGTGAGCATGCCTACAAGTAGGTCTCTACTGTACTAGATTTTTAATATATTGAGGTTGGGAGAGCTTGTATGTCCGTGTGCATGTGTTCATAGGAGGCAGATTCACTGCTTTGTTAGCAAAACTTTATTTTTAATGTCTTCAGTGTTCAAGTCTTTCTCAAAATGTTCAGTAAGATTAGAACAACTAAAAGTGGAAATAGAAGAGAAAATTAAACTAGGAACACCTGGGGTCCAGAAGAAAATTCAGTTTGAGAAATAGAAGTATAATTTTTTTTTTACAGTTTTTAAATTTTTTTACTTCATGCAATTAAAACAAAGTGATTTAATTAAAACCTTTTATCGGGAATGTTTTAAAACTGAGAACTGTTTTCATCAATCTGAAATATTATAGACCTTTCTCTCCCATAAATTTCCCCTAAAGATGAGAGCTTACTTAAGTACATTTTGGCATCTTTTCACTTTTCCATGGAAAAGTGTAGGTTTGGGGTGAAAAGTTCCTGACTCACAGGCTGATTCTTGGGATAAGCCTTAATTTAGAAAAGGCCTTTAATTCACTTACCAAATGCCAAGAAAGTTTACCATATCTCAGTGAAATCTTGGATCTGGATGAAAGCTTACTGGACATCTAGTTTGTCTTCATTTTGTAACTTAAAAAACAACCCCCCAAGAAGTTAGGGGAGCTTCTGAAGTCCACATTGGTGGCTTATTGCAGAGATTTTTTTTTTCCTTCAGTCCTGTAAACTTTTCTTTACACCAGAGATCTAAACTTCTCATGGTTACAAAACTGCAACAAGGTTTTAGAGTCTTACGGGGCACAAAGTTACAACACCCTATATGCATTTGAAGAGTCTCTGTCTTTAAGTCTCAGTTTAATTGGTTCATTTAGGTCTCTGTGTGTGGTTCTTGTCTCTTTTAGGATATTTTCTGCTCACTAATCTATTTGCAGTGTATTTTATTCTCTGTCTTTTGGCCTCTGTCTTTCCCTCCGTATCTCTTTTTCTCTATGCATGAATGTGCACTGTTCCCTCTTTTTCTCTGTCAGTCTCTCTCTCCCCTTGGGTATCTCATTCATCTCTCTCTTTCTCCCTTCTTAGTCTTATCTCTTAACTAGCGTTTAAGTGTTCTATAGGAGAGTTCCCTGCTCTCCCTTTTTATCTTTCATGTTCTTTCCATCTTCCATTAGAGATATTGATCTGTAGTTCTCCTTTTTTTTTGGTATTGTTTTTGTCTAATTTTGGTATCAGGGTGATACTAGCATCATATAATGAATTGGGAGTGTTCCTTCATTTTTTATTTTCTGGATGAGATTGTGTAGAATTGCTGTTATTTCTCCTTTAAAAATTTGGTAGAATTCTCCAGTAAAATAATCTGGGTATGGGGATTTATTTTTTGAGCATTTTAAAAATATGAATTTAATTTCTTTGATACTTATAGGGCTATTTAGATTTTCTATTTCATCTTGGTTTACTTTGGTATTTTGTGGTTTTCAAGGTATTTGTCTATTTTTCCTAAGTTTTCAAATTTATGAGTGTAAATTTGTTCATCATATTCTCTTATTATCTTTTTAACAGCTCCAGGATCTTTACTAATGTTCCATTTCATTCTGACAATGGTAATGTGCTGTGTCTGTTTTATTTTTGTCAGTCTTCTAAAGATTTATCATTTCTGTTGAATTTTTTGAAGAATCAACTTTTAAAATTGATTTTCTCTTTTGTTTTTCTGTTTTCAGGTTCATTGATTTCTTATCTTACACTCTGTTTGCTTTGAATTAATAATGGAAATGATTGTTTTGAGACCTTTTCTCTTTTGTACTGTAAGCATTTGGTGCTACAAACTTCCTTCTCAGCACTTCTTTTGCTGTATTTCTACATGTTTTGTTTTTTTTTTTCATTTTCATTCAGTTGTAGTTTATTTCATTTTTGACTTCCTCTCTGCTCATTTGGAAATTAACCAATATACTTCTAAATAATTATTTTCTTTCTGTTTGGAGAAGTTCCTTTTGCCATTCTTTAAGGGTAGGTTTATTATTGATACGTTCTTTTAGTTTCTCTTCATCTGAGAATGTCTTTATTTGTGCTTCGTTCCTGAAGAACAGTTTCATCAGATGTAGAATTTACAGTTGACATTTCTTTTCTCCCAGCACTTGAAAAATGTTGGGCCACTTCCTTTTGGCCTGTGTGGATTCAGGTGAGAAATCTGTTACCATTTGAATTGATTTTCTCCTATAGATTGTTTCTCATTGACTGATTTCAATATTATTTGTCTTTAGTTTTTGTAAGTGCAATAATGATGTGTCTTGGCTTAGATTTATTTGTGTCTATCTAATTTGAGGTTTGTTGAGCCTTCAATCTGTAGGTTTATTTCTTTTTCCAAATTTGGGAGGTTTTTAGTCATTATTTCCTTGAATATTCTTTCAGCCTCATGTTCTACATTTGGACTTCAGAGATAGGTATATTGGGTCTTTGCTTATAGCCCTGCAGGTCCCTGAGGCTCTGTTAATTTTTTAGTCTATTTTCTCTCTGTTGTATAAATTCTTTTGGTACGTTCTCAAGTTCTCTGATTCTTTCTTTTGTTCTCTCATTTTTTTGGTTGAGCCATTAATTGAATTTTTAATTTTGGTTATTGTGTTTTTTAGTTCTATAATTTCCATTTGGTTCTTTTAAAAATAGCTTCTATTTTGGCGAGATTTTCTACTTTTCATTTGTTTCAAGGGAATATATAATAGCTTACTGAAGTATATTTATCATGGCTGCTTTAAAATTGTTGTCAGGCAACTCCAACAACTAATTTTTCTTGGTGTTGACATCATTTGATTGTCTTCCTTCATTCAAATTGTGATTTTCCTGGTCCTTTATATGATGGGTGATTTTTGGTTATATCTTGGACATTTTGGCTATTATGTTAGGAAACTCTGGGTCCTATTAATTCTTTTATTTTAGCAAGCAGTCTCCCTGTTTTGATTTATCACACAGATTGTTTAGTGTAGGACTTCTCTAATTTTAAAAGCTCTCTGCATATTAAAGATACATTCATTGGGAGTATTACATTTCAGAACTTAGAATGGCTAATATTGTTAAAAATACAAATTATTAAAATTGACTTTAAAGGAAATGTCAGACATGAATAAATCCATATTCATATAAGAGATTTACTCAGTAGTCAAAAATTTGCCTGTAAAATCTCCCCCAACAACCCACTCTTCACACCAAACAAAACACAAACACCAGGGCTAGATGTTTTTACAAATGAGGTTTACCAAAATTCAGAGGAACCTAATTCTTGTCTTATAAAAACTTAAAAAATTTTATTGAAGTAGAATTGACATACAGTATTATATTAGTGTCAGTTGTACTACATAGTAGTTCAACCTTTCACAATGTATACATTGTGAAATGGTCACCTCCGTAAGTCTGGTTACCATCTGTCACCATACAAAGTGAATACAATATAATTGACTATGTTCCCTGTACTGTATGTTACATCCCCATGACTTATTTATTTTATAAATGAAAGTCTGTACTTCTTGATTCTCTTCACCAATTTTGTCCCCCCCCACAACCTCCTTCCCCTCTGACCATTTTTTTTTTAAGATTTTATTTATTTATTTGATGGAGCGAGACAGCCAGCGAGAGAGGGAACACAAGCAGGGGGAGCGGGAGAGGAAGAAGCAGACTCCCAGCGGAGGAGCCCAATGCAGGGCTCCATCCCAGGACTCCGGGATCACGCCCTGAGCCGAAGGCAGGTGCTTAACGACTGAGCCACCCAGGCGCCCACCCCCTGACCATTTTTTAATTGGATTGTTTGTGTTTTTGTTATTGAGCTGTGTGAGTTCTTCATAATTTGGATATTCACCCCTTATCAGATATATGATTTGCAATCTGTTTTCTGTATCTGAGAGTCTGGGTTTTGTTTTGTTTTGTTCGATTTGTTTTTTGATTCCACTTATAAGTGAAATCATGTGGTATTTGTCTTTCACTGTTTGATTTATTTCATTGAGCATAATACCCTGAAGGTCCATTCATGTCATCTCAAATGTCAAGATATGGCAAGATTTTATTTTTTATGGCTGAGAAGTATTCCATTGTGGGTATATGTGTGTGTGTGTGTGTGTGTGTGTGTGTGTGTGTGTGTGTGTGTATATGTGTGTGTATATATACACACACATCTTTATCCAGTCGTCCATTGATAGACACATAGGTTGTTTCTATATCTTGGCTATTGTAAATAATGCTGCAATGAACATAGGGGTGCATATATGTTTTCAAATTAGTATTTTTGTTTTCTTCAGATAGATACCCAGAAGTGGAATTGCTACATCATAGGGTAGTTCTATTTTTAATTTTTTGAGGAACCTGCACACTGACTTCCGTAATGGCTGCACCAGTGTATATTCCTACCAGTGGTGTATGAAGGTTTCTTTTTCTCCACATTCTTGCCATTTGTCAATTTTTTGTCTTTTTGATGCTAGCCATTTTCACAGGTATTAGGTGATATCTCATTGTGTGTGTGTGTTTTTTAAAAGATTTTGTCTATTTATTTGTCAGAGAGAGAGAGAGAGCACAAGCAGGGGGAGCGGCAGGCAGAGGGAGAAGCAGGTTCCCTACCGGGCAAGAAGCCTGATGTGAGACTTGATCCCAGGACCCTGGGCAGGCGATTAACCAACTGAGCCACCCAGGCATCCCTCACTGTGGTTTTGATTTGCATTTTCTTGAGAATGAGTGATATTGAGCATCTTTGCATGTGCCTGTTGGCCATCTGTGTGTCTTTGGGAAAGTATTGCTCTCTGCCCACTTTTTAATTGGATTGTTTGTGTTTTTGTTATTGAGTTGTGTAAGTTCTTCATAATTTGGATATTAAACCCTTATCAGATATATGATTTGCAAATATCTTGTCCCATTCAGTAGGTTGCTTTTTTATTTTATTGATAGTTTCCTTCACCGTGCAGAATCTTTTTACTTTGATGTAGTGTTATTTATTTTTGCTTTTGTCGCCCTTGCCTTTTGACTCGGATGCAAAAAAGTATTGCTAAGACCTATGTCAGGGAGCTTACCATGTGTGTTTTTTTTCTAGGAATAATATGGTTTCAAGTCTTATGTTTAAGTTTTTCATTCATTTTGAGTTAATTTTTGTATATGGTGTAAGATAGTGGTCCCGTTTCATTCTTTTGCATGTAGTTGTACAGTTTTCCCAACACACATTTAATGAAGAGATTGTCCTTTCTCCAGTGTATATGCTTGCCTCTTTTGTTATAAATTAATAGTCAATATATGTGTGGATTTATTTCTGGACTCTATTCTGTTCCATTGATCTATGTGCTTCCTTTTATGTCAATATCATGCTGTTCTGAGTACTGTCACTGGTAGCATAGTTTTGAAATCTGGGTGTATGATATCTCTGACTTTGCTCTTATTTTTTTTCTTTTTAAAAGATTTTATTTATTTATTTGTCAGAGAGAGAGAGAGAGAGAGCATGAACAGGAGGCGGGGAAGAGGATCATGACCTGAGCTGAAGGAAGAAGCTTAACCGACTGAGCCACCCAGGCATCCCAGACTTTGTTCTTTCTCAAGATTGCTTTGGCTATTTGGGGTCTTTTGTGGTTCCATAGAAATTTTAGAATTATTTATTCTAGTTCTGTGAAAAATGCCATTGGAATTTTGATAAGAGATTGTATTGAATCTATAGATTGCTTTGGGTAACATGGACATTTTAACAGTATTCATTCTCCCATTCCATGAACACAGACTACCTTTCCATTCATTTGTGCCTGCTTCACTTTCTTTCATCAGTGTCTTTTACAAGGAGATTGTTCACCTCCTTGGTTAAATTTATTCCTATGTGTTTTATGCTTTTTGATGCAATTGTAAATGGGATTGTTTTCTTGATTTTTCTCCTTTGTTATTAGTGTATAGACACACAACAGATTTTTGGTATTGATTTTGTATCCTGCAACTTTACTGAATTCATTTATTCTAACAGTTTTTTTTGGTGAAGTCTTTAGGGTTTTCTATAGATAGTATCATGTCATCTACAAATAGTGACAGTTTTATCTCTTCCTTTCCAATTTGGATGCCTCTACTTTTTCTTTTTCTTTTTCTTTTCTTTTCTTTTCTTTTCTTTTCTTTTCTTTTCTTCTTTCTTCTTTCTTTTTTCTTCTTTCTTCTTCTTTCTTTTTCTTCTTCTCTTTGAATAATTGCTGTGGCTAGGATTTCCAATACTTCGTTGAATTGAAGTGGTGAGAGTGGGCATTTTGTTTTGATTCTGATCTTAGAGGAAAAGATTTCAGCTTTTCACCATTGTATATTACCATATATCACCAGGATATTAGTTGAGAGTTTGTCATATATGGCCTTTATTATGTAGGTACATTCCCTCTCTACCCAGTTTGTGGGAGTTTTTTTTTTTTTAATCATAAATGTCTGTTGAAATTTTTGTCAAATGCTTATTCTTTTTTTTTTTTTAAAGATTTTATTTATTCATTCGACAGAGATAGAGACAGCCAGTGAGAGAGGGAACACAAGCAGGGGGAGTGGGAGAGGAAGAAGCAGGCTCATAGCAGAGGAGCCTGATGTGGGGCTCGATCCCATAACGCTGGGATCACGCCCTGAGCCGAAGGCAGACGCTTAACCGCTGTGCCACCCGGGCGCCCCTCAAATGCTTATTCTATATCAATTGAGATGATTGTTTGATTTTGACCTTTCATCTTGTTAATGTGATGTATCACATTGATGGATTTGTGGATGTTGAACCACTGTTGCATCCCTGGAATAAACCCCACTTGGTCATGGTGTATGATCCTTTTTATGTATTGTTGAATTTGGCTTGCTAATATTTTGTTCAGGATATTTGCTTCTGTGTTCATCAGGGATATTGGCCTGTAATTTTCTTTTTATGTGGTGTCTATCTGGTTCATTCACTTTTAGTCTCTGTGTGTGCCTTTACTTTTGAAGTGAGTCTCTTGTAGGCAGTATATAGATGAGTCTTGTTTTTTTTTTTTTATCCATTCAGCTACTCTGTCTCTTTTGAATGGTGAATTTAGTCCATTTACATTTAAAGGATTGATAGGTATGTAGTTATTGCCATTTTTGTTAAATGTTTTCTGGCTGTTTTTGTAGTTCCTCTCTGTTCCTTTCTTCTCTTTCGTTCTTCCCTTGTGGTATGATGTCTTTCTTTACACTATGTTTAATATCTTTTCATATTTTCTTATGTGTATTTACTGTAAGTGTTTGCTACTGTGAGGTTCACATATAAAATCTTATGTATATAGTGGTCTATTTTAGGTTGATAGCAATTTAAATTTGAACACATTCTCAAACTCTACATTTTTAATCCCCCCCCAATGTTCTATGCTTTTGATGTCAGATTTTACCTTTACTTATTTTATGTGTCCATTAACTAATTATTGTAGTTTTAGTTAATTTTAATCCTTTTTTTGTCTTTTAACCTTCACACTAGCTTTGTAAGTGATTTATCTACTACTTCTATTAAATATTCACCTTTTCAGTGAGATTTTTATATTTGTATGTTTTCTTGTTGTTAATAGTGCCATTTCTGTTCAGCTTATAGAAATCCTTTTAACATTTCTTGTAAGGCTGGTTTAGTGGTGATGAATTCTTTTAGTTTTACTTATCTGGAAGACTCTCTCTTTTTCAACTCTGGATGATAACTTCGCCAGGTAGAGTATTATTGCTTGGAAGTTTTTTTCCTTTTAGCCCTTCAAATATGTCGTGCTACTCTCTTCTGGCCTGCAAAGTTTCTGCTGAAAAATTAGTTGATAATCTTATGGAGGTTCTCTTGTACGTAACAAGTTGCTTTTCTCTTGCTGGTTTTAAGCTTCTTGCTTTATCTTTAACTTTTGACATTTTAATTATAATGTGTCTTTTGTGTAGATCTCCTTGGGTTCATTTTTTTGGCACTCTCTGGGCTTCTTGGACCTGGACGTTTCCTTCTCCAAGTTATACAAGTTTTCAGCCATTTTTTTTCTTCAATAAGTTTTTTTGTCCCTTTCTCTCTCTCCTCTCTGGGACCTCTATAATGTGAATGTTATTCTACTTCATGTTATCCCATAGATACCTTAAGTTATCTTCATGTTTTAAAATTCTTTTTTAGGGGCACCTGGGTGGCTCAGTCAGTTAAGTGTCTGCCTTCAGCTCAGGTCGTGATCTCAGGGTCCTGGGGTTGAGCCTGGCATCGGGCTCCCTGCTCAGTGGGGAGTCTGCTTGTCCCTCTCCCACTGCCCCTCTCCCTGCTCATACTCTTTTTCTCTCTCTCTCTCGCTCTGCTTTCTCTCTCTCAAGTAAATAAATAAAATCTTCAAAAAAATTCTTTTTATTTTTACTGCTCTGTCTGGGTGACTTCTGTTGCTTTGTCTTTCAGCTCACTGATCTGTTCTTGTGTTTCATTCAGTCTGCTGTTGAACTCCTTCTACTGTATTTTTCAATTTAGTGATTATATTCTTCAGCTCTGTGATTTTTGTTTGGGGCTCTCTTAACTTTTCTCTTTTTTGAAGTTCTCACTCTGCTCATCCATATTTATCCCAAGTTGGTGAGCATCTTTATGATTATTACTTTGAATTATTTATTAGGTAGATTTCTTATTTCCATATCTTTAAGGTATTTTTCTGAGGTTTTGTCTTTTCTCTCATTCAGGACAATTTCTCTTTCCTCATTTTGCTTGACTCTCTGTTTTTTTTTCTACGTACTAAGTGAAATAGCTTCCTCTTCAGTCTTGAAGGAATGGCTTTGTGGAGGTGATGAACCTTCTCATTCATCCTTGTCCTAATTTCTGGTCTTTTTTGAACCTTTGTGATTGTCTAAACCACTGGATTTATTTTTGATATGTTCCCATTGCTGAGGGTGTGCCAAGACCTGTTAGTATTCCAAGGGAAGGAATCTCGTTTAGCACCTATTTTCAGGCTGATTGAAAGTCTGACTCTTAAGCAATAGCTTTTAAGGTGTGCAAATATGTATAGTCTTGTGGGCCTGTGGTTGTAAACACTACTGGCCTCTAGGTTGGGAGATCTGGAGATGTCCCCTGGGCAATAGGGACAAAGATTTGGGCTCTAGATGAGTGTATAAGTTCCTATTTGGGAGGTCTCCTTGAGCTGTAGTAAGGCGAAAGGGGTGCACAGGAATGGGGTCTCCCAACTTGCATTCCCTGGGAGTGCCTCCTTAGTCTTTAGATATGTGGGAAACCTGGAACATGTCTCTCAGGCTGAAGCTCTGGGATAAGTAAGTTTTCACAGAAGAATGGGGGCGTGTTTCTGTCTGCTCTCTATGCAGTGCCCTGTGGGTATTGGCCTGTTAAGAAGTGTCTTTCTGGTTATTATAGTAACCTGGAGCTCAGGAACACCCCCAGGGCCACGTGAGCAAGGGTTAGCCCCTGTGTGGTTTGCACACACCTGCTAGCTTTAGCAGGGCAGCTGGAAAGTGTGGAGGGCTATACTTTCTGAAAGCTCACTGGCTTCAGAAATGCCGTGGTAAAATGCCTCAACTGCATGTGCCCACTGGCTTCAGCGATGCTGTGGGAGAGTGCCCCGGCTGTGGTGTGCACTGGCCTCAGGTTAGGGGCAGGAGAATGCCGTGCCCGTTCATGCTCAGCCAGGGTTTGGGGGAGTGTTGCCACCACCCATGCTTGCTGACTTTAGCAAAGGAGCGAGAGAATGCCATGAGCATTTGTGGGCCGGCCCCAGCCAGGGAGTGGGATATTGCTGTGACTGCCTGTGTTCTCTTGCCTCAGCAAGGCAGTGGGACAGTGCTAAGACTGATTGCCCTGCCCCTTGCCAGCGAGGTAGTGGGAGGCTGCTGTGTCTGAGCAAGCCCCTCTGCACCAGCAGGGCAGGAGGAGAGTGCACAGAGGATGTCTCCCCACACCTTTGTCTCTGCAGAGAGTCCCAGCTGTTCCCTGCCCTTCCTGTAGATACCGTTGACTAGCAAATGAATCTCCTTTACATACAGTCAGGTGCTTTTCAAATTGGTACTTTTGTGCTGAATCCTGGGTTGAGTGAGTCCACACACAAGCCCTATAAAAGAATCTCCATTTCCTCTAGTACTTTGGTTTCCCTGGACGTTGGCCCTGTTGGTTTTCTAAGCAGGTATTTTTGGGAGCTCCTCTCTCCAGTGCAGATATCAAGTTAGGATGCCTGATGTGGGGCACCAACCCCTTGCTTCTCTGGGGAAAGGGCCTGTTTGGTGCAATTCTTCTCTATTGTGTGTTGCCATGCTGGGGGTAGGGTTTTTTGCCGAGACTTCGTCTCTGCCTCTCTAACCCATCTTGATGTGGTCCCTTCATCCTTCATTGTGGAGAAGCAGTTCATCTAGTTTTCAGATGTTTTTCAAAGGGAAGTGATTCATATGTAGCTGTAGATTTGGTGTGTCTGTGGGAGGAGGTGAGTTCAGGATCTTACTATACCACCATCTTGGATCCCTCTGTACAAACCGTTTTAGAGATTACACATATTGAGAAAATTCCCCAGTTCATTTTATGTGGTTAGTATGAAAGATGGGAAGGAGTCTCAGTATGAAGTAAAGCACAGGGTTATATTTTGTCCCTGTTTCTCAGGTGATACATTAATTTCAACTCCCATGTCTGCTTGTAATACCAACTGAAATTGGCAATGCTTGAAAACCCAGACATCCTCAGATGCCTGAAGTCATGCCTCTGGCCTCTTCTGTTTTGGACAACTGGGGGAGTATCTGGTGCTTGGACTGACCAGTGAGTAATTATATAGCTGCCTTCCAGTCCTGCAGAAACACTAAAGTTTACATAAACAAAGAAATCCTATGGCTTCTTCATGACCAGGGTGTAAATATCTGTGTGTTTCCTTGCCAACAGACTATTATCTTCTATTTTCTTGTACTTGGGTACTCCTATCTTCAGTTAATGCTGTGACAGTATATTTGCTATTGTGCCATTCTATGCATTTGATCAAAATAAACAAGTCTTTCCCTGTATGAGACCAAGGTGGTTGAGATAGTTATTTTTGGTTTCGACAAATCCATTAAGAGGAAATATATTCTGTAGAATACATAAAGAAGAATCAAATGGAAATTTTAGCATTGAATAATTTAAAAAAACCAAAGTAAGAAAACTCAGCAGAATGGAGAGGATAGAGGAGAGTTAGTGGACTTAAAGGTAGAATCATAGAAATTACCCAGTTTGAACAACAGAGAGAAGATAGACTGAAAAAATTGAGATGAGGCTCATAGACCTGTGGGGTTATAACAAAAGTGGTAACATTCGTGTGGTGGGAGTCCCAAAAGGAGAGGAGAAAGAGGGTGAGGCTGCCAGGGTATTAAAAAAAAAAACAACAACAATGGTTGAAAATTCCCCAAATTTGGCAAACGACACAAACCTACAAATTCAAAAAGCTTGGAGAATCCCAAATAAGATCAGCCCAAAGAAATCTAAACCAAGACACATCATAATCAAACTTAGGAAAGTTTAAGACCAAGAAAATATTGTGAAAACAGGCAGAGAGAAGTTATACATTATCTTCAGGGAAAAAAAATCATTTGAATGACAGGGGTTTCTCATCAGAAATCATGGAGGCTAGAAAGAAATGCACAACATTTGTAAGGGCCGAAAGAAGAGAATCGTCAACCATAAATTCTATGTTCAGTGAAGCTATCCTTCATGAGTAAAAGGGAAATAAAGACCTTCTCAGATTAGAAAGACTAAAAGGATTTGTACCAAGCAGACCTACCCTTAAAAAATGTCTAAAGGAAGTTCTTGCCTACGACAGAAATGAATCTTGAAGCATCAGAAAGGAAGAAAGAACAAAGGAAAGAGTAAAAATATGGGTACATACAATAGACTTTTCTCCTCTTGAGTCTTCTAAATTATGTTTGACAGGTGATGTAAAAAAATGCATGTTTCAATGTGGTTCTCAATGTATGTAGAGGAAATGTTTAAGATAATTATAAATGGAGGAGGACCAAGGTACTTTAAAGGGAGGTAAGATTTCTACATTTCACTTGAACTGGTAAAATTTCAACACCAGCAGATTGTGAAAAGTTATGAATGTATATAACACATAGAGCAACCACTAAAAATTTATTTATGTGTGCAACAACTTTCATGGACCCCAAGGACATTCTGCTGAGTGTAAAAAGCCTATCTTAAAAGGTCACACACTATATTATTCCATTTATATAACATTTTCAAAATGGCACACTTAAGTTGATGGGAGAACAAATTAGTGGCTGCCAAGGGCTGGGGAGGTGGGTGGGTGGACATGACTCCAAAGAAGTAGCATGATGGAATCTTTGTGGTGATGGAATAGTTTTATATCTTGACTGCAGTGGTGGTTGCACATATCTACACGTGAAAAGAAGACATAGAACTATATAGACACAATATGTTAATAACAATAAAAAAATATATGTTGAAACAATGTCAGTTTCCTGTTTTTAAAAAAGACTTATTTATCTATTTGAGAGAGAGAGCTCGTGTGCGTGCATATGCATGGGGGGAGGGGCAGAAGGAGAGAATCTTCAAGCAGACTTCCGGCTGAGTGTGGAGCCTGATGCAGGGCTCGATCCCACGACCCATGAGATCATGACCTGAGCTAAAACCAAGAGTCAATGCTCAACCTCCTGAGCCACCAGGTGCCTGTTTCCTGGTTTTAATATTGTACTGCAGTTATATAAGATGTTGCCACTGGTAGAAACTGGGTGTAGGGGACATGGGATAGACTGCTCCTTACTACCTTGGCAGTTGCCTGAAAATTGTGGTTATTTCAAAATGAGCACATCTGATAGAGAGAAAAACCTCACAGTTGTTTGCTGAAAATATTTCATTTTTAATTTAATTTTACTTTAATAAGTATTTTTTTCAAAATGGAATGCTATTTTTAGTTTTCTCCATTATTGTGAACTTTGTCCCATAGGAATTTTGGGTGGCAGTAGCAAATTAAAGCAGGAATTTTCTCTCTTAAATGTTATTTTACCCTTTGAGTCACCAGGGGCTTGAGTTGGGACTCTTGGTGTCAGTATTTATAGAAAATATGACTGTCTCACCCTCAGCTCACACCACTATAACAGGACTGCTTTGTGGGGTTACTTTTCGGTAGGAATGCTAAAAATTAATCAAATTCTTCATTATGCGTACCTAACCCAAAGACCTAGTTTTATGAGTGGGTTGGCTGCGGTCAGAGGTAGATTAGTGGCTGTGGAATGGAATTCTCACTCTGCAAGGCTAAGTAGCCTAGATTATTCCCCTCTTTATAACCTTGACTAACTGAACTTGGATTAACTGCAAGTTTTTGCTTGTGACTATCATATTTTCCCCTAATTAATCAAAATTTCCGGAAGCTCTGTCTGTACAACGAACTAGACTAGATCTCTCTGCAGAGGTGGGAATAGAAATTACACTGGGAGTCTTGATTGTGTTACTGATTTGCATAGTGTTAATGATTTGTATGTTAATGGGATGGGGAAGGCAAAGGATTGCCATGTCAGTGTAACCTGTTTCCTATTTTCAGTTCTGGATCCATGCAGGGTCCACTTCATCCTTTTTTTGGGGCGGGGTTGGTTCTCTTTAATTCCTTTTTGTTTATACTTTATTTTATGGCCAGAATTTAATATCAGCTAGCATTTATTTGGAATATGGCTTTGAGCTCTCTGCAGCTGTATCAGCTGTTTTTACACATACCATTTCATTACTCCAAACAGCAGTTTTTTATTTTAAGTAATAATTTAGACATTCAGTATTTCATCATGTTGGAATAATGTTTAAATGCCAAATTAAATATTAAGGATTTGATGAATGCTGTCAAATGCATTCTGTACGACACATGGGACACTTAACATTAGTTTGATACAATAGAATTATTAAATACACTTTAAAAGACTTAATATCATTTCAGTGCATACAATGAAGGAAATTGAGGAACCATAATCAAGAAGCTCATCTGTTAAAAAAATTATATATATATATATAAAGATAGAGTAAATCTGACATAGGAAATCTTTATCCTACCATTTACGTACTTTATTTCCCCAGTGTTTATCTTTGAAGAAGTTTCTATTTCAAGTATTATTACAGATGTAAGAATAAATATGAGATGAATGATAGTGTATCCCAAGGTCTATGTAGTGGCTAATGACAGTGAAACCACTACAGTTCATCACGGTAAAGCAAACACACTTGGAAATGTATTATTGTTATTATTATCATTATGACAGTGTTGAGAGGGGCTCAATTAATCAATCAAGGGTGTAGCCATCTGATAGAAAGATGGGATTTGTAATAAGAGGTTTACTATTGGGTGGCAGATGTGGCAGACAGCCCAGACAACAAGCTTGGAATGGTGAACCACGCATCCCCCTGGCAACATTTGTGGCACCGGAAGTAGTATCCATATGCACATATTTTCTTAGAGGAGTGGAAAAAGGATAAAAAGAGGAGTACATGTGTGAATGGGATTATAAAGCAGTAGACTCCCAAATTATGAGCCAGCTTTCAAAATGCACCCGCAATTTGAAATCTGGTTTTGTCTTAGAAATGCTAATAGTGTAACATGTACTGCCTGTATTGTAATGTATACAATGGTAATAGTGTAAGTATAGATACATTTTTAGTTAATAAAGTGGCTCTTATATAGTGTGACAAGCAGCCTCCAAGATGGCTCTCAGTGATCTCTCTCTGCCTCCTGGGATCTGCACCCTTGGGTAATTCCCTCCCCTGGAGTGTGGGCTGGATTTATTGACTTGCTTATAATGAATGGAGTATGGCAGAAGTGATGGGATGCCACTTCTGATAATAGATTATAAAAAGACTGTGACTTACATTTCAGCATGCTTTCTCTTGGACTGCTTGTTCCAAGGTGTATTAGTCCTCTTGGGCTGCCATAACAAAACACTGCAAACTGGATGGCTTAAACAACAGAAATTTATTTTCTCACAATTCTGGATGCTGGAAGTCCAAGATCAAGGTGCTCGTTGATTTTGTTCTTGGTGAGGACCCATTTCTTGGCTTATAAACAGCCGCCATCTTGTATGTGCTCACGTATACTCTTTGTGTGCGTGTGTGGGGGAAGAGAGCGCAAGTGAGCTTCTGATATCTCTTCTTAAAACAACACTAATCCTGTCGGGTGAGGGCTCCACTCTTACGACCTTATGTATCCTTAATTACTTCCTTAAAAGCACCATCACCAATTCCAGCCACACTGAGGGTTAGGGCTTCAACTTTTAAGGGGGCACAAACATTCAGTCTACAATGTGGGAGAAGCCAACTGCCATGTTATGAGGCAAGCCTGTGGAGAGACACATGTTAGTGAGCTTGGAAGGAGATCTTCTGTGGCCTGCAAACGCCATGTGAGTGCTCTTTGCTGTGGCTTCTCCCTCATTGAGCCTAGAGACAGCTGAAGCCACCCCCCCCATACTTTGCAGCGTCAGGAGAGACTAAATCAGTGCTATCCAGCTAAGCTGCTCCTGGATTCTTGAACCATAGAAACTATGAAATAATAAATGTTTGTTTTCAGTTGCTAAGTTTGAGATAATTTGTTGTGTAGCTAATACGCATAATCTTATTTAATATTTGACTCTTCAATTCCTGTGTCAGAAGCTTGAGAAGTAGGATCTATCATTAATAGAGTCTTATTTTCAGCAGGGAGGGGAAGAGTGGAGCATGTGAAAAAGGACTAACAACTCTCTATTTATGGTCTTCTTCCCAGAAATGATATATATAATCTGTGACTATCCTGATGAGTATAATGATTTTATCTGACTCAGGGAATTATGTGTTTTACGCGCGCTACCTCTAGGACCTTTGCTTCTGCAAACGCATGCTGATAGAATGTATGGAGGTTCTTTGTTACTACAGGATTTCACAGATGCATTTGTCATTGAGCATAATTTTAAAAAGGATCACCACATGCTCTACAGGGTGAGCGTTTGATAGCCAGCTGGAGGTAAGAGTTGGCAAATGAACCATTTACAATTACAGCGCTGCCCAGCAACCCTCAGCTTTCCCAAATGCCCAATGTAAGGATCCCTTTGCCTCTAGCCTCTTAAGACTGGAGTAGCCTGCGCTCCATTGGCATGCTGGAGTAGTTACATTCGTAGCCAATTAGCAGGGTGGCACACACTCCGCCAAGAAGCCCCAGTCTCTATAGACCCGGTATAGAGAGTGAAATTAGCTGAGACAAATACCTGTTAATCCCCCGTTCTTGGCCGGCGTGGAGCGCCTACTGTGCAGTGCTAATAGTTCTGGGAAATCCCAATTCCCAGTGTCAAGAGTTGAACAGACTAAGTCTGTTAAATGAAGAAATTTACAGCGCATTAGCTTTGATCAAGAAATTCTAGGTGCAAGTCTCTTAAGCAAATGAAGGCTGCTTGGGAATACAGGTCACCCTTTCTGGGAAGCTGTTTTTCAGGGAGTTGATCTTCACTCTCTTTCCCATGCCAGAGCCAGGGGCAGAAAAGTGGCAGTTTGAGTGACTGGACCTGGGGACAGTGGAAAATAGTCTTCTTTGAACAAGAGGGGACAACTGACTGACTATAGCAGAATTTTGCCCATGGAGCTTGGATATGGTTTTCGAAAATGCGAAATTTATGACAAAAATCACAGGAGCCCTTGTAGCTTTATACTTGAGGCTCCTTTATACTTACATGTGTAAGCTGCGCCCTCTGCTGGCTGGATCAAACCATGTCCCTGTCCTTCCTCCCCGCCCCCCCTTCCTGGGAAAACTGTGTTGTATTTTCCCATCTAAATTATGTTTTCAGTTGCATTCTATCAGCCTGATGTTGCCTGTGTGAAGAATGAGGCAAGCAGAATTGAGATCGTGGCTTACACCATACTGTCAGTCACTCAAAGCTCTGCAGAGCTGTTCTCAGACAAGGACGAAGGATTCAGAATTCTTGGGAACACGCTATAAATATTCAAATTCTGATTCCTGGGCTAAGTTTGTGGACATCTGGGTTCATTTGTCTTTGTAGCATATCTTTTAATCTATGTTCCACTGTGAAAGGCAGAAGAATCTTTCCTTAGTCCCTGGAAATGTTTTTAATTTAGACATGCTTTTAATTCTTGGTTACGAGAAATATAAGGACGTTTGGCAGTTGCCCTCAGCCCCTGGTAAGTCAGTGGAGAGAGGATGGATAGAATCGCAGTGTTGAGATAGTGAAGGGAAGAACAGATGATCTTATGCTCAAGGGCTGCTTCGCCTTGAGGCTAGGAAGAGAGATGATTTACATTTTGACCTGTCAGTGAAAGAAAACCAAAAGAAGTTGTGCAACTAACAATTTGTTAAGAGCTTCTCAGGCATAAAACACTATCCAGTCTTTTTTTCCCCCCAAAAAAAGGAAGAAAGAAGTATCCATTCCAGGGAGGGCAGAAGAGAAAATCCAGCTCCCTGAGATGAGTTAAGCTTGCCGTAAGGACTGGAGGTGGTAGATGGTGCTGTAGAATTTCATTTCTGGAAAGGCACATTGACAGTGTAGTCCAGGATGTTTGTGAAAATGAGCCTTACATCATCCTAATCCTTCTAGACATTGATGTGCTTCGTTTACCCCTCTCTCCTCACCCCATGCACAGAGGTTGGCATTGTTTGGTGTACTTTGGCAGGACTAAGACCCATGACAAATAACACAGGTGCTTTTATAAACTGGGATTAAGTCACAGTTAGCAGAGATGTACAGCTGAGCTGTTTGGATAACCCTCTCCGTCCTCCAGTTGGCTTTAGTTGATGAAAGCATTCCCTAATAACTGTGGTCACTGTATGCTCATTCCGTTGATCCCAATTCATAAAAATCAAATCTACAGCAGAGAGGTTTCTATTGATGTCAGGCCTTGGAAAACTCACTTTCAGGCCAAGTCCATGTGTGGGGGATGTTAAGCCCTTACAACAATGGATTCCAGCTACTCATGTTTACCAAGAGCTAGGGATCAGGACCTATGCTGTTATTCTGCAATAGAATATATGGCGACTGCATGGGGACACTCCACGGACATGTTTAATCTGTAATTTGTATGTAGTATGACATTGCTGAAACCTTTTAGTTGCTCTAAGCCCTGAGTAATACACAATCAAGCATTTTGCTTGCCATTTTTATTTTAAAGATTGTGTTTTGGAAATTTTTCCTGTATGTGCCGTATATTTAAGTTAACAATTGTTTGATAATCTAGTCCTTATACTTTGAGACTGGTCCTTACCATACCAAAATGTTTACTAGTAACTCACCAGAGTAATGGTTCAACGCATGGATTTTGGAGTCAGGCAGACTCGATTTGACTTTAATGGTTGCATGATCTCAGAGAAGTTATTTCACATTTCTGGACCTTGGTTTTCTTCAGTTACAAAATGGGGATATTTATAGTACGTACTCATGGAGTTGTAAGGGCTTAGTTAAATTATGCATACAAAGTTTATCTCAATTCTTGGCCCACGTAACTTCTAAACAGGTTAGCTGCATAACTGTACACCAAATAGACAAGAATCTTGGGAGTACCAGCATTTTGTTTGTTTCCCATTGTCCCTTTACATTTGTTTTGTGGAAAGCATTCTTTTCTAGCCGCTGTTTAAAAATTCATTTAAGTCCCAAGATTTCCTGTCTACTCAGGAAAAAAACAAGTCTAAGATGACTTTAATTTGCAAACCTGATCTCAATTCGGTTAAACTTGTTCAGTCCCACATATTCCAAGCCTGATTGTAAGTGAAATTTCTCTTTGTTCCTGGCTTCTCTTCCCCAGCTTGCGTGCACCGCCTAGAGTTTCTGACCCCTTTGGAATCAGAGCATGGGAAGAGAGGAAGGGAAAGATTTGCTGGCCCTGTTTCAGGGTGGCTTTGCAAAACTCTCGTCAAATATTTGAAGTTGATTATCTCAGAGCATTTTTGTGGGTTCTGCAGAGACCCTCTGCTGGGCCTCTGTTGATTTGGGCCGTGTTCCTCCTTCAGCCAACTGCCCTCACCCCCTCTCAGTCTCTGCCCTGCTGAGCCAGCCTCTTAGTCCTGCACACTCTGCACCCCAGCAGGATGCCCTCTTGGGCAGGGTCCACATCTGGGTCCAGGGATTTATACAAATTTGACCTGTGACTGAAGGAAGGGGAGTGTAGTTCCTTCCTGGATGCAGCCCTTTAGCTGATGGCTGCAGCCGCACTGGCTTTCTGAAGTATGAGTCAACCGTCCGTTTACCAGGTGCCATCTTCTTCAGGACACATATTAAGCTCTCCAAGTGGTGCCTGGGGAGCCCATCTCACCCGGCTTGGAGACTGGAGGTAGTGCCGCCACCTCATCCCGTCCCCTCGGGGCACGATGGTGAGACTCAGAATTCAGTCCTCAACAGAATGTCAAAAATTATTCTCCTCCATTCTTTTAATTTCCAACAGTTTCCTTTTATGTCCTTGATGTGGATGAAATATCTAACTGGCTGCTCATTCTCCTTTCATGAAATTTCCATGTGGTGGCCTGTCATACGAGTCATTTGTTACCAGATGTCCTAGTAGCTCAGTCAGAACTCCCAATTAAACATCCTCCTATAGTTTTGTTATCTGTGTGAAAGACATTTGATTTAATTTGTGTTTTTCTCTCATCTAGTCCCCAATGTGATCAAGTAGTATATGTTTAAAGGTAAAAACATAATGCTTTTTTAAAAGATTTTATTTATTTATTTGAGAGAGAGCGAGAGAGAGAGAGAGAGAGACAGAGCACAAGCAGGGGGAGGGGCAAAGGGAGAAGCAACACCCCGCTGAGGAGGGAGCCTGAGGTGGGGCTCAATCCTGGAGACTCTGGGGTCATGACCTGAGCCAAAGGCAGATGCTTAACTGACTAAGCCACCCAGGCACCCCAAACATAACCCTTTTCTGAGAAACTTTATCATCTAATTAATTTTTCTAAATGCTATTGACTGGCCAGTTATTTTTAGTGTTAACCACAGAGAAAATGATCCTTAACGAAAATGTATTGATTTGATACATTTTCAATATATAGTTCAAAGAGTTTTATAAGATTTGAGTGTTTCAGGAATAATGGAACTATGCACAGATTAAATCTAAGTGTTTTGCTTATAATAATGAAAAGTGAAGACATTGTAAACATCTAAATCAGGTTAGGGTATTGGCTACATTGCACAATGGAATCTGATGCTGTTTTAAAATGATGTAGCAAGTACTTAGTGCCCTGAGAAAGATGTTCAATGTCCATAATGCTTTGTAAATTAAAAATGAAAGATAAAAAAGTATGCACAATATAATCTTGTTTTGGTGAAAACATATGCATATCTACACATAGGAAAAAGACCATAATGGTATTACCAAAATGTGAATGGTGTTATTATATAAATATTCCCGTGTATATATTATGCTTCAACAAAAACTTTTAAAAATGTACATGGACCTGATACCTTAGTAATGAGATTATAGGTAATTTTGGTATCTTCTTTCTGACTATATTTTCTAAATTTCTTAAAATAAGCACATTTTTTTCATGATATATTAAAGATAAATGTTATTTAAAAATAATACCTGGGTAATTCCACAATGTCCTTGTAATAGGGTATCTAGGCTGACAGGGCTTGGTGAACCAAGGAATGTCATTATAGAGGCTCGGGTCTTGCTGTGAGCCACTCTGGGCCTGTGGGTGGATTTTAACCCTTAAGGGAAGGCTCAAGTATTCTACAACCACCATTCTAGAGTAGAATCTTCTTAGTGCTAGTGCCTGGGCCTCAATTATGGAGCTTGTTATTGGGTTTCCAGAACTGTGTGGAAAACAGAAGCTGCTCTGAGCATGTGCAGTAGTTCATAAGTCAATTCCTCATCATTGATTTTCAGCTTAAGTGAGGCAAAGACTGAGAGACAGCCAATGATTTAGCCAATTTTTTGTTACTTGCCCAAGCCTGATTCTCTGGCTCATGGATGCCAAAAATGGCATAATTCAACATCTAGAGGAGCTGGGAGGGAGAGACTAAGAGAGAGCTGGTGGAAGAGGGAAACTGGTGTGGGCCAGGCCCTTGGGTACTTATTATGCCATGCGGCCCATTCCCCAAAGCCTTGAGAGTTCACTTTTCAGAGTCCTGGAAAGAGAGGGAGAACCTCAAGGGTGGTGACAGAGGGGAATTTAGGCCATGCTTAGGATCTAGGGATTTATAGAATAGGGGGCCCTTTGAGGGATTTTTAAGCTGGGGATTGACATGTTTGCAGTTGCTTTTTAAAAGATTTTATTCATTTATTTGAGGGAGAGAGAGAGGAGCTCAAGCAGACTCCGCACTGAGCGTGGAGACATGGTACTCCCCCACTACCCTGAGATCATGACCTGAGCCAAAATCAAGAGTCGGCTACTTAACCTACTGAGCCACCCAGGCGCTCCTCATGTTTGCTTCTTAGGTTGTCATTATGAGTTTAGGGAAAAAGGTGAAGGCATGAAGATATACTAGGAGGTTGTGGTAAGTCCTCACTCAGATTTGAATGGTGGAAATAGAGATGGAGAGCAAGGGGCAGAGGTAGGTAATACTTAGATTTTTTTTTAAAGATTTATTTATTCATTTTAGAAGGGGGAGGGGCAGAGGGAGAAGGAGACAAGCAGACTCCCTGCTGAGTGCGGGGAGTCCATTGCGGGGCTTAATCCCATGACCCTGAGATCATGACCTGAGTGGAAACCAAGAACCGGACACTCAACCGACTGAGCCACCCAGACACCCGGGGTAGATGCTACTTAGAAGATGATATTGACAGGACTTGGGTGTGGGACCTGAAGGAAGACGGTGGATATGGGAAGACTTCCTGGTGAATTCTGTGGAACGGGAGCCACATTACCTGGAGTCATGTAAATCATGGTGTGGGTTTCATCTGAGTCTTTGAAAATAGGGAATGGCTGGCTCAGTCGGTGGAGCATGTGACTCTTGATCTCAGAGACGTGAATTCAAGCCCCACATTGGACATGGAACCTACTTAGAAAACTAGGGAATGGCTACCATTTAGCAGATGTTAGGTAAATATTTCTTGACTCTGTGAACGAATTTTAGTCTAATAAAGGAGTGTAGCTAGGCTGTTCGTATAAATATATTGCATAGCATAATTGTAACTTAGCTATAAAACCGAAAGGACTATTTTTAAAAACCAATCTCCTTTTCATTGCAGTGGGTTTTGTGTGCTGCCTTAGCTGGTCCACGTAGGAGGGTCCCTAGCAGTTGGGGGTAGTGATCCCAGTGGGTGGATGACAGGGAAACACAGTGAAAGAGCTTGTCGAAGTGACCACTTTCTTGGCTCATATTTAGTTTTGTTTCTTTGCAGTCACATTCTGTCCACAGTATCACTGTGAAAATGTAAGAGTCTTGCTAAAAGTGGCTTTGTGTGTGGGGGCAGTGAAATAGAGAAACAGAAGACATTTCTAGGATGCCTTTGAACCATGTAAATGAGCACTTGCCCATGTACCTGGAATTTAAGAAAGATTCTTTACTCCTTTCTGCTGAGTTTCATGGGAATTATGGTTTGCAAGGTACATGAGTGAATGGTTTGCATCCATAGCTCCAAGTGGGAATCTGACGTCACTGTCATTGGGTATGTGCTTTGGAGCCAGAATGATCTAGTTTGACTGTATACATTTATCAGGATAACCAGGTAGCTATCAATCAGCAGGAATGATGACTTTTTCTATATGTTCTATATCACAGCAAATGAGTGTTGGCCTGAAGGAATATGACTGCTCTTGACTAAGTGATGGTGGATTAGCTTAGAGCAGCAGGAAAAAGAGTAATGAGTCCAGTGTTTTGAGGACTACTGACTTTCTACAGGGAGCTACAAACATGTGTGGGGTTCAATTAAAACATTAATCCAGCTGTAAGCTCTGTTACTGAGTATAAGAGGAAATAAATTGACAAGGTGGCTCATTTTTGAACAAAGCAGCTGGCCCATGATGATATTATTTTGATGTATCTGGAATTATAATAGCAAAGTCCAACAATAAGTAGAAAAATGAATGGCAGTGAGAATCCAACAGAGACCATTTCTCTAAGAATAGGAGTCAGAATATGCACCATTGTATTCACAGTATCATTAAAATATGAATAAACAGCAGCAACTTTTTATTATACAATGAAAGAACCTCCTACAGGGCACTGAAAATTGAGTGGTGTGTGTTTAATAAATTAAAATCAACAAGAAATGGCTATTTACCAGGATGCAGGAAGGACTCAGAGAATAATGGGGGCTTAGCCAGGGACATAAATGAAACTGATTTATTATTAGGTAGGGTTTTAAAGGTTTAAAACATGTTAATTATATGGCAAAAGTTGGGAGGAAAGGAGAGGGAATAGTGAGAGATGAGTCTGTAGTTTAGCTGCTGCTCAGTTGTGAAGGGCCACGTTTTAGTAAGTTAAAGTGTTTGGGCTTTATCTTGAGGGGATCTGTTCTGGAATTTTAAGCAGGGACAAAAAGATCAGTTAACTTTGGCTGTATAACAAACTACCCCAAAACTTAGTGTGGCTGAAGACAGTAGTCTTTTATTATTTATCACGAGTCTGTGGATAGTCTGGGCTATTCTTTTGGTCCAGGCCAGCTTAGCTGGGGCTAGATGGTCTAGGAAGGCCTCACATATTAGGGACTTCAGGTGAGATGCCTGGGATTCCTCTTTACAGGGTCCCTCATCCTCTACTAGGTTATCCTAAGCTTGTTCTCACGATGGCTAAAGGGTTCCCAGCCACAAGAGAGGGCAAGCACCAATGTATGAGCACTTTTGAAGTCTCTGCTTGTGGTGTGTGTTTATTAACTGTGTCCTGTTTATTAATGTCCCAGTGGCCAAAGCAAGCTACATGGTCAAGTTCAGATTCAAAGAGTAGAGATATACATTTTCTACTTGATAGGAGGAACTATACATAGTGTGGTCCGTTTTTTCCTTATCTGTCACAATTAAATTTGCATTATGGAAAATGGACTGGAATATGGCAAGCCCTCAGCAAGAAGAGGTAGCTGTCAGTTGCAATAATCTAAAAGAGTAGCAGTGATGGATAGTGGTACCAGAGATAGATGTAGACAATTCAAGAAATATTTAGGACACAGAATCAACGGACCTTGATGATTAAGGATGTGTGTGTGTGCGTGCGTGTGTGTGTGTGTGGTGTGTTCAGAATCAAGGATTCTGTTCATGTTTTCAGCTTGAGCTTCTTTTTTTTTTTCCCCAAGTAGGCTCCATGCCCAATGTGGGGCTTGAACTCATGACCTCATGACCTTGTGACTGAGAATTGTATGCTTTACTGACTGAGCCATGCAGACACCCCTCAGCTTAAGCTTCTGAGTGAAATTCGATTCATAAAACCCTTCTGTGGGGATTCTTTATTGATATATTTATATATTTGTAGCTGAATTAGACTAGCCTAAAAGGTGTAATCTCTGCGTGACCCAATAGGTAAACATGAGAAAGAACTGGAAGTACAGATCTTACTAGGTAGAGAAGATGCAGACAGCTTTCACCTATTCACACAAACATGATGATTTTCTAGTCATTAATAGAAGTTCTCTGGACATTGCTTGGACATCTACTGTGGACTGAGGAATGAGTCATTATGTAGACAGCCAGTTCAACTAGTCACACATATTTATGGGATACCCTCCGTGCCCAAGTTACTAAGCTAAGTCCTTAGGGCAATTTGAAGAGTCATCAGCCCTGACTTGATTCCATTTGTATTGGAGAATGAGCCATATTTACAGTACCTAGAAAAAGCTTTGTCACAGTTCAGAGCTGTACGTAAGTGTTGAATCATTGAGAATGATAGTAAGGTTTTCAGAAGCCCCAAGGAGGAAGCAGGAATCCGAATTCAAGCTGTTCGGGAAGTAGTCAAATGGGTAGAGTGTATACTCTGGAAGGTGGTTCAATTTTAAGTCAGTTTCTTGGAAGAAGTTGATGTGTTTGGACTGAATTACTTTTACAACTGAGTTATGGAAAAACAGACCACGATAGGTTTCTTTCTATGTAGGATGCTTTATTGCTAGCCCACCTGCTTTTAGTAAAACTCTTATACTATGTAAAGTTTTATTCAATAGTTTTAAAATGTTTTTCCTTATTATATTTGTTTGTTATAGGGAAAATGTAGTGCCACCCCCTACCTTTTTTTTTTTTTTAACAAATTTATACAAAATGATATGGAGGACTGAAGCAACTATCTGGGTACTTCAGCTTCCTACAATTTAGGTAAAAAGTGTAGATAAGATTTTATATAAAATATCCACATAACTAAGGCACGTGTACAGTTTTTTTATTTGATTTTTCTAGATAGTTGTCATAAGGTTAGTATTGGGTCAGAGCTTTCTTTGTTTTTTGTAAATTTATTTATTTTAGTAATCTCTATACCCAGCTTGGGGCTTGAACTCAAGACCCCGAGATCAAGAGTCACATGCTTCTCCTACTGAGCCAGCCAGGCGCCCCTGGGTCAGAGCTTTCAACATGGCCTTGGTTGTCTTTCTCATTTTCCATTGTATTAATGTAGACATTTTCCATATTGAAAAGAAGTTTGGAGTATCTCCTTTAGCCATTATAAAAATGCCTTGGTATTTGCATCTGATAATTAGGGAACTCTCGTTTCAGTATCTAAAGACAAAGTCTGTATAATATTTAGACCATTCTTGCAACTGCTGATGTTGATAATCAAATAATGATTGCTTACACTTTATATGAATTACCTCATTCACTCTTTACAACAATCCTATAATGTAAGCAGAAGATTGAAGATTGAAGTGTGGAACAGAGTGGTTAAAGACACTTTTCCAAGGCCACATTGTTGATAAGTGGCAAAACCAAGACTAGAGTTTGTGGAAGATCGGATTATTATTCAAAAATACTCATTCTCACCCACAACTCCAAGGAATGAGTATACTTGCCTATCCCACCGATGTTGGGTTTGGCTCTGTGACTTGCTCTGGCCTTATGTTTGGTGGAGTGTACTTTACCACTTGTTGCCTTTGAGGTTGGCCATAGACTTGAATTGGCCAATGGATATTAGTAGAAGTGATGGAAATAGAGGCTTAAAATGTGCTCACATGATTGAGTTCACCCTCTTGCATTTCTGCCATTGTCGTTAGAAGAACATGCCCCAGTTAACCACTGATCCAAAGAGAAAGAGACGTGTTGAGCAGACTTATATCCAGCCAACACTGTGAGGCCAAGCCCAGCTGAGCCCAGCCTAGATCAGCAGAGCCACCCTAGCACTGCTGTAGTGAGTGATGGGTGAATAGAATAAGTGATTGTTGTTTTAAGCCACTGAGTTTGGTGCAACGTGTTATGCAGCGAGAGCTAACCAATAAAGGACCTAAGCAGTTTAAACCTAAGAACCTGCACTATTAATCACTATTAATGCATTAAATTTGAAATTATTCCTAAATTGACATTTCTAAAACAACTAAATCGAGAAGTGCCAGTGGTCTCAAAGAATCACTTCTGTAACAGAATGTGATAGATATGATTATAGAAGTATTCTTGAAAGTTATGTATCTTCATATCCTGTTCTCTCACTTCTTTTAAAAATTAAAATACAGATACTTGGTTTTGCTTAATGTCCTGTTTATACAGCTTATATGTACATTTCTTGATCCTCAGCCTCCAAATATAATCCACTTATGAGTTAGGGAACATGTCTGCCACTCTGAAACAATATCTGAGATGGATAAGTGAACACATTTTGAATGACACAAATGGTTCCCATCCACAGAAAAGCAATGACAGGGAAGGAAATGGAAAACTGGATACTTACAATAAAAATAACTAACAGTGTGAAGAGGTTTGTTCTGCACTGATGGTCCAGAGATGTAAAATTTAGATAGAGATGTGGACAATAGCTATCTGAGCAATGACAGACTTTGTTTTTCACCTTTTAAGATGTTGATCTTATGCATTTAAAAAAGGGCTGAGCAAAGTGGAAAGCAGGTCAAGGTCTTGGTTTGAGCTCGCCTATGTTCAATCCCTGAAGCTTTAGGGCATAAAATAGCCTGGGAGATTATATAGTTTAGAAACACAGAGTGACTGTTAAGCCTCCTCCTGTGGACCATACATTTATTTCGTGTGGTGTTTTCTAAAGTATATTCTGAGAGTTGGGATTTTTTTAGGTATATAGGTTTTGCAAACGCACGATCACTCAAAGAGTTAATACATTTTTTTTTGATTTCAGGAATTCTCCTAGACTTTAATGTACTGAGATGCATTATGACTCTTCCAGAGAGGGGTGGGACATGCAGCATTTCCTAGGCTATTTGTTCTCAAACACTGTTCAAGGAGTAAAATGATATAGGGCTAAATGATATAGAACATATATTTTGCTCTAATATACTTCTCTAATGAATCCTGTTCCTTCAGGGACCCTGGCCTACCATATTCTCATAATATCCAGTGAAACAGCCGAGAATGAGCTTTATTGGCCAGATTCTTCTTGATGTAGAAGGAGAGCCTGCCTATGTAAATCTGCATGGTAGTGAGTGAGATGTGGGTTCTGGCCTCTGACTGCATAGAATCAAGTTCTGGCTTTACCATTACTAATGGTATAAGCTAGGGTGTCTATGCCTCAGTCTTCTTGTTTGTAAATATGAATGATAATTGAAGTACCCAATCTCATAAATTTGTTGTGAGGATTTAATGAGATAATAAGTGGGGAGCAGTTAGTGTCTTGCTTACCATATGGTGGATGCTCAGTAAATATTATCTCAAATTATCATTATCATATATCTGATAAGGGACTTGTATCCAGAATAAATTAAAAAAATCTTGGAACTCAATAATAAAAAGACATAATCCTATTACCCAGTTAAAAGAAGGGCAAAGGATTTGAATAGACATTTCTCCAAAGAAGGTATACAGGTGGCCAATAAGCACGTGACAAGATGCTCAATATCATTAGTCATCAGGAAGATGCCAGTCAAAACCACAGTGAGATACCACTTCACTATCGCTAGGATGGCCAAACAACAACAACAACAACAACAACACCCCAATAATAACAAATGCTTGAGAAGATGTGGAGACATTGGAACCCTCATACATTGCTGGTGGGAATGTAAAATGATGGTACAGCTTCTTTGGAAGACAGTTCGGAAGTTCGTAAAAAGTTAAACGTAGAGTTACTTTATGAGTTAGCAATTCTACTTCTAGGCATATACACAAGAAAAGTAAAAGCATACATTCACAAAAAAACTTGCACATGCAATGTCATACAGTATTGTTCGTAATAACCCAAAAGTGAAAACAGCCCAAATGTCCACCAACTGATGAATGGATAAAGAAAATGTGGTCTCTCCATACAGTGGAATACAATTCAGACATAAAAAGGGTTGTGGTACTGATGCATGCTGCAAAATGGATGAACCTTGAAAACATTCTAAGTGAAAGAAGCCAATCACAAAATCACACATGTTGTGTGATTCCATCTATATGAAATACCCCAAATAACCAGATCTATAGAGACAGAAAATAGATGAGCGGTTGCCTAGAATTGGTTAAGGATGGGGTTTGGAGGGGAGTGACTGCTAACAGGTTTGTTTTAGGCAGATAAAGATGTTCTCAAGTTAAATTGTAGTAATAGTTGTATAAACTTGTGACAATAGCAAACATTGATTTACACACTCTGAATGGGTGACTTGCATGGCATGTGAATTATATCTCAGTAAAGCTGTTAAAATTATTATTACTACTAAGCAGAATGGCCAGCACTTGGTTTTAGGACTTCCCAATTTATAGAAATGTCTAGGATCTTTTGTACCCCTCCCATAGCTGCTAATTGTGCTGTGGAACTAAGACTTTCCAGTGAGGTCTGAAGTATGAGTTGGAATGGCTGGAAAGTGCTCCCCCTCACTATGATTTTGGTAGAGGTTTGTGCTGAGGCCTCTGTCTGGTTACAGTCTGGGTGTCTGGTTGCTAAAACGACGAGGAAAGATGTGGATGATGCCAAATTTACAGCCCATGGAGATGACCAGGTGTCCCACTCCCTGGCCAGAAAATTCCTGTTCCTGTGCACATTGGCCTTGGAGGGATTTGTCTTGTAGAGTCCACAGCTGGGACGTGATTCTCTTCTTCAGTTTGGTTATAAGGTCCGCTCCCCTTTATGTTTTTGGAAGCGAGCTCATTTTATCTGTTTTATAAAACAGAATGTAAAATTACTTCTTTTCAACCAGCTAGCCGCATAGCTGGGCAAAGTATGGTTTAAGATTTCACATTCAGGATTAGATTGAGAGTTTTTTCTTTTTTTTTTTTTTTTTAAAGATTTTATTTATTTATTCGACAGAGAGAGACAGCCAGTGAGAGAGGGAACACAAGCAGGGGGAGTGGGAGAGGAAGAAGCAGGCTCATAGCGGAAGAGCCTGATGTGGGACTCGATCCGGTAACACCGGGATCACGCCCTGAGCCGAAGGCAGACGATTAACCGCTGTGCCACCCAGGCGCCCCGAGAGTTTTTTCTTTTTCTTTAGGATTCTCTCTCCTCTCTTCTCTCCTCCCACCCCTCCCTTTCTCCCTCTTCCTGCCGCCACTCAGGTGCATTCTTTTATACTGACCTATTTGTGGGATTGTTGTAGACATCATGACCTTTTACCCCTAAATACATCATCCTAAGAACAAGGAGATTCTCCTACATAAGCACAGTGTAACTGTGACCCCCAGGAAGTGTAACATTCGTAAAACACTATTACTAATATACAGACCATATTCAAATTGTCCCAGTTAGATTGAGAACATTTCCTTTTTGTTTTGATGGCTTTTCTAGAACCTCCAAGTCTTTTTTAGATGGGCTGTCTTTGCGCTTATCATACAATAATATTATCATTTTTTATTCACTTGCTCTTACTCTGCTGGGCTATGAGTTCACAGATTTGTTCATAGTTGAGATTCATCACGGACTGCAGTACTACCCACTCCTCTGCTCTCATTGCCACTTGATATGTAGTACTAGTAGAGGCTTAATAAATGCATGAGGAATTGGATTGAATTTAATACTGCCAGTCAGGGTCTATGTTATAAAGATATACATTGATATTTCTGAGTATCTACTTTTTAAAGATTTTGTTTTTTTGAGAGAGAGTGCGAGCAGAGAAGGTGCAGAGGGGGAGGGAGAGGAAGGAGGGGAAAGAATCTCAAGCACACTCCATGCAGAGCACAGAGCCTGATGCAGGGCTCAGTCTCACAGCCTTGAGATCATGACCTGAGCCAAAACCGAGAATTGGACACTTAACTGACTGAGCCACCCTGACACCCCTGAGTGTCTACTTTTAAAGCTCACTGTAAGCTGGCACTGACTACCCTTGTTTTTTTTGCCATTAGTCTTTTGTACACTGCATCTTTCTACTACACTCATATTATCTTTGGTGTAATTTTTGATAGCTCATGAAGTACTGGGGATAGAAAGGGAATAAGAGTAATGTCTTAAGTGGAAGAGAATGCAATGCTAGTTCCATTCAGAGGAGGTTGGTACTTTGAGCTGTGTTGGTGACAAAACCAAAAGGTCACCAGTACTTTTGAGCAGCTCAGGTTGTAGTTCCCCACCCGTTTCCATGTTTTTTTTAAAAGATGTTATGATACCAGAATGGTTTTGGGATCAGATCAGCCTAGAAACAAAAGATCCCAAGGCCTTAAACTTTAGTCCTGGTTGGCAGGAAGAGTTGCCATGGGTAATCAGGGTGGTTGGCAGTTCATCTGCTTTGCTTTGTTGGGAAGCCTGCAGGAGTGTGACATTTTAAAGGCCTGTCAAGTTTACTAGATCCAAGAGCCATAGTTTTGTCATTTAAATTATGCTTTAAGGACAAAGGTGATAAAGGAGTTCAAGACAAAGAGAAACGTCTCTCAGGACACATTCGGGAGCACAGAAATATCTCATGTAACTCACTTTGACAGGCTGCTCAAGGGTAAAGTTAAGGAAAAGAATAGATCTGAGTTCAGAAGCTCTGAGGTATCAGAGTCCAAGTCAGTAGAAACTAAGATCCGGTGTTTTCAAGAAGTTGGCAGGGGCGGAGTTAAGATGGCGGAGGAGTAGGAGACACCGTTTTCAGCCGGTCCTCCGAGTCGAGCTGGATAGGTACCAGACCAGCCTAAACAACCACGGAACCAGCCTGAGACGCAGGAAGACGCATCTGGATCTTTATAAATGAGCATCTCCAGCTGGAGTTTGAGGCAGGTCGAAGCGGGAGCCAGCGAAACTGTGCACAGATATCGGAAGATAAACGGAAGGGGAGGGAGCCGCCGTGTTCGGGCGCCGGAGCGTAGCCACTTGCACGGAGAGCGCGGCGGCTCGCAGACGCACCCGCAAAAGCAGAACTGAGACCGTGAGCCGGGTGCGCGCACCACCAGGCATCTCGCTGATCACCGGAATCCCGTGCGCCACTGGATCCAGACTGAGACCGGGAGCTCGGGAGAGCTGCGCCGGGCGTGCTGGCGGCTGGCGGCATTAGAAACACAAAGGACAGAGACGCGCCGGCCCTGGAAGTGAGGGCTGGGACGCCGGGTGTGGGGCGCACATCCCGGGACGCTGCAGGGTTGAGCAGCACCAACAGAAACAGAGTTAAAGTGGCCAGAACATTAGTAGAGAACGGGCCGCAATCCTTCTGTTCCGTGACAGAGGCTGAAATTTGGCCGCTGCTGCTCTGACTCTCAGAAGAGGCACAGCAAACCGCCAGGGAAAGCCGCCAGAGAACAAAAGCCTGGAAATACCGGCTCAGAGAGTGCCCATCCCCATCCTCCCTCGCAGGGGACACGGAGACTCTACCCAAACAGGGTTGCCTGAGTATTGGCGCGGCAGGCCCCTCCCCCAGAACACAGAAGGCAGGCTGAAAAATCAAGAAGCCCACAACCCGGGCGCCTGGGTGGCGCAGTCATTGAGCGCCTGCCTTCGGCTTAGGGCGTGATCCCGGCGTTCCGGAAAGGAGTCCCTCATCGGGCTCCTCCGCTGGGAGCCTGCTTCTTCCTCTCCCACTCCCCTGCTTCTGTTCCCTCTCTCGCTGGTTGGCTGCCACATAAATAAATAAATAAAATCTTTAAAGAAGAAGCCCACATCCCTAAGATCCCTATAAAACAAGGGGCACGGCCTGGGACCCAGTCAATAATTTGGGCTCTGGAAACCCCGCAACCTCTCTTCATCAGAATGACAAGAAGGAGAAGCCCCCCCCAGCAAAGAAAAGACAGTGATTCTGTGGCCTCTGCCACAGAAATAATGGATATGGATGTAACCAAATTATCAGAAATGGAATTCAGAGTAACGATGGTCAAAATGATGAGTAGAATTGAAAAAACTATTAACGAAAAGGTTACTGAGAATATAGAATCCCTAAGGACAGAAATGAGAGCGAATCTGACAGAAATTAAAAATTCTATGAGCCAAATGCAGGCAAAACTAGAGGCTCTGACGGCCAGGGTCGCAGAAGCAGAGGAACGGGTTAGTGAATTGGAGGATGGGTTAATAGAGGAAAAAATGAAAATAGAAGATGGTCTTAAAAAAATCCACGCCCACGAATGTAGGTTACGGGAGATTACTGACTCAATGAAACGATCCAATGTTAGAATCATCGGCATCCCCGAGGGGGTGGAGAAAAACAGAGGTCTAGAAGAGATATTTGAACAAATTGTAGCTGAAAACTTCCCTAATCTAGCAAGGGAAACAAACATTCGTGTCCAAGAGGCAGAGAGGACCCCTCCCAAGCTCAACCACGACAAACCTACGCCACGTCACGTCATAGTGCAATTCGCAAATATTAGATGCAAGGATACAGTATTGAAAGCGGCCAGGGCAAAGAAATTTCTCACGTACCAAGGCAAAAGCATCAGAATTACGTCAGACCTGTCTACACAGACCTGGAATGAGAGAAAGGGTTGGGGGAGCATATTTAAAGCTCTTTCAGAGAAAAACATGCAGCCAAGGATCCTTTATCCAGCAAGGCTGTCATTCAGAATTGATGGAGAAATAAAGACATTTCAGAATCGCCAGTCACTAACCAATTTTGTAACCACGAAACCAGCCCTACAGGAGATATTACGGGGGGTTCTATAAAAGTAAAAAGGCCCCAAGAGTGATACAGAACAGAAAGTCACAGCCAATACAAACAAAGACTTTACTGGCAACATGGCAACATTAAAATCATATCTCTCAGTAATCAGTCTTAATGTAAATGGTTTGAACCATCCCATAAAACGCCACAGGGTTGCAGATTGGATAAAAAGAAATGACCCATCCATTTGCTGTCTACAAGAGACTCATTTCGAACCCAAAGATGCATTCAGACTGAGAGTAAGGGGATGGAGTACCATCTTTCACGCAAATGGACCTCAAAAGAAAGCTGGGGTAGCAATTCTCATATCAGATAAATTGGATTTTAAACTACAGACTATAGTTAGAGATGCAGAAGGGCACTATATTATTCTTAAGGGAAGTATTCAACAAGTGGATATGACAATTATAAATATATATGCCCCCAACAGGGGAGCAGCAAGATACACAAGCCAACTCTTAACCAGAATAAAGAGACATATAAATAAAAATACATTAATAGTAGGGGACCTCAACACTCCACTCTCAGAAATAGACAGAACACCCTGGCAAAAACTAAGCAAAGAATCAAAGGCTTTGAATGCCATACTCGACGAGTTGGACCTCATAGATATATATAGAACACTACACCCCAGAACCAAAGAATACTCATTCTATTCTAATGCCCATGGAACATTCTCAAGAATAGACCATGTTCTGGGACACAAAACAGGTCTCAACCGATACCAAAAGATTGAAATTATCCCCTGCATATTCTCAGACCACAACGCTCTGAAATTGGAACTCAACCACAAGGAAAAATTTGGAAGAAACTCAAACACTTGGAGACTAAGAACCATCCTGCTCAGGAATGACTCGATAAACCAGGAAATCAAAAATCAAATTAAACAATTTATGGAGACCAATGAGAATGAAAATACAACAGTCCAAAACCTATGGGATACTGCAAAGGCAGTCCTAAGGGGGAAATACATAGCCATCCAAGCCTCACTCAAAAGAATAGAAAAATCTAAAATGCAGTTTTTATATTCTCACCTCAAGAAGCTGGAACAGCAACAGAGGGACAGGCCTAATCCACGCACGAGGAAGCAGTTGACCAAAATTAGAGCTGAAATCAATCAAGCAGAAACCAGAAGTACAGTAGAGCAGATCAACAGGACTAGAAGCTGGTTCTTTGAGAGAATCAATAAAATTGACAGACCACTGGCAAGACTTATCCAAAAGAAAAGAGAAAGGACCCAGATTATTAAAATTATGAATGAAAAAGGAGAGGTCACGACGAACACCATTGAAATTGGAAGGATTATTAGAAATTTTTATCAACAGCTATATGCCAATAAACTAAGCAATCTGGAAGAGATGGAATCCTTCCTGGAAACCTATAAACTACCAAGATTGAAACCGGAAGAAATTGATTCCTTAAACAGGCCAATTAATTATGAAGAAATTGAGTCAGTGATAAACAACCTTCCAAATAACAAAACTCCAGGCCCGGACGGTTTTCCTGGGGAATTCTACCAAACATTCAAAGAAGAAATAATACCTATTCTCCTAAAGCTATTTCAAAAAATAGAAACAGAAGGAAAGCTACCAAACTCATTCTATGAGGCCAATATTACCTTGATCCCCAAACCAGGCAAAGACCCCCTCAAAAAGGAGAATTACAGACCGATTTCCCTAATGAATATGGACGCCAAAATCCTCAACAAGATACTTGCTAATAGAATCCAACAGTACATTAAAAGGATTATCCATCACGATCAAGTGGGATTCATACCTGGGATGCAAGCGTGGTTCAATATTCGCAAATCAATCAGCGTGATACATCATATCAACAAGAAAAGACTCAGGAACCATATGATCCTCTCAATCGATGCCGAAAAAGCATTTGACAAAATACAGCATCCTTTCCTGATTAAAACCCTTCAGAGTGTAGGAATAGAAGGTACATTTCTCAATCTCATAAAAGCCATCTATGAAAAGCCTACTGCAAATATTATTCTCAATGGGGAAAAGCTGGAAGCCTTTCCCTTAAGATCAGGAACTCGACAAGGATGCCCACTCTCGCCACTATTATTCAACATAGTACTAGAAGTCCTTGCAACAGCAATCAGACGACAAAAAGGGATCAAAGGTATTCAAATTGGCAAAGAAGAAGTCAAAATGTCTCTCTTTGCAGATGACATGATACTCTATATGGAAAACCCAAAAGAAGCCACTCCCAAACTATTAGAAGTTATAGAGCAATTCAGTAACGTGGCGGGATACAAAATCAATGCTCAGAAATCAGTTGCATTTCTATACACGAATAACGAGACCGAAGAAAGAGAAATTAGGGAATCCATCCCATTTACAATAGCACCAAAAACCATACGTTACCTTGGAATTAACTTAACCAGAGACGTAAAGGACCTATATTCTAGAAACTATAAATCACTCTTGAAAGACATTGAGGAAGACATAAAAAGATGGAAAGATATTCCATGCTCATGGATTGGAAGAATTAACATAGTTAAAATGTCCATGCTACCCAGAGCAATCTACACTTTCAATGCTATCCCGATCAAAATACCGAGGACATTTTTCAAAGAACTGGAACAAATAGTCCTTAAATTTGTATGGAAACAGAAAAGGCCCCGAATCTCCAAGGAACTGTTGAAAAGGAAAAACAAAGCTGGGGGCATCACAATGCCGGATTTCGAGCTGTACTACAAAGCTGTGATCACAAAGACAGCATGGTACTGGCACAAAAACAGACACATAGACCAATGGAACAGAATAGAGAGCCCAGAAATGGACCCTCGGCTCTTTGGGCAACTAATATTTGATAAAGCAGGAAAAAACATCCGGTGGGAAAAAGACAGTCTCTTCAATAAATGGTGCTGGGAAAATTGGACAGCTACATGCAAAAGAATGAAACTTGACCACTCTCTCACACCATACACAAAAATAAACTCCAAATGGATGAAAGACCTCGATGTGAGACAGGAATCCATCAAAATTCTAGAGGAGAACATAGGCAGCAACCTCTACGACATCGGCCAAAGCAACCTTTTTCATGACACATCCCCAAAGGCAAGAGAAACAAAAGATAAAATGAATTTATGGGACTTCATCAAGATTAAAAGTTTCTGCACAGCCAAGGAAACAGTCAGAAAAACTAAGAGGCAGCCCACGGAATGGGAGAATATATTTGCAAATGACACTACAGATAAAGGACTGGTATCCAAGATCTACAAAGAACTTCTCAAACTCAATACACGAGAAACAAATAAACAAATCAAAAAATGGGCAGAAGATATGAACAGACACTTTTCCAATGAAGACATACAAATGGCTAACAGACACATGAAAAAATGTTCAAAATCATTAGCCATCAAGGAAATTCAAATCAAAACCACACTGAGATACCACCTTACGCCAGTTAGAATGGCAAAAATAGACAAGGCAAGAAACAACAATTGTTGGAGAGGATGTGGAGAAAGGGGATCCCTCCTACATTGTTGGTGGGAATGCAAGTTGGTACAGCCACTCTGGAAAACAGTGTGGAGGTCCCTTAAAAAGTTAAAAATTGAGCTACCCTATGATCCAGCCATTGCACTACTGGGTATTTACCCCAAAGATACAGACGTAGTGAAGAGAAGGGCCATATGCACCCCAATGTTCATAGCAGCAATGTCCACAATAGCTAAACTGTGGAAGGAGCCGAGATGCCCTTCAACAGATGACTGGATTAAGAAGTTGTGGTCCATATATACAATGGAATATTACTCAGCTATCAGAAAGAACGAGTTCTCAACATTTGCTACAACATGGACGGCACTGGAGGAGATAATGCTAAGTGAAATAAGTCAAGCAGAGAAAGACAACTATCATATGATTTCTCTCATCTATGGAACATAAGAACTAGGATGATCGGTAGGGGAAGAAAGGGATAAAGAAAGGGGGGGTAATCAGAAGGGGGAATGAAACATGAGAGACTATGGACTATGAGAAACAAACTGAGGACTTCAGAGGGGAGGGGGGTGGGGGAATGGGATAGACCGGTGATGGGTAGTAAGGAGGGCACGTATTGCATGGTGCACTGGGTGTTATACACAACTAATGAATCATCGAGCCTTACATCGGAAACCGGGGATGTACTGTATGGTGACTAACATAATATAATAAAAAATCATTAAAAAAAAAAAAAAAAGAAGTTGGCTACAAGCTTGAAGTCGAGTTAGGCCTGTTTACTTACCTCAGCGTTTCTGTACGGAGACAGAGGCCGTGCTGGACACAGTTCATTCATCTTCATTAAGTGGTTATGATGCGATAGAGATCGTTTCCTGTTTATAAATGGAAAACTTACAGTACAGGAGTTGCTAAGGAGATCCTCAAAAATGAGAACTGAGAAGACCTTGCAATGAGCTGTGGAGAAGCCATACTTTTATCAGCATTTCCTTGGCTTTTTCAAATCTTGAAGCAAGAAATGTAATGAAATAGGGGCGCCTGGGTGGCTCAGTCGTTAAGCGTCTGCCTTCGGCTCAGGGCGTGATTCCGACTTTATGGGATCGAGCCCCACATCAGGCTCCTCCGCTGGAAGCCTGCTTCTTCCTCTCCCACTCCCCCTGCTTGTGTTCCCTCTCTCGCTGGCTGTCTCTCTCTGTCGAATAAATAAATCTTAAAAAAAAAAAAGAAATGTCATGAAATAGGGTGAACATTGCTGATCTCTAGGCATCCGAAGCAGAGGCGTCTCCGTTGACTTCTGGTCAATGTAGGTCATTTAGGTAAATCCTGATCATAGTACTGAGCAAGTGTGATGTTCCTCTTCTTCATCCCAGGGACTTCTACAGAGATGTCCGAAAATACGGGAGATAAGAGTCTTTTGCCCTCAGGGAGGGTATTTGAGCTGCCATAAATCTCTCAGCAGAGGACAGTTACTAGACACAGGTGAAATGATGACAATGGAGCTCCTGAGTTTTCATCCTCCTTCTGTTTGGAGCTTGCTGCTTATTCTGCAAGCTGGGTGGCCCGAAGCTCCACTGTGGCAGCTTACCTAGATCTGGTCTTGGGCAGTTCTCTCAGAACTTGGGAAATTGCTTGGCTTTATTGCCACATTCGACACTTGTTCATTTTTCTAGTCTAAGAGCCTGGCTTTGTGACTGGTTAAATAACACAGTGAATGGATTTGCTCTTTGGTGTATGTGACTAATTTGGTATAACGTATTACCTTTCAAGATCATTTTAAATACTTGTTTTTAAAATTTATTTGACAGAGATAGAGACAGCCAGTGAGAGAGGGAACACAAGCAGGGGGAGTGGGAGAGGAAGAAGCAGGCTCATAGCGGAGGAGCCTGTTGTGGGGCTCGATCCCATAACGCCAGGATCACGCCCTGAACTGAAGGCAGACGCTTAACCACTGTGCCACCCAGGCGCCCCTTAAATACTTTTTTTTTAAACAAAGATTTATTTTGTCTATTTTTTGAGAGAGAGAGAGCACAAGCAGGAGGGGGAGAGGGAGAGGGAGAGGGATAGAGAATCCCAAGCATACTCTGAGCTGAGTGTGGTGCTCGGTCTCACAATCCTGACATCATGACCTGAGCTGAAACCAAGAGTTGGATGCTCAGCCAACGGTGCCAGCCAGGTGCCCCCCGCCAAGATCATCTTAACCCTTTAATTTTTACCCTAGAATTTTAATTTATTTTATTACTGTTTTTTTACCCTGGAATTTAAAAAAAAATTATTTATTTGAGAGAGAGAGAGAGAGAGAGCGGGCAAGCGAGTAAGCATGAGCAGGGAAGGAGCAGAGGAAGAGGGAGGGGAAAGAATCCTAAACAGACTCCACCCCAAGCGCAGAGCCAGACATCAGGCTTAATCCCACGGCCCAGAGATCATGACCCAAGCCGAAACCAAGAGTTGGCTGCTCAACTGACTGAGCCACCCAGGTGCCCCTTTAAATGGAATTTAAAAAACATGTACAAAAGTAGACACAGTGTTGTAAGGGACTTATCTTCAGTAATTAGCAATACCTGGCCAATCTTACTTACTAGAGAGCCCTACGTACCTCCCACCCCTGATTATTTTGACAAAAATCCCAAATAACATACAATTTTGTCTATAAAAATTTTAGGGGAGGAAATTTATAAAAAGTTATTTAAAAATGTATTTTTAAAGGATAAAGACTTACAAATACATAACCATCATACCATCATCATACCTAAAAAAAAACTGACAGTAATTCCTTAGTATATTCAAGTATTTAGTCATTTGTGTATCTGATTGTCTTATAGCTTTTAAAAATAGTTTATATACTTTATTTGCATTTGGATTTAATTAAGATTCAAACATTTAAATTGGCTGATATGTCTCTTAAATCTCTTTTAATGTCCTGGTTCCCCCTCCTCTGTCAGTCTCTTCACCTGCATCCCCTACCCCTGCTCCTTTGTTGAAGAAGGTGGTTATTAGTTCTGTTATTCATCTGGATTTGTTGATGGAACCCTTGTAGTGTCATTTAACATGCTTTTCTGTCCTCTGAATTTCCAGTAAAGTGATAGATTTGGAGGCTTTATCAGATTTATATTTGACTTGAGGGGGCATGACAACCTCATAGATGGTTTTGCATAGTTTTCCCTTAGATAAAGGTTTTAGCTATACTGTACATATTTTTGATATATTGTGTCTTCATTGAAATTATTTTCAAGGTATTTTTCCAATTTTCTTTTCCTTTAATCTCCTTATTTTTTGAGTTTTCCTAGTTTGGATCTATGTGGCTTTTTCGTAGCTTCTGTCATTTTCTACAAAATTTTAGATTGTGTTGAAATATCAGGTTACAGTTTTTAATCAGTTTTGTGGGCCTGACTTACTGGATTGCCTTCTTATAGGCATACTATTCTGTTCCTTCCTCCTTTTGTCACAATAACTCTGTAAAGAGTCAACTGTGAATGAGTGTTCCTTTACTTTTAGAAGGGAAGGGTAGACCAGGTAGCTTTTCTGGCCTTACAGATCCACAGATCCTTTTTCTCAGGCTTTTTCAAAGTGATAGAGAATAGGACCTCGCTCTTGCTGGGATCTTTCTCCTCTGTGCCCTTCCTCCACTTCTATCTGCTCTCATTATCAAAGGTGTTTATATTGTTTCAGTCTTGCTCAGTCTAGATTTTCTTCTCAGCTTTTTATCCTCCTTGTGGGCTTTCATTTTGGGAGGGAGATTTGGTTTGTTAGTCTTGAAGTGTAGAGGGCCTAGACTGCTCTAGCCCCATCATATCTGATTGGCTCAAGATCCCCTTGGCACCGCTCACAAATCAAACAGGATCCCTTCCCAGTTTTGGGGTTGTCACCACGCTGGCCTGCTGTAAATACTTGCCAGTTTGGGGACACCGGAAGCCCAGTTGCCTTCTTTCTGCATCCTCCTACCCAGATGTTTAATGTCCATGGGTTCTGCAGCTGTCGGAGTTTGCAGCACTTCCTCACCGGTGCCCTGCCTTCACTGCTGTGGCCCTCTCACGCCTGCCCGAATGCCCACCTAAAATGCAGAATGCTTTCTTTTTCTCCCGCGTGTGCGTGTGGGACGAAGACCACACTCTATAGCACAGCTTCCTGGCCCTCCTTAATTTGTCTGTTTCCTCTCCTCCTCCCTTGCCATTTTCTGTCGCACACCACCACTGTCCCGGAGAGAGTTCTTACTCACTTCAGGTCATTTCCTGCTTCTGGAGCTTTGCTCCTTTCATTCCTTTGGACTAGAATATCTTTCCCATTTCTTTGCCTCACTTATCCCTTCTGGTCAGTTAATGGTTTCCCTCCTCCAAGAGGAAAATGCCCAGAGCTACTCCTCTACTTGGCCTGAGTTAGTTACTTCTCCTTTATGCTCCCATAATGCTCCATGCGCATATCTTTCATTGTACTCATCCCAGTATAATTAGCTATTTAAGGGCTTTTCATCTCCCCGTCACCTAGCTTAGCTCGTGACTTGCCTAAATCGGAGTTTGTCCTACATTCGGTTCCCTGGTACTTTGCTAAGATTCCCTCTAAGTGAGTGTAGAATAGATGAATGAATAAACAAATAAATGAATTACTAGTTGGATACTTTAGGTGAAGTGTGACAGGCACACATAGAAAGGATGGGTTTCGTGGATGGAGCTAGGAAGTATTATGCTAACAAAATAAGTCAGAGAAAGACAAATACCATATAATTTCACTCATATGTGGAATTTAAGAAACAAAACAAACAAGCATAGGGAAATAGAGTGGAAAACCAAGAAACAGACTCTTAACTCTAGAGAACAAACTGCTAGTTACCAGAGGAGAGGTGGGTGGGGGGATGGGTGAAACAGGTGAAGGGGAGTCAGGAGGGCACGTGCCATGATGAGCACCGGGTGAGGTGTGGAAGTGCTGAATCACTACATTGTAGACCTGAAACTGATATTACACTGTATGTTAACTAATTGGAATTTAAATAAAAACTTAAAAAAAAGGATGGGTTTCCAACATACCTGCAGTCATGGTGGATAGAAGAGTATCCTCTGAAAAGTTGCTTCTCTGTAAGAGATTATGGCAAAGTTCAAACTTTAATTCTTGACAAATTTACAATCTGGCAAGAGCAAGACCACGTGGCTCCATTCCAGATTTATAGGCAGGCATGTACATGTTGTCAAGTTGTCTGTTATTGACCAGCACCAAGGTACACATAATGTATAGAATAGATCGATTCAAAGCACTCTGAAAACAATACCCACAGGTAAGCCTCTGGGGGGCATCTGTGTGCGTGTGTGCATGTGTGTGCGTGCGTGTGTGTGTGTGTGTGTGTGTGATTACAGATGGCTAAAGCCGGATAAACAGTGGTCTAGAACTGGCAGAACTGAGCTGTGCTCAAACATGCACCAGTTGTTTGGAGAGATTAATTTATATTTGTGGAAGTAACACATGCACTACATGATAAAGGCAAGGAAGGGAGAGGAAGGGACAAGCCGTCTTCCTTAACCAACTTTTCTTTCCAAAGAAATAAGGGTAGCCAACATCTGCTCTGGACAGTTGGCACATGGCCTAGTGATAGAAATGCCGAAGATGGAACTTCTCTAAAGATGAGGCTTCAAGTGACAATGAACCTTTGGAGGTTAAGGTCCTTCATTCATTACATCATGCCTGGGATAGAGCCTTGGAAAGATTATATCGGACAGGATGAGGAGCATCTGAATGAAGGTGCATAGGCTTTGTTGGAGTCAAATACAAATTAGCATACTGAATAGCTAGAATAATACATATACATTTTTTCTTTACGTTTCTGCCTGCAGCTGAATCTGCTTAGGCAGTCGTAGTACAGAAGGCCCAAACTATGGATCCAAATAAATAAAATGGCAGTGTCCACCCCCCTTTCATTGTATAATCTAAAATCCAATCCACTCTTTCTGCTACCATTAAGGCACTTGAATTTTGCCCCAAAAGGTAAAACTGTGCAGAAATTTCTGTTCTACAGATGGATTGGAATTCTAGTTTGTAGCAGCATGAATAGAAGTTAAATTATTTAGTTCTGATTCCAACTCAGTTTTATCAGCGACTTCAGTGAGATTCAATGTTATCCTGTTTCCTAGCTATTCAAGTTCTTGGTGATGATAAAGAGGTCAGGCTTAATTTTAGCTGCGGTGGTTTTGAAAGTGCTTCAGCCCAGTGGTTGTCTGCATATTTGGCGAGGCCCTGTGTGCTATTTGCAACGGTAATAAAAACGTCACATAAAAGTCATCTAGTCTATGGAAACCTCCCACAGCTGAGTAGAACTTAATCTTAATGCTCTGCTAAGGTTGTATAGTGTTGTTAGGCACTGCTGTGTATTTTTCCAGGGACCCAGGCCTTTTATGTGTGTTAAAGAGCTCACTAAATCTTCCCATTTAAACCCACCTCTTGGTACTGTTTTTCTATTTAGGTGCCAATCTTTGCAACATTGGAACCTCATCTTCTTGCTTAGTTGTCCGAGAGAAACATTACATATATGTTAAGTACCCAGAAATATTAGATACTCAAAAAATCATCCAGGCCATGTGGGATCTTTAAAGCAGCATCTTTACTTGCCTTCCAGGGATAAAATAAAAATGCTGTGCTGGTAAAATTGCTTGGACCTGGTGCGTTGTGTCTGATGGCCAGAGCAGTAGCAAATCTGCTGACAGGCTTGGACAGAAAAAAAACCCCTCCACGTTGAAATGTCTATGTAATGCTGCTTCAGGGAAATGCTATTTTTAAAGAAATGAAACACATTATTTAGGGTTTGTGGATGCAATCCAGGCCTTTGAAGATGGGAAGAAGATCTTAATTAGAAAGAAATGGGAAGATTGAATGCTTTTATGGAGAATCCAACTTTAAGAGGTATGTTTATAATAGATGCAGATGATATATATTGTGTACTGGCTGCAGCCCCTCTTTGGCAAAACCAAAGCCTTGAAAGTTACTGGAGTGCATCCGTCTACACGTTTGCTCAGCATCTAATGAGCAGGCATTAATCACGTAAAACTTGGAGGCAGTTCATAAAAGGGCAATAAAGATGATTTAAGCCTTGGAAAATAAAACCTATAAGGAAAGGTTAAAACAATTCACATTATTAGGTTGGAGAAAAGGAGAGGAGGAGTGAGGATTTCCTGTCAATGCAAGGTTATTCTTGGTAGGATGACATACTTAATGAGAAACGATTCCCCAGGAATTCTAAAATTTCTTTTTTATTAGTTTTTTATTAAAGATTTTATTTATTTGACAGAGAGAGAGAGCAAGCACACAAGCAGGGGAAGGGCAGAGGAAGAGGGAGAAGCAGACTCCCCGTGGATTAGGGAGCCCGATGCAGGGCTCCATCTGAGGACAGCTGGATCATGACCTGAGCTGAAGGCAGACACTTAACTGACTGAGCCATCCAGGCGCCCCTCTTTTGTTCGTCTTATTAGAAAAATACATTCATAGGAGGAATTAGGAGGCAGAATGTATCCTAAAACCTTATCACCCAGAGGGGCTTCATAAAACTGAAACAGAGAGGATGAGCAGAATGTCTGGAGCTGGGGTTTTCTTAGATGGAAGGTACACCATCCTGTTTTTGTCACAGTTTTCATAATTGCATTGAAGTAATGGCTTGTATATTTATTTATCTAATGGCTGTCTTCCTGGCTAGATTGCATGCTGTACAAGGGTAAGAGTTATGGATGGTCGTCTTTGCACCACTGCATTCTCAGAGCCTAACACCGTACCTGGCATGTAATAGGTGCTTAACGCACATTTTGCACACACGTAGGGACTATATATGCATATACTATTTTGAACAAAAGTGGAATCTCCCTATAAAGGCTGTTCTATAGGGAGTTCTATAACTCCCTTACTTTTAACAAAATACTGTAACAATCTTTTCATTTCATTAATATTCTACACTGTCACTTGAGTGGGAGCAAGCTGTCCTGTCATATGCATGGGGCCTTAAGTACTTACTGTTCCTACCTGGGGGAGATTTAGGTTTCCAATTTTTTCCCATTTCCAATAGCATAGCAGTAATCACCAATGTAACTAAATGCTTCTTTATAGGAATTTTAAAAAGGAGACTATCACAAGAGATGGCAAGATGTTGTTTACCGAAGCTCTTAAAAACATAGTAAATAGTGATTTAGCCAGTTTGGCTGCAGTCCTGTATGGAAGCAGGGAAATGGATTTAATGATCTCAGGATCCAGTTGTGCTTGAAACCTTATGTGTGTATTTATGACTGTCTTAGTCTGTTGGGGATGCTATAACAAAAATACCACTCACTGATGGCTTAAGCAATGTTTATATCTCACAGTTCTGGAAGCTGGGAAGTCCAAGATTGAGGTACCAACAGACCCAATATCTGGTGAGGGCCCGCTTCCTAGTTCATACATGGCCTTCTTCTTGTGTCCTCACAGGGCAGAAGGCATGACAGAGCTTTTTGGGGTCTCTTTTATAAGGGCCTAATCTCATTCATGAGGGCCCCACCTTCATGACCTAATCGCCTTTCAAAGGTGCCACCTCCTAATACTATCACATTGGGGGGTGGGTTTTAGAATATGAGTTTTGGGGGACCACAAACATTCAGTCCATTGCTCTGACTAAGCAATTCACATACTCATATTACTCATTGGAGTGGTGAATTTGTAAAAGTTACAGAGGAGAGAAATAAATTCTTTTGTGATTGGAGAGAAATTCAAGTATTTTAACCAGAAATCACAGTACCAATCTGCTTTTATCATTTAAGATTTATCAGCCTCAGAGTAGCTGGCAAACTGAATCATGATACATAGGAAAGTATTGACTATTTTCTGAGACTTAGCAGAGTATAGTCTTCTGTTTTTCAAAGATTATTTATTTTTTAGAGAGAGAGCGTGTGCGAGAGAGTGAGAGTGAGTGTGCAAGTTGGGGGAGGGGTAAAAGAGGAGGGAGAGGGAGAAGCAGACTCTGCCCTGAGCACAGAGCCTGCCACGGGGCTCGATCCCATGACCCTGAGATCATGACCTGAGCTGAAATCAAGAGTTGGGTGCTTAACTGAGCCACCCAGGAACCCCTAGTCTTTTTTTTTTTTACACTGAAAAACTAAAGTTAAGTTCAAATTTTTCTCAAAGATGACAGTAGGGATTTTTAGAGGTGCTTCTCCTCATGAGGTGCTGACTTATTTAATTTTAAGGAAATGAGTCATTTCTAAGGAGTGATTCATAATGCAAATGTCTGTGTATAGAATTCTATCTCTCCAGTGACTCTCATGATCAAATTGGAGATGTGTTCTGAAAAAGTTTTTAAAATGCACTCAAATGTGACTCTTAGAATCTGTATACCAGATGCTGTTTTCTCAACTCCCATACTCTTTATATACGTGAGGTTGTCCTAATTTTTTTCTCTGCATTGTCATCATGGCTTCCTTTGCTGTGATTTGTCAGGCTTTATCTGTGAAAGAGAGATTGAGACTGAGCCCTTCCTAATTGAGGATGTGCTTCTCCTCTCGTTCTTTGAGTTTTCCATTTTTCTCCTATTGAACTCTAGGTTCCTGGCTGCTGCCTGGTGGTGTTGGTCACTGTCTCCCTTCTTTGCTCTCTAGAGTGTCTGTTCTGGGCATTACAATTCTTTCTAGGACTGTTCTTCTCAACCCATAAGTTAAATACATTTCATGTGTTTCTAGATTTGATTTGACCCACTTTGGGACCAGGAGTGGGCGTGGCATGGGAGACACTCCCCCTTTCTTCCTGTATTGGCAGTCACAGACCTTGCTGCAAGAAGTGGTAGCATCCCAAAAGTTAGAGTTAGGCAGAATGAGTTGAGTAAGACAGAGTTAATTTATATAGCTATGAAGGGCCAGGGCAAGGCCAGGGCAGAGACCATCATTCACCTCAGGGCCTTTGCACTTGGTGTTTGTCCTGCTTGGATCACCCTTTCCTCATTCATTCTCATAGCTGTCATGACCAGGGAAGGGCTTCACGTTTTATCTTGCTTACAGGCTATCAGGTTAGCCTGCCCCAGTTCCATGGACGCTGGCGGAAGACCTGCCGCTTCTGGGTCACAGACGGAGGACTTTATTATTCACAGTAATATCTGTAGCCCGAGTACCAGCATTTTGTTGTGCTGCTTCCTCAAGTCCCGGTTCCCACAAGGAGATACGGAGAGGGCTGGGCGACACCAGCCTATGCAGTGGGTTGTTCATAGGACAAGAACCCTGAGATCAGGAAACTGGCATCACTGAAAATGAGCAGTACGCACTGCTGTCCTTCCCTCCGCAGAAGCATTATCTTTATTTTACTGGAGAGTAAGTGCTTCTGTGAATAACTTTGGAGAGAAATGATCTCTGCCTTCCATGGAGGTGTGCTGTATGAACAGCCTTGAAAAGCTATCCCGAACAAAGGCAATCAGTCAGTGCCTTTGCTCCCAAATTGTGCAAAAATGCTTGGGACCCAGGGAGAAGTGTCTCCCCAGTATGACTTGCTTTTCACTTCCTTTGGGTCTCTGCTCAAATGTCACCTTGCCAGTGGAGCTCACCCTGAGCATCTTATATCAAATAGCCACTTATGATCACTTACATCAAATAACCCCTTATCATCATTGGAATACTAAACTGTGTGTACTTGGCTTTATGTTGTTGTCTGTAAGCTGCAAACTCTATGACGGCAGAGACTCTGTGTTACTCACTGCTGTATCTTCACAGTCGAGCACAGTGCCTGGTATACAGTAAACATTCAATAAATATTCACTGAATAAATGAATCAATACATCACCACCAGCCAAGATTACCGAAAAGGTCTATTTTCTTATTTTTTTAAATGTATTTATTTATTTGAGAGAGAGAGCGAGCAAGAGCAAGCGAGAGAGCACAAGCTGGGGAGGGGCAGAGGGAGAGACTATCCAAGCAGACTCCTGCTGAGTGTGGAGCCCGACGCAGGGCTCGATCTCATGACCCATGAGATCAGGACCTGAACCGAAACTAGAAGTCAGACTGAGCCACCCAGATGCCCCCAAAAAGGTCTATTTTCACATTTCAGATATAAGATTTTATTATATTAAACTTGCTCTGTTTCACTCTGTCTTACCTCCAGCTGGGAGTGCTGTTCTGAGTATATAAATCTATCTTGACTGCTGGCTTTCTGGCCTTTCCCTGGGACTGGTCTGTGCCTCTCTGCATATTCCTTCCTGCACTTTTGTCAGCTCCAAATCCTGCCTTTTTACCTTGTGATTTTTTAACGGGTTTATTTATTTATTTGAGAGAGGGAGAGATAGAGAGTGCGGGCATGCATGTGCATGAGTGTCTGTGGGGGGAGGGCCAGAGGGGAAAGGAGAAGGACAGGGACAAGCAGACTCTGTTGAGCACAGAGCCTGGTGTGGGGCTCGATCTCACAATCCTGAGATCATGACCTGAGCCAAAACCAAGAGTTGGACGCTCAACCAGCTGAGCCACCCAGGTGCCCCTGCCTTGTGATTATTTATCTGTCACTGCTTTATGTCCCAACACAGACTGCAGCAATTCTTTTAAAAATCAGCCAGTGGTGTGCTGGTAAAGTGGTTCTCTGAATAAAAGCTCTGATGTGTAGTGTTTGCTGATTTTTGTGGTGTAAATACTCTCACCATGGCTGAGCACAAGATACCACTGGTGTAACAGCTGGCTTGTAAACTGCCTGGATGTTTAACAATTAGCTTTCATGAGCTGGTAGGAGCACACCACTATAATAAGGAAGTAACAACATATTTGTAGTATCTGGGTTATTTTTTACATGGTAAAATAACATAAAAGTTTAAAGAAAAATATGCTCATGGCTCAAGAGAAGTCCTTACCTTGAACTGGTGATGTTTCTTGTTGCTTCCTTCTTATGCCCACATTCTCTACTAACAGTGTTTCTCACCCTCCAGCCCACATCAGAATTGCCTGGAGAGCTTGTTACAACGCAGATGGCTGGGCCCCACCCCCACAGTTTCTGGGTGCATGGGGCTTGAGAATCTGCCCGTCTAACAAGTTTCCAGGTGCTGATTTGCTGCTCCTGGGACCATACTTGAGAGCCACTGCCCTGGGGGCATCACATGCAAGAGAATTTGCTCAAAATCTGTTTCCAAGTGCTAAGTGGAAGAGGTACATTTTTGTAAATCAACAGTGTATCTGGACCAAAGAGAGGAACAGCCACCAAATCGAAGAAAAAAGTTCAAGGGGTACTTACAGAATAACTAACAGATGGTCGTGCTAAGTAACTAAAGTTCGTTGCTGCAGGTCTTCGCGACGGTGGAAAGGGTGTTTCCAGGTGTGGACGAAGAAATAATCCCTCCGTTTATAATTCTGCTCTAATTTTGTAGGAGTGGGTTTCTGAAGGGTGAGGTCGAGCTGGAAATGGTGGGGATGAGGGCCTGAATCTTGAGGCTTGCTGAGTAACCTCTCCGTTAGTTGAAACTGAGCACTAGATCACTTATTTAAGGGCCTGCATCTCAAACAACCTTGAAAAAAAATTATTTCCCCATTACCATGTGGTACTCGTGCAAGTAAGAGGGCTTGGGCGAAGAGGGAACACTTAGCCGTGATTAGATGGGACATATTAGCTTCCTGAAATCTTCTCACCTGGTTAAGCAGCTCTCAATCACAGATCCTGACAGGATAGACACTCAGTGTAGGAAGGATTCACGGGGCTCCGCAAAACCGAAGGGTGTCACACTTAGCCTGGATGTCCGGGGCAATGCGCCCTTGTCTGTAGCCCTCCCACCTTCCAGTTGCAAAGGCTTGTATGGTGGCCTCTCCCTTCAGGATTCTGCAGAAGGATGATGCCGTAAGACGTACTCTTCCAAGGCTGGCATCTTCGCAACTGGCTTGAGTCTAGGGCTGGCTAATTCACGGACAACGGCGCAAAATGAGAGAGGAGGGCGCCTGGGGGGCTCAGTTGGTGAAGTTTCTGCCTTCGGCTCAGGTCATGATCCCAGGGTCCTGGGATCAAGTCCTGCATCAGGCTTCCTGCTCAATAGGGAGCCTGCTTCTAACTCAGCCTGCTGCACTCTCTCTGACAAATAATTAAAAACAATCTTAAAAAAAAAGAGAGAGAGGAGTATGATTCACCACAGGGGTGGTTGGTGGAACAGGGTGGCCGTAGAAGCCCAATTTCCCTGGGTTTCACTCTTTTGTCGTTTGCCAGGGACCAAACCTCTTCTAGGCACTCAGGCCAGGTTCGTTTGGACAAGCTTTGTTTGAAAGAGGTAGTGAGGAGAGAGAGTTCATTATCGGACACCTTCTGGGCACCGTAGCCTCCCTGATGGAATTACTCTTTTTCACTGGGGGAAGAAGAGAGGCCACATCTCTGTCTTGCGGGGTTTTCTCTGTGCTCCTTAGAAAAATCATCTTGATTGCTTTAGGGATTTCTCTGTGCCAGCTGTAATTCAGTGAGGCCACTTTCCCCTTGGTGGCCTGCCGTAATCAGCAGCCTTTATCTAGCGCGAAGGCTTTCTTTCCCCTTGTGGAGGGACAAACCCCAGGCTATTGCAAGATGTTGGGCCTCCAGCAGGAAGCAGCTTACTTTTGATCTGAGGGATCTGTGGCCTTCATTACAACCTGGACATTTCTCTTTGGTTCAAGGGATCTTCTCGTCCAGAATAGTTCTAGTCACCTGTGAGATTTAATTGTCCCCAGTGCTCATGGGCGGGACTCAAGGCCTGCCCCGGTGGTTCTCCAGGTGTGGTCCCTGGCTCATCAGCAGCCCAGCCCTTGTTAGAAATACAGGTTCTTAGGCCGCACTGCAGACCCGCTGGGTAAGGAACTGTGGGGGTGGGCCCAGCATTCTGTGCGGCCACAGAATCGCCTTCCAGGTGATTGGGATGCATGCCAAAGTTTGAGAACCACGGGCGTGTGTGAACGTTCTCTCCTGCAGGCATTTTGTGGCAGCAGACAGCGGTAGCTTTGAGGCATCTGGGCTGAGCTGTTTCTTGGCAGTCGTCCTTTACACTCTGTTTGCATTTTAAATAATACGTACTCATTTCTTCCCTGGCATCTCTGCTTAATGATAAAGTGGCACTCTGGCTGTTTAAAAGGTAAGTGAAACGGTTTCTTGGTAGGTATACATGTAAAGTCATATAAATAAAGGGAGACAAGCTCTTTACTATCCATCTTTCAGCTACTGTGATTGTGTGACTGGAACAGGCGCTCTGATTAACTCTCCCCTCTGCTCCAAATCAGAACGTTTCATGTCTGTTAGTATGCACCGTTTCAATTGGTTTGGAATCTCAGCCTGTGCTTTGCAGAATGTTCTGTGATTGCAGCATGGTGGCAGGGCCTAGTTTCTGATGTGTCCTTCGATGTGAATCAACTCCATGACTGGGTGGCAGGAGCATAGGCCTCACTGGGCCCCAGGTAAAGCTGTTTGCTCAAAGGTCAGACCACCACTCACCTTGTGAACGTTCACACACACCAGTGAGTGCTGGCCTCGGCATTTATGATACATCTGAGGGTACACGCAACTTTTTCATTTCCTTAAGGTGTCTAACAGGCCAGAGCTGTAATTAATGATGATGTTGAAAGTAAAACCGGTTGGCTGGAAATGGGTAGGATTACTAAGGAAAAGAAATGCTTTTTGGAAGAGATGGACAATGAGCCAGGATTTGCTTAATAGCTGTGTGATTGTGAGCCTCTCCAAGCTTTTGTTTCCTCATCTGAAAAGTGGGTATAATATAGGGAATGTACATCCTAGGGTTCTTACGAAAATGAAGTGAAATTATACATGCAGCGCAGAATGTCTGCAGCTACGTATGTGCTCAGTGATCAGGAGCCATTCATTTATAAATGTGGATGTGACCACACACACTCACCGTCATTCATATTCATATCTGCTTTTGCGTGCATACTCACACACACACACACGCACGTATTTATAGGTGTATGTACATATACATACACACTCACATATTCTAATATTTGATGGAATGCTAGGCTAGTTCATGAACAGGAATGATCAGATCAGGGTATATCTCACACTGTTCCTTTCTTTCTTGCCCTCTGTATTTGCCTTTGCCACTCATTGTCACTTTTACCTTAAGGTGGGTGGTCATCCCCATGAAAGCACTAATGTCTTTGGGATTGGTCATGCTCTCCCATCTGAGCTTCATTGTGATTTGGGGTGGGAGCGGGATGGGATATTCAGAGCAGCAGGCTCTGGGGCACAGTGGTTGCAAGAAAGCATCTGAGAACAGGAGTGGGCCATAGAAGCAGATTCCATTTGGTGCTTGCCTCCCTCACGGTGTGCTCAGGCTATGCAGAGCAGAGGGGAGGCCACCCTTTCCTGTGGTGCATCGTGATTCTTGGCAGTCTCCTTTCTCTGTCCCTTAGAATCATGTCTCTCGACATCGGAGAGGGGGAGTGCTCCTGGAAGGTTTTACAGACCACCACAGTCTGGCCCCTGCCTTCCTCACGCACCTTGGCAAGTTCCGCTCTCCCATTTGCTCACTCTACACTTATATCTTGGGTCTTATTTCAAGATGCTGCATTTTCTCTAAGCCCATAGTGCTTTCCCATGCTGGTTTTGGCTGCCCGAAGTACTTTTCCCACTCTCTTGGCCCAGCTACATCTCACTTACCCTTCAAGCATTAGTCTAGATATCACCTCCTAAGGAGATAGTGCCAGACTCTTCCACACTAGGTTTGTGTCTCTACCGTGTGCCCTGTAATACTGTGTCTGAGAATTTTTAACTCTTATATTCCCAGAACTTAACACAATGCTTATTAGCACATGGGAGATTTTAATACTTGCTGTTGAATAAGCAACTGGGGGTTAGGTGGGTAGTGGGAGCTGGGAGCTGGGAGGAGGGAGGAGGAAACTGGTATTGGGTTCCTTTCTTTGACTCTTCCCTGTCCTGGTTAAAATTCATTCCTGGACCCCTGGGATAGAAGCTGTTCCAGGAGGGAAACTGCTACAGTTGGAAAAGAGAAAAAAAAATGTTATCACAGTTGATGTGAATTTCCTTCAAATTCTAGGGCACGGCAAGAAATCTCTTATCCTTTCAGCCTCAGGGGCTCAATTGTTAGCTTATGGCTCTGGGAATGTATCTTCCCCATAAGCCTAGTTGCAAAATGGGTGCTTTATAAATCTTTGAAATGAACACGCCCTTTACCTTTTCTAGCTTAGTAGGTGGGAGCACCAAGAGTTGCTGGGGATTTGAACATTTCTTTCACAACACTGTGCAAGAAGTGGTTTATCATTTTCCTTTGAGTTGATGTTCCTGGTAGTAACATTCACATACCAGGATGGAGGCAATTGTTTAGCTGTCACCCCCAAACTTAGTCATATCATTGATCTGACATCAGAAAGTACTTATCCTATTGATCTAGTGTCAGATGGGTGGAATAAGAGTAATAATGGGCTCTGATTGACAGCTCAAGTTGACAGATTATCAAATTGCATTTTCCCATAGCCAGAATGCTGACAGGCTTGGAACTTAACTTGCCCACACAGATCCGCTTGACCTTTAACTTCTTGTTACATTGGAATGCTCCCAATTCAGCTTATTTAAAACACACAGACGGAGAGTCTAGAATGATCTAGACTTAGCTGAGAGTATTGCACATATGAGGTAAACAGCAAATATTTGTTTAATGAGTAAATAGGCAAATTTAAATGTATGGGTTGTGTACCAAGAGAGGTGGTCACGTGACACTGACCATGGCATCTCGGGTATTCAGAGGTAGACTGTCACAGTAGCTGGGACCACCTTGTGTCGGCCGTGACAAATAGGTTAGCTGGAGCACCGATCAGAATAAGGAGGGGAGACAGGTCCTTATATGGCTTGAAATCAGGGGCACCCAGAGGAATCCAGGCCCATGCCCCCCCCTTGGCACTTTAGCTCTGTGGTTTAAGGACTTACTGCATTGTGTCTTCTTGGACCAGAAGCAACCACAGGGAGCTTGCAAGACATGAACAATTTCTGCCTCTCCTCAGTGCAACTGAAGCAGAGTCTGCATTTTAACAAGATTCCCAGGTGAGTCTCATTAAATTTTGAGAAGCACTGGTTTAAGAGTTTCATCTCCTCCCCGCCCTTTTTTTTTTTTTTTTAAGTAGGCTCCACACCGAGTGCAGAGCCCAGTGTGGGGCTTGAACTCACAACCCGGAGATCAAGACCTGAGCTGAAGTCAAGGGTCAGTTGCCCAATCGACTGAGCCACGCAGGCACCCTGAGTTTCATCCCTCTTAAGATGCAAATAGGGGCTCCTGGGTGGCTCAGTCGTTAAACGTCTGCCTTCGGCTCAGGTCACGATCCCAGGGTCCTGGGATTGAGCTCTGCATCGGGCTTCCTGCTCAGCGGGAAGCCTGCTTCTCCCTCTCCTAGCCCCCCTGCTTGTACTCCCTCTCTCGCTGTCTGTCAAATGGATAAATGAAATCTTAAAAAAAAAAAAAAAGATGCAAATACGTTGGGGTGCCTGGCTGGCTTAATTGGTAGAGCGTCCGACTCTTGATCTCCCGGTTGTGAGTTCAAGCCCCACATTGGGTGTAGAGATTACTTAAGTAAATAAAACTTAAAAAAATGCAAATATCCTAAAGCAAAATCCTTCCTAGGACTGTAGGAGTTTAGACACTGGGTCTTTGGTCCTTAGCTTCCAAGTGTGACCTTTAGAAGATCAGAGTTCTTAGCTGTGAGGAACATAAACATTCTCGGGCTGATCAAAGTAGTTGATTAGAAAGACTATTTCATAGCTCTCAGAATGACTGAGAAGGATGGAGAACCAGGTTGAGAAACCACAACAAGGGCTGCTGGTCTGTGAGGACTTCAACCAAAGCTGTACCATAGAACCAGTTTGGCGAGGACACGGATGGCTGCCACCATCTCCGAGGCCGTTGCTGGCACCACGAGGCCGTGGGGTGCTGGAGCCAGTTTGTCCCGGCTTGGGAGGGCAAGTTACCTGCCTTTCTTCCCAATTTGTCATTCAGTGATGTCCAGTCCATTTGGAAGCTTGGTATCAGCTGTGCTGGAAGTCTTCACACCATGGAAATCCACACATGCTGCAAGTTGAGGCTTTGTTTGTTTTTGAGAGCTGGGTTATCAGGACACCACTGCACTGAGTCCGTTACTGGTACCACTGCCCCTGCTTCCCCTGGAAACTCGGTGTCGCCGCTGTAGCTGAGTCACGATGGGTATCTACCTGTCCCCCCGGCCTCTTTTGTATCAATAGCCTGAGGAAGATGTCATTTGACCTGGGTCTAGAGCAATGTTTCCTACCTTTGGCTACACAGTGGAATTAACCTGTAGAACTTTAAAAATTACTAATGCTGGGCTTCCAACCACAGAAATTCTCATTTAATTTGTTTGGGGGAGGGATTCTCAAAATGTAGTCTGTGGACCGGCAGTGTGAGCATCACTTGGCAGCTCATTAGAAATGCAACTTCCCAGGCTCCACCCCAGACCTACTGCACCAGAAATTCTGGCAGTGAGGCCCTGAGTTGTCGTAAGTCCCCCAGATGGTTCTGACGGAGCTAAAGTTTGAGGGCCAGTGGTCTGAGGTGAGGTGTGGGCATCTGGACTTTAAAAGGAATTCCCAGATGGTTCAAAAGTGCAGCCAAGGTTGAAAACCTCTGGGTTAACAGCTTTTAAAGGTCCCTATTTGTCTGCCTTTGCTTTAGGGACTGCAGATGATTCCTTCAGAGGGAAAGACCTATTCACAGAATGGTAGGCTGCAATTAAATAGAGTCTGAAATCCACGTTTGTGGCAAAGATGAGTAAATTCCAGTTTGGACTCTTGGAAGTCACACATGTGGGTCCTCTAATGACACTCTTCTCTGGGCTTGTCTGTAGAATACTGCCATTGGAAAAGATTTCACTTGGTAGTTTCTAAACGTTCTCTTAGGTCAGAACCACATGGGGTACTGGTGAGAACACAGAGTTTTTGGACTCACTTTGTGCTCAGCTTTTGGGGGGGGTGGCATTAGGTAGAGCCTGGACAGCTATCTTTATAACAAGTTCCCCACACTGCTCTCAGCAACGCCTTTTTAAACCACTGAATTAATGTGGGGAGGAGTTGGGGCCTGAAATTTATGACTTAAATGCCAAGAGAGGCATTTTTGGTCTTGAGCTGATTCTGTGTATACTGCTTATAAAGCCCTGACAAAAATAAAAACCAGTAGGTTTTCACAAACTCCAGAGGATAGCAGAAAACTTGACAATTCCAGAGGAACATTCCACATGCTCTTGGTTTTGAAAACAGCAAAAAGCTATACAAACGGGATCTTTGGGTTCTGTTGTTCTATTTGACCTTGTGTTAAGATAACAGGGGAGAGAAGTGTAAAGAAGCAACTGTATTTTCACTTCAGTTTTTATTGGGTTTAGTAAAATGTATCATTAAAATTTATATTCTGGCTACTTTTGGATCGTAGCAAGAAACCTGTGGCAAGACTCCTTGGAGAAGGTTGTGCTGGGTGGATCTTATTATTGTTTTAAAATTAGAAAATATACCATCCCTGATTTCAGAAACACGGCTCTCTTTGGCTCCTTCTGATAATGTCGAGACATAGGTACATTTATACCCAAGATGAGGAAGCCAGGGAATTAAGTACATTGCCTATACTCTTAAGTGGTGAACCTGGAATTTGAATGTAGGGTTTTTTTTTGTTTATTTAATGTAACTGTTAAGCTCAGAATTTCCTCCCTCTACCATTTTGTGATTGAGAAAGAATAACCTTGGAAGTTTTTCTGAAGTGAGTTGGTAGAAGTCACTCTATGGGAAGGAACCAAGGCAGAACGAAGACAGTAAAGATGAGCTAGTTGATCAGAAGGCCAAATGAGGTTATTTTGTTCTCCAGTGTTTTAGCAGAGTCAATAAACCATCAGGGACTGTGAAAGAGACGGGCTGACAGCTGTGGAAATAATCCTGGATGCAGTTTTAATGCTCACTGGCTCCTGGTCCCTGGAAGTGCAAAGTCCAAGAAAAGTTCAGGCCGAGTTGGTCAACTAAGGCCTGGGGAAGGCATTATGTTTAGGTTAAGCAGTGACTGGTTACACTTGGAAGGTCTGAAAAAATGAAGAAGCTTTTTTTAAAAAAAAGGAAGGTTGTAAGGTTTGGAAAGTGTTGACACTGTTGTCTCTGTGAGTTAAGTAAGATAAATTAAGTATGATTTTGTTTTACAGAGAGGAAAGTGAGCTTTAAGAAGGTTTTGGAATTTACCCAAGGTCAAAGATGATAGAGTAGCACAGCTGACTGGAGTTTCCTGACTCTTTCTTACACCACCGTACTTAAATATATGTTTTATGGGATTTGTTAATAGGTAAATTATTAGAAATTGTGTATTTCTTTTGTATTCACTGGTGCTCATGCCAAGCTTAATGTGTATGCTTAGTGATTTAAGTAAGACTTTATTGACGCCTGAGGCCGAGTCCAGAGATTCTGATTTAGTTGGACTGAGGTGTGGTCTGGGGTTTGGGATTTTTAGGTGATTCTGATATGCATATCAGAACCAGTGGACTAGAAAACTCACCTGCTCTTAGTCTATTATCTTGTCCTTGCCCTCTTTTGGGAACATCGTTGGGAGCATGAGGCTATAAACCATGTACCCTCATTAATCGGTTAGCATAGTGGTAGACCAAGGAGTAGCCTGCCTAACTCGTACTTGTAAATGGGAAACAAATTTCACATTCACTTGGTCAAATTTTGATTCATCCAGACACCTTCCTGGGCCTGCCATACTTGAAGTTCAAATGCTGGCTAATTTCCACCATCATCAATGAGGCTTTTATTTGCTTTCTAATGCCATTGTGCTTGAGACCTTGTCTTAGTGAGAGACATTAGTGAATGCAATAAGATGTTGTTCTTGAATTTTAAAAAAAAGATTTTATTTATTTGACAAAGAGAGAGAGAATGTATGTGTGTGTGTATAAGCAGGGGAACAGCAGAGGGAGAGATCACGACCTGAGCTGAAGGCAGATGCTTAACCGAAGGCAGATGCTTAACCAACTGAGCCACCAGGCGCCTCTGTTCTTGAATTTTTACAAAATATTTATGCTTTAGTTTCAACACCTTGCCAAATGGAGAGAACAGCACCAACATCTTAGAGCCGGTGGGAATGTTAGATGGGATGAATTTATGCAGATCACCTAGAACCCTCTGTGACACCAGATAGCTTTCCCTAAATGCTATCCATCACAGCTACATACCTGGCTTTGTTTTTGTTTTTGTTTTTGTTTTTGTTTTCTTCAGGACTTAGGCTCAGCTAAGACATTCAAGAACTCAAACATCAATCAGATTGGAAGATCTTATTCTAACAAGTGTTTAGTGTGCAAAAGAATGGTAAGAACAGGGTCTAGATGCAACATATATGTTAATTGCTATTCTTTCCAAGAGAGGGCATGGAATATTTGTTGATTTGAAATGACATGAGCCAGAGTTGAGCTTATTTACCCACACATTCTTAATATGAAATCCACTCTCAGTCTAGATTTCCAATAAAAATAGCAGTAGGTAAATTTTTCATTAATTTAGATCTGAATTAGTCAGGCATTTAAGCTGCGTAGACATCAGCTTAGAAGCCTAGTGTTTGTGTTAACTTCTAGTCCTTCCCCTTACAGGATTTTTTCTCCTTCCTGGAAGTTCTCACAGCTGTCAGGTGATTTTTAGTTCAATTCTACCTTAGGTGCATTATTATTTTTCTAAGTGTGCTCTTTCCTTGGTCCGTTTTAAATGTGTCTTTTGAGTATTTGAATAAGGTTGAGTTTTCATCTCTTAAAAGTAAGGGCAAGGAGAAATCGATAAATATTTCCTTTTGGACTTGCACGCTTTTCTTCTGAGACTCCATGGCAGTAAATACAGAAACTTAGAACAACAACAACAAAAAAGCACCACCGCAACATGTGTCTTGTCACGTTCTGCTCACCCCTACACCTGATTTCAAATGTAAATTGCACAGCATTTAGCGCTAATGAAAATACTCTAGTGAAGGAAATTGTTAAGATTTTCTGGCGCTCCCGTAGGGGTAATATTAAAACCCCCCGTTACTAACATCTCACTCTGAGAAGACAAAAATGTGCACTGAGAATACAAAAGCCCTGTTGGCATCTAAATGTGGGCCAATTAATTTGCTGTTATCGACGTATGGGTTTACAAGGAGATGTAAAAGCAGGACCCAGGAAAGCTATTGAGATCCCCGTATTGCGGGGCTCCTTGACCCTGGATTTTCAATGCTTGCTTAATCATGGCATTCTGCTTTCTATTTATTTATACAGTTGCCTCAATGAACAAATTAATAATTATACAGCACATTGACAAACATGCCGGGTAATATTTGCCAGATTTTAAATTAATTTAATTCAAGGGCCACTTCATTTACAGGATTCATCCGCACATCAGGCATCAGCCCTTACCTCGTTGCTATTCATGCTACACCAAGATTTTTCATCATTTCCCCCCTTCCTTTCTTCTCTGCAGACAAAGACAGCACAACTCGCCATGCCAAATAAATAGACACTAACAGGCAGGTGGAAGACAGATAGATGACAGACAAATAGGAATATAGATAAATGCACAGATGACATAAATTCGGAAGGATAATAGCTGTTACCATGATATGTGGAAAACAATTAGATTCAACTAAATTCTTATATTTATTTTCTCTTTAGTTCCAATTTGCAATTTATCTTCTCTTGTTTCACACCCACAGACCTTCTTCACAATTTACAGACTGGAAATTCAAACAAATAGCTTATCGTTCCAGAAATGATCACTCTTCTTGGAAACAGAAAAACCATGGAAAAGTGGAACTTCATGGGTTTGGGCAGCCAAGCACATTTCTGGTTGCTTTGTATAGTAGTGAGGTTTGAGTAAGAGTCTGAGTGAGACTGGATTACATTCAACGGGTCAGTTGCCTTTAGAAAAATTGCAAAAATTACACTCGTAGCTAAACACGAAACCTTGGCTAATAGTGGAAGTTAGTAAATCCACTTTCATGTATATGCCTTTACTCCGTATGTCAGCATGTAAAAATATTGACTGATCCTGGGTTTCTGCCCTTATAGGAAGGGCTGGATGTCCGCCGTCTTATCTTATATTCATGGACAGTAGTAAAATCTAATGGTTCTAAGAGCTTAGCTCAAATAAGAGAACTGCAAATCAGATCCCATTTGAGGGTTTGCAAATTATTTTTCATGCTGCTCATGCTCTAATATTTGGGGCATTAGCTAGTCATAGTTGGCTTACAGACTTTATAAATGCATATGAACCAGTTGACAGTTGATACTTAGAGGAGATGAAATTTTTTCCTGAGTTGTATTCATAAATTGTTACATTATCCTGGGTGCGGATCAATATCTATTACAAGACTATCCTAAGATTGGTAAGCACTTTGCATGAAATCAGCACAGGATATGGTCAATTGTATCTTCATAATATGTACTACCCAAAATACAAACATAGGTTAGTATTGTATGTGTGTATACCACACTATCGAGAGATAATCGTTTTTTCTCATGAATGTGTTTATATATTACAGTTGCTGTAGGTTTTTCTGGGTGTGGGGGGTGGTGTTGATAAAGATAAGTCTTTTTTGGGGGAGGCAGTAAATATTAAGCCTAGGATTATATTACAGAGTCCAAGAATACTCTGCATGTGTGCACAGCTATTTGTCCTGATGAGATTGTTGTTAGAATATTATATTTTCAGTTTCTAAGCATGGATGGATGCTTAGGTGCAAGGCTATGGGGATGGCTCTTTTAAAAAGAAATGTAGTAACCACTTACAGAAAAATCCAGGAAAGACCAGGCCGATAATTTTAGTGCAAGCTGCCTTTTGCTTCAGTACCCGAGATAATTGTCTCAATCTCCCTTTTTACTCTGCAGGGTCACAGATGTCAAAAGGCATTCCCACATGAAAGTTGAAATTGTGCAATACGTAGCCCAGAAATTATGTGTCTTTTACTAAAAAAAACCCGGGTAGACCTATATGCCATAATAATTATAAAAATTATACTAGCATTTATTTGGTTATATTAATATGCTATTTGTATTAACTAGTTTTACTAATTACCTAATTACTGCCCGCTAGGGTAATTACTCATCTTGATGAAATGAATGTTGAAAGGTGAACTCCTAGGCATGAATTTGGTAATCATTTTCTTATCCAGAATAATAATGTTGAGGGCAGATGCTCAATTCATTTAATACTCTCAATGATTGCAGAGCCAGAAGGAGATTATAAGGTGTAGTCATAAAACTAGTGTACCTAAATAGGAGGTTGGAGCAAATAGGTGTACATTAGGAGCACTTAGTGGTGTTTCGTTGATTAAAAGGAGCATTAAAATGGATGTTTCAAAGCCTTTTTAGGAAGGTGTAGGGGAAGAAGCTAGGATGTTGGTACCAGACTGCCTGGAGTTTGAATCTTAGATTCCTAGGACTTGGAGGCAAGCAACCTTGCCTCTTTGAGTCTCACTGTCCTCTTCTGTGCAATGGCAACATGGTGTTCAGTGTACTCATCCTGCATCGCTGTGAGAAGCAAGTTAGACAGTGTTTGCAAGGGTCTGGGACTGAGGGAGCAGCTTTTGAATCTACTCTTATTCTCCAGCATTTGACTTTCGAAATCTTGACATATAGCTTAATTATTGATAATAAAGCAAATTTTGAAATAAAAGTTGTTAGAATGACTAGTGCTGTGAAGAAGAGAGGATCCCTATAACAAGTCTGTTTCAACAGCTAAACCCCAGTGTCACCAGCCCTAAAATGTCACGGTCCTGGTTATATAAGACAAGTGCAAATTTCTGCATGGCTGCCACCTGTGTGAATATCAGCAGCATGAAGGGAGCGACTTGGTTCCTTTTTTTTTTTCATAAGTAAACTCTACTTAAACTCCCCAGCATGGGGCTCAACCTCATGACCCCAAGATTAAGAACTGCATGCTGTATGGACTGAGCCAGCCAGGTGCCCTGAGACTTGGTTCCTTTTGTTTAATCTTGTCTTTAGCACCTACCATAAATCTAGTACAGTATGCTTACTATTTGTTGAATGAACAAAGGAACTAATGGATGAATATCTGTGTAGATGCTTGTGTAATAACTGCATCATATGCTTTGTGTTCTCCATGGCTCTGAAGGTCACTTTGGGGAGCACATCATATTCCTCAGGTGATGAGATATTATCTCTGCAGAGCACGTGTTAGCAGCTGTGATGGGCTGGTGTGGTCCACACTGCCTAACTCTTCCCAATATAATGTTCAAGGTGATATTGAAATAGACCTTGCCTCCCTCCTGTCATCACAGGTATGCAACTTATTTCACAGCCCACCTTCCCTCTGCAGCTGCAGGCCAGCATAGCTGACTCTGGGACCAGGTGAGAAAGAGGGACCCACTCATCCCAGAGGGCAGGTCAGATGAGCCTTTTTCAGTCAGTACAAGGGTTCTGTCTGCCCACATTAAAGGGCTAGCTGTGGGGATTCAAAGGAGATAAGACAGAATCACTCCCCAAGGAGTCCAGTGGGAAAACCAACCAACCAAGTGAGTGATTGCTGCCATACAATAAATGCTCATGAGTCCATGTTCAAGTACAGAAGAGCATCTGCCCACCCCTTCCTGAGATGATCTGTCAGAGGGCACGAAGGCAACATTTGATGTCTCATAAGATGAAGAGCTTGCTGGGTGGACAAGAGGAAAGGCCTAGTCCAGCAAGTACCCTTGGGAAAGTCTGCGTCACTTCAGACTCTGCCTGCCCTCTCAAAGATGTTGGTCATAAGCAACAGTGGAGTCATGTGAGCATCAATAAGTGCAAATAACACACTCACGGCGATGGTGCGGTTGACTGCAAACAGCATCACCAGCAGTGATGGTGCATTGACACCTGCAAATACCGCCATTCCGCCATGGATGGAAATTTGGAATAACACACAAATTAGGAGGGGCAATTACTTGGAAAATTTTGAGTGGATGGTTTTTTCCTTTTATGAAGCAGCTATTTTAAATTGCAAGGCACTCCTTATGCATTTGGTGGGAATAGGGTTGCATGCAGCATTGCAGTGACACATTGAGACTCTAAAGAGAGGTACACCCACATAGTTCCTTGAATTTTTGCCTTACCAAAGGTCAGAGAGGGCCCTTAACATAGGTCAGAAGCAATGCTAGCGATTTGTTTCTCCCTTACCCTGATAGTCTGTACTCAGTCTTTGCTTCTGGCTTTCACACACACACACACAAACAAGTAAACAGAACAGGACTTTGTGTTTTATGCAACACAAGCAGATGAAGAATTCTTTTTTTCTTTTCTTTTTTTGTTTTCCGAGAGCATTTAGGCACAATTCCAATCATTTCTAATATCATTTAAAAGCCTTTTAAACAACAGCCTTCCCTCCCAATAATTGACAGCCAAGACAACACCATGGGGGAAAGGAGGTGGAGAGGCACTGAGGTGTAGATGTACTTGATGAAAGAGCCTCTAAATTATGTTGTCAAAAAATTATAGCAACACCATTTTAAATGCTCTTCCTCCTATAATGCTCTCTCCTCCAATTCTAATGTCTCCAGTTTGTTTGTTTTGTGTGATCCACCTACAAGGTGAAGTTATGTTGTGTTTTGGGGGGTCACTTCTTAAAATATTAAACCAAGATCCCAACGCTCCAGGCAGGAAGTGTTGGCTGCTAGTGTAACAGATAGTCTGTTTATTCTTGTTAACTATTGACCTGCTTTTCAGAACTCTTCTCTAACTGCCTTGAGTTGTTATCATGTGTTCAAAGTACTTTGAGCTTATAATGCAGTCCTGATTTGAAGTCTCAGAGAATGCTTTCCTTGGAGGATTCCCTTGGCAAACCTGGGGAAGCAAGAGAAATAGGTAAAGTAAGGCTGGGGTGCTTCAGAATTCCCTGCATTTAGGGGGTATCTGACAGTAGCTGAGAAGTCAAGGCACTCCTCAGTCTACAGTGAGCATCCTTATAGGGAGGTTTTTAAGAGAAGCCATTTCTAGACTCAGTATGTGAGCAGAAATGTTGCCATCAGTAGGACCTTTAAGTCAAGGCGTTAGGAACAGGAAGTATGTAAGACGGTCGGGATGTTACAGCCTGGTTTTTCACATGCTTAGATACCCCAAATGCAGATTTTCTTAGGGACTGATGAGAGTCCTGTGGACTTCATGTCAACCTCAATGGCTCTCTGGTTAAGGTTTTCTGCATATGCCCATCTTTTCACGTATCCATCCATTCAGTCATGAAACACTGAGCACCTACTATGTGTCAGCCTTTGTGCTAGGTATTTGGTGCTGTGTGTTTTAGAGGCTTCTAATTTGGAGGCTCAAGGACATCACACATTTGATTGTTGCCAACAGAAATTTAGGACTTTTCAGTTGTGGCCCGTGCCTCAACGCTTCTTGTCAGTCCTTTCACTTACTGCTCTGTTCTCCTCTCAGAGTTGTTCCAAGTGTTATCTACTCTCTTTGAATCTACTCTCAATCTCTGAGCGCATTTTTAGCAAACTGCTATTCAATTCACCCTTCCCTCTTCTATTCTTGAGAAAATCAAGGCCAAGAGGTTTGTGGCAGAGACTGGTTCCTTCTTCAGCAAACCATTTCTCTTTTCCAACTTGAAACACATTTGCCCACATCACTTGGTCTGGTGTGGCCAGGTGTCTGAATTGAAGCCAATGCAACATGGGCAGAAGGATGTATTTCACCTCCAGGCCTGGTTCATAAAACCCTTCCAAGCTCGATCCTCCATTCTCTTCCAATGGAATGGAGAGGATTCCTCAAGATCTAGAAGAGGGCAAAGCCACAGAATAGAAAAAGCCTGGGTCCCTAAGTCACTGGAGAAGGGCTGTCTAGCCAGGGACACCTACCCTGGATACTGTGGAGGGGGAATTAACATTCACTGTGTCTAGCCACTAAAATTTTAGGATTGTTGTGTCATTTAACACATCCTCCTGTGACTAATTCAAGATATGACTGCTCATAATTTTTCCCCACATATCCTACTGGTTCACACATTCTTCCATCTGCTCTTCCTGCCTCCCCCTGCACTGGAATTCAGACTCGGTGAGGGTAGGGATTTTTATTTGCTTTATTGTTGGTGCATCACAAGCACTTAGAACAGTGCCTGGCACATAGTGGATGCCCAGGAAACATTTACTGAATGAGTGACTGTGTCCAAGAACATCCTCCCTTCTCCCTAAATCTACTTCTGTCTTCTGTTGTCAAATATTCTTTCTCTGTGTTGTGTTTCTTTCATTTCCCCCTTCTGTTGACTATATTCCCTCAGCTCTTGGTTTCTTCCATCCTCAGAACATTCTCCTTAGAACTCACATATTTTTTCTGCCAATTATCTTAAATATCTGTCCCTCCTTCTATACTGTACTGATTCAAACATTGTCTACGATCACTGTCGCTTCCTTCCTATCTTCAGCTCACTTGGCGAGATACAGCACTAACTTACTGAAACTCCTGATGAAGTCAGACTAGTTCATTTGCTTATTTGCTGTCGGATCTTATTCTTTGTTTTCTCCTGCTCAGCCCTGTTTGGTAGGGAACAACTGCCTTTGCCCTCTGGCTTCTGGGCAGGTGCAGCTTTGGGCTGCAGTGGCAGAAAATGGAAGGTAGGAGGAGGAGGGAAGCCAGGCTATTTTCCCCTTTCTCTTCTTCTCCTTTAGGTGTCATCTCTGGTGGTGACTGTGTCTTCTCTTGGGCTCCAGCTCCCTTACAGAGATCCTCCCTTTGTGGCATCGATGACTGGAGGGCAGTCCCACAGTGCTCCAGCTTCGGCTGTGGCGACTCCAGACTTGGGCTAAGGAGCACCACTCTTATCATTATCCTGCAGCCCTAGGGATGATGGTGGCTTCTTGCTGCTGATAATTTCTGGGAAGACTCATCATTCCCTATTTGGCTTCTCAGTTTTTCTATCACCTGTGACCCCTTTGCTGTATTAGATTCCCTCTGGTTGAAATATCTAGCGCTATGGACTAAATCGTGCTCCTCCCCCATTGATTTGTTGAAGCCCTAAGCCTACTGTGATGGTGTTTGGTGATAGGGCCTTTAGGAAGTAATTAGGTTTGGATGAGGACATGAGGGCAGGGTTTTTTTTTTTTTATAATTTTTATTTTGTTATGTTAGTCACCATACAGTACATCTCCAGTTTTGGATGCAATGTTCCATGATTCATTATTTGCGTATAACACTCAGTGCACCATGCGAGGGCAGGGTCTTAATGATGAGATTCGTACCTTCATAAGAAGAGACACCAGAGAGCTTGCTCTCTCTCTCCCTCTCTGCCATGTGTGGACCCAGCAAGAAGGCAGCCACCTACAAGCCAGGAAGAGAGATTTTACCAGAACCTGGCCATGCATGCAACCTTATCTTGGACTTTAGCTTCCAGAACTGTGAGAAAATTAATTTCTGTTGTTTAAGCCCCCCGGTCTGTGCTATTTTGTCATGACAATCTGCGTGGAGTGGGCTCTCCTTTCCTGGTTAGACCCTCACTGATACGGTCATCAATAATCTAGTTCTTACTATATTTTACTGCAGTTAACCTATTGAACACTATTTTTAGCCTTGTTAAATTCTCTTTCATTGGCTTCTGTGTTGTTTGTTACTCTCTCGGTTCTTCCCTGACTCCCCAGACCATTCCCTCTCAATTTTCCTCGGGCTTTTCCTTCTTTATCCTTTCTTAAATATTCTCTGGGGTTTTAACCTTCTTGCTTTACATAATCTCCTTGGGTGGCCTCGTCAGATTCAGTGGTTGTAATCAAGTGATTCTGAATTCTAAGCATCGGTTCTGATCTCTCTCCTGAGTTCTAGACCTATATATCCAACTATCTCCTAGATATCTCTACCTGGATGTCAGAGTCAGCATATCCACAATGCTCACCAAACTGTCTACGAAACCTTCATATCCCGTGTTTTCTTTCCTTGTGAATTGAACCTCACAAAAGCCAGGAATCCAAAAGTTGTATATGGCCCCCTCACCCAATCATGTTCGAATGGGTCTTTACTTCTAATGGTATCACTTGAGTCTTTGCCCTGTTGTATCTCCCCACTGCTAGTGGATAAACATCTTTCCTGCTTTTACTATGATACCAATCTCTGTACTGTTCTCTCTGCTTCCACTGCTCCATCTCTGCTCCATATTGCCACCAGAGTGATCTTTCTTAAAAACAAATACAATCATGGTATTTCTTTGAATGAAATTATTCAAAAGTTTCCCACTTCCTCAGGAATAAAGTTAGGAGTGGCACAGTTTTCCAGGGCCAGTATTTCTTGGTTACTGGAATTCCGAGACTCCACCCACCACCCCCTTTAACAGTGTTAAGGCCAGGAGGGGGCTCTGTTCCATACACTCGGGAATCTTGGCTTCTCCCACCTTGTGAATCCACCCTCCTCTTCTCGGTCCTTGGAGTCCTTTCCATTCAGCCAGATGGCCGATGGGGAAAAAGCATGAGGGTTGAGTATGAGAGGAGTTTTATGGACCATGTTTGGAAGTGGTACACATCACTTCTGCTTATATTCAGGGCTCAGTTCTATGGTAACATTAGCTGCAAGGGAGGCTTAAAAATGTAATCTGAACACCAGTGGTTTCTGCCACAGTGAGCAGAAGAGATGCAGCCTTTGCCTTTCCGAACCAGTTCAGGAGTCACTCCTCCCAAGCTTTCCAGCCCAAGGTCGCTCTGTCCTGTGTAACCACTGTAACCTACTCCCCTCAGTTGTGGCATAAATGGTATATATCATGCTGTGTTTCGCTCAGTTCTTTACATGAGTGGCAGTGAGGGACCCATTGATTTGAGGATAGGCACAGTGCCTTACTGTTCCTGGTAACCTTGGCACCTAACCCAGTGCCTGGACCAGAGTCACAGCATAATGAAAATTGTTTGAATTAATTATTAAACAAATTCATTGTAATTCTTTGAGAGGTATTTTAAATATACTTCAATGGTAGATGTCTTTCTAAATGAAGAAATTTTCCTGATTTTCATCAAGTCTCTGTTGATTTAATTCTCACATTAAGTCCTCCTTTGGGGCCTCATAACTCATCAAAAGAATATAATTCTCCACACTTTAGGTCACTCAGTAATTAGGTTTCGGGGCTAAAGGGCACGTGGAAACACATGTTTTATCATTCAGATGGGAAGATAGCCATTAATGAAGGCAGCAGTTGCCAGTCAGGTAGGGAGTGCGTTGGGTCTAAAGGAAACATCAGCTCACATATGGTTGTGAGTGGAGAGCAACACTGATGAATCAGGCTTCTTGGGTGCCTGATACACATGTCCTGCAGGGGCCACCATGAGGCCCATGAGGGGGGCTACGGAGGAACCAATCAGTGATCCTGTCTGGGCCACAAGTACTCTGGGCTCTTTGGAAGAGTGATTCATCTAGTGCTCTTCAGAGGACCTTCTCTTGTATTCTGAGCCAGGGCCACATAGCTTAATGTAGAGGCAGAGAATTAAATTGTACTCTAATTGTTCAGTGTGCAGAATCAGCCCATTCCGGCTGATAGAGTGTAAGTATGTGTATCAAGTGTCGTCGAAAAATGTTTGCCTTTTTAAAACTTTGGCTGTTTAGCCTGATAGACATTTGAGGGCACAAAGGGACTTCAGGAATTACCGGTCCAGTGATCTTCAAGTCCTGATGCCCAGGATTCTGCAGAGGTGGCTTAAGGGGTGTGGGGCATGGGGAGGACGAAGACGAGGGTAGTGGTGGGGGGGTCTGGACATAGCCATAGCAGCTGCCTTTTGGTCACGTGGCGTATTAGGATTCTGGAGACTTTCTGGAGAAAAAGAGGAAGAAGGTTATTGCTAAAAATGTGAAAACCTCCTCCTCTTATAATCCCTTGTTTTATGGGTGGGGAAACTAAGGATGAATGAATTGAAGTCATATAGCTGGTTGGTGGTGGGCTGTGTGGTGGAAGGCAGATGCTCTGTTCCTCTGTCCTGTCCTCTCTGCTTCCGGTCTTGACCCACAGCTCCGTCTCCGCATGACTTTTCATGCAGGTGCAGTGATTCTGTCTAACTGACACTTAGAAGCAAGTTAATTTATTTTAGGATGACCATATTACATATTTTGTACACAACATATTCTTTTTTAAAAAAAGATTTTGTTTATGTATTTATTTGAGAGAGAGAGAGAGAGTGAGTGGGAGGAAGCGGGAGAGAGAGAATCTGAAGCGGACTGTGCGCTGAGTGCAGAGCCCAAAGCAGGCTCGGTCTCATGACTGTGAGATGGTGACCTGAGCTGAAACCAAGAGTTGGCCGCTCAACCAACTGAGCCATCCAGGTGCCCCTCTACACAACACATTCTTACTTCAGATCCCAGATGAATATCAAACAGTTCTTCTAGAAAAAAGAAGTTGTAGCCACTGATGGGCAGAGTTTAAGTCCTTAGCAGCCACGAGAAGAAAATGTAATTGGACTTGAAATGCCCCTTGAGATGACCCTTAGAGGTTGCCTCTCACACCCTAAATTATGAAACCTTAAAAATCTCCCATTATGGAGAGCATGGCTCTATTCAGTGAATGCCCATTTACTGTACTTAGAGATAAATTAAAAATAAGCAAGTTTGCAGATGCCAGGGACGGAAGGGAGGGATATGCTGCCTTTGTCACTTTCGTAGTCAGAAGTGCTTGAGTTGCTAGCCGTCAGTCAGCGCTCCCTTCAGCAATTATCCACAAGGTGGCCACAGCTCACCCCTTCACCTGCTCAGAAATGCTCCCGCCGCCTTCCCACCCCCATCCCCGGTTTTGGCACATCCACCATGCTAGGAATTTTAAGTACATTAAGCAGTGTTTTTAGAAGACAAGAATAAATATTATTTCATCTATAATCAGTGAATTTATGATTTTTTATGAAACGGCTGAATGAGAAGCAGCGGATAATGTTTTCAGCTGAAAACGGATGTAGCAAGACTCTTGTGAAAAAAAGCTCATAGGCGGTTTTATTGGCTGTTTTTTTTTTAATCCTGACATGAGGAAAGGAGAGGATGCTGATATCTTAAAAGAGATGACATATACCATGAAATAATTGTGTGCGTTTTCTTTGCTCAGTGAATGCAGTGCTATGGTAAAGCATAGAGCTAACACGGCACGTACGACGTCATGCATTTCTCAATGTATTTTGAAATTCTCGTGCTCCACAGAGCTTTATTTCAGTCTGCTTAGGGAAATGGTGACACTGGGGGCACTGGTGTTCGACAGTTGGTGGTGCAAATCTTGGTTTGTGAACACTGGCACTGAAGATTATCTAACCTTGTCAAACTTCCTCAGTTTTAGCATCTGTGAAATGGAGTGAGAGTACCTTCCTTACAGGCTTGTTTTAGAGATTAAATTAATCATATAAGTGAAAGCTTGCAGCACGCCGCCTGGCACGTCATAGCCGTTTATAGGTGTGAGTCCCTCTTGTCTGAGTGTGCAGCAGCAATTGAAGGTCAGGTTATTTTAATGGAGGTATATAATATTATAATATATTATAATATATTATAATATTATATATAAGATATATTTTACATATAATATATGTATTATATATAATATAAGGTCTGGAATGAATAAGCCACACTCTATATGAAAATAAGACCCAAGAGAGCTAGAGCTTCCAGGTTTTTCTCCCATGTCTGCTCAAGGATTAAGACCGGGTATGTCTAGCAGTGTAGCAACTTTATTTCAGCTCCTTCCCATAGGATAAAAGGAATTAGAGCTGAAGATGAAAAAAAAAGGAGTAGTAATTGTTGTCCTGGAGAAAAAGCAAATAATTTTTCTAGAGGAAGAACCAATGAAGATTGGGTATGAGGGTTGTGGATGGGGAGTGGGGGTGGGGAGGGGAGATGTGCCAGTCAGCCAGCAGATGGCCGGGTGTCATTGTCACTAAGAGCCACCGTTTTGGGTGCTGACTGGAGAGTCAACACAATACAGTGGCTTCTGAAAGTAGGACATAATTTTGTTGAAGGAAATAATATTAGGTTGAACCACATGAAATTGCCATTTTTGAAGGCCAAACTCAGTCAAATATTGGCAATTTCAAATGATTCAACTTAACATTTTGTCCATTAGGAGGACAAACATTGGAATGAGTTGCTACAGGGAGACTGTGGGGTTTTTACTCCTGAAACTGTTTGATGAGAGACTAGATAATTATTTGTCCTGGGTGATTTAGACATCAAGTTCCCTGAAAGCCGGGGGTAGATGAGATAATCTGTCAAGATGAATTTATCTGCCTGTCTCCTTGAGAACAACTCTATTCTTCTGGGATGTTAATAGAAACTGTGGGTAGAATCTAGGCCTTTATGGAAAAAAAATCTGTCAATATTTTCCTCCTCCACTGTTTGTTGCAGGGACATTTCTGTAGATCAGGGTTTTTCAGCCTTGTCATTAATGACATTGGCAGTAGGTCCTTCACTGTTGTGAGGGGCCGTCCCGTGCACTGTAGGATGTTTGGCCTTGACCCACTTGGTGCCAGCAGCAGCTCCCAAATCTGTTGTAAAAACCCCTACTATCTCCAGTCATTGCCAAATGTCCTCAGAGGGGGGAAGCAGAATTGTCCCTAGTGGAGAAGCACTGCTCCAGATAGCAGTCCCCAGCCTGAGAACTTGTCTACTCGGGTCCTGCACAATGTAAGGCCTGATACGCCCGTGGGCCCTGTCTCCTTTTCCTGCCCTAGCGTGGTCTTGGGGTGGTTTCACTGAGGCAACATGCTTACGGATTCTGAAATGCTGAGAGGTTCTTCCAGCTTTTTAAAGGAATGCTTGATTGAAATTTATGGAAAACTTAAATTTCTGGTGGGGAATCTGGTTACCATCATCATCATTGTCATCTATTATATATTACCTTCTGGGGCTCTGTGACAAGGCATTGCTGCTTGTTCCTACTTGTCTGTGTAATGTGAACCTGCCCAGCCAGTTTGCCACTCTGCCATTTAGTGGTGACACAGTCTTCACGAGCTGTACCACCAAAGGCCCCAAGCACACGCACAGCATCTGGGGGGAGACTGGCTATAAGCTGAATGAGGTATACGGATTCGTTGGCATTCTCAGATAATTTGAACCTTCATGATTTTCACCTGGGGGCTTGTTCCTTCCTGAATGTTCCCTCTCACCCACTGATCCTGACCCAAGTAGACTTAGGTGATGTAGACAGTTGACCCAGTTGACCCTGTTGCTAAGTCCTGGGGAAGGAAAGGTCATGTGCTCCCAAGCAGTTGAAAGCCTCTTTTATTGTCCCTCCCAGCCAGAATTGACTTAGTGCTTCCTTCCTTCCTTTTTTTTTTTAAAGATTTTATTCATTTATTTGAGAGAGAGAGGTAGCAAGCACATGAGCCAGAGGAGGGAGAGGGGCAGAGGGAGAGGAAGAAGCAGACTCCACACTGAGCTCGGAGCCCGATGCGGGGCTCCATCCCAGGACCCTGAGATCATGACCTGAGCTGAAGACAGATGCTTAACTGACTGAGCCACCCAGGCACCCTCGGTGCTTCCTTTCTTCTCCCACTGGAGACCTTCGTTCACTTGCCAGGTTCAGGAAAAGACAGTCTCCAGAGAGTAGCTGAGGGGTTGTGTGGTTTGAAGTTGCCAGTGAGATATCTAGATCTCTCGGTGCGTCTGCCTGTATATGCCGGGACCTGAGGAAGGTCTAGGGGGCAAATACGCCGACGTCCCGTGGTGGCTGCTGCCACTGCACATGCAGCAAGTGCAGCCTTGTCAGTGTCTCCCTGGGGCACCCCAGATACTGGGGGGGGTGCTGCTCATGTAAGGCCAGCTCAGAGTGTGAGCAAGCAACCAATGAGCAGGGCTGGCTGCTGATTATTTTTTCTGTGCTTCTGAGATCAAAGCAATCTCCTTGCCCTGTGCAAAAGCCTCACGGGGTTGACAGCTGCGAATACATGTGTGAATACTTGGAAGGCTGCAGAACACCGTGTCAGAGTCCAGCCTTCTTCGCAAGGTCATTACGTAGCAGTCTTGAATCCTGTCCTCCCATACCACTTCACCTTTTACGTCTGAGGCTCCTAGCCCTGGCTGCACATTTGAATCACGTGGAGAGCTGGTAAATCATTGTGGATGCCTGGTTTCCACCTCACACTAAGCCAGTCTCTGGTGATGGGCCCTCTCGGGCATCAGTACTTTTAAAGCTCCTCAGCTCATTTTAATGGGCAGCCAGGGTAAAGATCGTTAGGGTTTTCCCCCCTTAAACATCGCCACAAGATTCCTTCATTTCCCTGGGTCGGTGCTTGTTGTGTGTGTGAGTGTGCCTCAGAATCTCCTGGAGGGCTTCTTAAGACAGGTTGCTGGGTCCCATCCTCAGACTTTCTAATTCAGTAGGACTGGGATGAGGGCACAGAATTTGCATATTTAACAAGCTCCCTGGAAATGCTGATGGCGCTGGTGCTGGGACCACCCTTAGAGAACTGTTACTTTGTGGCTGCCTAAACTCTGATGGCTTGCTGCACTGAGAATGTCTTTGATGCTGTCCTTGCCCTTGATTTTCACAGCTACGCTATTTTGCTCTCATTTCTTGCTCTTTTCCAATGATAAATCCTTTCCTTTTAATTCTCGTTCACTCATTCGTTCACCCATCCAAAGACTGTTCGCAGGCACCTGATACATGCCAGGAACAGTCTTCTTTCCATTAAACCTTCCGCCCCTCAATCTGGACACCACTGGCAGTGGTTGCTTTACTGCCTCTGTTACTATTCCTGGTTTGGTCTTTGCCCTTGGAGGTTGATTTTTCTTTTTAAAGATTTTATTTTTAATCTCTACACCCAACATGGGGCTCGAGCTCAACCCCCAAGTGAAGAGTTGCATGCTCTACCAACTGAGCCAACCAGGTACCCCTGGAGGTTGATTTTTTTTTTTTTTTGAGGGGTAGAGAGAGGCAGGGAGGGGAAGAAGGAGAGGGAGAGAGAATCTTAAGCAGGCTCCACACCCAGCACAGAGCCTGATGCAGGACTGGATGTCACGACTCTGAGATCATGACTTGAGCCGAAATCAGGAGTCAGACGCTTAACCGACTGAGCCACCTAGGCACCCCTGGAAGTTGATTTTTGACATTGGTATGCATTTTAGTTTGGCACTCAGAGTTTCCTACTGAGATGAGGATTTTCTTATTTCTTCTGAGACATATTTAGTTCTTCTTATTCTTTGTACTTAGGGGCTATACATGTGGGCTTTTGCAAGGAAAAGGTAGAGGCAGCGTAATGGTCTGTAGTCGACTGACAAGGTTGGGGCAGGGAAAACCTTTCTGAAACATACATTAGGTCTCTCTTCTGGATCCTTTGCTCATAGACCTGAAGGGGTAGATGAGGGTGGGTGAGAGTGGAATCCCTTCTTCTAATCTGTGTTGCTCTGATTTCTGTGTTTCTCTGCTCACTGACTCTTGTGGGTTAGGGATCCACTTAGTGGAAGACTTCTATTCCATTGTTGATTCTTCATGACTGTGTTACTTTACTATTGCTGCATAACAAATTATCACAAATGTAGAGGCTTAAAACAAAAGCCACTTATTACCTTAAAATTTCTGTAGGTCAGAAGACGTCTGGGCACAGATTAGCTGAATTTTCTGTTTTGAATCTCATAAGCCTGAAATCAAGGTGTCAGCTAGGTTAAGTTCTTATCTGGAGACTCCACTAGGGAGGGATCCACTTCTAAGCATGATTTGGGAACAGAATTCTTTTCCTTGAGGCTGTAGAATTCATGAAAACAGCAACAGAGAGTCTCTGCTGCTTCAAGTCTCTGATCTCAGGACTCTTATTTATTTATTTATTTATTTTTAATAAAAAAAAAGATTTTATTTATTTATTTGACAGAGCGAGCAAGCAAGCACAAGCAGGGGTAGCAGAAGAGGGAGAAGCAGGCTCCCCGCCGAGCAGGGAGCCTGATGCGGGGCTCGATCCCAGGACCCTGGAATCATGACCTGAGTTGAAGGCAGATGCCTAACCGACTGAGCGACCCAGGAGCCCCTCAGGACTCTTTTTTAGACAGATCACCCGATTAGGTCGGGCCCACCCAGGTTAATTTCCCTTTTGATTAATATAAAGTCAACTGATTAGGAATATTAATTACATATGTAACCCCCCCCACCTTTGCCATATTGTGCTGGTTGGGTGCAAGTCATAGGTCCTGCCTACATTCAAGGGGAGGGGACATTTTAAAACAATGTAGTTCATTGTGGTTCATCTTAAAATTTTGCCTAGTATAATGACTATAGTGAAATGCTTGTCAAAAGCTGCAGAATTCCATAGGTACTCCAGAACTATAACTATGAGGCCATGTCACTACATTTAGATAAATGTCTTATGAATGAAGCTTCTTGAGCATAGTTTGGAAGGCAATATCTAGTCCTTGGAAAGTAGTTCTATAAGTCATGAAAAGTAATTGATTTGGCAGGAGCACCATTTGTCCTTTCTACAATAAAACTGATCCTTGATTTATTCTTCTGTGCTGCATTCCATTTTTTATTCTAGCGTATTTTCTAAATAAACCAATTATAAGTTATATTCTTGTCACCAAAGATGAAAAAAGTGAACCAACCCTTACCCATTTACTCTAAAATAAATGGGGTCTTCAGTCAGAAATAACAAAGCTACTCAGACTGAAACTCCTCATAAATCACATCCCTTTGGGTATGTGTAACCAGCAGGGTGAGCTATTATATTAAAAAGCAGCCCACAAATCCCAGTCAGGATGACAAGTGAGAGCAACTTTACCTAAGCCAACTGGAGAAGCATCAGTGGACCTAGAGTTTTGCCATTCTGTAACAGCCTGGGGAGTCTCTTACCATTTTCCAGGCCCTAGTGTGACCTGACCAATGTGGAGTGTGATGGGCTTTTATACTGTTGGCACTGAGAACAGTGTCTTTCTTTGGCTTGTCCGGGAGAAATTATCAGGAGGGCTGACTAAGAATGAAGTGTTGACAAGTGTAACAGAATGGTGAGAAGGAGTTGTGACAGGCATGTGGGGGAGCAGGGGAGGGATGTGGTGACAGGGGTGGGAGTGGTGGGACCAATGAGCTCCATCCTCACGTCAGACTTTCCAGTGACCTGCTTGAGATTTCAAGGCAGCCCACTCTTAAAGGAATGAGCAACTTAAGCGTCTTCTGTCCCATAGAATCCAGCCAGTGGGCCAGTCATTTCAAATTACCTTTCTCTGGGATTTAGTAGCATTTTGTTTTTATTGTGTTATTTTTAACTGAGACACGAAAGCCACGGTCCTGCTTTATTGCATTACTCAGCAATATAGGCAACATTTAGTAGTGTTTCCTGTGAGTCTCTGGACAAAATGCTCTTCTAAATGCTATTGGAAAAGGTGGGAAGATCTGTAATGCAAGATGTTGTCCTCAAACACACAAAAAATAGATTCTGACCATGGGGTAAAGCAATAAAATTTCAATGAAATTCAGAGGACATTGGAGTCTTGTGAATAGATATGCCTTACTTTAAGAAAGCTCGATGAACCTTCAATCTAATGATTATTTATTAATGTTACCAAAGAATCCTTTGTTGTTCAGAAGGATTCACTCAAGGGTTCCTTTAAATAGTGCCTTTAAATGTTTGTTTATAAACTATTAACTACTTGACAGAGAAGCAGGGAAACTTAAACCGTTGGGAGCCATTGCCAGTTGAAGATTAATCCAAAATGTAGATAAAGCCACTCTCTGATTATAATGTGAGTCAATGAGAAAGTATAATTAAATTCATAAAAACTTAATCACAGAATTCTTCAGGAGTATATCTTTTGCAAGAAAGGAGATACACCTGTGGAGCGTCTTTCTGTCGGGTCTGCACATCCTTCTAAAAGTCATCGTTCCACAGATCTCTGCTCAGCCCGTGCAGTTCTCCTGAGCTTTGTTCACATTGCTAATACTACTCTGCTTTGTAGTTTACTTTCCTCACAGTGCTTGGCGGATTGCCTGGATCACAAATCCCTCGTAGGTATTTGCTGATTTGATGCAAGACTCTACTTCGACAGTAGGCCAAGATATGGACATCATACATATGGTTTGTGTAGGGTTGTGATAAGTTCCGCTATAATTTTCAGAGTCATTTTTGAAGCAGTGATTAGGATTTACACCTCTGGGCTCAGGGAACATAAACATCGACCTGAACTTAATAAATTCAAAGTTCTTCTCTCAAGGACAGTTCCCACAGAACTTCAACCCCAGTGAAGTGGAAAGGAAGGCATATTCTTCTGTTTATTATGTTTGTACTCATTTATATATGCGTTCTTACTGTGAAGACACAGACACAGAAAACTGGACAAAACAAATATAAAACTTAATGAATTATTATAAGGTCAGCACGTCCTTATAAGTGATGTCCAAGTCAACAAATAGAAGCTTGCCAGTCACCTAAGAAGCCCTAATGCAATTCAAAAGACCCATCCTGACTTCAGTCACCTACCTCTCTCCTTGTTGGACTTCAACAGTAATCAGGGTCTGCTGTTTTCGTATGGTTTCTTCACTCAACTGCATATCTTTGAACCCTGTAGTTCAGTTTTACCGGTTTTTAAACGATATACCTAATAAGTCTATTTTGATAAAATAAACGATTTACCTAATAAGTCTATTTTGATCTAAGGGTTATTCATCTCTGTCTTATTCCCTGGACATTTTTTCATTGAAGAATCTGGGTCATTTGATCTGTGACATTTTCCACAGTCCTTATTTTACTGATTGCACCCATGCAGTTTAGTTTAACATGTTCCTATGTCCTCTTGTTTTGACCTGTGGAATGGTAGTTCCATCTAGACCAGTGGCTTTCAATGGAGAGGGGGAGGTTGTGATTTTGTCCCCACTGCCTGGGAACATTTGGAAGTGTTTAGAGACATTTTTAATTTTTATAATGGAGTAGATGATCTGACTGGCATATCATACAATGCACAAGACAGACAGATCCTCACAGTGAGGAGTATCTAACTCTAAATGTAATTAGTGCTGAGGTTGAAAACTCCCAGTCTAGAGATTTGTTCAGATACAGGGTCAGTTTGTTTGTTCCGCTTTGCTTTGCTTTTTCCTTTCCTTTCCTTTCCTTTCCTTTCCTTTCCTTTCCTTTCCTTTCCTTTCCTTTCCTTTCCTTTCCTTTCCTTTCCTTTCCTTTTTTCCCTTTCCTTTCCTTTTCTTTTTTCTTATTTCCTTTCCTTTCCTTTCTTCCCCTCCCTCCCTTCCTCTCTCTCTCTCTCTTTTTCTTTCTTTCTATAGGTGTTGTGATCTTTCATCAGCAGGCACATAACACCTGGGTGTCTCTATTTTTGTGGTGTTAGCACCCTTTGATGCTCAGTGCCTGGATTCGTGGTTGCAAAATGGTGATGTTATCATTCATTAATTTCTTCTTCATTTATTGATTGGAATATTTCTATTATAAGATATTTCTCTTCATCTATCATTTAGTTAAATGCTACAGTTCATATATGAAAGGCAGAATAAATGATTCTTTTTCTTACTTAGGGACTTTTTATTTTATTAAGCATTTGCCACGTGGACAAATATTTACTTCTGAAAAGAAATCAATTCAGTGTCATGAAAAAAAGGACAGGCTTGGGAAGTAGGCTTGGGGGTCAGATCTTGATTCCTGTATTAACCAGATGTATGCTACTGGATTAATTATTTAATCCATTTGAGTTTCACTTTGCATCAGTAAGGTAGGGATAATAAGATCTGCCTTATAGGATTTAACTGAAGATAAAATGAGATAATATCCATTCCTTCATTAATTCAGCAAATACTTATTGCCTGTTCCATAGTAGGTACTGTTCTGGATCCAGGGTAAATATCAGTGAACACACTGACGTGTTCTCATAAAATTTTCATTCTGGTGGAGGTAGACAGACAAGCAAATGCATATATGAAATAGAGAGTGTGTCTGATGGTGAGAACTGCTATGGAGTAAAATAAAACACTGCAGGTGAAAGGGCACGCCACAATTGTCTTAGAATTTAAATGGTCAGGAAAGATTTCATTGAGAATATTAAGGTGAAGAAGCAAACAATGGACATGTGGATAAAGAGCATTCTAGGAAGAAGGAATAGCAAGTGCAAAGGCCCTGAGGTGGAAGGATGAATATTGTATTCCAAGAACAACAAGGAGGCTAATGTGATGGAAGTGGAGTGAGTGGGGAATATAATGGGAGCTGAAGTCAGAGAGGTATTTATAGGCAGGGCATTGTAGGATCTTGATTTACTCTTTAAAAAGGATCATTCCAACTGCTGGGTTGAGAACAGACTATAGTGGGGCAAGGGCAGTATCAAGGAGACTAGGCAAAAGATAATGGTGTCTTTGACCATGAAGTAGTGAGAAGTGATCAGATACAGAGTGGTCCGATTTAGAGGTAGAGCCAAGAGGCATTGCTGATGGATTGGGTATGAGAGGCTAAAAAAGAGAATTCAAGGATGACTCCAGGTTTTTTTGGTATGAGCAATTGGATTGAAAGAGCTGCTATTTACTGGGATAGGGAAGACTATGGGATGAATGAGTTTTGGTGAGAATATCAGGAATTTAATTTTGGACATGGAAAGTTTGAGATGCATATTAGATATTTCAGTGGAGTTACTGAGTTAGCAGTTGAACATGCTGGTCTGAAGTTCAGAAGAGGTCTGGGATGTAGATCATATTTGGAAGTCATTAACATAAAGATAGCAAAGTGAGATCATTAAAAGATTGGGTTAGGGAAGAGATGAGGTCATGGAATATGGCAATATTTAGAGGCTGGGGAGATGAGAAGACACCAGCAGAAGATATTGAGAAATTGTCATTTGTGAGGTAGGAAGAAAACCAGGAGTGTATGGTGCTCTGGAAGCCAGTGAAGATTGTTTTTTAAGGAGGGAGTGATCAACTCTGTCAAATGCCATTGATAGGTTAAGAGAGATGGTCATAGAGTTAGCCATGGAAGACTCCTTTCAAGTGGTGTATGTGAGGTAGCGTGGGTGGGGGGAGCAAAGCCTGGTTGTAGTAAATTCAAGAAATACTGGAAAGAGAAATAGAAACAGGAGGAGTTTTCCCAAAGATTTTGGCTATAAAACTGAGTAGAAAAATGGGGTAGTACCTGGAGAGCTATGTGGGATCATGACAAGATTCTTTTTTAAATTTTATTTTAAAGACCAATCTATTTATAAAAAGTTTGAATACTGGTGGAAATGATTCAGTAGAAAGGGAAAAATGGATTATGTTGGGCAGGGGAAGAATTACTGGAGAGATGTTCTTAATTAAGCAAGAAAGATGGGACCTAGTCTATAAGTGGAAGACTTGGCTTTTGGTCAGAGGAAGGACAGTCCATCCACCGTATCAGAAGAGAGGGTATAACATACAAAAACAGATGCAGGAAGGTGCGTAGAAGGCATGGTGAGAGCCTGTGGGAATTCTCTTTTGATTGTTTCTGTTTTGCATGTAGCAGGAAGCAGGAAGCAGGGCCATCAGCTGAGACTAAGTAGTAGGAAGAGACACTGAGATTTGAAGAGAGAGAAGGTATATGAAGTCCAGTGGGAGAGTGAACAGATGAAGGAAATACAGTGGGGAGGTCAGTCTTACTAAGGACCTGCTTGAGGTCATCATAAATTTAGAGTGAGACCTGTCACTATAGTTGTGAATTTATTTCTCTAGCAACGTTTAGGTTGCATGGATGCAGGTCTGGAATCAGCAGAGATTTGGGTTTAACAAAGCGTGGGGTTTCACTAGGCAATTATGATAAAGAGAGAAAAGAGCAATGAAGTTGACAACACATGCAATGGACTGCTAACTGATCAGGGAGTTTCTGGTGGATGAGTAGGAAAGTGAGACGGGGAGGTGAGAGACATATCAGTGGGGTAGCAGGAATAACCCTGAAAGACAGAAAGTGGTGTTTGCAGAATAGAATGATTGAAATTAAGTTAATTGAGGGGTGCTGTTATTGGTAATGACAAAAATCTTGGATGTGGCCATGGGAGTGGGTGGTTGAGGTAATAAGGCCCAGTGCTTGCCATGCAGTAGACTGTCAGTAAATGTTCAGCCCCTCTCCTGTTCCTTTACTGTTTGATGAGAACACCATAGATCTGGGCACTATTTAGCAGTTAATTCTCTCTTTTAAAATGAGCCAAACAATCCAGCAGCACCCTTGAAATCCTTGGTGCACGTCCTTCACTGCAGATTGAGGGTGTGTGTTTTACTTTTCATAAATTATGGCAGTTAGCCCAAATTTTGGTACTGATACATATGCATTGCTGATTGCTAATTAATCCAAACATGTTTTCCCTTGGATATGACCTCAGAATCCTTCTCAACACAGTATCCAGGTCTCTACCAACCAGTAGGAGTTGGCATGTATGACTAAACCTATTTGTCATCCTTGAGCTGCTGATGAGGTCACTGAGAAGTTGTTTCAGTTTATCAATTTGGTGAAACTCCATTATTTCTAAAGAAAGGTCTTGAAACATATTTAATTTTCCAGTGTGGGGATACATGCTTTCCTAGGAGAGATAGGAAAACAGCCTTCAATTCCAAGTAATGACTTTTTAGATACATGGTTTCTATGATGCTATCTATGCTTCCTCCAGGACAGTGCTATGGAAGAAGGGCTTTTTTTTTTTTTTTTAGATTAGCTTAATAAAGAGAAAATGGTGGGAAATTAGTTTCTCCAGGATACTTTTATACCAGATCATTATTATTAGTTAGAGTTTGTCCTAAAGAGTGGCACTAATTTGGAATGTTAGGTTTTGAGCGTGTATTTTAAATCTTTAAATTATAACTATTCAGATAATTGTATTGGATTATTTTAGTTTTATCAGAGAAAGCAAAATGAGTAATGCTTTAAAAACTATTCGTGTTTCAGAGTAACTTTGGATTCTAAGTGACTAAAAACATGAACTGTGTCTGAGTCACTTTGCTTTAACTATATTTTGGGGGTTGCTTGATTTATTTGATTGCTTCAAGCAGAACACATTTGTGTCCTAGTGATGGCTCACTTTCCCCCTGCTTTCACGGGGGTGGAGCACTTTGGAGATGCAAAGTGATTATTTTTGGTTTCATCCGTCAAAAGGAATAGAATGAGATAAAAAAGCATTAAGGTCTTTTTTCTAAACTTAAATTTCCAGCAGTCTCAAAAGGTGACTGCTTCTTAGCACAGATGTTGGTAGAGTTTATTTGATTGCAAAATTATCGGAATAGGTGTTTTGAAAGTTATCTCTTTGACGAAGGTCCAATTAAATCTTATTTAATGAGTGAAGAATAGTGCTAAGTAGCATGAGGATTATAGAGAAGTATTATTCACGGTTCCTGCCTTCAGTGTTTCAGAGTCTCATTGGGAAGACGTGTTGTGCTAAGATGAAAATGCCACAAACATGCCATACTGTACGTGTTCTGTGTTAAGTGTGCGCGGCAGATGGCAAGAACTATAGGGCTTCACGAGGAGGGACCTTTATGGCTGGAGTGGATAGAGGCTGTACTATAGCGAGNGAAACCCTGGAGCCGAGCCCCTACTCTTTCTCTTAGGAGCTGTGAGTGCTTCCACAAGTTATTTAACCTCTCTGGGCCTCACTTCTCCTCTTCTATAAAAGATAGCAGTAGGCATACCTGTCCCATAAAGGAGGGATATGGATTAAATGAGTTAAGGTAATTATCTCACGTGTGTTGGCTCACTGACCAGTGCCCAATGCACAGAAAGCTATATATATGGAAAGCAGTCAATAAATCTTAGTCATTGTTAGGGGATACAACTTTCTAGAGTGGTGTTTTGAAATATTAATTTTTTCAATTAGTAAAATAATTTGCTGTAATCCAGTAGTTTTGAGGAAATCATAGTTTTCTATTCCTTTTCCCCTTCTTTCTTTTCTACATATCTTAGTTCTTTCTTCTTCATCCGATTTGCTGCTTTTTCTGGATGTGCTCTCTGTTTCTATATGTCTTTCTCTGACACCCCTCCTCTCATCTCCATCCAGTATTTAATATTTTGGGAGACATCAGCTAAAACTCAAGAAGCATCCATCGTGGGGTTTTGGCATCTCTGGCAATACTGGAGTACAGTTAAGAGTATTTCTGACAGGGCGACTATAATCCTCTGGAGAGTCTTGCACAGTGCTCCCATCACAGTCCTCTTCTCATTGGCTCTAGTCTTCCAGGAGCTTGGAATCAGGGTCAACCAGTAGACAACTCATCGACTGTATGATCTCACTTACATGTGGAATCTAAAAAAGTCAAACTCATAGAAACAAAGTATTCTACCCTGGGTACCCAGGGCTGGGAGGGGGTTGGTGGTGGGAGAAATGGGGAGATATTGGTCCAAGAGTACAAACTTCCAGTTATAAGTTGAATAAGTTTTGGGGACCTGTTGTACAGCCTGATGATTATAGTTGACAATACTGTATTATATACTTGAAAGTTGCTAAGGGTATAGATCGCAGATGTTCTCAGCACAAAAAAGAAATGATAATTATGTGACTTGATGGCAATGTTAGCAAACACAACAGTGGTAGTCATTTCACAGTCTGTGAGTGTTTATCACACGAACATGTTGTGCAGCTTAGACAATGTTATATCTCAGTTATGTCTTTTTTTTTCCTAAAGATTTTGTTTATTTGAGAGAGAGTGTGAGTGAGAGAGTACAAGCAGGGAGAGCAGCAGAGGGAGAGGGAGAAGCAGACTTCCCACTGAGCAGGGAGCCTAATGCGGGGCTTGATACTAGGGCCCTGAGAACATGACCAGAGCTGAAGGCAGCTGCGTAACTGACTGAGCCACCCAGGTGCCTCTCAATTACATCTTAATAATAATAATAAAAAAAAAGACAAAAAAAAAAGACTCCTAGAAGAAGAATATGGGGTTAAGGAGAATAAACATTTTAAATGATTTTGATAAGTGTTGTCTAGTCATCTTTCAGAAAGTTGAGGCGATTTGTAGTCCCTCACCAGTTGTGAGTAATATCCATCCCCCTTTATTTTGTCAACTGTTGCTAATTTGATAGGTGAAAATGGTATCTCATGGTTATTTTAAGTCTTAAAATTTATTTTTGATCACTAGTGAGACTGCATATTTTTAAATTTTTTTTATTTTTAAATTTTTAAAAAAGATTTTATTTATTTATTTGACAGAGACAGCCAGTGAGAGAGTGAACATAAGCAGGGGGAGCGGGAGAGGAAGAAGCAGGCTTCTAGCAGAGGAGCCTGATGTGGGGCTCGATCACAGAACATTGGGATCACGCCCTGAGCCGAAGGCAGACGCTTAACGACTGCGCTACCCAGGCGCCCCTATTTTTAAATTTTTTAAAAAAGATTTTATTTATTTATTTGAGGGGGGCAGAGGGAGAGGGAGAGAAAGTCTCAAGCTGACTCCATGCTGAGCGTGAAGCCCGACACAGGGCTTGATTCGCGACCTGAGCCAAAATCAAGAGTTGGGCGCTCAACCTACTGCACCGCCCAGGTGTGCCGTGAGTCTGTACATTAAAATATTTTTAATATAAGAAATCCATGGAATTTTTGCTTAATAGTTATATATCATCCCTCAAAAATAGTTTTTTTGGTACTTGGACTCATTTTAGAAACAAAAAATGAACGGGCTTTGAATCCATCTTTACCCCATCTCCCAGTGTTTAAAATTTCTAAACATTGATCTGTTCCTGTTGCATCCACTCATACAAGATGTAATCATAGTTACATTGGATCACTTATGAACTGGATTTAACAAAGTGTGTAAGATGGAGGGCCTTCTTACTATGGAAGGAATGGGTGAAGGCTCTCACTAACCCTCTTTCCCTACCTAATATGTTGTAAGATAGTGCGAAGGACCTTAGAGAGTTGGTTTCCTGAATCCTTAAAGGATGACTCATCTCTTGGGCTCTGCCACATCTTTCCCACCTCTGTATCCTCAAGCAGAAAACCATCGTTTAAACATGGCATCCCAATGAGTCAGGAAATGACTTCATTTCTTACCAAACTGCATTTCTCTTTAATGGGAAACCCTGAAATAGATGTGCCTCGCATCCCTGCTGCAAGCCTTTGCTGTCATTTAGAGGAGCTATTGCTCTATCAGAACTCACACTGAAGCCTATTATTCCAGGGAGACAATTTTGTTATAAAGAAGTGATTTGTTATTTTAAGACTTGGCAAACAAGCATGCGGGGGGGGGGGGGGTTCAT
>NW_024423319.1:104044210-104078034 GCF_017311325.1 Ursus maritimus | reverse complement strand
CGGGGCTTGATACTAGGGCCCTGAGAACATGACCAGAGCTGAAGGCAGCTGCGTAACTGACTGAGCCACCCAGGTGCCTCTCAATTACATCTTAATAATAATAATAAAAAAAAAGACAAAAAAAAAAGACTCCTAGAAGAAGAATATGGGGTTAAGGAGAATAAACATTTTAAATGATTTTGATAAGTGTTGTCTAGTCATCTTTCAGAAAGTTGAGGCGATTTGTAGTCCCTCACCAGTTGTGAGTAATATCCATCCCCCTTTATTTTGTCAACTGTTGCTAATTTGATAGGTGAAAATGGTATCTCATGGTTATTTTAAGTCTTAAAATTTATTTTTGATCACTAGTGAGACTGCATATTTTTAAATTTTTTTTATTTTTAAATTTTTAAAAAAGATTTTATTTATTTATTTGACAGAGACAGCCAGTGAGAGAGTGAACATAAGCAGGGGGAGCGGGAGAGGAAGAAGCAGGCTTCTAGCAGAGGAGCCTGATGTGGGGCTCGATCACAGAACATTGGGATCACGCCCTGAGCCGAAGGCAGACGCTTAACGACTGCGCTACCCAGGCGCCCCTATTTTTAAATTTTTTAAAAAAGATTTTATTTATTTATTTGAGGGGGGCAGAGGGAGAGGGAGAGAAAGTCTCAAGCTGACTCCATGCTGAGCGTGAAGCCCGACACAGGGCTTGATTCGCGACCTGAGCCAAAATCAAGAGTTGGGCGCTCAACCTACTGCACCGCCCAGGTGTGCCGTGAGTCTGTACATTAAAATATTTTTAATATAAGAAATCCATGGAATTTTTGCTTAATAGTTATATATCATCCCTCAAAAATAGTTTTTTTGGTACTTGGACTCATTTTAGAAACAAAAAATGAACGGGCTTTGAATCCATCTTTACCCCATCTCCCAGTGTTTAAAATTTCTAAACATTGATCTGTTCCTGTTGCATCCACTCATACAAGATGTAATCATAGTTACATTGGATCACTTATGAACTGGATTTAACAAAGTGTGTAAGATGGAGGGCCTTCTTACTATGGAAGGAATGGGTGAAGGCTCTCACTAACCCTCTTTCCCTACCTAATATGTTGTAAGATAGTGCGAAGGACCTTAGAGAGTTGGTTTCCTGAATCCTTAAAGGATGACTCATCTCTTGGGCTCTGCCACATCTTTCCCACCTCTGTATCCTCAAGCAGAAAACCATCGTTTAAACATGGCATCCCAATGAGTCAGGAAATGACTTCATTTCTTACCAAACTGCATTTCTCTTTAATGGGAAACCCTGAAATAGATGTGCCTCGCATCCCTGCTGCAAGCCTTTGCTGTCATTTAGAGGAGCTATTGCTCTATCAGAACTCACACTGAAGCCTATTATTCCAGGGAGACAATTTTGTTATAAAGAAGTGATTTGTTATTTTAAGACTTGGCAAACAAGCATGCGGGGGGGGGGGGAGTTCATTTGGAGAGATGGCAATAACTCTCTGTGAGGTGTGCTTTTACCTCACTTTGTTTTGTTTTACAGAAAGGGGCAGGATTTGGCACCAGATACAATTTTGTAACATGAATTTATCAGGCTCCATCAGCTTCTGTTCATTGCCCTTGAAAATAGACTGCCTTGTCTTTTATACACCTGCACGTGATACTCTTTCTGTTGCCTAAGTGGAATATAGTTGGAAGAAATACCCCCCAAAAGCAGTACCAATGCTTTGTGATCATAATTGGGAATTGGTGGAAATTGACACATGACAAAATAATTTGTCCTGGGTTTTCTAAAGCCATGCTATGTCTCCACTAGTGATTGCCTGTGCTGACTTATCGTTTATTCCAAGTCTCATTGGAAGCAATTACAGACATTTTAAAATAGGCAGTCAAAATAACAAGTCATTTAGACTGGCAATTATGCATTATATGTAGTTGTCCTTTCTATTAGAAGATGACACTATTGATGCTATAACCTCTCCATGTAAAAAAAATGTGGCTGAAAGACTGAAGCATGACTGTCAGAGTCTTCCCTTTGGATCTCGCATGTCGCCTGTCATTTTGCTGTGAACTCAAGTGGCAGCTTGCAGGCGTCCTGGCTTTTCTTCTCCACCTCTTAGCCTCATGGTCGAGGCCTAATTAGGCATTATGAGCCTGCAAAAACCACATTTACAAAATCTGCTCATGTTGGAGATGGTTTCGAGGCTTTGGTGAAGGTTAGAGGCTTCTGGGTTTCTTGAGTTTTAACCCACTGGAGGTGCAGTTGGCTCGGCGGGCATTTCCTTTAGAGTGACAGAACAGGGTTGCTTTGCCACCAAGCCTGGTGTCCTTCAGAACTTCAGAATGATCCATGTTTGGAAGAGGCTGTGAAGACATAGGATTTCTTGGTCAAATTTATATTTATGGAATGCGGCAGTCTAACTGTGTTTAATGTGTTCCGTTGATTTGCAAAATGGGCTGTCTCCTTAAAAAAGTCAAGTTGTAAAAGGCTGTGTCTGTCGCAGAGAGGCTGAGTTAATAAGCAACAGCTGGGGCCGAGTGATGTCATGTGCCACCTGCGCAAAAGGCCGCTCAGAGGCTCACACCAAAAGGCAGTGCTCCAGAGGAGTGGATTTCAGACCTATTATTATTTTTTTTTTCGTTTTTTTTTTTTTTTTTTTTTTTTTGTGCAGAGGATACTTTTTCCCCACTGAAATCATTTGCAAAATCCCCACATTTATCACAGAGATCCAAGCTGACTTGCTGTGGATGAAGTTAGAGTGGGAAACCCAGGACTCATTTCAGCTTTCCCATCTTAACCAACAGGCCTTCAAACTCCTCCTTGGATTTTGGGGATCGAGAATGCACAACAAGAGTGTTTTGGGTAGCGGGGTGTGTGTACCTCAGAGAACCGACAAGATGATTCATTTGGGTGTTGGAAGAAAATGGTAGTAGTTCTATTTATCTTTAGTTTTCACTCGTCTTTTAAAAGTTTCTGTTTCTGTATGTATATTATAATATACTGATGCACTGGCCCCTGTAATTTATAAATAAGCATCATGTCTTGGAAGAGCTTGCTTATTTTATTTTCCAGTAGAGGTGCACTGTCAAGAATATTTGGAGGCCGCTCATCTAGAAGTCAGTGTAGATGATTCATGGACAGATTGTAGGAATGCTGGCTGAGTTGTTCTTGGCCGAGTGAGCAATGAGACAGTGTCACCCGGGATGGGGTGGAATTTTACACTGGACTTTGTAGTGGGCTGAACGGTAGCCCCAAAGATACCAGGTCCTAATCCCTGGAACCTGTACATATTACCTTGTTTGGGAAAAAGGTCTTTGTAGACAGGATCATGTCCAGGATTTTAAGACGAGGAGATAATCCTAGATTATATATGTGGTCCCTGTGTGCCATCTCAGCTGTCCTCATATATGAGAAGTAGAAGGAGATTCGACACACAGGAGAAGTCAATGTGAAGACAGCGGCAGAGATGGGATTGATGCAGCCACAAGCCAAGAAATGCCAGCAGCCGTCAGAACCTGGAGGAAGCAAGGACGTGACTCTCCCTTAGAGCCCCTGGCAGGAGTGGGATCCTGCTGACGGCTTGATTTTAGCATGATGACACTAATTTCCGACTTCTGGCCTCTGGAACTATGAGCGAGCAGATTTCTGTTGTTTTAAGCCACCAAGTTTGTGGTTGTTTGTTAACAGCAGCCGTGGGAAACTGACAAGTGTGCCTCGTTTTCTTCACATGAGCCTGTTTCTGATGTTCCTCTGTATTTCTAAATAAAAAGGTTTTTTTTTTTTTGATTTATGGATTTTATAATAGTCTGCTGGCTTCCTGCAGTGGTAGATGAGAATTTTGTTATATTATTCATCCACATAATACATGCTGTATACGTCTGACCTTCCCTCATTTTTCCACTACACTTTTATTACTATGTGTGGATGACTCAGGAGTCAGTATTTACAGTATTAGAACTAAATAAATATTGTTTACCACTGAGCCGAATTATGTCTGTGATTACCTTTCTTTTCTTGTATGACTTACTGTTTTTCTTGTAGTGAATAACTGACCTATTTTTATTACCTTTCCTGTAAACTTTTTTCCTGCATGCTCCATCAGACCTTTCTATACCGATCAAAATTGTGTTCCAGACGGAAGACTAAACAATTGACATTTTTCTCACGGAATCTTACCTCCAGAGCCGTCTCTCCCGTGCTGGTTGGTGGATTTGAAGGCACTTGTGCAGCTGCCCTCCTGACTCGTCTAGCTGTGTCCCCGTGTTGTGAAGCTCTTGTTTCATGGGTCTCATTTTAATTTTTTCTAAGCTTAATCTCTTTTTTGTGCTAGAACATGTTTTTCCCTTGTAACTTCTTAAAAAGGATGCCTAGGAAATCTGTGTCTCAAGGGATCTACAACTAATCTCACACTTTATTTGTAATTTGGTTGATTTTAAAATTTGATTTTGGAAATCATTTTTCCTCTCAGTTGTGAAGGCATTGCCTCATTGCCTTCTAGAATCCCTTTTAAGGAAGTTTTACAGTATTTTGATCTACATGATTGTAGAACCTTGTCTTTTCCCCATTTCGAATTTTAATATGATGAGCCTTAGTATGTGTCTTCTTTTAATTCATTGGGCTGAATTCTTGAAGGCCTCTTTTATTTTACAGGCGTCGGTGCCTCAATTCTGGGTTAGTTTTTTGTATTAGTATTTTGATAATCAGCCCCCCCCTCCCAGTTTTGTTCTCTTTTTCTGGAATCACTGTTGAATGGATATTGATCATTTGGATTGATCCTCTTACGTTGCTTGTTTTTTTTTCCCTTCTATTTTCCATGCCTCCGTAACCGTAAGTTCTATTTTTGGGGGAAGTTTCCATTACTTTATTATCTAAATCATTTGACTTTTAAAATTTTGGGTATAAAACTTTAATTTCCAAGAACTTTTTCTTGTTGAAATGCCATTGTCTTCTTATTTTATGGCAGTAATATCTTTTCTTAGCTTTCTGAAGCTCAGTTACATTTTTTAAAATTTTCTTGTGTTGTCTGCATTCTCTATTTCTTCTGGGTTCCATTTTTCTCTTTGGCTGCCTTTTTTTCTTTTTGTTTCCTTCCTTTCTTCCTCTTACTTTCTTCCTTCCTTCCTCCCTCCCTCCTTCTTCTTTCCTTCCTTCCTTCCTTCCTTCCTTCCTTCCTTCCTTCCTTCCTTCCTTCCTTCCTTCCTCTTTCCCACCTTCCTCTCTTCTTCCTATATCTCTCTCTCTCACAACTTAAGATATAACTCACATATCCTACAGTTCACCTCTTCAAAGTGTACAATTCAGTGTTTTAAAAATATGTCCACAGGCTTATGCAATCACCAACACAATCTGATTTTAAAACATTCTCACTCCCACCAAAAGAAACCCCATACCCATTAGCATTCACTCTTTAGTCCTCCTTACTCTTCTCCAGCCCTCAGCCCCGAGCAGCCACTAATCTACTTTGTGTCTGTTTAATTTGTCTATTCTGGACATTTTATGTAAGTGGAATTACATGCTATGTGGCCTTGGTGTCTGGCTTCTTTCAGTCTGAATAGTGTTTTCAAGGTTCGTCCCTATCATAGCATGTATCAGTATTTCTGTTCTTTTTATAGCTGGATAACATTCCATCGTATGGATAGATCATATTTTCTTTTTTTTCTAACCACTGTTTTGAAGTATGATTGACATATGAAGAGCTGTATGTGTTTTTTAAGTAGGTTCCACACCCAGCATGGAGCCCAATGTGGGGCTCAAACTCACCACCCTGAGATCAAGACCTGAGCTGAGATCAAGAGTCAGACACTTAACCAACTGAGCCACCCAGGCACCCCAAGCTGTACATTCTTAATGTGTACTACTTGATGAATTTGGAGGTAAGTATTCACCCATGAAATATCACCACAGTCTTGCTGTAAGCATATCCATCACCTCCAAAAGTTTTCTCCCCCCTTTTAATTTATTATTATTATTATTTGTGATAACAACACTTAACATGAGATCTACCTTCTTAGAAAATTTTTAAGTATACAATACAATGTAGTTAACAATAGACTGTATCCTGTACAGTAGATCTCTAGGACATAATCATCTCGTTTAACTGAATCTTAGCATTCTTTGGCTAATTCCTTCCTGTTTCCCATTCCCCTCGACTTGGCAACGTGGCAGCCACCATTCTATTCTCTGCTTCTATGAGTTCGCTTATTTTATTTTATTTTATTTTATTTTATTTTATTTTATTTTTTAAAGACTTTTTTTTTATTTGAGAGAGAGTGAGCACGAGTAGGGTGGAGGGAAGGGCAGAGGGAGAGGGAGAAGCAGACTCCCCACTGAGTACATAGTCCGACGTGGGACTTGATCCCAGGACACTGAGATCATGACCTGAGCCGAAGGCAGATACTTAACTGACCGATCCACCCAGGTGCCTGAGTTTGACTATTTTAGATTCCTCATATAAGTGGTATCATGTAGTATTCGTTCTGTGTCTGGCTTATTTCACTTGGCATAATGTCCTTCAGGCTCATCCCTGGTGTTGCACATGGCAGGAATTTCTTCTTTAAAGGCTGAATAATATTTCATCACATTTATATGACATTTTCTTTATCCATTCATCCGTTGATGGACATTTAGGTTGCTTCCATATCTCAGCTGCTGTGAATAAGGCTGCAGTGACTATGGGAGTGCAGGTATCTCTTCAAGATCCTGATTTCATTTCCTTTGGATATATGCCCAGAGTGGGCTTGCTGGATCATATGGTAGTTCTATTTTCTTTCTTTTTTTTTTTTTTTTGAGGAGGCCCCATACTGTTTTCCGTTGTGACTGTAGCAATTTACATTTCTGCCAGCTGTGTTCAAGGTTCTCATTTTTCCACATCCTCACAAATACCTTTTTTTTTTAAAATAATTGCTATCCTGATAGGTATAAGGTGATATGTCATTGTGGTTTTGATTTGCATTTCTTTGATTATTAGTGATGCTGAGTGCCTCTTCATATACTTTTTGGCCATTTGTATGTCGTCTTTGGAGAAATGTTTATTGAGCTCCTTTACCTATTTCAAAAATCACATTATTTGTTTTTTTGTTGTGGAATTGTAGGAATTCCTTATCTATTTCAGATATTAGCCCTTTAACATACATATGGTTTGCAAATATTTTCTCCCATTCTGTGGTGGTTGCCTTTTCATTGTGTTGATTCTTTCTTTTGCTGTGCAGAAGCTTTTTAGTTTGATGTAATCTTGCTTGTCTAGTTTTGCTTTTGTCGCCTGTGCTTTTGGGTCATATCCAAGAAATCATTGCCAAGGCCAGTGTCAAGAAGCTCTTTCACTATGTTTTCTTCTAGGAGTCTTACTGTTTCAGGTCTTATGTTTAAATCTTTAATCTATTTTGAGTTGATTTTTGTGTATGGTGTAAGATACGGGTCCAGTTTTTTTCTTTTGCTTGTGAATATCTAGTTTTCCCAACATCATTTATTTGTCATTTCTGCATTGTGTATTCTTGGCACCCTTGTCAAAAATCAGGTGGGTTTATTTGTGTGGGTTTATTTCTTAGTCTCTCTCTTCTGTTCCATCAGTTTATCATAGTTTGGTTTTCATGCCTGTACCATACTGTTTACTATAGCTTTTTAATATATTTCAAAACCGGAAAGTGTGATGCCTCCAGCTGTGTTCTTCTTGCTCTAATTTGCTTTGGCCAATTACAGTCTTCGGTCAGTCCATATGAATTTTAAAACTGGTTTTTCTGTTTCTGTAAAAAATGCCATTGGGATTCTGGTAGAGATTGCATTGAGTCTATAGATTGCTTTGGATGGTATGGACATTTATACAATATTAATTTTTCCAATCCATGAACACTGGATGCCTTTTTATTTATTTGTGTCTGCTTTAGTTTCTTTCATCAATGTCTTAGAGTTTTCGGTATATGCCATATTCCTTATCTGTTCATCAGTTGATAGACATTTGGATTCTTTCCACTTTTTGGCTGTTATGAATAGTGCTGCCATGAACATTCATGTACAAGCTTTTATTAGACCTGTGTTTTCAGTTCTCTTGGGTATACATTAGGAGATGAATTGTTGGGTCTTATGGTAATACTGTATTTAACTTTTTCAGGAACTGCCAAACTGTTTTCCACAATGGCTGCACCATTTTACATCCCCAACAGGAATGTGTAAGGGTTCCAGTTTCTCTCCATCCTTGCCAAAATTTGTTACTTTCCGTCTATCTGTCTATAGATATGTATAGATAGGTAGGTAGGTTGGTTGGTAGGTAGGTTGTGGATCTGTCTATCTATCTATCTATCTATCTATCTATCTATCTATCTATCTATATGAATGTGGATATATATATATATATATTGCCATCCTGGTGAGGGTAATGTGGTACCTCATTGTGGTTTTGGTTTGCATTCCCTAATGACTAATGATGTTGAGCATCTTTTCATGGACTTATTGGCCATTTGTGTATCTTTTTTGGAGACATATCTATTCAGAATCTATGCCCTTTTAAAAATTTGGGTTATCTTGTTATTGTGTACTGAGAGTTCTTTATATAAACGGGTTATAAGTCTCTTGATCAGATATATGATTTGCAAATATTTTCTTCCATTCTCTGTGTTATCTTCTCTTTTGTGATGACATTCTTTCAAGCACTGAAGTTTTTCATTTTGATGTAGTCCAATTTATTATGGTTGATGCTTTTTTCATCAGGAATTTTTTCTACTCTGATATCATGGAGGTATTTTTCTATATTATTTTCTAAAGTCTTTGCCTTTTACTTTTAGGTTTTTAATTCACCTGGAATTGAATTTTTTGGGGGCATATGTGAGTTCAAAGTCCCAATTCAGTGTTTTGCCATTAGATAACCACGTGTCCCAGTCCCACTGATTGAAAAGGCTGTTCTTTGTATGCTGCTATGCAGTGCTCTAACAGATACATTGAGTGTGCATGTATGTGTGGCCTCTTTTTCTACAGTTGTGGCATTGGTATTTTTGTCTTGATTACTACAACTTTATAATATATTTTGATATCTCCTAGGTGAGGTCCTTCCACCTCGTTTTTGTTCAGGTGTGTCCAAGCTTGTTTTTGCCCTTAACATTCCCATATACATTTTAGAATCAGCCTGTCAAATTCTACCAAAAATATCTTTTGGGATTTTCATTGGGATTGCATTAAGTATATAGATCCAATTCAAGTAAATTGGTGTTTTCAAAATGTTAAGATTTCTAAACCACAAACATGGTATCTCTCAATTTATAAAGTTCTTTAAAATCTTTGAGTGACATTTTACAGTTTTCCCCGTAGCCCTCTTAAACATCTTTTGATAGATTTATTCTAAGGAATTTGATATTTTTTGATGTTATCATAAATAGTATCTTTTAAAAATCTGAGTAAACTGCTCGATGCTGTTATATAGAAACCCAGTTTAATTCCTATGTCATGTTTTTTTTGGCATATTGATTTTCATATCCAGCAACTTTGCTAAATTATCTCAGTATCTTAATGGTATGGATAATTTTGCATTTGCTTTTGGCCTAATCATGTCACTTGCAAATAATAACAGTTTTTCCCTCTCTAATCTTTATTACTTTATTTATTTTTCTTGCCTTAATATGCCAACTAGGGTGCTCAGTAAAATGTAATCTAGTAATAACAGCAAATTAAATCAGTTGCTTTTCTAATATTAAGCTTTTCTGGCATCCCTGGTGTAAATTCACTTTGGAAACGTTGGATTTCATATTATGTTGGATTCAGTTTGGTATATATATATATATATATATATATATATATATATATTTAAAGATTTTATTTATTTATTTGACAGAGAGAGAGAGAGAGACAGCTAGCGAGAGAGGGAACACAGGCAGGGGGAGTGGGAGAGGAAGAAGCAGGCTCCCATTAGAGGAGCCTGATGTGGGGCTCGATCCCCAGGACTCTGGGATCACGCCCTGAGCCGAAGGCAGATGCTTAACAACTGAGCCACCCAGGCGCCCCTCTTGGTATATTTTGTTTGGGATATTTGCCTGAGTTCCTGAATGAAATTGGCCTGAGTTTTTTTTTTTTTCTCATAGTTTCTTTGTCAGATTATCCTAGTCTCATAATATAAGGTGGAGCAATGTTCCTTCATTCTCTGTTCTCTGAAAGAATTTGTGTAAGATTGGGATATTTCTTCACTGAGTATTTTATAGAATTCACCAATGAAGGGAACGAGGCCTGAAGGTTTTTTTTTTTTATGGAGGTTTTGACTACAGATTCAGGTTCTTTAATTATTATGAGACTTTTCAGATTTTCTCTTAAGTTAATGTTGATACTGCATTTCTTTTAAGTATGCTCCATGCCCAATGTGGGCCTTGAACTCATGACCCTGAGATTAAGTGTTGCATGCTGTACTGGCTGAGCCAGCCAGGTGCCCCTGATATTACCTTTTTCTAGGAATTTACCTATATGTTTAAATTTTAGATGTTCTTAATGTCATTTTATTATCTTTTTTTAATGTCTACAGAATCTGGAGTCATGATCATTTTTTATACATAACTTTGGATATTTGCATCTTTTCTCTGTTTACTTAATCAGCCTCCCTAGAGGTTTATCAGTTTTCTTAGTCTTTTGAAAAATCAGCTTTTGGATTTACTGCTCCTTTCTATTACATATTTGTTTTCTATTTCATTAATTTCTTCCCTTTATTATTTCCTTCATCCTTTTTTTTTTGTTTATATTTTGCTTTTTTCCCCTAACATTGACATGGATGCTTCACTAATTTTCATTCCTGCCTCTTTTCTAATATAAGCATTTAAAACTCACAAACCTTGGTTTTGTTTCTTTTGTCCAGGTGTCACTTGACCTTGACAGTGATGTTTTATATAATAAGTGTTCAGTTATATTGGACCTCATATTTACATTCCGTTTTGATCTTCATTCTTTCAGTATATACCTTCCATTTGGAATCATTTTCCTTTTCCTTAAAGTATTTCCTTTCAAGTCTCCTTTAGAGGAAGTCTGTGGTGATATACTTAATCAGTTTTTGTTTGAAAATGTAATTATCTCATCATCATTCTTGAAAGATACCTTCTGATGTATACAATTGTAGATGAATGATTATTTTCTTTTATCACAATGAAAATATCATTCCACTGGGTTCTGGCTTCAGTTATTGAAGACAACTCTTGATCTGCTTGCCCTTTCTTTCTTTCTTTCTTTCTTTCTTTCTTTCTTTCTTTCTTTCTTTCTTCTTTTTTTCTTAGTATAATGATAAAAATTTCCACCTTTTCACAGTAATGTATTTAGATGTGTACTTCTTTTCATTTGTCCTGTTTGAAATTCTCTGGGCCCTCGAGTCTGTCATTAGTGTTGGAAAATTATCAGCCAGTATTTCTTGAAATACTGCCTCTGCTCCATTCTCTCCCCTCTTTCATTTGGATCAAATATATTTTAGACCATCTCACTGTGTCTTCCATATCTCTCAATCTCTTTTCTTTCATTTTCATTCTTTTCTCTTTGGATTTTATTCTCTTTCATTTCTTTTGACATTATCTTTCAGGTCACATTTTCCTGCTTCTGCTCCGTTCAGTCTGCTGCCAAATACATCCATTGAGTTTTTAATTTCAGAATCGAATTTTTTATTTTTAAAAGTTTTTTTTTAACCTACTCTGTCACTTTTAACATCCTGTCCTTGCAGATATTTTCAAGTTTGTTATGTATTTCTTCAAACACTGCTATTTTGATATCTCTTTTTGATAATTACAGTATCTGAAGTCTGTGCACATCTGTTTCTGCTGTCTATTTTTATGCTTTTTCTGATTAATGTTGTTTTGTTTCCTGTGTCCCTTGTCATCCTTGACTGCGTGTGGGTCTCTGATTTGTGAGGTTCTTTGAAGCCTAGGAGGAATGTGCCCTCCACCAGGGATGCTCTGGATTTGATTTTGCCAGCTGCTAACACACATTCACAGCTAGAGACGATCTCAAACCAGGTTCCTTGGCTGACCCAGGTGCAAATCCATTCGAGGGCTTTTCTGTGGCAAAATGGGTCACGGATTATTTTCCTATTCAGTTTTTCCTCTGCCAAGGCAGGACTTCTGTCTGGTCTTGGGAACCAGTGGTTGATTTTGGAGCTGGTTGTGTAACCTTTATGATCACAGTTCAGTATGTGAAGGCTTTCTTGTGAGACTGCCCATGCCTGGCTGACCCTAGGCCTTGATTTCTTTCCCCTCTGGACCAAGTGTGTAGCGTGGTATAGACAAATTCCCTGTGGGCAAAAGTGGCTTTGGTGCTCCACTAATACCTTTATCTCTCTGGACAGTCTTTCATCCAAAATTTAGTCAGTCTTGGAGCAATTTAATGCTTTTAAGGTGATTAAGACAATTTTATCCAGCCCCTCTCCCCCCATTTGGTTTGATCTGAATAACCTTGTACCATTACTACAAGCAGAAAGTCCAACTTTGGTATTTATATTCTGTTTGAGTATAGAGTATTGATAAATTTACTAAGGACTCTATTCTTCATTTCTAAGACATTATTATACATAATTCTTTAAATCTTGGTAGGTTTAAATAATCTGCTTTCTTCTCAGTTTTCTTTTCCCCATGTTCAAAGAAACTCTCGCCTAGTAAACATAATAACTGCTGTTGAGAGGTGCTAACACCCTTTTTGCTTGCTTCTAGGATTTTACTGTTTTCACCTTAATGCAAAGTAATTTCTTATGTTACTTGATGGTATTTCAGAAAGCAAAGAACCTGTTCTTAAGAGATGGTATATAAGCCAGGTAAGTTTCTGAGAGATTGGCAATGTGAAAGTAGTGGCCCTCAAGGTGGACCCTTCTAGGTGTTCCGGCAATAAGAACATTCGTTGGAAGGGATAGATGTGGAGAAGAAGATTAGATGATACGTTTGGGAAGAGGGACGCAAAGGTACTTGTGAATGGGTTTAGTACCTGCTGGGTGCCATGCCAGTTTTTGTATCCTTTGGGTAAATACCTAGTAGTGCAATTGCTGGATCATAGGTAGCTCTATTTTTAACTTTTTGAGGAAACTCCATGCTGTTTTCCAGAGTGACTGTGCCAGTTTGTCTTCCCACCAACAGTGCAAGAGGGTTCCCCTTTCTCCACATCCTTGCCAACACCTGTTGTTTCTGTGTTGTGGATTTTAGCCATTCTACCAGGTGTGAGGTGATACTTCGTTGTGGTTTATGGTTTGCATTTTCCTAATGATCAGTGATGCTGAGCATCTTTTCCTGTGTCTGTTGGTCATCTGTATGTCTTCTTGGGAAAAATGTCTATTCATGTCTTCTGCCCATTTTCAAATTGGATTATTCATTTTTGGGGTGTTGAGTTGCAAAATTATTAAAGGGTCAAAAGTGAGTAATGGGAAGATTTGGATCATTCTCACAGAGGATAATCATCTTCTAAATTATTGTCTGTCCATAGGATTCATTTCCATGGTGGCAAAAGTGGGAGCTGTAGTCTACAGACCTTTTCCTCCTGGAACCTCTTACGGTGGTAAGCTCCACATCTGGAAATGTAGCTTTGCGTATTCCTTGGTTGTAGCATTGGGCGGGACTTGCCCCATAATGTCTGAGTGGAAGAAATGGCAAATGCAGAATTAAATGTTAGTTATTTCAGCTTGTTTTTGAGCAATTGCTGTAGCTTTCAAAGGCCAAAGCCTTCAGCTGTTATAGCACTGATTGGAAGTAAAGAGCTGGCTCTCAGGAGAATACTTGTTGAAAAGAACAGGACTGTGTGGCTTTGCCTCTTTAAGAATTCTGCTGCTAAACCCTAGGCTGCCCTGCCTCCTTGCTATTTTTGTCCATTGGCAATTTCCCCTTGAAATGTTATCATCTAATTCTCCCCCAGGCTTTACTCAACCGTGTGTTGAACTGCTAAATGCTGCTTCAGCTAATGCCACCATTCAACAGAGCAATCTGTACGCAGTCTGTAGGAACCGGAGAAAAAAAACAACAACAACTCCCCTTTGACCTTTGAGGCAAATAGCTCTCACTCTGAAGAGTATGATGATTTTGCTTACAACTGCTTTAGGTAAAGCCAGACATCATACAATAACCTTTAGGGAACTCATTGATGGCATGTATTTTGCCTTGATGGCACTGACCTTTCTTCGACTGGCTGCGATACCATCGCCCCTTAGATTTGTGCCCAAATCCTTCACCTGAACCTGCATAATGCTAGGGTCGTTCGATAACACCCCAGTTAACAGTACAGCACCTTATGGAGGAAGCATTGTTCTTCCCATTTTACAGGAGGAACTGCAAACCAGAGAGAAATTTAAATGTGAGTGTCTAACCAAGTTTAGTCTAACTTCAAGGCCTGTGCATTGCCAGCTCTGCCTGGCATGTCTTGCTGCCCATCTGAGCAAATTTCTCTCCCAGGAATATTGCAGGTTGAGAACAGTGTTGAAATAATGGGCTCTCTGGGGGCTTTCCTTACGGTGGACCTGCTTTTGCAGTTGATGACTGGGAAATTGGCAAATGAGCATGTATTCTTGTTAGAGGGTTTCCCTGAGGGAAAAAAATCCAGCCTGTGTGTATCTCTGGTCAACCAAGGGAAGAAGTAAAGAGATGACAAAAAAAGAGCTGTAGAATGATTAACAGGAGCTTTAATGATTAGATTCTTGTTTGGAGATTTATTTCATGCTCTAAGCAATAATTATTAAATATCTGTCATTGCCAGGCATAGTTCTAGTATTGGAGATAAAGCAGTGAGCAAAGCAAACAAAAAAATCTCTACCTTCGTGGTGCTTACATTCTCATAGGCATAGCAGGGAGGCAGACTGTACGCAATAAAAATGTAAAAATCTGTGTATATAAGATGACTATAAATAGGGATATACTAGCTTTTAGCTTCTGTTCCAACACTTGTCCCAAATTGGCTTTGTCTTTGGCCTTTAGAAGTCCAAATCGGCAAATATTTCATGGTCGTTTCTTGCATTCAGGGACTTGTGTGAGATCACTGATCATCTGATCGTATAGGTTACCGTTAAAAATAATGAACATAGCATCAGTAAAATAAAAAAGGATATCATTTGGATTAATTATTAATATCTAGTGTTCTGTTTGACTTAGAGTACAGAATCTCCTTATATTGGGTTGTATTAGTTTCTTTGGGCTGTCATAAAAAGGACTCTGCATTGGGTGTCTTAAACAACAGAAGTTTATTGTTTTACAGTTTTGGAGGCTAGAAGTCTGAAATCAAGGGGTTGATGGGGATGCTTCCTTCTGAGGTCTGTGAAGGAGAATCGGTTTTATGCTTCTCTCCTAACTTCTGCAAGCCTTAGGCTTTAGATGGCCTTTTTCCTATGTCTTCCCATTGTCTTCTCCCTGTAAGTGCCTGTCCCTGTGTCCAGAATTTCCCTTTTTAAAATAAAAATACCAGTTATATTGGATTTGAGCCTACTCTAATGACCCCATCTTTTCTTGATCATCTGCAAAGACCCTGTTTCTAAAGAAGCTCACATTCACAGGTCATGGAGGTTAGGACCTTAACATCCTTTTCTGGGGCACAATTCAACTCATAACAGATATATTGATATATTTAAATTATATCATCAGTTGAAACTTAAATGTGTATTTGGCATTGCAAGAGTAAGATGTTATAATAATCAGTGACAATTGTAAATGATTAATTTTTTAAAAAAATAATTAATTTTTGAACAAATGAACTATGAAGATCTTTCAAATAGTTAAACAGGGATACTGATAGATAATAGGGTTAGTAAGAGTGTAAGTCAGATAACTTTGGAGAGATCATTAAATACTTTTTGGAACACTAGGATTTATAAACATGTAAATAAAAGTACAAGGCAAAATAATAGAGATAAATTATACCATCCTGGTAATCTTTTTTTTTTTAAAGATTTTATTTATTTATTCGACAGAGATAGAGACAGCCAGCGAGAGAGGGAACACAAGCAGGGGGAGTGGGAGAGGAAGAAGCAGGCTCATAGCGGAGGAGCCTGATGTGGGGCTCGATCCCATAACGCCGGGATCACGCCCTGAGCCGAAGGCAGACGCCTAACCACTGTGCCACCGAGGCGCCCCTCATCCTGGTAATCTTTATTGAATTGCTTGATGTACTAACACTCATAGCACTAAGCAAAATAATCATTAAGAATGGCTCAGGCTATCATGATCTCATGGTTTCCCAGTGGACAAAGTGCTTTCAAAGGATAGGTCTTTATTTGCTGTGTATTCCAAAAGGAATATATCTTGTTCAGTACTATAAAATTTATATGCTGTTTGTGGTAGATTGAATCATTGGTCTCTGTTCTTAAATATCTTTGCCATGGCCTCATGGAAGACAAAGGCTTCTTTCCTGCCCTTTGACTTTGGGTTTCACCATGTGACTTGTGTAAGTCAATGGGATGTTGGTGGATATGATGCAAGCAAAGATTTGAAATACGCTTTTATAATTAACTTTGCCTCCTTCCTTTCATCATGAGAAGAAGATGCTTTGGAGCTTCTTGTCCAAGAAGGAAGAGGGGCACGTGGAGCAGACCTGGACCTAACTTGAATAGCCTTGAATCACAGCTGAACCCAGCCTGTGTCAGTAAAACCCAACTGCCCCATGGACGCATGAGCAAGAAATAAATGCTTATTACTGAATGCCATTGAGATTTGTGTAGATGTTTGTTATGCAGCGTTATTGTGGCAGTGGCTAATGGATATGGTATTATTGCAGAATACTTAAGTCTCAGTGATTGTATCTCTCATTGAAATAATTCAATAAGATGAAGTCTTACCAGTTAGACCTTCCCTAGGATTGAATTTCGCAACCACTGGTATTATCACTTACGGGTCACCAAAGCCATCAGGAGAAAACTTTATCTTTTGGAGAAAGGGAATGGTGACCTTCCTTTTGAAACAATATGACAGTTTTTTTTTTATTCTGGCTTTTTTACTTTTTCAAATGGTATCTCTTTAGTAGGGGTGTCACTTTTTCAAAGAAGGATCATCATCTGTACATGAAAAGGCACTTTTTCAAAAGATTGCTCAAATACACTTAGAAGTTGTTCGGAGTGTGGTGGATCTGCTGCTTTTTAGACTTTAGTAGCTTTTTGCTCTTCAAGAGCTCATCTTGATTACTTAAGGGTTGTGGTTTCCCACTTTTTCTTTGCAAGAAACTGTTTCTGAGTAGAGCATAAAATAAAAGAAAAAATGTGTTTTATTTCTTGTGATGCTTTAGTATGGGTTTGAACAACAAAATCTAGTCCCGCTAAAAGAAGGAAAAAATGTTTTAAAAATCTGTTTCAAATTCACAAGGAGTTGCATTATGAAATGTTCAGTCTCCCAAGTGACACGAGAGCTGTATCTGTTCCTGACAGGGCATTGATAAATGGTTCAAATACATGGGGCTTGTAGTTTTCAAACTCATTCTGTATAGATGATAATTTTCCAATGTATTATGTAAAGATGATGAATCACACTGTTGTAGCAACACTTCTGGAATGGTGTTCTGAGACGTTAAGACCTATTCAAGTAATTTACTATATTAATGTTTGAAAAGGAAGACATAAAAAACTAAGGATGTAATTTATTTAACATGTATAGTTTGTAAAATAAAAATTAAAAACGAAATTCTTTCATCAAAAGTATTATGGGTTGAATCGTGTCCCTCAAAGACATATGTTGAAGTCCTAATCCCCAGTTCCTCAGAATGTCACCTTTTTTGGAAGTGAGGTTGTTGCAGATATAAGTAGGGCCCTTCATCCAATATCACAGGTGTCTTTAAGGAAGACAATATGAAGACAGAGGGAGAAGGCATGTGATAATAGAGACAGGGATTGAAGTTATGCAACTCAAATCAGCCAGTGCCAAGGATTGCTGGTGACACTGGAAGCAGAGAAAGGCATGGAACAGACCCTCCCCTAGAGCCTTCAAAAGAGCATGGTCCTCTTGACACCTAGATTTCAGACTTCTAGCCTCCGGAGCTGTTGAGACAATAACTTCCTGTTGTGTTAGGACACCCGGTTTGGGGTACTTCATTACGATAGCCCAAGGAAACTAATCCAATCAGTGTTTAGAATAAAAAAATAATCCACCTTTTGATAGGTGTCAGATAAAATAAAGACATGCTATAATACATATAAAACAAACAACAACATCATAGAACCATATTTAGATAATACTTCTAAAGAATCTCTTTATATAGATAACACATAGCTATGAAATAGCTGATTCCCAGGGTTTAGAACAAAGGTGAAGTAGGTAACAGTAAACGAAGGTTCAATTCTTCTTTCCATTCCTCAGTTTAGCCCAACAGGCAAGTCTTTTTTTTTTTTTTAACCTAAAATTTGACTTCCCCGCTTATGGCAAACAGGCCAGACACCAGTCTTCTCTAGCTGTCTTCATTCACGTTCCTTCTTTATGAGATGAGCCGATGACGACGGAAGCACGTGCAGACTACTTAATGATACAGACCTGGAAGCATAAGGAATTGATTTTTCTGACTTAAAAATTAATGGCATATTTAAGATAAGTGTTAAGAACTGCTTACAGAGCCAAAGTGTATAGTAGAATCCTATTTGGAGGTAAATTATCTGTTTTAGAGAGATCTGGCAGGCTGTGCCACAAAGTATAACAATGATTATCCCTGTGTTTACAACATGTGGTATCTCAAGTTTCTTTCTTTTTACTTACTTTTCTTTTTCTTTTTTCTTTTTTTTTGCTTTGCTTCCCTGTAATTCCTCCCATAGCTATGTTTTTGCTTTTTGATTTTTTATTAAGTTTAAAATTTTAATTCCGGTATAGTTAACATACAGTGTAATTTTAGTTTCAGGTGTACAATGTAGCGATTCAGCGCTTCCATACATCACCTGGTGCTCATCACGACAAGTGCATCCCTTAATCCCCATCACTGGTTTCCCCCAGCCCCCCACTTCTTCTCCAATAACCATCAGTTTGTTCTCTAGAGTCAAGAGTCTGTTTCTTGATTTGTCTCTCTTTTTTCCCCTTTGCTCATTTGTTTTGTTTCTTAAATTCCACATATGAGTGAGATCATATGATATTTGTCTTTCTCTGTCTGACTTATTTCACTTAGCATTATACTCTCTGGCTCTATCCACATCATTGCAAATGGTGAGATTTCTTTATTTTTTAGGGCTGAATAATATTCCATTATAGTCCAATTTTATATATATATATATATATATATATATATATGGGAGGAGATATATATATATATAAAGTCTTCTTTATCCATTCATCTTTTGATGGACACGTGGGCTATTTCCATAATTTGGCTATTGTAAATAATGCGGCAATAAATATAGGCGTGCATGTATCTTTTTCAATTAGTGTTTTTGTATTTTGGGGGGGGATAAATACCAGTAGTGCAATTGCTGGATCATAGGGTAGTTCTATTTTTAGCTTTTTTGCAGAAACTACATACTGTTCTCTGCAATGGCTGCACCAGTTTGTATCCCACCAACAGTGCGGGAGGGTTTCTTTTTCTCTACAGACTCACCAACACTTGTTTCTTGTGTTGTGAATTTTAGCCATTCTGACAGGTATGACGTGATAGCTCATTGTAGTTTTGATTTGCATTTCCATGACAGTGAGCATCTTTTCATGTCTGTCGGCCATCTGTATGTCTTCTTGGGAGAAATGTCTGTTCATTTCTTCTGTCCATTTTTAATTGGATTATTTGCATTTTGGGTATTGAGTTATATCAGTTCTTTATATCTCTTGGATACTAACCCTTGATCAGATATATTATTTGCAAATATCCTCCCCCATTCAATAGGCTGCCTTTTAGTTTTGTTGATTGTCTCCTTTGCTGTGCAGCAAATTTTTATTTTGATGTAGGCCCAATGGTTTATCTTTCCTTTTATTTCCCTTGCCTCAGGAGACATAGCTGGAAAAATGTTGCTGTGGCCAGTGTCAGAGAGATTACTGCCTATGCTCTCTTTAAGGATTTTTGTGGTTTTATGTCTCACATTTAGGTCTTTAATCCATTCGAATTTATTTTTGTGTATGGTGAAAGAAAATCATCCAGTTTCATTCTTTTGCACGTACTCTCCAGTTTTCCTAACACCATTTGTTGAAGAGACTTTTTCCCATTGGATATTCATTCCTTTGTCAGAGATTAATTGACCATATAATTGTGGGTTTATTTTTGGGTTTTTTGTTCTATCCCATTGATTAATGTGTCTATTTTTTAAAAAGATTTATTTATTTATTTGAGTGAGAGAGAGAAAGGGAGGGGCAGAAGGAGAGGGAGAGAATCTCAAGCAGACGCCCCACTGAGCGACTGAACCACCCAGGGTGACTGAACCACCCAGGCACTCCTCTATGTGTCTATTTTTACGCCACTACCATACTGTTTTAATTACTACCACTTTGTAACGTAACTTGAAATCTGGAATTGCGATACCTCCAGTTTTGTTTTTCTTTTTCAAGATTGCTTTGACTATTCGAGGTTTTTTGTGGTTCCATACAAATTTTAGGATTGTTGCTCTAGTTCTGTGAAAAATGCTGTTGGTATTTTGGTAGGGATTGCATTAAATGTGTAGATTGCTTTGGGTAGTATAGATGTTTTAGCAATATTTGTTCTTTCAACCCAGGAGCATGAAATGTCTTTCCATTTCTTTTTATCATCTTGAATTTCTTTTATCAGTTTTCTATGGTTTTCAGAGTATAGGTCTTTCACCTCTTTGGTTAAGTTTATCCCTGGGTATTTCATTGTTTTGATGCAGTTGTAAATGGGATTGTTTTCTTAATTTCACTTTCTGCTGCTTCATTATTAGTATATAGGAATGCAACAGATTTCTGAACATTGATTTTGTATCCTGCGACTGTACTGAATTCATTTATCAGTTCTAGTTGTCTTTTGGTGGAGTCCTTCAGGTATTCTATGTATAGTGTCATGTCATTGGCAAATAGTAAGAGTTTTACTTCTTCCTTACCAATTTGGATGCCTTTTATTTCTTTATGTTGTCTGATTGCCATGGCTAGGACTTTCAGTACTATGCTGAATGGAAGTGAAGAGAGTGGGCATCCTTGCCTTGTTCCTGACCTTAGGGGAAAAGCTCTCAGTTTTTCGACATTGAGTATGATGTTGGCTGTTGGGTTTTCATATAAGGCCTTTATTATGTTGAGATATGGTCCCTCTAGACCTACTTTGTTCAGGGTTGTTTTTTTTAAATCATGAATGGATATTGTACTTTGTTAAATGCTTTTTCTGCATCTATTGAAATGACCATAAGGTTTTCATCCTTTCTCTTATTGATGTGACATATGTTGATTGATTTATGAATAGTAAACCACCCTTGCAACCCAGGAATAAATCCCACTTGATTGTGGTGTATAGTTTTTTAAATATTTTATCAGATTTGGTTTGCTAATATTTTGTTGAGGATTTCTGCATCTATATTCATGAGAGATACTGGCCTATAGTTCTCCTTTTTTGTCCTATCTGGTTTTGGTATCAGGTGATACTGGCCTTATAGAATGAATTTGGAGGTTTTCCTTCCTCTTGTAATTTTTGGAATAGTTTGAGAAGAACAGGTATGTTTGGTAGAATTTGCCTGTGAAGCCGTCTGGTCCTGGACTTTTGTTTTTTCAGAGTTTTTTGATTACTGATTCAGTTTCATTGCTGGTGATTTGTCTGTTCAAATTTTCTATTTCTTCCTGCTTCAGTTTTGGGAGGTTATATGTTTCTAGGAATTTATCCATTTCTGCTAAGTTGTCCAGTTTGTTGGCATATATGTTTTCATAATATTCTGTTAATGATTGTATTTCTGTGGTGTTGGTTGTTATTTCTCCTCTTTTACTAGTAATTTTGTTTATGTGGATCCTCGATACTTTTTTTCAAGGAGTCTTGCTAGAGGTTTATCAGTTTTGTTGATCTTTTCAAAGAACCAGCTCTTGGTTTCATTGATCTGTTCTAGTGTGTGTGTGTGTGTGTGTGTGTGTGTGTGTGTGTGTTTAGTTTTTTTATCATTTATTTCTGGTCTAATCTTTATTACTTTCTTCCTTTTGTTGGGTTTGGGTTTTGTTAAAGTTAATTTTTAAGAAGTTATATAAGAAAAAGACCTTGGGGAAAGTTGGTGGATTCTAAAGAGGTGAAGATGTTTCAAGAATGGACCAAAAATACCAGTATCTTATATTTGCATAGCACTTTGGCTAACAGATACAAATATACAGTTGATGGGTTTGAGTGCTGGCATGTAGCTTGGGTCATCTGAGTAGAGTGATCTATCCTCTATACTATGCAATAATAAAGGGCAAAAGTTTAACCCTGAGGGAGTCACATGGTAGGTCATGTGCAAGAAAGAAATAGGGTCTGAATAATAAAAAAAAAATATTCCTTATATTCCTTTGTTCATCTAATATTTACACCCCTATTATGTGGTTAGTACTGTGCTCGATGCTGGAGGTGTTATTAAGGAGATAAAAGATATGGTGGTTTACAGTCTGGTTAGGGAAGCAAACATGGACATGTGAATGAATTAGTCTCCTAGCTCCCTGGCTAATATCTCAGGACAGTCATCTCTCTTATGAGGACTTATTTGCTATCTGTCTTCCCATTCAGACTGTAATTTCCATGAGGATAGGAATACATGTGTGTTGCATTTATCTTTGTGTTTTTGGAGCCTGACTCTCTGATGTAGGCAGGCATTAAACATTAGTTGAATGGATGAATGGGCAGTAATGTGAGAGTTTAAGGAGGAGACTAATGTAGGCTGACATGCTGGAGAAGGCCTTGTGGGAGAGACGGAACTTGTACAAGGTCTGAAAAATGGCAGATGTGATTAGGAAGGAGGGATTTTAGGAATGGAAGGGAAGGAACAGAAAGAAACTGCTCTCTAGTTCCAGATAGAAGAATAAAGAGTCCAGATGACTGGGCTTTGAATTCTGGGTAATGGGGAGAGAAAACATGATTACAGAAATACATTATGGGTTTTTTTAAAAAGGAAAAAAAGGGAGAAATAGCCAATATTGTAAGTGACTAATTTCCTAAGGAAAGATTACTGTGTGAATCATATTTGAAGAGTATGATGAGATGTTAAATGCATGTATAGTTAATGCTTCTTTTAAGTTCCAAGAATACTTGAAGGTATCAGATGTTCATGGTTCTCTTTAAAGCTGTCAATTATAATGAGTAAATCAACTATATAATTAGTAATGTTTTCTAACAGCTGGGAGATGTTGGGAACGATTTAATATTTTAACTTGTTTTATCTCCTCAATAATCCTATTGTTATTCTCATTTTACATTTGAAGAAAATGAGATCCAAGAAGGTTTGAATAACTTGCCCATAGTTATACAGGTACTAAGAAACAGACCTGGAATTTGAATTTGGCCAGTTTGGCTTCAGAATCTGCAAATTTAACTAGTGAATTATGACTCTCTATTTATACTGTACCTATAAGACCAGTGGATAGTAGCTGAAAGTGTAATCATTAATTTTAAATATTATTTAAATCACGTATGTGAATTCGAGAAGGCCAGGACAGTTGAGGAGTGGATAAGTACATTAAAGATGGTATGGTATATAAAATGATGATAGAGATTTTTATGTGAAGTAACATGTTCGTTCTTGCATATTTGCTTAGAGAAGTACTGTCTAATAGAAATACAATGCAAACCACATATGTACTTTTAATCTTTTTAATAGCCAAATTAAATAAGTCAAAAGGTACAGGTGAAATAATATTGATATTTTATTTAACTAAATACATCCAATGTGTTATCATTTTAATATGTAATCATATACAAATTATTGGAATTATTTTATATTATTTTTTTTCATACTAAGTCTTCAAAATCCAGTATGTACTTCACACTTACAGCACATCCTCAATGTGGACTGGCCATGTTTCACGTGCTCAGTAGCCAGGGGTAGCTGGTGGCTGCCACGTTGGACAATGTGGGCTTAAGAGGCTAAATGTCTTAGGAGTGACTCTCTTATGTTTTTATTTCCATACATTGTTCTGACTTTCGTTGCTTTTTTTGTTTTGCTTTGTTTTTGTTTTTGTTTTTTTGGCATGTACATCATACACTGTCATTTAGTTTGTCTAAAAGATTTGATGGGCTTATTCCAATGCCTCATGAAACCTCTTGTGTTAATAGCAGAGCCCAGGAATTCTATGCTTCCTGCTGCTTTTGAAACTGTATAGATTTGATTTTTCTATACAGTGAATCTAATCTTGTTTTTTTGTTGGATCACTTTTTGGGGGTATACACAGATGAATCGTTAAGTACTCTCTTTTGTTTTGTAGCCTGGTTTTCTTTCTTGCAAAGGGAGCGCATTTGGGATAATGGATCAGATTCACTGGTTTCTTTCTTTTCTTCCTTTAAAAAAAAGAACAAACACCTTAAAATCTAGTTCTGTTTTCAGAGGGATTTCAGCAATATCAATGTCTCTTCTGAAGGGTTCACAGGGTCTAGGTAGTTAACTTCTTTCCACTAGGCCTGGGGGACCCTGCCTGAGGAGCAATTATTTTCTCCAAAACTGTTATGCTTCTGTGGTGTCTGTTTGCCAGAAGTTAGGTCGAAGTACACTTAATGACTTAAAACTGAAACGTGAACAATGGCGTGTAGTAGTGATAGCAACAGATTACTAAAATAAAGTCTGGAATTCCATGAACATTGTCTTTGTATTGTATAATTCTATTAGCCATCTACTGAACAAGAGGTGCAGATTTATCTTAAATATATGAATTTATAATATATATCATATATTATATAAATACATTTATAAGTACATACATAAAAATATGTGGAAAGAAAATATACGCAAAGAAAACCTAATAATTATATTTCTTCACTTAAATTTTATGAAATTTTTGGTAATTGAAAGCATTTCAGGTGGTAAACTACATTAAATTAAATAACTGAGAATCTGAGCAAATGTGGAAAGGATATTATTTGTAAAATTAACTTAATAAGACTTTTCTGGCTAACAGTTTCTTTTGTTGCAATGAGTGGCATTGACTTGGAAAGAAACTGTTAGCAATGTCTTGGTCGGTTAGATGAGGTACAACTTTACTTTGTCTGTTAACTACTATAACAACTAAATAGAGAGTTGTCCCAAGGGAGTTAAAAGCGTATGGTTTTCATACCAAATGACCATGAATAACCAAAAACATTTCTTGGGCTATCCTAACCCTCATTCGTTGAGTTTACATAGAATTTCGGGGTTAATCTTGCTACCCACTGGATGTCACTGTTGCTGCACCAAAAATGTCAAGTATTCAAGCATTTTTTCAGTCCCCCAAAAGGCACATAAGGAAGTGTCAATTAGGGATAATGCTGTGAGATGGAACAGAGAAGACCAATAACTAGGTTTTCAGGTTGATAATTAAAATGTTAGTTTGTACCATTCTTGATTTTCACCACAATGACACTCAATGAAACACTTCCGTGTTGCGACTGGAGACTTTTGTGGGGTGACCCAGCCCTGTCTTTGATATCACAGTGGTGTTTTCATCATTTTGAAGCAGGGCAGATGTTTTTACATCTGTTCCTTCCTGTCCCAATGAGGGTTGAAAGGAGTCTTGCTTGATTGAGTCCCCTTAGATAAGGAATATGGAAATTATATTTTTAACCTCGCTGTGACTGGACTGCTAAGTACCAAGTAGGAGAAAACATCTTTTTTTGATTGTTTGTTTGTGAAAGCTTTCCACTGCAGTGGTGTAGAATTCATCCATATTAGAGCTGCCAAATCTTCTCAGGAATTAAGAATACCTTTTGTTGTTATTTCCATTTTTCTCATTTGTTTACGTCTGGTCAGTTGAAATGCTGTCACTTAGTGGTGTATAAAAGACACAACAGAGCATTGGTTTCACAAAGAAGTTATGGGTCTTGAGGTTGATGTACAGTTTCCAAAGAATGAAAAGTTATATGGAGTTCACATAGGAGAAGACTTGGATTTAAAATAATAGAGTTGGAAATGAATATCTTTGCCTTTATACCACATGACGATCGTGACTATGTAGTACTGACTTTAGCTAGCTTTCTGACCATGCCATATTTAAGTGATTCAGGGAGAATACTACACTTACTGCTGAACTCCTTGGGAGCACGTTGTTTTCTGCTTCCTCTCAACATCTCCAGTGCACAGCCTGGTGCTGATCGTATATAGGTATTCAGTGACATTTGTTCCATTGCTTTTGACAACATGCTACGTGAGGGGCTGGGAAGATAGACTAATAGATGTCTCTTGTGGGAGCTTATGATCTAGTTGAGCAGAAGGCATACTGATGGCAAACAGTAGAAGAATCCCTTTATAGCAGGACTATTCGCAAGAGCACATTGATATTTACTTGACGAGTGGGTGGGGCTTATCTTTGCGTACAGCCAGGGGGTGTTATAAGTTAGAGAAACAACAGGTTGAGAGGCATCTCTGGATGAAAACACCAAATTCATCTATTTAAAAATATATAACGTATTTTAAAAAATGATGCCTTTGTTTATGTGGGCTTCTTAATATATTGCCTTTGCTTGACTCTTGGAAGTGTTAAAGGGAGAGATGAATTGTTTAGGGTCTTGCCACTCGAAGGGAGGTCTGCAGACAGCAGCTCTGGCATCAATTGAGAGCTTGCTAGAAATGTACAAGCTCAGGTCCCACTCAGACCTACTGAATCAGAATCTGCATTTTAACAAGATTCCTCAGCAATCCTTATGCTCATTAAAGTCTGAGAAGCACGGATTGAGGGGATCCATTATGTTAGCAACAGGTCAAGGAAGTGTGGCAGCCTTTTTCTAGAAGAGAATAGAGATAGAGAACAATAAATACATGCTGTTTACTAGGGAACAATTAATGAAGGGAAAGTGTAGGAATGTTGTTAGTGAAATTTTTACAAAGCAGTTTGGACAAGGCTCACCAGCACATTGAGGAAACCATTCTAAATTGGCCAAGAAATGGAAAAAGTGAACAAGTTCAGACTGATCCTTGCCCCTCTCCAGCTGCTTAATTTCCACCGGGACGCTGTTCCGTTGATTCTGCATTGTCAAATGAGCCTTGCTGATTTTTCCTTTTTTTCCTCCCCTCAACCCCAGGGCAATCCTAGCTAGAATTTTGCTTCATTGACAGACATTTCTTTGGGAGCAGAGGTTGCTCACTTTGTATAATATTTTACAGCTTAACTCGCTTCCTCCCACAGATTACTTCCATAATGAGAGGACCAAGGACCTGTGGATTCTGCAGAACCTTCGTTTGACAAGATACTGGTGAATGGTGATGCACAGATGGGCTGGGATGAGCTTAATTCATTATTACACACACACTACAGCTTTGTTTATTATTAATGACATGGCAGACATTTTCCTTAGCTCTGGAACTGAATAAAGCAATAACCCCACCATAAGGGAGACAGGAATGGGAAGATAATAAATATTTATCACCAAATCTCTCTTTCCTAGCAACCACAAATGGAGGAGGAAATGAGCATCTAATTTTTTTGAGAGCCAGTGCCAGGAAAACAAAAGCTTTAAAAAAAATTTCATTAATCAAGCAGATTGATTGCTGTGGGTTCTAGAAATCTCAATATAGTTTTTTAATAGAGGGAGATGCAATGATTGAGCGCAGTTGAGACACTCTTGGAGACCTGCAATCTTGGCCCAATGCCACTTGCAAAAATGACTGTCATCTATCAGGAGTATTAAGTAATACAATCTGGTGGCTCTGTTCACAGAACAGTATTGTTTTGTTTGTTTTCCCGGGCTAAATACACAGTATAGCAACAGAGTCATAAAACTGCATTGTCTCACATAGCACTTGAGTTTGCATTTCAGGGAATTTACCAATACATTGGAATTGTGTTTTAAAGATTGTGTATAAATAGAGATGTTTTATGGACTTTTTTTTCTTGCTTTTTTTAGTATGGTATAATGTCCTTGAAGGAGTCTAAGGTCTTTAAACTCTGTCAGAAGAACAGCTCAGCTTCTTTAGGACCAGGAACCAATTTCCTCAATTTATGCATTTCACTGCCATTGTTTAATGCTAAAGAGGAAAAGACAGAGCTAATATGCGTTTCTAGTCCTATCCCTGTAACTAGTGATCCATGTGACTTTGAATAAATTGTTTGCCCCTCTGGACCTCAGCTTCTTTGTTTGATAAGTAATGGGATTGAAAAAGAAACTTCTGGGGTACCTGGGTGGCTCAGTCAGTTAAGCATCTGCCTTCGGCTCAGGTCATGATCCCGGGGTCCTGGGATCAAGTCCTGCATCGGGTTCCTTGCTCAGTGGGAAGTCTGCTTCTCCCTCTCCCTCTCCCCACACCCTTGTGCTCTCTCTCTAATAAATAAAATCTTAAAAAAAAAAGAAACCCCTTGAGGCCCCTTCTTGTATTAGAATTCTGACTACAACTCCATGGCTAGCCTTGGTTTTCTTATCTGAATTCCTAGCCTTGGCCACCAGTGTAACTTCAGCATCAAGCCTGCTATATATATATATTTATATATATAAAATTTTTAAATTTTTTTGTATTTGTGATCCTACTCCTTTTATTAACCTGAGCTGTATTTTATCTTTCTTTGATATTTGACTTATAAACCATGAAAGAACTCTGGTTTGGCATGTCTCAGTGGATACGTAATAACTTTGATTAAGGCAGTCAGCACAACTGTAACCAGTAGCCCATGGACTTTTCTTTGTGGTCGTGTCTGTTGGGTGATGTGGGTTTTTTTTTTAAGATTTTATTTATTTATTTGACAGAGAGACAGCCAGCGAGAGGGGGAACACAAGCAGGGGAGTGGGAGAGGAAGAAGCAGGTGCCCAGAAGGGAGCCTGATGCAAGGCTGGATCCCAGGACCCTGGGATCATGCCCTGAGCGGAAGGCAGACGCTTAATGACTGAGCCACCCAGGCGCCCCTGTTGGGTGATGTTTGTACCTGGGTTAGCCTGTGGGGCTAGTTCCTCCCTGAATGAGGAAAGAATCCTGAGGAAATAATCTTGTTGCTTCCTCCACAAAGGAGTAGGAAGACGAAAGAGAGGGGATGGAAGCAAAATGCATGAGTTCTAACCATCTCTTGTTTGGCCTTCGTAATCTAATGTCCTTTCTGGGTGTTATATGTAGAAATGTCTTACCAAATGGAATATTTGTCTCAGTGCACTAAAGACAAAGGTATATAGTACACACCTTTTGCATACCAGATTAGACATTCTCAATATACTGGATTAAATGATCATTGGGTCAGATTTCATGGGGTGAATGAGCTGCTAAGCACAGCAGATAATGCATTTCCCATTTTCCCTTCTTCCTGACCATTATGATGCTATTTAATTCCCTGGAGATACAATTTACTAAATGGTACACTAGTAGCCGGAACAAGTTAATGCACTTCTCACAATGTCTACCTTATGCCCAGGGAGCAACTAATTCCTCATATTATCACATCCAATGTATTATAGAAATGGTAGTATGACCATCACTATCAACATTTTACTCTTATGGCTTCTTTGTTGCACTACTAAGTTACGACTTCCTCCACCCCCAAAAAGGGGCTCATTTGTAGAAATAAGGCTTATCTCTCCCTGTGGATTGAACTAGATTTCTAATTCTTTTTAAAGATTTTATTTATTTATTTGAGAGAGAGAGAGAGCATGAGTGGTGTTAGGGGCAGAGAGGAAGCAGACTCCCTGCTGAGCAGCAAGACTAATGTGGGGCTCGATCCTGGGATTCCGGGATCATGACCTGAGCCGAAGGCAGATGCCTAACTGACTGAGCCACCCAGGCACCCTAGATTTCTAATTTTTAATAATGTGCATATGTAAATATCCTAACTATTCTTGAATTTAGTACCACAAAATAGTATTTAATGATATTATCAATGACAATCATTGGACCAAAATGCACATCTTTAATAGTACATTTTCTTGGATGGTAATTTTAAATGAATTTATTCTCCAGCATTCATTCAAATACCTGTACAATTCTGGACCAGTATTCTGTGCAGCTCTTGCATTTTCAAGATTCATTTTCTAATCAGTGAAATCATTTACCTCTCTCAGACGCTAGGCCAGCAGTAATGGAGCTGAGAGAGTTGTTAACTATGACACTCTGCCTTTTCTCTCATCTTTCTGGGGAAGGCAGGAAGAAGAATTGCCTTAGCATTATCTTTCTTTAAGCAAAGAGGAAACAGACACTAATCAACATTCATTTCTGCCCCCAAATTCAGCAGCTCAATCGTCCACAGTGGCACAGTGCTGTCTGTCACATGGGCTTCTAATCATGAAGTCTTCTTAAAAGAATGGCCAGTACCTTTGGTGTGTATCGCAGGTGTGATCTGGTGCGCTGCCCAGGACCATTTAACTTCTGCAGAGGGGAGAGACGATGATGGTGGTGGGCAAAGTGGTGGCATCTCTCTTTAAAATTCCCATCATGCAGTGTGACTTAGAGCCTTGCAAAATACTAGATAGTATGCTCTGTTTTTACAACGATAAAATCAATATGTTTGGAAAGATTTACATTTTCATCAAGGAAAGGAACATGGCAGATTTAGGCTTCTAGCAATTTATTGCAAGCGACAATGTTGGCAGAAATGATTTAAAGAACTGAAAAATCACTGACCCTCTAAAATGCTTTAGGAGAGCAATATTAGAAAACCAGATGAGGTGATAATCTGTATTAATTTATAGTTGTCTAGCATTTTTTGAGAGGGCCATATAGAAGCCAAATTTTTGTGCATCTTTCTTTTAGGTCATTTACACATTGGTGAAATGTATAAATTGAGAAGGGCAGGACCATGAAATTGACAATGTCTGTCTAACTCTGTCTGCAGTCAGTTCCATCTTCTCTTGTCACATCTTTCACATTAAATCTGACTGTTCTCAAATATCTCTCACCAATTTTTATGGTAACCAAGGAAACAGTAAAGGGGACCCTTCTCTCTAGGGATTGGCTCACTAGAATTTCTATGTCTGTTAGAATTTCTGTCTTATAATTTCTTGTGGTTAGATTAAAAGTTTACTTTTGATTTTTACCTTTTGTAAAGACAATGAGGGGGCATAAAAATATTGTTTTAAAATAATTTGATTTTGCCAAAGGACTCTGTCACCAGGTTGATCATTATTTGACACTTTGAGAAGTTCAAGCAACTGTTTATTATTCATCCTAATAGAAGGGACAAGAGATATGACTAATAGAAATCCACACGTAACCCACAGATTATTACAATTTGTTTTTTAATGAAAAATTATAGCATTTTAATTTAAAATGTCTTTATTTGAGAGAGAGAGAGCAAGAGAGAGCAAGAGCATGAGAGTGTGAGCGTGCACGTACGAGCAGGGGGGAGGGGTAGGGGGAGAGGGAGAGAGAGAATCCTAAGCAGACAGTATGCCCATTGTGGAGCCCGATGCGGTGCTCAGTCTCACCACCCTGAGATCATGATCTGAGCTGAGATCAAGGGTCAGATGCTTGACTGACTGAGCCACCCAGCTCTCTCTTATTTAAAATGTTTTAAATAAGAGGTCTGGACATCCACCAATACTTGCAGCATCTTTTTCCCCCTCTGTTCTAGGTGAGGTTTCCCTTTTTGGAGTTCTATAGCACTGTATACTGTCTGTTCATAGTTCTTACTGTTAATGTGTTTTTCATCTATTGATTATTGTCTGTCTGTCCTTCATGAGGGCAGGAACAGAGTCTGTCCCTGCCCATCATTTTGTTCCCTGTGGTCTTAAGCAGTGCATGGTACAGAGTGCTTATCTTTTGATAAACGAATGGAATGAACATGGTACAGTCATCATATTTCATAACAATCTTGTATGAAATAACTTTTTTTTAGTAAAAAAGTAATATGTCTTCCTTAGATTACAAAATGATTTACAGACATTTTGGAAATTATAAAAAAAATTTGGAAAATATTAAAAAAATATATAAAAATACATGCAGGGATATGTAGAAATTAAAATTTTGGTGTATATGCTTCTAGTAACTTTTCTTTACCTGTATTCATCCATATATAAACATATTTTCTCTGTCCCACCAATATGCAAAATACTGTTGGTAAACTGCTTTTCATTCTAATGGTATATTGTGTTTCCCCATTTTAAATTATTTTTCTATCACATTATTTTATTGATTGAAAAGTGTTCCTTTAAATGGATTTGCTGTGATATATTTCATGAATTTTTCCGTAATGGGATGTGGGCACCACAGAATGTGGTGTAGAATGAAAATTTAGTTTCTCTTTCTACTCATTTTCTATATAAAATAAGGAAGAAATTAGACTTTGTTATTATTTAGTATACAAATTGACACAGTTGCCTCCATTCAGTTCACATATGAGATGATTATGAATTCTGTTTGGCCAAGAGGGATTCAGGAGGAAGAGAGAATTGCAAAGGGGCTTGACGGTGACTCCCTCATTTGTTCTTTCAGTCTTTCATGTATTTCAGTTGACTTGTGTCCTGTTCAGTGGATTTATAGATTATATGTTAACTATATTATATATTAACTAGTCTGTTGGCCTCCAAATGGACCAGTAGATGGAAAGAAATTCTACTAAGAAACTGAGGATTAAGAGAGTATTCTGAGTGTAAGTCTAAGCAAACCATGAGAAAATGGCAGAATTGATTCTTTTATTCCTTGTGTGAGTTCTTCTTAGCCTCATTGTGGGGTGTGAGCAGTGATGCCTAATCAGATATGACAGTAGAATACTTCCTAGTACTTAAGTGCATGCATGCACGTACACACACACACACACACACACACACACACACACACACAATCTATATCTTCAATATAAAGTCTATGTTACCCAGAGGTTACAAAAATACAGATTCGAAGGGGTACATGCACCCTGATGTTTATAGCAGCATTATCAACAATAGCCAAACTATGGAAAGAGCCCAAATGTCCATTGACTGATGAATGGAGAAGGAAGATGTGGTATATATATCCAATGGAATATTACTCAGCCATCAAAAAGAATGAAATCTTGCCATTTTCAACAACATGGATGGAGCTAGAGTGTATTATGCTAAGCGAAGTAGGTCATTTAGAGAAAGACAAATACCATATGACCTCACTCATATGTGGAATTTAAGAAAGAAAACGGATGAACATATGGAAAGGGGGAAAAGAAAAAAAGGAGGGAGGGAAACAAGCCAGAAGAGAGTCTTAATGATAGAGAACAAACTGACAGTTGATGGATGGAGGTGGGTGGGAGATGGGCTCGATGGGTGATGGGTATTTTTTAAAATAAATCTTTAGGTTTCTTTTTAAGATTCAGTATTCATTTTGAGAGAGAGAGAGAGAGAAAGAGAGCCACAGAGGGAGAAGGAGAGAAATCCTCAAGCAGACTCCCTGCTGAGCGTGGAGCCTGATGCAGGACTTGATCCCAGGACCCCAGGTGCTTTGAGTGATGGATATTAAGGAGAGCACTTGTTGTGATGAGCGCTGGGTGTTGTATGTAACTGATGAATCCCTAAATTCTACTCCAGAAACCAATATTGCACTGTATGTTAACTACTAAAATTCAAATTAAAAACATAAAGTCGGGGCGCCTGGGTGGCACAGCGGTTAAGCGTCTGCCTTCGGCTCAGGGCGTGATCCCAGAGTTCTGGGATCGAGCCCCACGTCAGGCTCTTCCTCTATGGGCCTGCTTCTTCCTCTCCCACTCCCCCTGCTTGTGTTCCCTCTCTCTCTGGCTGTCTCTCTCTCTGTTGAATAAATAAATAAAATCTTAAAAAAAAAACCATAAAGTCAATGTCTGAACTCTGAGAAAAGTAACTGCTTTTTAAAACAAACTTGCATAATGGAGAGTGCATTTTGGAAATAGATGTTTGGGAATGTTTCCTTCCTCATGAGATTTTTGTCATTGAAAACCAGTTTAACATATAATTAACAGACACAGACACAGACACACACACACACACACACACACACACACACACACAC
>NW_024423319.1:104019822-104044200 GCF_017311325.1 Ursus maritimus | reverse complement strand
ACACACACACACACACACACACACACACACACACACTGGAAACAGAATTTTTCAACACCTTGAAATTTTTTCGAAAAGAATTTTGGTGGGATTTGAAACAGTTTGTTAAAGATACAAAGATTTGGCACATTCTGAATAGTTTGCAAGGATAACTGAATAGCATTAAGGAAGGTAGAAATTTACTGGTCTATTTGCCCCTGAATCCATTGTGTATAATTGGTTATTGGGAACAGAAAGCAAGTATAATGATTTGGTAAGCATGGGCAGTGATACATTTCTTTCATTTCTTTTTTTTTTAAGATTTTATTTATTTATTCATCAGAGAGAGAGAGAGCACAAGCAGGGAGAGGGGCAGAGGGAGAAGCAGGCTCCCCGCTGAGCAAGGAGCCTGATGCGGGACTCGATCCCAGGACTCTGGGATCATGACCTGAGCTGAAGGCAGGCCCTTAACCAACTGAGCCACCCAGGCATCCCCATTTCTTTCATTTCTAAGTACATATTTGTATATGTCTTTTTTAGTTACAGCAGGTATTAAAACTAAGAATTGTAATAAATTGAACTTAGAACTTCAAATTGCTACATTAGAGGTGTTAAACTAAGATTTAAAAAGATGAAGCTTATTCAGTCATATCACTTTTCTGAGAACAGTTATAGTATGATAATATTTGGGGGAGAGAGACAAGTTTTTGGTACCATTAAGGAATGACATAAAAATTACTTCAAAATCTTGCTTTTACAATGTTTATCTCTTTTATTTTATTTATTTTATTTTTTTTATTTTATTTTTTTTAAAGATTTTTATTTATTTATTTGACAGAGAGAGAGACAGCCAGCGAGAGAGGGAACACAAGCAGGGGAGTGGGAGAGGAAGAAGCAGGCTCATAGTGGAGGAGCCTGATGTGGGGCTCGATCCCAGATCTCCGGGATCACGCCCTGAGCCGAAGGCAGACGCTTAACGACTGCGCCACCCAGTGTTTATCTCTTTTAAGGTAATTTCTATTTTGGGGAAAGCCATGATGTATATGATAGTTTCAGCTCTACATGTATGTTTATTATAAGTAAATTAAATTAATTTTAACCTATTGAAGATACTATATATTTTTATTGATGAGTCTGCAATAAATATTTGGCATCACTTCCATTCACAAAATGGAAATTAGAGTAGGCAATAAATGGAATAAAGACTGCCAAAGAAATTATAATTTGTAAGTACATGCAGGAACTAGTTACACCAAGTCTAATAAAATGTCCTGCTAAGCAACTTTTAAGCGTTCACAATTTATAGCAAAGCACCAGTCAGCTCAAGAGCTTGATTTTGATCCCTGGGACATTGCCTCTTTAACTGTGAATTCCTTCACTTTCCTCGGTGTGTGGAATGCGCTCTTCATCCGGTCTCTTATTCCCTTGTGTTTACACTTGTCTTCTTGTTCATCTAGACTCAGCTGCTTCAAAGCCTCCCCAAACATCCTAAACTTTCTGGCCTCTTTGACCAGTGCGGATCGTGTCTTTTCCCAAGCCTTACTCATCCCCACTCCTGCTTTTAAACTAGAGAAGTTATGGTAAGCGGATGTTTATTTGAAGCTGCCAAACTGCTTTCCAGAGTGGTGGTGCCATTTTGCATTCTCACCAGCAATATGTGAGTTCCGGTTGTCTTGCATCCTCATCAGCACTTGGTATTATCAGGTGTTTTGTTTTAGTCCTTGCTCACCCCCCCCAGCTTTACTGAGTTATAATTGATGTGTAACACTGGACCAATTTAAGGTGTACACACTGATGAGTTGGTATACATATATATTACAAAAATGATGACCGTAATTCGATTAGTTAACATATCCATCACCTCACATAACTGCAATTTTTTTGTAGTGAGAACATTTAAGATCTACTCTCTCAGCAACTTTCAACTATGTAACAGAATATAGTTAACAATAGTCACCATGCTGTAGATAAGATCCCCAGAACATATTTATCTTAAAACTGGAAGTTTGTTCCCATTGACCAACATCTCCGCATTTCCCAGCCCCTGGCAACCACCATTCTACTCTCTGCTTTTGAGTTCAGCTTGTTTTAGATTCCACATAGAAGTGAGATCATATAGTATAGGTCTTTCTGTGTCAGACTTATTTCACTTAGCATGATGCCCTCAGGGTCCATCCATGTTGTCGCAAATGGCAGGATTTCCTTCTTTTTATGGGTGAATAATTTTCATTGCATATACAGACTACATTTTCTTTATCCACTCATCCATCCATGGAAACTTAGTTTGTTTCCATGTCTTGGCTATTTTGAATATTAATGCTGCAGTGAATGTGGGGGTGCAGATATGTCTTTGAGTTAGTGATTTAATTTCCCTTGGTTAATAGACCCGAAGTGGGATGTTGGATCATATGGTAGTTCTATCTTTAATTTCTTGAGAAGTCTTCATACTGTTTTACAGAGTGGTTACACCAATTTACATTCCCGTCAGCAGTGCACAAGGGTTCTCTTTTAACCAAAACATCCTCACCAGCATGTGTTAAGTTTTACTTTTTGGTCATAACTTTCCTAATCGGTGTGAAGTGATAGCTCGTTGTGTTTTTGTCCTAAATTTCCCTAATGATTAGTGATGTTGAGCATCTTTTTATGTGTCTGTTGGCCATTTGTATGTCTTCCTTGGAAAGATGTCTATTCAGGTCCTCTGCCTATTTTAAAAATCAGATTCTGTCTTTGCTGTTGAGCTGTTGGAGTTCCTTATGTATTTTGGATTTTAACCCCTTATCTGATACATGGTTTTATAAATATTTTCTCCCCTTTTGTTTTGCCTCTTTCTTTTGTTGATTCTTTATGCTTTGCAGAAGCTTTTTAGTTTGATGTCATCTTGCTTGTTTCTTTTTGCTTTTGTACTTGTACTTCTGGTGTCACCTCTGAAAAATCATTGCCTAGACCAAATGTCAAGGAGTGTTTCTGAGAAGGGTACCATAGTGTCTCCTGTTTTGGGGTGGAGTGCTTTATAAATGTTAATTAGGTCAAGTCGGTTGATAATGTTGTTCAGGTCCTCTACATCTTAGCTGCTTTGGGTCAGTCCTACATATATACAGAGGAGACATTTATACACAAAGTTAAAGGATCCCCTTTCCCAAAGTTAAGGGAAAGCATCTCTCTTTTCCAGGATTCTTCCCATACCCTGTGGATCTCAGATGCCCCTCATTATGGCCATTTGGCCGGAAAGACAGCATTTCTCTTCAAGTTTTAATTTCCTGTGCTGCTGCCTTAGAAAGAGAAAAGGGGAAGGGGGCAGGGAAATCAAGGATTTTTCCACAGTATTCACACCTTAGACTTCTTTTTCTTATTCTTTTGTCTAGAAAGTTTCTCTTGGAGTTTTGGCTGTCTATCATGCATAGTAGGTTCTCCACAGAGAAAGGCAAGGAGAGAAAAAAGTTAAAAAAAAAGAATTCTTCCATATTCTTCCACTCACAAACACCCCTTTCCCTGGTCGTCTGATCAGGAATATGGGATTTCTCTTAGAGGTTTTGCTGAAGGATCCACCGCATGGTTTTGTAACTGGTGTCAAAGCTGAGGGAGATAAGAAGGGGAGATATGTGGAAACTCGTCACTATATGGGTTGATTGTTTAAATTTGGACTTCTCTCCCAAATTTTCTTGCTGTTGTTTACTTTGCAGAGTCCTCAGGAGGGTGCCTTTTATATCTGGAGTATTTAGTTGTCATCGTTGGAGGAGAGAGACGGTGGTAGGCTTATTTCAGCTTGGCCAGCACTTCAAGTCCTGATTTGTGTTTTGAAAAGATCAATCTCTGGAGCAAGCTAAGAGGGATGCAGTGAGGTTAATGTGTAGATCACTGTAATTGTCTAGTTAACAGATGGTGATAGCTTGTGTTAGGGAGGTAGCAGCTGAATTGGGGAGAAAGGTATGGTTTCAAGAGACATGTGAGAGGCAAAATTAATTGGATTCAGTAATAAGTTGAAAGCAGGGAATGAAAGGGAAATGTAAAAGATGATTCCTATTATTCTGGTTTTAGAAAATGGATGGATGGTGGTACCATTTGCTGAGGTAGGAAATACTTGAAGAGGACCATGTTTGAGTATGTGTTTGTGTGTGGAAGGAAGGGCATAGGAGGTTCTGAGCTCAGTTTTAGACATGTAGAGTTTGAGGTGCACTTGAGACAGCTAGGCCAAATGGAAGGTAGGCGGACGTACGTGGGCACAGCTTTGGAACCTGCAGTAGCTTTGGACCGGAATTACAAATTTATGAACTATCTGTATAAAGATGGTAATCAAAATCATGGTTATGATTTTACACCGAGAGAACTGAGAATAAAAGATGGCCCAAAACCACGTCTTGAAGAATCCAGACATTTAATGGCTTGGTAGAGGATAGACTACAAAATGGAGACTTGGAAGGAATGAGCAGAAAAGTAAGAAGAAAACAGGAGAAGGGTGTGTGCTGTAGAAGCCATGGACAGAGAGTATTAGACATTCATTGGATCATAGTGTCACATGTTCTTAAGATATCAAAGAAGCTGAAGACTGAAAAATGTCCCCTTTGAGTTTAGCAACATGGATGTCATTAGTGACTTTAGTAGGAGTCACGTGGTGGTAGGCAGATTAGATGAATTGGAGAAGGACCAGGAGATGAACAGGTGGACATCATACATATAGACAACTCTTGGGAGAAGTTTTGCTTTGAAGCAGAAGATGGAGATAAGTCACTACTTACTTGGAAGATATGGGTTAGAAGGGTTAAGTGGGAGAAATTTGAGCATGTTGGAGACCTTATGAGAATTGTCTATTTGAGAGAGGGGGTTGGCTATATGAGAGAAAGAAGGAATAATTGAAAAGTAAGTTTCGGTGGGGGGTGGTGGCAGAGGAAAATGGGATCCAAAGCATCAGGGGATTGGCCTCCTATGGAAGGCAGGCCTCAATCCTGCTGTGATGGGTCAGGTTGAGGAAAGCACTCAGAATGGGCACAGATGCCTATAGATTTCCATGTTTGGTCAGGAAGTTGAGGGAGTTCCTGTCTGGGGGCCTCTATTTCATCTATAAAACAGTGGGTGATATCCTGTTCTGAGAGTTGAGGGGAAAGTCATGAGTGTTGCATTAGGGGACACTCTGAAGTGTGAGGGAGAACACGCTGTGGAGAGGAGAATGAGCTGTTGAAGGAAGTGTGGTAAGCCACGGCCCCTTTCCACCCTACGCTTCAGACATACTGAACTTCTCGTCACTGTACCCTACTTGCCCTCCTTCTCCCCTGAACTGTCACTGATGTCATCACCCCTGCCTGGCACACTTCTGGCACCTTCATCTAAGGATCTGTACTCATCCTCCAGGTCTCAGTTTAGACACACTTCCTCTAACAAGCCTCTGCTATGGTCAGGTAGAAGAGCTTAGTTGCCCAGCGTATGTGCTTCCAGAGCCGTCCTTACCTTGTTCCCCTCAGTACCTTGTTGGTGTTGCTTGTCCAGCTGGCCACCTCTCCTACGAAAAAGGCCAGCTCTCTGGGGTTCAGGGACCACATGGTTAGGGACGATGATAACACGGCTAGCCCTAACCTGTAGCACATGGCCTGTCACACACGAGGCACTTGAGATACACTTGCAGGACGAATGCAGTGAACTGACTGTGACCAGCGAACTGATCACGGGGCTAGAAGGAGGGTGGCCCCTGTCTGGGTGAAAGGTAAAGTCTGTAAGAAGTGCTGTCTCATTAACTCACATACTGGCCACTTGGCAGCAGAGGCAGGAAGGAAACTGGCAGATAGATGTGAGATAAAGGCTTACTCTTCTGTCCTGGCGGGATCACTGCTGTTCCCTGATGGCCTGATGGTGCTCACTGGAGCCTGTTGTCGCTGCTAGGGGCGGGGGGCACTGGTGGGAGGGAACACTGCCATTCCCAACAAGGCTCCCATTCGCCTGGGGACTGAATATGGTTGTGAGACTTGGTGGCTGATTTCGACTCTTTTAGTTAATGCTGCTCATTATTTCAAGCAACCTGAGAATAACAGCTGGACTGTGTGGGATGAAAGCAACTTTTCAGTGCAGGCAAACAGATCACGGCAGTTCTCTTGGAGAAATATCACTTGTTAGTTTGCAAAAATAAATCTGCTTTTTTGTCCTCGTTCTTAAAAAATGCCAAATTGCAAGATATTCGTGTGTGTATGTGTGTGTGTGTGTGTGTGTGTGTGTGTGTGTGTGTGTAAGATGAGGCCAGGACAAATTTAAACAGGAGGAAATGCTTTACAGCTAAGCTGCCTCCTTCTCCTTCAAAGGCTGATAAGCACAACTGCTATTTAGGCAGTGGATTTACAGTTACTTTCGTGTATGCCCTGCAAACTCACTTATCTTCAGGGGATACTAGTTCATGGAGAAAACAAGTTAGTACCGGGAAGTTCAATTACTCTCCTAAAATATCAATAGCTTAGTGGTAAGGAAGCCAAAACAACAGGCCCTTTTCTATATTGGATGGATTCTCAAGACATCTATAAAGCCTTGCTACAAACAGCAAGAAAGTAATAGCTGTAAATGTCACTCAGTGGGCAGGGGTGGGAATGGAGACCGCTCCTCCTGGTCTCCAGTTAGAAGCTGTGACTGGTGCGCCATCACTCACGGCAGGAGCTCCTCTGCCTCATTTTTCCTTTCCCTTCGTTTTATGATGCTTGCTTTTCTTGGTGGTGGGAGCATTTTCCAGGTCTTTCTAGGATTTCTCTTTTGGCCTGTCCCCGGAGTGACTGTCTTCCTTGAGGAGACCCAGCTTGGCGCTTCCTGAGGTGTCTCGTGTTTCCTGCTCTGTGCCAGTCCTCAGCAGCCCAGTAACGCAGTTGCCTGAAAACCCTGCAGGAGAACGGCATTTTTAGGGTTTCTCTTTCATTACAGGCTGCTTAATAAATATGCCTTGGGGTGGGCAGGGGGTTGATAACTGAAATCCTTTCTTTGAAGCTATCTGCCTCCATGGAGAGCTGCTCGGTGAGTGTGGTATATGGTGAGCGCCCGTGTCTGCCGTCACTTTGTCACAAGAGGGCAGAGCGTCTGAAAAAGAGCTTGGCTTTGGAGGAGCCCTGACTTTGCCTTTGAGGATACATGAGCCATTGGGTCTTTCTCCATGGCTAAAAGAAATTGATTTTTAATATAAGGAGGGACACTAAGTGTTTCCATTAATTCCTTTCATATTTGAAAACAGAAAACTGGGAGAGATGTGGTAAGCCATACGCATATCTGATATGCAGTTACACAGAACTCTTACATTTGAAAGAAATTATTGACCCCCTCAAAGCAGTTCTATATAGTAAGTCCTCATTTGTAACCTCTACCTAAAGAGGGGGTAGTGTGCCATAGTGGTTGAGAAGGGGGCTTTGGGTTTAGAGGACTTGGCTTGGGCAACCACTTGACCCTCTTCAGCCTCTGTTTTTCCATCTGTAAAATGGAGAAAATAACAGTACTCAATGCATGGGACTGTTCTAAGGATTGAATGAGATCATGCAATTAAAGTTTGGCATACTGCCTGACAGTGCTGGATAATTAATTGTTTGTGTAATTTAACAGAACTTTTTGCTGTTTTGTTTCTAATCCTCTTCCAAGGAAAGTAGATCCAGTTATATAAAGAGCTCTTTGTTCTACTGTCCACCTTGATAGTTTTGAGTAAGCAGGTTTGGGGTTAGACATGGGGAGAACTGAATTCCTCTACCCACCCCTCTTTCTCACTCTCTTACTCCTTTATTTTATTGGTTTTCATAACACACATCGCTACCAGTTGTGGGTTGAATTGTGTCCCCCCAAAAGATATGTTGAAATCTCTGTTAGTTTGCCAGGGCTGCCATAACAATTACCACAGACTGGGGGGCTTAGTAACAGAAATTTGTTTCCTCACAGTTCCTGAGGCTGGAAATCAAACCTCAAGGTGTAGGCAGAGTCACTTTCTTCTGAAGAGTTTCTCCTTGGCTTGTGGATGGCTCTCTTCCTCTTTCTTCCCGCGGTCTTCCCTCTGCACGTGTCTTTGTCCTAATCCCCTCTTTTTACAAGGACACTAGTCCTGTTGGATTAGGGCCCCACTCCAGTGACCTCATTTAAACTTAATTACCTTTTTAAAGTTCCTTTCTGCAAATACAGTCACTCTCTGTGGTGCTAGGGGTTAGGACTTCAACATGAATGGGGGGGCAGGTGGGGACAATTCAGCCTATAACAAAGTCCTAACCTCTGCTACCCATGAATATGACCTTATTTGGAAATGGGACCTTTGCAGTTGTAATCAAATTGAGATGAGGTCATACTGGATGAGGGCAGAGACCCTAAATCGGATGACTGGTGTCCTCATAAAGAGAGAGTGATCCAGAAACATGGAGGAGACATATAGTGAAGAAGGCTGTGGGAAGCTGAAGGCAGAGACTGTAGTTGTGTTGCCATAAGGCAAGGAATGTGGATTGCTGATCACTACCAAAAGCTAGAAGAAATAAGAAAGGAATCTTCCTTAAAGCCTTCAGAAGGAGCACTGCCATGCTGACCTCTTGATTTCAGACTTCTGGCTGCCAGAATTGTGAAAGGATCAATTTCTGTTGTTTTCAGCTATACAGTTGTGGCAATTTGTTATGGCGACCCTGGACAGCTCATACATTATCTGACATTACGTATTTGTTACTTGTCTTCTCTATCTTCCACCGGACTGTAAGTTCCATGAGGGCAGGGACTTGCCTGTCTTGTATTGCTAGTAAAATGGATATTTAATGAGTGAGTGAATGAATGAATGAGGGCAATTTCCAAGAAGGGGGTGAGGAACAGAGATGGGAGAAAGAAAAAGGTATGGAAAGCATTGAAAAGGCAAATGATCATGAATCTCAGGTGCAGTTGACCCTTGAACAACATGGATTTGAACTGCACAGGTCTGCTTCTCTGTGGATTTTTTTCGATGAATATGTTGGACAATTTTTTGGAGATTTACAACGATTTGAAAAAACTCACAGACAAACCACACAGCCTAGAAATACTGAAAAATTTAAGAAAAAGGTATTATTTTAAGAATACGGTATATAATACATAGACAAAAATATGTGTTAATTGACTGTTTATGTTATCAGTAAGCCTTCTGGTCAACAGAGGCTATTAGTAGTTCAGTTTCGGGAGAGTCAAGAGTTGTATGTGGATTTTCAACTGCAAGGGAGATTGGTGCCCCTAAGCCCTGCATGTTCAAGGGTCAACTGTACACTAATCTACTAGTGAGTGGAATTCTGGTGGAGCTGGGAAAGGGATTGAGTCCAGTTTGATGTGGCAAGAAATAGAGGAAAAATATGGAAACTGGGGCCAGAGGAACACTGGGAGCTTAAACCCCTACTGAACAGAAATTAGGGAGATTCCATTGGACTTTCATGGATCATGGAAATACAAGGCCCAAACCGATTACACCTAGATCTCCAAGGAGCAAGAGGGCCACCTGACATCTGGTTTACGGTTAACACATGTAGTCTCCTAGATTTATCCTCCACGTCCCCTACATCTTTCCATAACGTTTATCTTTTTATCCGTTTCCTCTGATTTGGGGGAAGATTTCTTCAACTCATTCTAATTCTCTAGTTTAGTTCTCTGCAGTAGTCCACCTAGCTCCACTATATATATATTTCTCATCTGAAGCAATCTTTCTTGACCTTCCGTGGTTCTGTTTTTAGAAATGAAATCTCATTTCAAATTTTTATATAAATCCAAAAGATAGATTTTTAAATTGTTCTCCTTTATTTTTTAAGAGAAGTTCCTTAAAACTTTCTTTTGTTCCAAATCCTTATAGGGTCTTTGTATTTTGATCTCTTGGCTCTCTCTTTCTGCATTCGGAAAGATTTTTCTATTTGTTCTTCCTGATATCTATGCTTAATAATTACTGGGATTGACATGTGTGTGTCCCAGTTTAAATGTTTTAATCTAAGATACAAGGGAAAGCTTATATTTTCTATTGTTTTCCTTTGATAAATTGGGGTTTCGTTTTACTGGAAGGAATAGAGTGTTTTACGAAGGAGACAGACATGGGGCAGGGAAGCTGGAACATAATGATGTATAAGAAATATATATTTGATCATTCAGATGGGATATACTTCTCACATATGTTTGGTCTTTATTCACACTTCCAGAAAATGCTTCAGAGCCATGAAGGTGCAATAGGTGTCTTGTTATTAATGAAAGTGATTTGTGGACCCCACCCAAGGTGGGGGCTAGTTACTAGGAGGACCAACCCTGTGATCAGGGGGTTGGAACCCTCAGTCCCAACCTCCACCCCCACCTTTGGGGAAGGGAGAGGGGCTGGAGGTTGAATCAGCCAATGGCCAGTGACTTGGTCAATCAGGACTATGTAATGAAGCCTCCATTAAAAACTCAAGAGGACAGCGTTTTGGTCCTTTATTCAGAGAGTTTTGCATGAACTTTGCATGTGCTGTTGAGCTGGGCTCCAAGCTCTGCGAGGACAGAAGTTCTTTGTTTGGGACCTTGCTCTGTGTATCTCTTCACCTGACTGTTGAATGGTATTGTTTATCTTATTCTTTAAAAAACTGGTAAATGTAAGTGTTTCCCTTAGTTCTGTGAGCTGTTCTAGTAAATTAACTGAACCTAAGGAGGAGGTCACTGGAACCTCTAAACTGTAGCTGGTTGGTCAGAAGCACAGGTAACAACCTGGGGTTTGTGACTAGCATCTGAAGTTGGAGATGAGGGCCAGTCTTGTAGGACTGAATGCTTGACCCATAGGAACTGATGCTATCTCTGGGTAGGTAGTGTCAGAATTGAATTGAATTCTCAGACTCCCTGTTGGTGTTTGAGAATTCCTTGGTATTGTGTGGGAACAAAGTCCCCCAGCCAAGTTGGAATTGGGTCCGGGAACCCTAAGAGAAAAGCAAACTGCTAGGCCAAGTATTTTCTCTTCCACATTTGTTGGAGCAGATGGTGGGTCCTGACCCAATTCTTCCAATCACGATTGTCCTCGTTAACAGTCTCCCAGCATAATGCCTTTGCTTTTCTCAGCCCCTTTGTCTAACCAAGCTGAGCTTGATAGTGATGTCCACTGGTTTCTCTCTGCCTCATATAGAAGTACTTGTATACTTCTGGAAGTGTTTGGGTTTTCTCTTTCTTATGTGGCCCATAGCTTACCTGTTCCTATTTAGAGCTTCTCTGACTTTGGGAGCTTCTGTGAAATTTTATCCATTATTCCCCATGTGTTGGCTCACTGATGAATCCTTTACTTAACTCAGTCCCATCTACGTAACATGCCACCCTTCCATGTTTCCCAGGGTTGATACAGATTTTCTCATATTTTCTATTTCTTTGGTTATCGTGGTATCTCCCATGGAATGGGAGAGAAAGAAGTTAATTGCAGGGCACCAAGTTGCCATCTTGAAATAAAACTGAGAAAATGATATGGCAACTGGAGCTTTTACATAGGAGGTCGGTCTTAGAGGATAGACACACATGATCTGGGGTTAGAAAGTTCTGGGTTTTAATCCCAGTTTGGCCTTTTTCTGGCTATGTGCCCTTGGCTGTTTGATCTCTCAGTGTCAAACCCTCTTACTTCTCTGTGATCTGGAATGGAAAGCATTTTCTCGATGAAAAGGAAGGAAAGGGCATAAGATGCTGAAATCAAGAATGAAGGCACAGACATTGGAATGAGGGTGTTCTATATAGGGGATAAGAACAAGGTGAGATATTGTAAATGCTGTGGTTTCCTTTTCTACAGCCATTTCCTCTTTTTCCTGGCCAGAAGAGCCCAATCTTTCTCAGGTGTTTATGCTCCTTTATACAGCCATGGTGGTCCCTCTACTCTTGCCAAGTTTGGACATGGATATGTGATACAGTGGCCAGCAAGTCATGAGGGGACATTGTGGGGACTTCTGTGAAAGCTCTTCTTGTTGTTGAAAAGAGAACAAGAGGCAGAAATGCCTCCTCTTCTCGCACTGGTTGTTTTTGCATATGATGTCTTGAGCACAGGAGTGTGATCCCGAGGACAAGCTCCCTGCTGAGGAGGAACTTTGGGGCCTGGCATATATTAAGAGAGGAAGAAACCAGGGTATTTGATGATGTTGTGAAGACCCTGAACTAGGCAATCTTAAAACTTCTGTCTCTCTAGTCTTCTTCAGTTAATAAAGCCGGTAAGACTGTGTGGATTTTCTTTTTTTATTTGCAACCCAAAGCATATAAAATGATACAAGAGAGACCAGTGTAGGTTGGGCTGGCCTGGGAAATAGATGTGGTCAGGTCCGAGTGAGGAATACCATGAAGACCTTTGAAAAGCGGGTAGAAGAGTTGAGGTTTGGTGTGGTAGGTTACAGGGAGCTGCAAAAGACTTCAGTAAACTGCAGTTGATGGATGTAGCCGTTTAAGCAAGATTCACTCGAGAATGATGTGACGGTTGAAGTAATATGTGGAAGAGTCTGGACTTAAGACCAGCTAAAGACTTTGGCAGTGGTCCAAGTGTGAAACAGTAGGCACTGGACTGGAGTCTTGTATTAGGGGAAATCACTGGGTCCTTTTGCTTTTGCTTTTCTCCTGTAAGGCCCGGCAGGGAAGACCTTCCTTTCAGTGAGACAGGACGTCTGTCTTTGCACCAAGTCTTCGGTTTAAGAGATGTTATCAAGGAGTAGATTGCTGGCTTATCGAGAAGAGAGATGAATGTCCAGCAAGTGGGAGATGGAGGAACGAGGACGAAGTCTTTCTGAGATACCAACAGCCGTGTCCCCGTCTGCCCTATCCATACCTGCTCTGTGCGCTGCACTCCCTGACATGGCAGAACCAAAGGGGAGGGAGGAACCCACATTCTCCGATGGCAGGTGGAGGCACCCGGCACCACGTGACATCTGCTGCTTTGCGCGGGAAGCCTCTCAGGCGGGACGATTTATTCTGCTGTAGACTTTGGACACCCCACGGATACCTACCTGTCTGATATTCCTTTATAAAGAACATATATTTCTATGTAATTCTTAGCTTAGTATGAAAAGCTACAAAATAGAGTCCTATATTCAGGTCCCGTGTTAAGCTAGGCTGTTATCTGAATATTCGGATTTAGGATGAAATAGTGCTTTCGTTGTAAAAATGTTCACCAACAGGTTATTTTAAATAGTAACCTCTCTGGTATACATTAGAATATAATTAAATTTTCAGTTGACTTTACTAGCAACATGTCTCTTTTGTAAAGTAAACTCCAACTGCAAAGAAAGTTATTTTCATGCTTGGTAAAGACACATTGTTCTAAATAATGATTACAATGGAGAAATTAGAAGACACACACAGCTTTTACCCAGCAGGGAGTGTATTTTGAGACTCAATAAATTTAAGCTAATCTGATTTTTTTTTAAAAAAGCACAATTTCTTCTTTATACAAATTGTATCAGTTAGAGATTGCATTTGGCAGAAAATCCCAGAAAAGCTGACAAACAGTGGTTTAAAAATTAATGAGATTATTTGTCTAATGCTTCAAAAGTCTGAGAGAAAACAGCTTGAGGATGCCATAAAGGAATAAAATTCTTCCTCTCCTCCCGCTGTACCCTCCTAACCATTGGCTGTTTCACTTTGAGCACTGCCAAAGATCCAGATAGGTGGAAGAAGAGAGGGGGAAAGGAGCACCAGTCGACTTTTACTTGTGTTTTCATTGCACAGGACTGAGTTCCAGGGTCACTCCTAGAGGTGAGAGAGTCTGAGAAGGTGAGCTTTCAGCTGTCCTGCCTTTATAGTAAAAGAAGATAAGTAAGAAAGGGTTGGAATGATATTGAGCTGGACAGGTTACAGTATATGCTTCAGTAATGTTAGTTACTTTGAGAGAAGAAGGAATGGCGTATAAGGACACATCAAATTTCACGTGGCAGACTGGCTAGATTTTGACACCACGCCCTCCAAATATACTTATATGGTGGATTAGTCTGTTGCTGGTCAATAAAACAGAACTATTCTAAATAATTTGGGAACACAGTGGTTTACTCTAGGAATGAGAGCTTAGATGAATATTGAGAAACTGTGAGAATGAAGATCAGGAAATCTGTAGCCCCCAGGAGGCCAAGGAAGCAAATGTTGGAGACCTCAGTGAGAAGCACCAAAGCTCAAACGCTTTCTGTAATTAGTGTGATCTTCAAAGTCTCTGAGAAGCTCCCACCTCCTGGCAGGAGCTAGGAGGGGAGGGTTTTCCAGTGGAACAGGAGCTATGAAGACATAGTTTTGCCCTGCGGCAAAAAGAGAGTGGGGCAGAAGTACCCTGGATTTTCTCTTTCTCAAACCCTCCAGTCTTGTGCCTGTGCCTGCCATTGGCTGAACCAAGCCAGAAGAGTCAGTGAACTGCAGGGGTCAGCTTCTCTGTGATCTAGAACACAAGAAAGGGATCTGAAGGCAAATGGAAAACGACTGGTATGGTGCGTGCGTGTGATGCTTGAGGATGGAAAAGGATCTCCAAGGGGTCTGTGTGAACTGGCATCGTTGCTGGTGCTCCAGGAATCCCTGTGCATTTTGCAGAATCCTGGGGACCTAAGTTTTGACTGACCAGTGCCATGTATTGGCAGCATTGTGGCTCAGCTGTCTGGCTCTCCAGCTCTGCTTACATCCATGCTGTTTTCATTTTGTCCTTGTGGCAGGTAAAAAAACCAAAAACCAAGGATCTGATAGGATCAATGCTTAGCAAGATTATACTTGTGCTGTTTTGGTCCAGTTTGAGTTCCTTTATAAATGAGGAGAAAAGTGGGATAATTTGCAGAGATGAGGAAGGATATTTAAGATCTAAAGATGAGGGCTAGTTCAGTTTTCCTTTAGAAAATACCAAGGTTGGGATGCCTGGGTGGCTCAGTCGGTTAAGTGTCTGCCTTTGGCTCAGGTCATGATCCCAGGGTCCTGGGATCGAGTCCCGCATCGGGCTCCCTGCTCAGTGGGGAGCCTGCTTCTCCCTCTCCCTCTCCCTCTGTGCTTTCCCTCTCGCTCTATCTCTCTCTCTCAAATAAATAAAATCTTAAAAAAAAAGAAAATACCAAGGTTGATGTAAAAGTGTTAGTGTTGTTGGGGAACAGGTCCTTAGTTTAAGAGTTATTTGATTCATTGAAGAATTTATTATAAACTTCATAATACTGTCCTAAGTTTACTCGGGAATTTAGAGGCTAGAACCCTGTATGTACCTGGGGAAGTTGATATCTGTGGCCACGCTAAGAGCTTCATACTGGTTTTCATCATTTATTTTAACATCTGTAACTGGCAAAGTGATTTTATTGACCATCTTCATGCTAGGTTATCTAAAGGCAGCAATATCTGATTTTCCTGGTGAGCATTCTTGATGTTCAACTTGTCTTTGGGACATGTGTGGAATGGGAAATTGGAATGCTGAGCCTTGTTGGTAAGTTAATTCATTTACAGCATGTTGCAAATGGGCACACTCAAATTCAGGTTTAAACATGTATATGTGCGTTTGACAGACTCATACAAATATCCTATAGTACGTTATGGTAAATGAGATAAATCAGACAGAGTAAGACAAGTACTGTATAATGTCATTCATGTGTGAAATCTAAAAAAGCCGAACTCGTAGAAACAAAGAGTACAGTGGTAGCTACCTGGGGCTGGGGGGCGGGGGAGGAGAGTAGGGGAGATGGTGTTTAAGCGTGTGAACTTGCAACCAATAGAGAAGTAAGTCTTGGAGAGCTAAGGCACAGCACAGTGATTATAGACAACAGTAATATAATATAAATTTCAAAGTTTCCAAGAGGCTAGATCTTAATTGTTCCCACCACAAAAAAGAAATGATAGTTGTGTGATGTGATAGAGGCGTGAGGGAACTTCACAGTGGTAATCATATTGCAGTATACAAATGTGTCAGATCAGCATGTCACCACCTAAACTCACACAATGTTAGATGTCCGTTGTATCTCAATTTCAGAAAATGGCCTATAGTGGATAACGTCAGTGCTGTATCCAGATCCAAAGAGGTCTTTTAAATATTTGACTTCCAACTGTCAGCACCTGGGGTCATTTTCTGCAGCCTGCCCTCATTCTTGCCCTTCCCATGTAGAGAGAGAACTGCCTCGGGATTTGGGTTCCCTTCGGGTGGCTCTCAGCTGATGAGGGCTAGAATGTGAATAGTCCAGCTCCCTTCTCTCTCTGATCAGGATAACTCAGGAGCAACTTAAGCCCCAGCGGCCCCCCACGCCCACTCCGTGGGATCAGGCCAACGTGACACTCTATGCAACTGGGCCGGAGACCACTTCCTTGTTTGGCCTTGGAGTTCTGATTACTCTTTGACAGGTTACTGCAAAATTTAGCAGCTTAAAACAGCAGTAGTGTCTTAACGCACTGTTTCTGAGGGTCAGGAATCTGGGAGTGGCTTGGCTGGTGGTTCTGGCTTAGGGTCTCTCATGAAGTTGTAGGTAAGCTGTCAGCTGGGAATGTCAGCTGGAGAATCTGCTTCCAAGGTCATTGACTATTGGCTGGAGACCTCAAGTCCTTGCCATGTGTGCCTTTACGCAGGACTGCTTGAGTGCCTTCAAGACACGGTAGCTGGATCCTTTCAGAGCTAGTGAGAGAAAGAGAGAGCGAGCGAGAGAGCGTGAGCGCACCCTAGACAAAAGTGGCAGCCAGTCTTTTATGACTTAATCTTGGGAATGATGTACCGACCTCTGTCGTGTGCTGTTGCACATGGAAACCAAGCCTGGTACACTACAGGAAAGGCCCACACAACGGCATGCATACCAGGTGGTGGGAGCCACTGGGGACCGTCTTGAGGGCTGACCGTCACACTTACCCTTTCTTCCCTATTTCTTGCCTCCTCCTCTCCGTGACTGGTTTCCTATGGCAGAATTACCTTAAGCAATTACTTATACACTAATTCTTGCCTTAGAATCTGTTTCTGGGGAGCCTAGCCTAAATTCATGCTAATTCTCTGTCTAAAACAGGTCAGCAAACTACAGCCTGGGGGCCAAATCCAATACGTGGCCTGTTTCTCTACAGCTTGCAAGCTAAGAATGGCTTTAATATTTCTAAATGTGATCAAAAGAAGAATAACTTTTGAAATTTAAAAAAAATCAAAAACAAATGTTTCCTACATTTTTCATAATGTAGGAAATTTTTCATAATAGAGGAAAATAATATGAAATCCAAATATCTGCATCCATAAATAAAGTTTTATTGGAACATATTTCTTTATGTTTTGCCTATGGCTGTAGTCACACTTCAATAACAGAGTGAAATAGGTGAGCCAATTGCCACATGGCCCACTGGACCTTAAATATTTATTCTCCGGCTCTTTACAGAAAAAGTTTGCTGACCCCTGGTGTGATGTGAGCTAGCTTTGTGTGGCTTGCTACATTCTGAGCATGGCACCTCTAACTTACCATCAGTCTGTATGTCCTGATGTCATTTTTAATTCTTTGCACTATCCTTTTGTCACTCCTGGTAGAAATGAAAATGAATTATTTAGGATTTTCCAGCCCCAGTCTTCTGTAGGGCAAGGGAGGAGCTGTATCTTTCTGCCCTGGGAGCTGGTAGAGGAAACAGAGCTCTTGCTTGGTTCTTTGGTGTGCCAGTTGTCAAAACCCTAAATGACTGTGGCTTGATTCTGGGAAAAGGGAATTTAAAAAATGATATTAAATAGGAATTTCAAAGAACTTGGAGAGCAGCCCTTCAAATATCTTTGATGCTTTATTAGCACCCCACCGTTTCATGTCTTGAAATTTATTTCCAGAAGCAGGTGGAATTTGATTTTTGTTGGATCTTGGGGGAATTTCATGATAATGAGATGCAATTCTATAACAAAGTGTTTCTTTGCCTATCAGGATTATATAAAAGGGGTAAATTAGTCAACCGAAAAATGCTTTATAATTTCAATAAAATGTTCCTTCGCATTTGTGCTCTCATTATCTTCACCCAGGCCTCTGAGGCAGGCGAGGTAGATTCAATTCCTGTTTACTGATGAGGGAATGGATAAAATGTTGGATTATAACTTAGCTAATTACATAGTGGTGAAGCTAGAGCGAGAATCTAGGCCTCTTGACTTCTAATCCAGTGTTCTTTCTACTCAACCACTTGACTGTCGCTGTGTGCCGAGCATTGTATGAAGCACAGTGGGAACTTAGAGTGAAATAGTACTTACACTAGTACTTACATTTAAATGCCACTTTAAACTCCCCCCTCCCACAAACATTTATTTTCTCCGCTGAAATTAGTATATATTAGATTACTCTTGTTCATGCTGTCTTGTTTAGTAGCTGTCAAGTGAATTTCTATACACTAGGATTTTACATTATAATCGATGTAACACAATTGGTATCTAGAGGGAAAACCTTTTATCTATTAACTCCTCCTTTATTGGTTCCAGATTCCCTATGAAATCGAGCTAAAGCAGGAAACCCATTGTAATTTTAGGCTTTGACTAATAACTCTATATGCAAAGGATATTTTAGACATTTTTAAAGTAAAAATGGGGAAACAACTTCTTGGTTTGATAAGTCATATGGGTTTAAAAGGATGAGAAACAGCAGTTTTCGTGACAGTGGAAAAAGAGTGTTTCACAGGAGAGTCTCAGGGTAGAAGCTGGCTTCATTTACCTACCTGGCAAATAGGAAAAACAGTTTCAAGAGTTTATCTCTATTATTTGTCTTACCATTTTGAAGATGTGCAGTCTTTTATTCTGATTATAAACTCAGTATGTGCTCATTATAAAAAATATGGGAACTGCAGAAAGTTGACCTACCCAAAGGCATTTCTTTTCTTTTTTTTAAAGATTTTATTTATATAGCTGACAGAGAGAGACAGCCAGCGAGAGAGGGAACACAAGCAGGGGGAGTGGGAGAGGAAGAAGCAGGCTCCCAGCAGAGGAGCCTGATGTGGGGCTCGATCCCAGAACGCCAGGATCATGCCCTGAACCAAAGGCAGACGCTTAACGACTGAGCCACCCAGGGGCCCCTACCCAAAGGCATTTCTTATAAATTAACATTTTCATGTATTTCTGTCTAGGTAATTTTCCCTCTCAGACTATACTGCACACACTTGGGTGAGTTGTTTCGGTTGTTTCTCCTAGATTTTAGCACACAGAGTCAACTTGGATACTGGGAAGAAAGGCTGTAATGCTTTTCTCTCTTTTACAAGAATTTCAGTTCTTGTCTAACTGGAAGGACTTTCTCACCAAAGACAGCTTCCCGTCATGGGTTCATATCTTAGGCTTACGAATCATCGTAGTTCTTCTCATCGGGATTCTGAGTTCTGTAAGATGACTAGAGAGGTCGTTCTCTTCCCAGTACCACAGATATGCTTTTGACTGACAGCCCTGAAAAGAGAATAAAGCTGTTTTTTAAATTTTTAATTTTTTTAAAGTTTTAATTTTAATTCCAGTGTAGTTAACATACATTTTAATATCAGTTTCAGGTGTACAAAACAGTGATTCAACACTCCCATACATCACCCAGTGCTCAGCATAAGTGCCCTCCTTAATCCCCATCGCCTATTGCACCCATCCCCCCACCCACCTCCCCTCTGGTAGCCATCAGTTTGTTCCCTAGAGTTAAGAGTCTGTTTCTTGGGGCATCGGCTCAGGGTGTGATCCCGGTGTTCTGGGATTGAGCCCCACATCAGAGCCCCACATCAGGCTCCTCTGTTGGGAGCCTGCTTCTTCCTCTCCCACTCCCCCTGCTTGTGTTCCCTCTCTCGCTGGCTGTCTCTCTCTCTGTCAAATAAATAAATAAAATCTTAAAAAAAGAGAGTCTGTTTCTTGGTTTGTCTCTCTCTTATTTCTTTTAAAGATTTATCTATATCTATCTATCTATCTATCTATCTATCTATCTATCTATCTATTTATTTATTGGAGAGAGAGAGAGCACACGCATGCATGAGCAGGGGAAGGAGCAGAGGGAGAGGAAGAGCGAGGCAGACTCCCTGCTGAACACGGAGCCTGACACAGGGCTCGATCTTACAACCCTGAGATCACGACGTGAGCCCTGAGATCATGACCCGATCCGAAATCAAGAATCGGATGTTCAACCAACTGAGCCACCCAGGTACCCCTGTCTCTCTCTTAATTTTTCCCTTTTGCTCATTTGCTTTGTTTCTTAAATTCCACATGAGTGAAATCATATGGTATGTGTCTTTCTCTGACTTATTTTGCTTAGCATATACTTGCTAACTCAGTCCATTGTTGTTGCAAATGGCAAGATTTCATTCTTTTTTATTAAAGCTGTTTTTTTATTTGCCTTTAATCTTGCTCACATATTCTGTTGACGCATTTTGAACATCTTTTATTTTCATAGTGAATCATTTAAAAGAGAGATCATCAAGGACTTCTCCAGAGTGAATGACAAATTCTTTCCTTTGTAGTGGCTTCCTTTTTTAACTACTAATTTTCTTTTATGGTCTCATAAATATTCAGTGTGTTGAAATTTTTAGTTTTTGAGTAGCAAATCTAAGTCGATCTTGTGGGACACACACGCACACACACACATCTTTAGTATAGTCTTTGCATGGCTTGGTGATCATGATCTGATATTCCTAAGTGTAAACTCTTTAAGTCCTGTGTGTTTTTATTTTTTAATAAGACTTTATCCCTCATTTTATGTATGAAATTAGCAAGAGATTTTCTCCCCTCAGTCCCCACCCCTCTGAACTTCCACAGAGGGTAAGAGTCTATCTTTCCTGTTTGTGAGTACATGTATCATTGAAGATCAATTCACCAATAGTATGGCAAGGATTCTACTGCAATGCACAAAGAATGTGGTGGCAGAGTTTGAAAAACTTGGGGCAATAATTACAGATAATTACACATGAGGGAAGAACTCAAATGTGTCCTTAGGCCTTTGAGGTATAGATGGAAGGTCTCCAATAGTTTCTATTATACCCCCATAAGGCTTAGTGTCAGCATGACTTACAAGTGCCATTTTCTTTGGCTAGCATTTCCTCCTCCTCTTGCTAGTGGTCTTTACTCACATAGTTCCCGTCATCGGGAAAGAAATATCGAAAGACAACTGTTTGAATTCACATACTAATTTAGTGAAGCTAGATGAAGACTCAAATGAGTGTTTGTTTGATGTTAGTCTTTTAGGGTTGCCAAGCCATCTGCCTCATTCAGCAATGGTCTCATTATTTTTCCAGCTTATTCTGCATTTTGTTGATAGATTTATTTAATGGATTTTTCAGTTGCTGTTTGCCAATCTTGCTCCCTCTTTCAAAAAGCACCCAACACAACAAGAAATTATCTGTGATGGTCTTCCTGCATTCTGATATTGGTAGTAGGAACCAGGTGGAGTTAGTTGGGAAGTCGAGATACCAGTTTAGATGGAGACATCTTTCAAGGAAGAGAGTTGACAGTTTAGTCTGGGAAAGCAGCTTTCCAAAGGTCGTTCTGCTTCACATGTGGGAGTTGTTTGAATAGCTGGTAAGCCTCATTCTATGGAGTAAGTTGCTAACCTCTTACTAGCTTTTTTTAGCCCTGGGTCCTCTTTTAATTTTGGGGGGGGGAGGGGCAAAGGGAGAGGGAGAGCTGAAATCAAGAGTTGGCCGCTTAACCGACTGAACCACCCAGGCGCCCCCAGCCCTGGGTCCTCTCACAGCTTGGGAGTTAATATCTTGCCCCACATGAGCATGTAACTGTGCCGGTTGCTAGAATTGGAACAATTATATTTGTCATCTACAGAGGTATCTAAAACATATCTGTATTGACATTTACTTATAGCCCATTTACTTCCGGAAGAGTATTAAGATCGGTTGCATGGAATAAAACAAAGTAGGATAATTAGAAGGAAAAGATAAAATCCCCAAAGTTAGAGAGCTTAATTAAAAAACAGTAATTTAAAATTGTTATTAGTGGCATCAATTTGGAAGTTAGGGATCTGTGACGAACATTGGATAAACTTATTTCCAAAAAATATATTTTACTATAAATTGTTAAAAATAGATTGAATGACCTCATTAAAACCTTATTTGTAGTGTAGAAATGGGGTATCATAAATTGGGTGATGGCTTCCATAGGAGGGAGAAGTGATTCTTCCTGTATACTTTCCTCCTGGAGGAAGCCAGACAGGAAGTTACTTCTCCTTTTGGGAAAGGTCTGAAAAGGTGGAGAGTTCCCCGCTCCCTCCACTGTCTTCCCTTTGGACAGCTGAGGAAGTTAATTGAAAATGGAGAAGCCCATTTTCTAGTTATTTTCTTTGAATGATATTATTTCAGTTTAACAATTTCTACCTCAAAATTCACATGTGTCTGGAGAGTGTTAAGTTCTCCATCATGTACATCCTCTGGGGTGCTAGTGAGGGAGAAGTGATTTTGGATCGAGGGACTTTTTGGGGGAAGGATACCCGCTGATGGGTGTCCTGTAAACTAGGGCTTTGGAGAGTCATAGATCATTATGAGGACAGGAAATGGAGGAAAAGGGGTGGCTTTGTATAAGGGCAGGGTGGGGGACGGAGGAAGGAAAGGCGATTCAGAAAGAAGGAAAAGCTTCCATGAAGAGTCCACTGTAGAGTCCACTGTGCACCTGTGCCTCAGGCTTTGGAGAGAGATGGGTCAGAGCTGAGTTACTCTTGTGGGGTGTGGAGCATGGGCTCAGGGCAGCCCTTGACTACTGCCAGAGGCCTCCGCCTTCGCCCTGTGAGGCCAATCAGCCAGATGGGCAGGCTCCCATACAGAGCTGCTCAGAAAATGAGGCGGCTCAAACCCAGCCACTGGTTGCCTGACTATATTTCCTGGAAACACATTCTGGCAGGCTTTCAATTGGGCGAAGAGGTGGCGGCAATCGGCGCGCCCTTCCTTTCAACGTGGGAGCCCCCGATGACCTGCCTCAGGCATTATTACTCACTGGCATCAGTCTAACAAAGCGGGTTTTGACACTTGGAGTAGCCTCAGTGGCACTCACACTCTCCGGAGAAGCGGCCTAGACATGACTCTCCCCTGGAGCTCAGTGGGGCAGCTGCGGGCTTCTGATTTGTTGGGCTGCAGCACTAGCGCCTTGCTGAGTGCCGACTGTGGACTCGCGAGCACAAAGGGGGTGGCACTGTTTGAGCCTATTTTTTTTTTTTAAGATTTTATTTATTTATTTGTCAGAGAGAGTGTGAGAGCACAAGCAGGGGGAGTTGCAGGCAGAGGGAGAAACAGGCTCCCCACGGAGCAAGGAGCCTGACCCGGGATCGATCCCCGGACCCTGGGATCATGACCTGAGCCAAAGGCAGACATTCAACTGACTGAGCCACCCAGCCGCCCCTGCTTAGGGCTGTTCTTGGCTCACCCCTCTGTGTACTTTTCTTTCTTATGTTGCAGAGTTGTTTTTATTCCCACTACAGCCAGAAACATACATAGAGATAAAAAATTTTTTTTTTCTGAGTTTAAAGGAAGAACGAAGAGCGTCACCTGGGGGAATTGTGAAAAAAATATCAAAGTAAAGCAGGTCTCATAACTCCTAAGTCTGAAGCAGTGCTTTAAGGACTGAAAATAGACCATGTGTATCTTCAAGTGACCCAGTTTCCTATGTCGTTTGTGTTTTAGTTCTGGAACTTTATATAAATGGAAGAAGAACTAAAGGAAGAACAAATGAACAAACGAAAGGAAGGAAGGAAGAAAAGGAAAGGAAAGAAAGTTAGTATGTGTATATATATATATATATATACTCATATGCCTAATAGAGTTATTGAAGGAATCAGGACCAACATATATTTCATGCAGAGTAAAAACTAAATATAAAAATCAGAGGATCTCAGACTATTTCTGCTTCATGTCTATATTATATTCATATGATATATGAGTTGGTAGAGTGAGATATGTAATATCTGAGATGGTAGAGTAAGGAAGGAAGCCCTACCAGATGGCTGCACCGTCTTCCAGAACAAATCTCTAGGATCTTTAACTCTTTAATGGGAAAAAGTCAAAATTTAGTCCTATACTTATTCCTTTCAAGCATGTTGGTCAAAGTTTTGATAGGCAGCTGAAAATTTTTCTAAAGAGGTTCTGCTTGACTAAGGATATTGACCATCCACCATTGGGTAACATTTACCTTAGTTGGATGAAAAACAGGTTTTAGCCCAATGGCTGAAGGCAATTGCATTCTTCAGGAACTATGAATTATTCTATGTGCAAGTGTGGTTCTAGGGAATGGAGAGGGAGCCTTCCCAAGTTGACTGTCAGGTAGATTCATAGACTGTTTACTCATCCAGGATTTTAGAAGTGATCAAACTACATAACTTTACTAAATAATGTGATCCTTAGTATTCTTAGTTTGTTTTCTCCATTCCACTCATTCTAGGATCTATTTTCTGGCCCTCTCTGCCCTGACCTGAGTCCTGGAAGCTGACCACCAAGGCTTATATCACGTAAGCTCCCATTCCAGCTGACCTCTTGGGTTTAGCCAATGGGAGACACCAATAGGAAAGTAGAGAGGGGAGGAGAGACATGATGTTTCCAAGTTTTGAGCTGTGACGTTGGCTTTGGGTCATTCTTTCA
>NW_024423319.1:103959117-104019812 GCF_017311325.1 Ursus maritimus | reverse complement strand
TTTTCTAGTTATTTTCTTTGAATGATATTATTTCAGTTTAACAATTTCTACCTCAAAATTCACATGTGTCTGGAGAGTGTTAAGTTCTCCATCATGTACATCCTCTGGGGTGCTAGTGAGGGAGAAGTGATTTTGGATCGAGGGACTTTTTGGGGGAAGGATACCCGCTGATGGGTGTCCTGTAAACTAGGGCTTTGGAGAGTCATAGATCATTATGAGGACAGGAAATGGAGGAAAAGGGGTGGCTTTGTATAAGGGCAGGGTGGGGGACGGAGGAAGGAAAGGCGATTCAGAAAGAAGGAAAAGCTTCCATGAAGAGTCCACTGTAGAGTCCACTGTGCACCTGTGCCTCAGGCTTTGGAGAGAGATGGGTCAGAGCTGAGTTACTCTTGTGGGGTGTGGAGCATGGGCTCAGGGCAGCCCTTGACTACTGCCAGAGGCCTCCGCCTTCGCCCTGTGAGGCCAATCAGCCAGATGGGCAGGCTCCCATACAGAGCTGCTCAGAAAATGAGGCGGCTCAAACCCAGCCACTGGTTGCCTGACTATATTTCCTGGAAACACATTCTGGCAGGCTTTCAATTGGGCGAAGAGGTGGCGGCAATCGGCGCGCCCTTCCTTTCAACGTGGGAGCCCCCGATGACCTGCCTCAGGCATTATTACTCACTGGCATCAGTCTAACAAAGCGGGTTTTGACACTTGGAGTAGCCTCAGTGGCACTCACACTCTCCGGAGAAGCGGCCTAGACATGACTCTCCCCTGGAGCTCAGTGGGGCAGCTGCGGGCTTCTGATTTGTTGGGCTGCAGCACTAGCGCCTTGCTGAGTGCCGACTGTGGACTCGCGAGCACAAAGGGGGTGGCACTGTTTGAGCCTATTTTTTTTTTTTAAGATTTTATTTATTTATTTGTCAGAGAGAGTGTGAGAGCACAAGCAGGGGGAGTTGCAGGCAGAGGGAGAAACAGGCTCCCCACGGAGCAAGGAGCCTGACCCGGGATCGATCCCCGGACCCTGGGATCATGACCTGAGCCAAAGGCAGACATTCAACTGACTGAGCCACCCAGCCGCCCCTGCTTAGGGCTGTTCTTGGCTCACCCCTCTGTGTACTTTTCTTTCTTATGTTGCAGAGTTGTTTTTATTCCCACTACAGCCAGAAACATACATAGAGATAAAAAATTTTTTTTTTCTGAGTTTAAAGGAAGAACGAAGAGCGTCACCTGGGGGAATTGTGAAAAAAATATCAAAGTAAAGCAGGTCTCATAACTCCTAAGTCTGAAGCAGTGCTTTAAGGACTGAAAATAGACCATGTGTATCTTCAAGTGACCCAGTTTCCTATGTCGTTTGTGTTTTAGTTCTGGAACTTTATATAAATGGAAGAAGAACTAAAGGAAGAACAAATGAACAAACGAAAGGAAGGAAGGAAGAAAAGGAAAGGAAAGAAAGTTAGTATGTGTATATATATATATATATATACTCATATGCCTAATAGAGTTATTGAAGGAATCAGGACCAACATATATTTCATGCAGAGTAAAAACTAAATATAAAAATCAGAGGATCTCAGACTATTTCTGCTTCATGTCTATATTATATTCATATGATATATGAGTTGGTAGAGTGAGATATGTAATATCTGAGATGGTAGAGTAAGGAAGGAAGCCCTACCAGATGGCTGCACACCGTCTTCCAGAACAAATCTCTAGGATCTTTAACTCTGTCAAAATTTAGTCCTATACTTATTCCTTTCAAGCATGTTGGTCAAAGTTTTGATAGGCAGCTGAAAATTTTTCTAAAGAGGTTCTGCTTGACTAAGGATATTGACCATCCACCATTGGGTAACATTTACCTTAGTTGGATGAAAAACAGGTTTTAGCCCAATGGCTGAAGGCAATTGCATTCTTCAGGAACTATGAATTATTCTATGTGCAAGTGTGGTTCTAGGGAATGGAGAGGGAGCCTTCCCAAGTTGACTGTCAGGTAGATTCATAGACTGTTTACTCATCCAGGATTTTAGAAGTGATCAAACTACATAACTTTACTAAATAATGTGATCCTTAGTATTCTTAGTTTGTTTTCTCCATTCCACTCATTCTAGGATCTATTTTCTGGCCCTCTCTGCCCTGACCTGAGTCCTGGAAGCTGACCACCAAGGCTTATATCACGTAAGCTCCCATTCCAGCTGACCTCTTGGGTTTAGCCAATGGGAGACACCAATAGGAAAGTAGAGAGGGGAGGAGAGACATGATGTTTCCAAGTTTTGAGCTGTGACGTTGGCTTTGGGTCATTCTTTCATGACCACAGTTCCTCAAGTAAAGTCCCTCCTTCACAGCATCAAATCTCACTAGGTCCCTCAGACACCATCACTTCTTCCTCTTGCACCTTTGGGATAAGGGTAGAAACAGCTTCACATGATTGTTAAAGTCTGGGTGTTCAAACAGTCTTATTGATTCCCCTCACCCTTTAATGCTTTTGGAAGTCTCTTGAGCTACCTGACTTGACATTTTTTCCTGTTGGGACCATGACAGATAGACATTCAAAGTAACTTGTTGAAGACCACAATGTAAATGAGTGGCAGATTTGGTAAAACTCCTCCCAGGACTCCTGAGTTTTTGGTCAGGTGCTCTATGTATGCGATATCCCTGCCTGTTTGTTCTCTTTTAGGAAGCTTTTGAAGGAAAGGCTTTGAGATGGAGCAGCCATAAAAGCATTTTATTTATTTATTTTTATTTAATATTTTTTATTATATTATGTTAGTCACCATACAGTACATCCCTAGTTTTTGATAGAAAGTTCCATGATTCATTACTTGCACCCAGTGCACCGTGCAATACGTGCCCTCCTCAACACCCATCACCAGCCCATCCCATTCCCCCAACCCCCTCCCCTCTGAAGCCCTCAGTTTGTTTCCCAGAGTCCATAGTCTCTCATGGTTCATTCCCCCTTCTGTTTACCCCCCCTTCTTCTTCCCTTTCTTCTCCTACCGCTCTTCCTACTTCTTATGTTCCGTAAATGAGTGAAACCATATGATAATTGTCTTTCTCTGCTTGACTTATTTCACTTAGCATTATCTCCTCCAGTCCCGTCCATGTTGCAGCAAATGTTGAGAAATCATTTTTTGATGGCTGAGTAATATTCCATTGTATATGTGGACCACATCTTAGTCCAGTCATCTGTTGAAGGGCATCTTGGCTTCTTCCACGATTTAACTATTGTGGACAATGCTGCTATGAACATTGGGGTGCATATGGCCCTTCTCTTCACTACATCTGTATCTTTAGGGTAAATACCCAGTAGTACAATTGCTGGATCATAGGTAGCTCAATTTTTAACTTTCTAAGGGACTTCCTCACTGTTTTCCAGAGTGGCTGTACCAACTTGCATTCCCACCAACAATGTAGGAGGGATCCCCTTTCTCCACATCCTCTCCAACAATTGTTGTTTCTTGCCTTGTCTATTTTTGCCATTCTGAATGACATAAGGTGGTATCTCAGTGTGGTTTTGATTTGAATTTCTCTGATGGCTAATGATTCTGAACATTTTTTCATGTGTCTGTTAGTCATTTGTATGTCTTCATTGGAAAAGTGTCTTTTCATATCTTCTGCCCATTTTTTGATTTGTTTATTTGTTTCTCACGTATTGAGTTTGAGAAGTTCTTTGTAGATCTTGGATACCAGTCCTTTATCTGTAGTGTCATTTGCAAATATCTTCTCCCATTCCGTGGGCTGCCTCTTAGTTTTTTTTGACTGTTTTCTTGGCTGTGCAGAAGCTTTTTATCTTGATGAAGTCTCATAAGTTCATTTTATCTTTTGTTTCTCTTGCCTTTGGAGATGTGTCATGAAAAAAGTTGTGGTGGCCGGTGTCGTAGAGGTTGCAGTCTATGCTCTCCTCTAGGATTTTGATGGATTCCTGTCTCACATCGAGGTCTTTCATCCATTTGGAGTTTATCTTTGTGTATGGTGTGAGAGAGTGGTCAAGTTTCATTCTTTTGCATGTAGCTGTCCAATTTTCCCAGCACTATTTATTGAAGAGACTGTCTTTTTCCCATCGGATGTTTTTTCCTGCTTTGTCAAAGATTAGTTGCCCAAAGAGCCGAGGGTCCATTTCTGGGTTCTGTATTCTGTTCCATTGGTCTATGTGTCTGTTTTTGTGCCAATACCATGCTGTCTTTGTGATCACAGCCATAAAGGCATTTTAAAAAAATCTGGACCGGCCTTGGGTAGGACTCCTGTCCATAGTACTAGAGCCTTGTGAGCAGGGTATGTTCTAGTGAGTCCTGTCTGCTCTAGCTCCAAGCTGCGTTGCAGATCTAGCCTGGATGTAAAAGAAGACAGTGTGGCCCAAGCAAGGATGGTGAAAACCGAAGGCAGATGCACTGGGATGAGAGACAAAGTGGTTTACTGCTGTAGAGGAATTCCTTGAGTTCTTTTTCCTACAGAAACTTTTTAAGTTTAAGGCACAGTTTACCTATGGTCAAATTCACTGGTGTGGTGTGTGTGAGTTGTGACTCTAGTCTGTGAGTTTGGACAAACACCTGCAGCCATATAACCTCCTTCACAACCGACATACAGAAACAGGCCCATCACTCCAAACACTTCCATCCAGCTGTCCATTTGGATTGAGCCCCTCCCTGCACCTGCAAGTCCTCTCTATCACTCGGCTGTTTTCTGTCCTTACAGTTTTGCCTTATCCAGAATGTAATTATAAATGGAATAATACAGTATGTGGCTTTTGAGTCTGGCTTCTTTCACTTAGGATAAGACTGATGAGAGCCATCCATGCTTTTACATATCTTGGTAGTTTGTTCCATTTTATTACTGACCTGTATTCCTCTCTATTTAGGTACCATATTCCCCATTTCCCAGGGAGGGAAATTTTAATTGTTTCCAGTTTGGGGATACTGTGAATAAAGCTGGTGTAAAGTAGTCATGCACAGGTTTTTGTGTGAACATAGATTTCCATTTCAACTGGGAGTGGGATGGCTGGGGTATATGATAAGTATATGCCTACCTTTATAAGACATTGCCAAACTGTTGCTCGTGATGTCTACCATTTTGCAGCGCCCTGTTGTGTTAACTTTTATTTTTAAAGAGTGGCAGGCATTAGAACCATAGATTAATATTTTCTTTTCTTTAAGATTTTATTTATTTATTTGACAGAGAGAGAGACAGCCAACGAGAGAGGGAACACAAGCAGGGGGAGTGGGAGAGGAAGAAGCAGGCTCCCAGCAGAGGAGCCTGATGTGGGGCTCGATCCCAGACTGCTGGGATCACGCCCTGAGCCGAAGGCAGACGCTTAACGACTGAGCCACCCAGGCGCCCCCAGATTAATATTTTCTTAAAATGTATTTAAAACAGGGGCACCTGGGTGGCTCAGTCGGTTAAGCAGCTGCCTTCGGCTCAGGTCCTGGTCCCAGGGTCCTGGGATCAGAGTCTGGCATTGGGCTCCCTGCTCAGCGGGGAGTCTGCTTCTCCCTCTGCCTTGGCCCCTCCTCCCCACTTGTTCTCTCTCTCTCTCTTTCAAATAAATAAATAAAATCTTATATATATATATATACATATATATATATATATTAAACAGAAATGATTTGAGAAAACAAGTTTTATATTTTCTTTATCTCACAATGCTTGGCAAATACCAAACGAGTTTTCCGAGCTTCATCTTACTAGGTTCTGCTCTTTCAAAAGACAAGTGCACGAGGTAAAGAGAACTTTTTGGGCCACCCGCACATGAGGCAAGCAAGGAGGAGGATGCCAAACAGTGGAGGAGCCTTCGAGATCGAGTCCCTGTTTTCCCACTTTCGGTGAAGGTGTCTTGATCGTTAGGGATACCCAGAACTTTGGGCTCTCCTTCCTCCTGGGGGAAATAGGAAAGACACAGCGTATGGAAGACAATGACGGCGGGACAAGGAATCTTGCCTTGTCATTCATCTGTGGCAGCGTTGTTAGGAGATTTCCAGGAGTCTGGGACGCAGTCGGTGCCCAACTAGTCTGTTTCTGAGTTTGAAGCGGCCTATTGATTTTGCTGTTGTCGAGCTCCGAGGCCAGAGAGATGGATAGCGCATGTTAACAACAAAGCACAACAGCCTCCCCTTCCCGCGACCTGCCGCTGCTGGCCGCGTAGGGGGTAGCTGCCTAGGAGATGTGAATGATTGATTTTTCACCTGGCACCCCAGCGCCAGCCATTTTCATCAGTCAGCAGGTGAGGACCCTCTGCAGCTTCTGACTGTCCCTGGCTCTGAGCATATGACAGCTTTGCTTAAGAAGGCCTGAGATGCAGTGACTGTTAATTGCTTGCACTTACGAAGGGAGTTTTCCTGGGCTCTCGTCCTCTCTGCTCAAATGCATTTGAAAGTCTCTATTACTGGGTTGCCTTTTCCCCCTTGAATTGGATTGGCTGGGGGCCTCTGGAGAGCTGTGATTTGTCATCTCTGTCATTGTTTTCAGCTCTCAGATGACTGGGGATTAGACAGCCGGCCAGGCCAGGGACGTGGTGTTGGAGGCCGTGGGCCCTGACTGCTGGGTCATTCTGAGTATCAAAAAGCCCTTGCTGTGTAACAGTAAATGTTCTCCTTGTGTTTCTAGCAAAATCAATCACATAGGTGTTCACTGAGATGAGGAACAGAAAAGTCTTCTTGCTTGTAGCTTTTTCTAAAGGGAATCATTTTAGGGCTTGGAAAGAGTTTCAGTGCTCTAAACTAGAAAAAAGGGGATTGGATTTTTTTTTAAATTTATGTTTATAGTAGTGATGCATTAGGAGTTATGCAAAGGTTAAAGTGTAACATTATAAAGATTAAAAAAAAATCCTCCGTGACCCTATGTATACACAGATTTAAAAAACAGGATTATTCTCTTTAAACAGTTTGGAAATCTACTGTTTTTCTTAACAGTATCTCATGACCCCCTTCTCCATGTCAGGTAATGGAGATATACATCATCATTTTTAAAAACAAAATAGTATTCCTTATATGGAGGAATCATCGTGTATTTAATCAATCTTCCATTTTCCCCATATTTTAATAAGTATTATAAACAATGCAATAATAATTTTCTTTAACCTGTATCTTCATGTGCTTGTCTGATGATATCTTTGGGAAAGTTATTAGAAGTAAAATTGCTGGATCAAATTGTATGCATATTTGCGTGGTTGAATGGTTTATCTATATCAAAATGATCCTCCGGGAATATTTTATCACTTGGCCTTCCTACCAGCAAGAAGATAATATCCAAGGGTATTATCATTCTTTTTGTCTTTGCTAAACTGGCCGGGAGACAAATGGTATCTCATTAGAGTTCTCATGATTCCTAGTAAGGATGAATGTTTTTCATATTTTATAGGCCATTTACATTTCCCTTTTGTGAACTGTTTGTTCATAGCCCTTGTCCATAGAAGATGGTATATTTTTCTGTTTTTTTTTTATTTGCAAGAGTTCTTAACGTATCAATGATATTAAGCCTTTGTTGTATTTATTTTGCTTATGTTTTCTAGGTTTTCTGTGGAGCTTAGAAATTTAGAATTTAGACCCCGAAGCCAATACTGTTTGGGTTCAAATACTGGCTATGTTACTTACCACTTGATCTTATACAACCATTCTGTGCCTTAGTTTGCTCACCCCAAAATAGGGAAAATAATAGTATCTACCTCATAGGGCTGTTAAGATCAAATGAACTAAAATATGCAAAGTACTTAGAATGGTACTTGGTTTAGTAAGCACTGTCAGTACTTATTCTTTTTATTATTTTTTAATGTGATATATTTCTTTGTTATACAAGTCTCTTAAATTTGTGTGTATTCAAAATGATCAATCTTTCCATCTATGGTTTCTGCCCGTGGGTCATGCTTAAAAAGATCTTCATCTAAATATCATTAAAAAAAAAAAAGCTTCACCCATATTTCCTGTTGGTACACCTTTTAACATTCAGATCTTGAATCCATTTGACAGAAAAAACTCTAGCACTTCCTTTTGTGGCATTGTGTATTGTCAAAGCTGAATTTATAATCATCTTGGATATGACTTATGGTGATGACTGTTGAGTATAATTCCTAACGCAGCATTTTGTTCAGGGGGATTATTAATGTATTTGACAATCACAATAAAGCATGTACCACAGTGTCTCTCTGTGGAAAAATTTGAGTTCAGTGCAGCTGACAGATTTAGGTGTGCAATTCTAGAGAATTTCATTTCAGCAGTGTCATTTTTCATTAGGTTTAAATGACAGAAAAGTAGATATTTGAGCCTGGATCAGAGTGTAGGATGAGAAGTATGGCCACAGTGTTTTGCAGTTTATGCTATCGAAGAGTGGAATCTGTTGTCCCACACCTTGAATCTGAGTTGGCCATGTCCCAGAGCCTTTCTTTGTCCTCGTGAGCACTGCCCTGGGATCACTGTTCCATGACGAAGTCCTGGATGAAGGACCCAGTGAAGAGAGAGGCCCAACTATGCTGTCAGTCCCAGCTGAGCACAGTCCCAGCCATCTGCCAGCCAAATACAGTTGCATGACTGAGTCCAGGAGAGATACCAGAAGAACTACATAGTCAATCTGCAGAATTGTGAGACATAATAAATTGTTGTTTTAAGCCTCTGAGGTTATAAGGCGGTTGGTTTCCAGTAATAAATTGAGTGTGTGATTCTAGAAGTTTTCCATTTCAGCTGTGAGACATTTGTTTCAGTTCAGACTGCTATAACGGGACTACCATAGCCTGGGTGGCTTAAATAACAAACATTTGTTTCTCACAGTTCTAGAGGCTGGGAAGTCTAAGATCAAGGCACTGGCAGATTTAGTATTTGGTAAGAACCTGCTTCCAGATTCATAGACGGCCAGATTCACACCTGTCGTCATGGTAGAAGACTCAAGGGAACTCTCTGGGGTCTCTTTCCGTAAGGGCAGTAGTGACCTCTGGAACTTCCTAAAGGCCCACCCCCAGTGCCATTACACTGGGATTAGGTTTCAACATAGGAATTTTGAGAAGACACAAATATTCAGTCCATAGCAAAATTTTCACCAAGAGTTTGTGGCAGACAAACTATGGAAAGAGCCGAGATGTCCATCAACAGATGAATGGATAAGGAAGATGTGGTATATATATACAATGGAATATTACTCAGCCATCAGAAAGGATGAATACTTACTATTTACACTGATGTGGATGGAACTGGAGGGTACTATGCTGAGTGAATTAAGTCAATCACAGAAAAACAATTATCATATGGTTTCATTCATATGTGAACTATAAGAAACAGCACAGAGGATCATAGGGGAAGGGAGGGAAAACTGAGTGGGAAGTCATCAGAGAGGAAGACAAACCAATGAGGGATTCTTAAGTACAGGAAACAAACTGAAGGTTGCTGGAGGGAAGGTGGGGGGGAATGGGGTAACTGGATGATGGGCATTAAGGGGGGCACGTGACGTGATGAGCACTGGGTGTTGTACGCAACTGATGAATTACTGAACTCTACATCTGAAACTAATGATGTACTACATGTTGGCTAATTGAATTTAAATAAAAATAAAGGAAAGAGTTTGTGGTGGAAGAGAAATCTGAGGCTTTAACAAAATTCTCGTTGCCTCTAATTGCCAATCAGAATCTGTCTTCTTTTAAAATTGTCTGTCCTCAATTTTTGGGGGGCTGGATTTTGGAGGAAGAGTACAAGGGTGCTATTAGAACCAAGCTAATGTTTATGGAGCGCTCCTTGGACTAGCCACACCCTTACTACATCTATAAGCTGCTCGTTGTGATTTTCTTATGTCGGGCTCTTCCTAAGTGTCAGGTAGTGTTCCCATTCAAAATTCCTAGACCCGTTGTCTCTGAGGTTCTGAAATTGCCCTATGATTTGGGGTTCGAATCAAGAAACCTTTGCAACACAGTGCAGCATTTTTGTGGAGTAGGCATAAATCGTGTAAAACATAGGTAAACCAGTTTGCCTTTCGGAGTTTCAGTGTTCTCAACTGTAAAGTGAAGTGCGTGAATCTTATGAACCATAAATTCCTTTCCAATTCAAAACATCTATGATTCTCCTGCCCATTACATTTCTCCTGAGAGTTTTACAGGAGTGAAAAATATTGTTTAATGCTACTTGAACCTTGTAACTTTAAAAATGCCTTATTCATTAGAGCTTTTATATATTGCTTTTAATGTCTAATTTCTGGCCTTTGTCATTTTTTCCCTATGCTTTAGGCCAAATAAACTCAAATTATGATATGATATTCACTGATAAATTCCTCACTTTTACCAATAGAATCTGTACATCGTGTCCTTTACACTTTAAAATGATTAAACTAGAGGGCAGCCTGGATTTAAGAGGGTGTGTAACAGTCAACCACCAGACTTGTGGCTCTAAACCAATGGGATTGTTTCTCGCGGTGCTGTGGATCATGTGGCCGGCCCTTTTGGTCTGGGCCAGCATGGCCAGGGCTATATGGTTTAGTCTGGCCTTGTTCTCAGGTCTGCTGATTGGCTTGAGGGCATCTAGGGTAACAGGATTAACTTGGGCACATGTCATCATCCAGCAGACTTGCTTGGCTTTGTTCACAGGTGGTGTTTTCAGGTCTCCCAAGGAGCAAGCTTCAGTGCACAAGTACTTTTCAAGTCTTAGCTTCCGTCATATTTGCCCGTGTCTCATTGACCAAAGCAGATCACATGGCCAGGCTCAGATTTCAAGGGGCGGGGGAATAGATTGCACCTCTCGTTGAAGAGAACTGCACAGTCCTGGTGCAAAAGAGAATAGATGCAGAAATGGAAAGAATTTGTGGCCGGTTTTGCGATCTGCCACAGTGTCTGAGATTATATACTCGGCTCTTGACCATTGCTGTATCATCTCTCACTGAGCAGTAAATATATCTTAATCTCCTGAACAGAATTCCCTTGGAAAAGCCAGTTCATTCCTTTTTATGAGATTGATAATAACCTGTATTTTACTTCAAACATATTATAAGCTAATTTTAGAAAATTTACAAAATGAAGACAAGCATGAAGAAGAGAGTAAAAATAACGTCTAATTCTACCATCCAGAGATAACTATTGTTATTCTTTTACTTGTGTCAGGATCTAACGTTAGAAAGATTAAGAAATATGCTGTTAGTATATATCTTAGTATTGTGGTTACATAAAATGCTACGTCTACATAATAAAATGTACTCATAAGCCCTATAGGTCCATTATTTGAAAATACTTTGGCGATTTTTCTCTAGAACTTGGTTATAGCGAGTCTTATATTAGTTAGGGTATAGGGTAAACAAAAAGATCTCAAAAATACTGTGGGTTAAATAAGGCATATAAGATAGATGGATAAGGTGCCTACTTCTGTCTCAGGTAAAAGTTCAAAGGTGGATAGGTAGTTCAGGTTGGGTAAACATTTCTGCTCTACCCGGTCATTCAGTGACCCAGGCTAGTGGGTCAACTTTGTCATCTTCATTATGTGGCTTCTAGATCTTAGTTGAGGGTGGCAGCTGTAGTTGTGGCTGTTTCTCAGATAGCAAGAAGGGAGAAGGAAGTTCCTGGAAACATCTTCATCTCTGAGATGATCTGAAAGTTGCTCATGACTTTCTCTCACATCCCATCAGCCTAAAGTTAGACAGCCACACCTAACTGAAAGGGTGGTGGTGTACCAGAAAAGGCTTGGGGAATTTATTACCAAGAGAAAGAGAAAATGGATATTGAGGGGCAGTTAGTAATTTCTGTTATGTTAACCAAACCGTACATATCTAGACTACATTTCCTCCTTAAGCATGAAGCCCTAATGTGGTGGATATCTTTTGCTTTGTTCTGCCCTGTGTCCTTTCCTCTCTGTTGGGGGTAATAGCACTCCAGTTTTCCTTTGGAAAAGTCTCAGACCATGAACTTTGCATTGGGCCAATATGCCCCTCCTTGCTACACTTCCCCTCACTGCATGGGTGGGTATGTGAACTTGTACTGATTGGTGGAACTCAAACCTGGGTGATTTTTAGGACATAGTGAGAAGACGAAGCTTTTTTTTTTTTTTTTCTCTTCTGCTGGGGCAATTGAGTTGTTGGGATGAAACACAGGAAAGACCCTACTGAGAGAAATAGAGCTATAGAATGGAGAGATGGAGAGAAATGGTATCTGGAAGACATCGTTTGAGTCCCTGGTTCAGACCGTTCCTGAAGCTGGAATCTCCCTGGACTTTTAATTACACAATTCAAAGATCCCATTTATTTTTGTTATCTTGTGTTATACTTCTGTCAATCACAACTGAAAGAATTCTGATTAATCCACCACCATAATCCTTACTAAACTTCATTTCCTTTAGGTCTCATTGGTTTTCCATCTAGGAGTGTTTGAATTCAAATTCTGTCATCTAAGGTCAAGACTGTTCCCCAACGTGGTCTCACTGCCAAATTTATTTTTGAGTCTTTCCCTATCTTCATGTCTTTGGTGGAATGATAGCACAGGTTCTGGTATTGGGCCTTAGGGCCATGAATGGTTACTAATTTCTCTCCTCCTCTCAATTCTTCTGTTTCTCTTTAACCTTTTGTCCACTTAATACACAAATAGAGAACGGAGGATCAGAATTGGGGAGGGCAGAGGGAAAATCATGGTGGCAGAGGAAGAATTATTTTGAGCTATTAACTTACCTTTGTTCCAACACTTGAATTGCAGTGATTGGGTGGTAGAATTGGTCCAAAGAGTCACAGCAAATTGAAAATTGTCAGTAAAAGTGATGCTGCCAGTATTGTGAATGGCATTGAATAGGATGCTTAAAGGGAGGCCAGTGGCATCCAGCAGAGACCAAGCCATTTGAGCGTCATTAAATTCATTATATGGCTTTTTGTGTTGCTTTCACTTGTATTCCATCTGCTAACAGTTTGGGGGTTAAGGCCAGACATTTCCCTATGCCTAGATTTCATTTTGTAATGTACCTACTACCAGTACCATGACATACAGACACGCTGTTGTTGTATTACTGAGCCATCCGAACAAATCACTGTAATATCTCCTGTGCCTTCCTCCCATTGTGGTAGCTGATGTTGAGGCTCTGATGGAAGATTATTTATGGAAAGACAGAACATGACACCTAATTAAGGGAATACTGGAGTAAGTTATTCCCTTTCCTCTTCCTAAAGTATATGGAACTTAATCTCTGTTACATGCTCATACAAAAGGAATATTCCCTGGGGTGGGAAGGCCAGTTAGATACATGCTCTTGATTTCAGTCTTCTGATGGGAAATCTCATAAATGAATAAAAAATTATTATTGTTTCCTAAAAATGGAAGGCATGGCGGTGAAGCTCCCAGGTTATAAAATTACTGTATTCATGTTATGTACTACACATCCCTTATGAACTGTGTCCATTTCCGGCCCCATGACCTACTCTTGGCTGCCTCCAACAATACCCTTGGATTGGGTGGTAAGAAGGGCAGGGAGGGGGGCGACATAGATAATGAACATTTCCTTTAGACAGGCTAACGCCCTCGGACTCTATTATTTGACGTGCACCAGTAGAGCTCCCTGTGGCAATATTTTGAATAGACTTGAAACTTCATCTTTATGAATCATTTTGACCAGTGTGGGTGAATTTCAGCACTATATGACCATATTACAGTCTTATTTTAAAAAGACGTTTCTCCTCATCCCCACAGCAGATCTCTTAGCTGACTTTTTGTTATTTTCCCTTGTTATTGTGTCTCGGCAGGAACCATATTGGAGAAAATCAGCAGATCAACAGAATGCTGCCGGTGTGCTGGGGCTTTTGTTTGTGCCCGTGTGCCAGTGTAAACATGGACAGCATTTCATTCACCCCACCAGTGCTCATTATAGGAAGCCATTTCCGCAGCATGCTATCCCACAATACTGAGGAAAAGTTGAGTCCACTATTACTTGAATGAAACTGAGAAGAAAAGAACCCATTCTTAGTAGAGAGGAAATGTGTTCATGCTCGAACTGAAGGAAATCACCACAAATAGGCCATCTAGATGTATGTATGTATGTACAGATAGATAGATATAGATATATATTTTGTGTGTGTGTGTATATATATTTGTATCTATCTATATCTATCTATCTATCTATCTATCTATCTATCTATCTATCTATCTATCTATCATCTTGTCCTTGTTAAACCCAAGCAGACCTATTCATTGGACTATAATATGCGCTCAGTCTTTGGTTATTTTTTTCTGCATTTCTCTTGATTATTTTCTGTGGATTTCCTTTTAATATAGTTTTTTTTGCTATGAGATTTTTTTTAGAGCTAAAAGAACTCATTAGCATTCTCCAAGGCCTTAAATGTACATGAGCATCCCGTTGTCATCTCGTTTGCACATGTTATTCCTAGTGGCCCTAAAGAAATCCAATAGGAGGAAGATGAATAATGTGATTGAAGAAACAACTCTCTCCTCCCATTTGGAGATGATAATGTTTTCTTAAAATGCCCATTTGTTTTTTTGAAAATGACTTTTATAGGTTAACCCACATATAGCTGTTTTCTTGTTGCCACTCAGCCAGTGGGGATCACAGCAGGTGGGAGATCCTTTGAGTTATTCAGTCAGAACCTTCAATATTTGATACAATTATAACTCACGAAAGGGAAGACTGATGTGGTTTAAATCTACTTGTGGTTGGGTGTGAGTGAGATCTGTGTTCGAAAGCTCATAGTGCTAAGAATAGTCTGGGTAGAAGGTAACTACATCTTTTTCTGGAAAATAATGGCTATTATCTTTGCAATGATGATGTTCTCCTTTAGAGATACCATCTGAAATTGACATTCTTACTATATATGCAGCTCAACAAACTTTTATTGTGAATATACTATGCTCTAGCACTGAAATGGGCTTTATAAATATTTATAAAATTTTTTATTCTCCTTAACAATCTTGTATCTTGTTGTCCCCATTTTATAGAGGAAAAAAGTCCCTGAGGCTTGGAGAAATTAAATAAGTTAGCATCACAAGCTGGTAAGTGACAAACCAGAATTTGGACCCATATGTACCAAATATTAAAACCTATTTTTTTCATCATCAAATTGCCTCTCTAACTCTACAAAATATGCATTATTCCCAGAGAGAAGCTATTCATTTTGGCAGTGGCTCAAATATCCATTTTAGTGGAAAATATTCTGTGGGAGTCAAAGGAAGGTAAGAGAAACATAAGCCACTCTGCCATTGGTATTCTGCAGAGTTTCTCTGTTGATTTCACTCCCATTTTAGAATATTGCATTTAATTACCTGTCAAACATATATCTTAACTTTCTGGAGGCAGGAGGGTCAGCCCAATTAGTGTTGTTATTTTTCCATTTAGTTTTCTGAATATACCTAATGCATTTTAAATCTGTCCTCAACAATAACAATTTCAAGCAGAGAGCTTCTTTAGAGTACATCTTTTAACGCTGAGAATCTTGAAGTAAATTAAACTTAATTTTGTAACCAAATTATAGAATCGCTAAGAACATCCAAAGTTGGGATGTTTTGATCCTCTTTGTTTATCTTTTAGGGTAAGTAAATATACTTTCCAAACTCCTTAGACCATGTGCTTCCTTAGTAGAGCCTGGAGATACCTTTTTCCCCCCTAGAAATTGAGCAAGTCCAAGAGCTTTGTAATTTTCTTTTTCAAAGTTGAAATCTTTATTCTATGGGCTGCTTCCCTCTGGCTCTGTCCTTGTATCCCTATGTCATGCTCTCATGAAAGAGGAGCCTCTTGCTTCTATTCTTGAAGGTCATTGGAGAAGGAAGGAAGACTCCCAGTTTAGTTGGCTAGAACATAATGTTGATGAGGCCAAGGCAATATGATTATGTTAGGAACCAGTTAAGATTTTTGGCTCAGTTAGCAGAAATCGTTTCCAACTGGAACATTCAGACTTCTAATAAGTGTGACCCTTACCGTGGTATCTAGATTCCACCAAGGAGAAAGATCTCATTAGATATTAGCTGTCTATACTAGGGACACTATGCAGTTTACAAGCTTATATACAACTTATTTGATGATTTCATTATTTCATGCTTTTTTTAATGAGGGTTTTTGCTTTATCTCTGAAAAATTATGAACCTCTTATCTGCTGAATATGTTAAATACTCTCTTCAAACACTCCCAAACCAAATGTCGGTTACTTCAGTGAATTTTTTGAATAAGTCCTGGGAATTGGTCCAGACACGTGGTCCCATTTACCATCCTATTAATTACTGCCCTGGAATCTAACGGATTTTCTGAAATATGAATTCAATTTCCTATGGATTTGACATCACGTTGGAATTTTTAATGCAAAAGTTTTTCTGACATTTAAGCTCCTTGTCTGTGGTTGGGATAAGTTCAGTTTCACTCCTGAAATTCATAATGTCAACATGATATTATACAGTACTTTATAGGTTCCAAAAGTGTGTTCAAGGTTACGATCTCATTTGACTATCAAAACAACCTTGTGAGGTCAGTGGAGCAGATACTTTTCAATTCTTTTTATGTATGTGGAAACTGAGAAGTTAGTATGTAGAGACTTGCTTAGTGCTTAAACATAATCTTCTGACAATTCATCCACTGTTTGTCTGCTTGTCAGGACAGTTTGACAAATCCTTCTTGTAAGTTATGTTCCTAGTGGTTGTGTTAGGGATGCTGTTATCAAATTTCAGATGAAATATAATAAACTTATTTCATTGGTGTCTTATTATAGCCTTCATCTGATGTCAGATTCATAGAGGAGTGAGGATTTATTTTTTGAATACTTTAAAGATCATTGTTTTCAAGAACATTGTGCATAGTATTTTCCTGGTTCAAAGTTCTGAAGTTCTTTTGGTAGACCTTGATCTCTTAAGTATTTGATGTATAAATTGTTTATTGGCCTGTAAACTACTACTGTGATAGTAACAAGCAAGTTAACAAGGGCTTGGGGCTTTGTGTATAACATGGACTTCATGAAACTAGTTTAACATAATGTCTTCAAATCTGTTTGAATAGTAAAACTTGGTCCAGAATAGCCACTCAGAAGTCATAATGAGTCATTGGTAAAAACGTTCAATATGGGGAAAGCCCCCAACATAAACTAATTTATGCTGACCAAAATATATATATATATATATATGGCCAAAGGCATTAAACATTTAAGAAGTAACTTTCAGGGCACCTGGGTGGCTCAGTACTTAAGCATTGGATTCCATTTTGGCTCAGGTCATGATCTCGGTGTCATGAGATCGAGCGCCACATCAGGCTCCACACTCAGCATGGAGTCTGCTTGAGATTCTGTCCCCCTCTGCCCCTCCCCCTGCTTGCACATGCCTGTGCACTCTCTCTCTCTCTCAAATAAATAAATCTTTAAAAAAAGTAACTTTCAACATCTGCTATGTATATTACACTGAGGAGGATATAAAGAAGCATGATTTAGTAACAACAAGAGCTTAGGATCTAGTTATATACCTCCATGCAAATCATTGAAAAATAATGCAGTAGTCCTCAGTTGGTGTTTATCTCTTGCTGGCTTGAAGAAAATTGCTCCAGGCAATGGCAAGGGGCCTCAAGGATTCTCTTTTCTTGAAATGTACGTTCATTTTTTATTGTGGTCAAATATACGTAAGATTTACCCCTTTTAGGTGTACAATTCAGTGGCATAAATACATTTACACTGTTGTGCAACTGTCTCCACTATCCATTTCTAGAACTTTTTATCCTCCCAAACAGAAAATCCTTTTTTTTCCAAACAGAAACTCTTTACCCATTAAACAACAGCTTCTCATTCCCCCTCCATCCAGCTCCTGGTAAACTGTTCTAGTTTCTGTCTCCATGAATTTGTTCTAGGCATTCCATGCAAGTGAAACCATACAGGAATTGTCCTTTTTGTGTCTGGCTGATTTTACTTAGCATAACGTTTTCAAGGTTCATCCATGTTATCAGAATTTCATTCATTTTTAAGGCTGTGTAAAATTCCGTTGTGATTATATACTACATTTTGTTTAGCTGTTCATCTGTTCATGAAAAATATATGTTTTGGGACATCCCTTCTCTGCTTCCCCTTTCTTGAGCAGCGGCTGCCTGAGATTACCCCATCATTGTTCATTATGATAGGCTCAATCCTGGACAAGAGTGAAGGGGAGGGAGCATTGTCCAGATCTCACAAATAGAAGTACAGGATGCTGACTCAAAGTTTAATTTCAGATAAACAACAAATACTTTTTTTATTTTTTTAAAGATTTTATTTATTTATTTTAGAGAGGGAGAGAGCGTGAGCAGGGGGAGCGGCAGAGAGAGAGAGAGAGAGAGGAAGAGAGAGAATCTCAAACAGACTCCCTGCTGAGTGCGGAGCTCAACGCAGGGCTTCCTCTCACGACACCTGAGCCAAAATCAAGAGTTGGTCACTTAACTGACTGAGCCACCTAGGTGCCCCAACAAATACTTTTTTAGTATAAGAATGTTGCACGGAGTATTCAAGATATACTTTTACTGGGGCGCCTGGGTAGCGCAGTCGTTAAGCGGCTGCCTTCGGCTCAGGGTGTGATCCCGGCGTTCTGGGATCGAGCCCCACATCAGGCTCCTCTGCTGGGAGCCTGCTTCTTCCTCTCCAACTCCCCCTGCTTGTGTTCCCTCTCTCACTGGCTGTCTCTCTGTCAAATAAATAAATAAAATCTCAAAAAAAAGATATACTTTTACTTAAATAGTAGTTGTTTATCTGAAATTTAAATTTAACTGGGTGTCCTGTATTTTATCTGGTAACCTGCCCATTTCTTCAAACATTCCCCTCAGAGAGCTAGCCCTGGTACCCTTCCCTATGCTCTGCCCTATTGATTGACCAGTGTCTGGAGAGTTCCCCATTCTCCACCTCTAGGCTCCAAGGCTGACTTATACTTGGGAGTTTGAGCCTGAGGAGACATAGGTATGGTGGGAACAGAGATCTTAATCCCTCTGTGCCACAAGGGCTATGTTCCTGGCAATGCATTGTCTACCCGTTATCCAGTTCCAAAGCCATTTCTACATTTTTAGGTATTTGTTACAGAAGTATCCTACTTGTCAGTACCAAAATCCATGTTTGTTTGCTAGGACTGCCATAACAAATACCACAGAATGAGTGGATTAAACAACAGAAATTTATTTTCTCATAGTCCTGGAAGCTAGAAGCCTGAGATTAAAATGTCAGTATGGTTGGTTTCTCCTGAGGTCTTTCTCCTTGGCTTGAAGATGGCTGTCTTACCCTGTGTCTTCACATGGTCTCTCCTGTGTTTGTGTCTGTGTCCTAATCTCTTCATATAAGGACACCAGTCAAATTGGATTAGAGCCCACCCTAATGACCTCATTTAACCTTAATTACCTCTTTAAAGGTCCTGTTCCCAAATACAGTTACATTCTGAGGTATAGGGGTACTAAAGGTTAGGACTTCAACATAGGAATTTTGAGGAGGCACAATTTAGCCCATAACAGTTACCTGTAAATAACATTTTATTTCTAACATATATTTTGAGGCATTAATTTTTAGTTGTGAAATAAAACACTTTGCTCTTTAAAAAAACCTCAAGGTGTCAGCAAACATGTAGGTAATGTTTTTTATGTGGGAATGAGTATAAAAATGTGATGAAACCATATTTTATATCTGGTTCTAGAACTGGATTAATTAGATGTATGAGTTAGCTATTGCCACAATGATGCTGTCTAACAAATACCTCAAACCTCAGTGGCTTAAAACAACCATTTATTATTGCTCACACATCTGTTTACTAGCCGAGGGCCTGCTGACCTATGCTTGGCTTGGCTGGGCTTGACTCAGACTGCCAGTTAAATCCAGGTTTCCACATGTCTCTCATCTTTCTTGGGCCAGTGGGTTAGCTGGGGCATGCTCTTATGGATATGGCAGAAGTGCAAGAGAAATGAGCCAAAATACACAATGTCTCTTAATGTCTGAAGTCTTAACAGACATAGTCACTTCTATCCTTATTCCATTGGTGAAACCAAGGTCATGCCAACAGTAATGACCTGGGGAAACTTGCTGTGCCTCCAGGGGGAGGGACTGTTGAGCAGCTTGGCCAGGGTGTATAGATATAGGGAGGAGTGAAATTTAGGACCAATAATGCAATATGTCACTTGCTGAAGTAATGGGGTTTACAGAGAGTATCTAAGACTCTTCACTTTAAGATCTTTCCTAAGTAGAAGTGAGACCACTTCCAATGCACAAGATGTAGGCTTAATATGACCTGGTGGTTAATGTTGTTGGAGAGTGTGTGGGCCATTGTCACAAATATCCAGGAACCCGTACCTGCTCTGTCCTAATACAGGCTTACCCAAGGAGATCTCTTCTTCTAGACACTCCCTTTCCTAGCTGGATTGGCTCTCTCCTCTTCCTAACTTCTTTTTTTTTTTTTTAAAGATTTTATTTATTTATTTGACAGAGATAGAAACAGCCAGCGAGAGAGGGAACACAAGCAGGGGGAGTGGGAGAAGAAGAAGCAGCCTCATAGTGGAGAAGCCTGATGTGGGGCTCGATCCCATAACGCTGGGATCACGCCCTGAGCCGAAGGCAGACGCTTAACCGCTGTGCCACCCAGGCGCCCCTCTCCTCTTCCTAACTTCTAACCCTTTTTTCTTTTCCACTGCTGTGAGACTCTTTCACATGTGTTAATTAGCTGGTATACTGGCTGAAATGAAGGGTACATTTGGGGCACTAAAGCTGGGTAAATGGTTTGGGGCCAAACTGTAGAAAAGGCAAAGGGATTTGGAATTTCACTATGCTAAGGGAGCCCCTGAAATGTGTTTCTTTTTTTTTTTTTTTTAAAGATTTTATTTATTTATTCGACAGAGATAGAGACAGCCAGCGAGAGAGGGGAGTGGGAGAGGAAGAAGCAGGCTCATAGCAGAGGAGCCTGATGTGGGGCTCGATCCCGTAACGCTGGGATCACGCCCTGAGCCGAAGGCAGACGCTTAACCGCTGTGCCACCCAGGCGCCCCCTGAAATGTGTTTCTTATGGAACTTAAGGTATTTGGGGGGAAATTAAGTAAAAACTTTACTTAAGGTACTAAATTATCTTTTGTAAGCTAATTAAAGTTAATAAAATATAAAACCAAAGAAATCTTTCACAACATTTAAGAAGTTAGTAAATATTGTTTAATTTTAATATTTAAGATTCTGTATATTCCCATGGTTCAAATTCAGAACAGCATAAAAAAGTACCCCTTCAGAAGCTGTGTTCCCATCACCGTCTTTGTCATCCCTGCTTCCCACCTTGCTTCTGTGAATGCCCATTTACTTTGGTTTATTTGCTCTTCCAGTGTTTATGCTGATATAAATACATATTTTTCTCCTTTCTCACACAGAAGGTAGTATGCTACATGTACTGTTCTGGATCGTTTTCATTATAGTATATTGTGGGAATCTTTCTGAATCGGTACATAGAGAGCTTCCTGACTGCATCAGCGCTTACTGTGTGAGTGTCCTACAGTGTGTTAGTCAGCACCCTCTTGTTGGACACTTGGCTTGTTTCTAGTCTCTTGGTATTACAAACAATGTTACAAGAAAATAACCCATACACACATTATTTCTTCTATAGGCAGATACACCTATAGGTTGAATTCTTGGAAGTGGGCTTGCTAGGCTTGAGGGCAAATTTATTTGTAATTTTGATCGACATTGCCAAATCTTTCTTCATAGGAGTTTTATCATTTTGCCCTCTAACCGGTCATGTAGAAATTACTTTCACAGTCTCCCCAGCAGACTGTGTCTGCTGTCAAGTTTTTGGATCTTATGAGTAAGATTGGGCTTATTAGCACATGTTTAAGGGTCTTGTGTTTTCATCTGTGACTGGGTATGTTTTGTGTCCATTTTTCTATTGGGATGTTGATCTTTTCCATCTCAATTTCTAGAAGATTTTTTTTTAAAACTTAAAAAGGAGATTAGTACTTAATGCCATGTCTCAAATAAATTCCCTCATATTATTTGTCTTTTGACTTGGTTTACATATTTTTTTCCATGAAAAGAATTAACTTTTATGTCTTTGACTTTTATCTTTTCTTTTAGGCTTTAGGACTTTAAGTCATAGCTAGAAAGGCCTTTACCATGCCGCAGTTATCAGACAACTCTCTTACGTATCCTTCTAGCACTTTAATGCTTTCAAAGCTGATTGGTCAAACATTTGATACATTTGGAGTTTATTTTGATGTGGAGTGTGAAATGTAGATCCAAGAGCTTTTCACGTGGTGTCGTGTAGTGCCAGTTCCTCTTCATTCTTCTTCTTTTCTCAAGTTTTTCTAGTTATTTTTCTACGTAGACTTTTTTTTTTTTAAGATTTTATTTATTTATGTGACAGAGAGACAGCCAGCGAGAGAGGGAACACAAGCAGGGGGAGTGGGAGAGGAAGAAGCAGGCTCCCAGCGGAGGAGCCTGATGTGGGACTCGATCCCACAACGCCGGGATCACGCCCTGAGCCGAAGGCAGACACCTAACGACTGCACCACCCAGGCGCCCCTTTTCCACGTAGACTTTTAAATCAGCTTGTCTCCTATAAAAAATCTATCAGTGTTTTTATGAGGATTATGTTCAATTTTAACTAATTTAGGGTAATTAATGCAGTTATGATGCTGAGTTTTCCTTTCTAAGGGTCTGTCTTTCCATTTTTCAAGTCTACTTTGGTGTCCTTTCTGATTATTTCATAGTCTTTCTCGTATAGGTTTTGTCCATTTCTTGGTAAGTTTATTCCCAGGCGTTTTATCTTCCTTGCTGCTCTTGTATAGAGGGTCTTTTTCCCTGATGTTGGCTTATGGTTATTGTTTGAGTGTGGGATGACTGTTGGTTTCTGTGTATTAATTTTATATCCCACTTTCCTTCTGTTTGTTTTCCAGTTGATTTTCTTAGGTTATCCAGGGATATAATTATATGAGCTGCAAATGGGGATAGTTTTGCCTTTCTTTTCCAATAGTTATATCTCAAATTTCTTTCTACTGTTTAATTTCATTGTTAAAAACCTAAGTAAAATCGATGAGCTAATTTTAATCTCTGTCAATATGATCATGCCTAGACTTAAATTATGTTTTAAAAGCTACCAATTTCATATCTTATTCATATCATAGCAAGGTTCCAAATGACAGCATTCTTAAGTCCCTTCAACTTACATGCTAGACTTGGAGGTCTGCCTAGGATACTTGGGGCTTGGGCAGGCAGGTGGGTAGAGGGCCCTCAAGGCGGATGGGTGTCAGAGGCACTGACTGGATGCAGAGATGACTCTGTAGCTATTCGTGGGCTGGTAAGGCACAGGTAGCGTTACAGTGCTATTAGAATCATGTTTCACGCTTTGACTTACTCCTGATGTTCGCATTTTCCTAAGTGTAATTTCACCCTCTTTCCTCCTTTTTGCCCTCCTGCCTGCCCTCTGCCTCCTTGTCCTTCCCTTCTTCCCTATTTTGAAATTAGCAAAGTTAAAGGAGGTTTTCTGACATTCCGAGTGGATTTAAATCTTATGCCATCTTGAAGATTATTTGAAGTAGGGGGGTGGTGCCAAGAAGATAATGGGGGAAATGTTTTTAAAACTACCCATCTGGGCAGCTCGGTTACGTAGGAGGTACGGTGGTGTGTGAAATCGGACCCTGTGAGGGAGTGGCTTTTGTGTTGGATCCCTGTCGGGAAGTGACTGTTCCCTGGAGAAAACCAGAATCACAAACACCCCTCCCACTGCTGGCTGCCAGGCAGGATGCTGAGGACATCGGAGGTCAGGACCCAGAGGAAAGCCACCAGGGGTGAGGCGTGGGGATTTGTTGATTGGTGGCAGGCTGTTTTTGCACAGTGAGGACACACCATGGATCAAGATTCGGTACTTCAAGGGATCTCTGTGTAACTCCAGACAGAGATGGAGCACATCTGTATTGTTACTGCAGGCTCATGTGAGATAAAGTCTCACCACAGTGAAAAGTGCTCTGAGACCAGAAATGTGTAAACTGCACAACAGGAGAGCCCCAGAACCTGGGTCACGCGGGAAGAGAAAGATGGACAGGATCTAAGCAGAGATGGTTTTCTTACCCATGTTTGCTAATAGTTTAAAAGAAGTGGAAATTAAGAACCATAACAGATTCCATTTGTGGCTTGTTAAATAATTTTGCTTGCTCAACTGGCTGGTGTTCAATTGTTTCATTCCACAGTGGGGAATCCAGTCTTTATTGCTGTTTTCAACAAAGTTCTGCCTTATCAAGTCCCCAGAAGTTGTTGTAGTTGTTTAGATTGGGAGGAACTAACAGACGGCACAGGCGGAGGCTCCTGGGCACAGACTGGATAAAAACAGGCAGCAAAGAAAACACGCTTTACAGAACATTGCTTTTGTAAGTTTCTGCCTGTTTGGGTGTTTCGGTGCCAGGTCGGCCTTCACAGGTGTGAGCCGGAAGAACAGGGCCTGACGGATAGAACGGGGAGGTCCTAGGTAGATGTGCAACTTGTGGTTACTTAATGGTTGTGTTATTTTAAAGATATTATTTATTTGGGGGGGGAGGTGTGGAAGGAGAGGAGAGAGAGCATCCACGCGGGGCTGGATCCCCTGACCCTGAGATCATGACCTGAGCCCAAATCATGAGTTGGCTGCTCAACCGACTGAGCCACCCAGGCTCCCCCTGTGCCTTTTCATTAGTAAAACAGGAGTAATATCTGCCTCCCAGAAACTTATGGGAGAATCAATACATGCCGTATGTAAATGGTGCAGCCCCGTACCTCCCCATACCTGGAGCATACGGAGTGCTCTATCAATGGTAATTAGTATTATTACAACTGCATTTATAATCAAGGCTTGGCCTGATCCCTCATTAAACTTCCAGTTTATTTTTCTCAACTGTTCAAACTAAGACACAGAACAAAGTTAATTACAGCTCTGGGTTTCTGAGATTCCCAGAGGATTAGAGAAGAAAATTGCAATATTAGACTTGCGGTATGAATTGAGTAACTACGGTTGTACTGCATCCTCTTGACCTGCTCCAGATCGGGTGTTTAACACCGCAGGACTGTCTTTCTCTCCGGGCCTAAATTGAAGGAGGGAAGAACAGCTGCATTTCCTTTTTCCTATAGCTGTGAAACCTGGAGATTATAGGCCTGCATTTGAGAAATTTTTCAGAGTATGGCAATTTTGAGAACAGAGGAGTCCCTTATAAAGCTCCTATTATGATAAAAAAAAAAAACCACCCCATCCTCTAATGTTCTATTTCTTTGTGTGATATGTTGTGCTGATTTTGTACCTTTTTCCCCTTCAAGCTGTATCTAGCCAATGACTCTTCACTAAACTCACAAGGATATTCTCTCCTCCAGCGAGCTAATAGTGGAGACTTTTAACCCTAAGGCAGCATTATCTAATCTGTAAATTATTTTTCTTCTCACTTATTTTATGTACCCTTCTATTTGCTGGGTTTGTTCCCTGGTTCTGTTATCAGGAATCTATGACTCCTAGTCTTCTTGTCACAATAACGTTAGAAGCCATAAAGAACACTGTCTTGCAGTGATTAATTTAGTGGGATTCCTCAGGTTGATTTAATCAGCACTAGACGGGAAGAAGCAAAACTTTTCTAATTTTTCTACTTGTACCACATAAATTAAACTGCAAATAGTTAGACAACCATGTAAATGCCTCCTCTTATCTTGCTGGCTTTTAGCAAAATTTACAACATATAACATCTGTTGTCTTTGCCTGAGTAAATCAAATTTACCCTCTTTTATCTTCAAGTTTATCAATAGAAGGTAGAGGAGAAGTAACAAGCAATTAAGATACTTCAAGCTCCTTGCCTCAGGGCTAATCAAACACACACTCTATAGCTTGGTAATAATACCTTATAATTTGGTGAATGCGAACCTTTTATTATATGCCTTTAGTCATTTGTAATATGACTGCAGTGAGTTTCATTTTTCAAAAAGGTTAAAGAGCTAATTTACTTTAATTTCTTAACCCAGAAAAGAACTTTCCCTGCTTTTAAATGTTTTTATTATCTGCTCACACGGCATAGAAATGGTTTTATGAATTTCCGATCCCCTTGATGACAATGGGACCAACAATGATGGCAGAATCTATCTCAATAAATTGTGATTTTTGACACAAGTAATGCAATTGAAAAGTAACAATAGCTAACACTTAGTTTCAGCTGTGTTTCAGCTGCTATTCTAAGTGCTTTATAGACTTTGAACACTTAACTGTGTCCTCATAACAATACATTTATGTTGCCAGTTTTCACAGAAAAAGAAATGGAAGCACACCTTAAATGGCTTGTCGAGGTCTCACCGGCATTAAGTGCCAGCGCTGGGACATGATTTCATCTTCAGCTTCCCACCCCACCGTCTTTCATGTACCTGAGTGCTTTGCAGCCCTACCCTCCTTCAAGGTCCCAGATCACTATCTGCAATGTGTAGCAGATTAAAATGACTTTGATTTTGAAACGAATTTGTTGCTATTCTCAAAGGTAACTGTCTGCATGGCCTCCTCATAAATCTGGTCCCAAGAAGGTCTTCTGTAAAGTTGCCATTAAACATTGCCATCCATGGAGACTGTGGTCCAGATGGTTTCAGGTGAGTGGATCTGAATGAAATAAAAACCTTCCAGGGACCATGAGCAGTGTGAGGACAGAGGTTGTGTTTATTCTGTTTGCTGATCTGTTCCCAAAGCCTAATGTTAAGACTTAGGACATAGTAAGAGCTCATAAAAATATATATAGAACTGTTTATATTTTTAATAATATCACTTCTTTTGTTTTGGTAAAATTAATTCTTGCTGATCATAAGGCATTGAAGTAATAAAGAAAGGGAAAAAAGCTCCTACCTCAAAAGAATCAATATTAACATTAGGGACCATCATCCAGTTATTGTTCTGTGCACGTATATGGAAAGAAGGACAACTAGATAACATACTTTAAAAGGGTTATACTCCACAAGCCATTTGTTAAGTATAATTAATTCTAGTTTCACCTGAATTTAAGAAAATTAAAATACAATGAAATAAACCTAAAGGAATCATAATTTAAGTCAACATTTCTCTACCACGGAGTTATTCTTTCCTAAATGATCCCATGATCCCTCTTAGGTTAAGATAAAAGACAATATGAAAAATTAAGGGTGTGTGTGTGCATGCTTTGGTTTTTTACAGTATTAACTTAAATTCCTGATATGAAATATAAAGATATTAGCATTTTTATTCTTCCATTTCCCCACCTCCTTTTCATCTTATTATTATTTTTGAACTGTTAAGGTTTATGTTTGTTTTATTCTATTTTGATAATTCACACAGTTTTCTAGAATTAATCTGTTTTTATTTATTATTATTTTTTAGAGATTTTATTTATTTATTTGATAGAGAGCAAGAAAGCAAGCGCAAGCCTGGGGAGCAGCAGAGGGAGAGGGAGAAGACTCCCTGCTGAGCAGGGAGCCTGAGGTGGGGCTTGATTCCAGGACCCTGGGATCATGACCTGAGCCGAAGGCAGATACTCAACCAACTGAGCCACCCAGATGCCCCTAGAATTAATCTATTTTTAAATGGGACTTTTACTACCAATTCTCTAACCATGTGTTCTTCATCCCCAAGTTTTCATTTTAATATATATCTTAATTGGATAGTTTCAGTACTCATGTAGTCTTGTTTTCTAAGAAAGGCTTATGTGTGTTTCATTCCCTGAGTTTTTCATGATTGAGAATAGTCTGCCTATTGCCTTTTTATTTGAATGTCATCATGACTGGGTATAATATTCTTGGGTATACTTTCCTTTAGAATGTTGTAGACACATTCCCACTTTTCTATCTTGGAATGTTATTATGAGAAGACTAATTACAGCCTGATCCAACACACTTGCCCCACCATCCCTTCAATTAATTTGCTTTCTTTCCCCAGAATACCTAAAGAATTCTTTCCTAATCTTTGACGTTGACTAACCCTAACCAGAATCTGAGGAGTGTCTGGGTAAGTTTTCCCTGGACCTGTGTGCTTTTTAATTTTGCGTGTTATGGCTTTCTGATATCTTGGATGAGTTCTCTGCTTTAAGGACACCAATTACCTTTCTTTTGGGTTGTTTTTTTTTTTTTTTTTTTTTTTTTTTTTTTTGGTCTTTCCTTCATTATTGTTAGCTTTCCTCTGCTAGCTTTGACCTTTTTTATTTATGATAAATGTGCTACCTCGGGTTTTTTTTTTTCCCCTTGCCAGTTGGGTGAATCTCAGCCTTATCAATTCTGTGCCTTCTCTCCATTTTATCTGTTAGACTTCTATTGCATGGCTTTGACCCTCAGTTTGTTTCTTAGATCTGCAGTCTGTCTTTTCATCTCCATTTATCATCTTGCTTTTGAGCTTCTGTTCTTTTCTGTTAACCAGAATTTATTTTTTGTTTAGTTTTTCAAAAAAATAGGTAATACTTGCATAGGTCATAAATGAAAGAACAAACCTATGGGAGAATGCCCACTCTCATCTTCCATCCATCCAGTTAACCTGCCCTGCACACGACTAGTGTTATCAGTGCCCTTTTGGAGATTATGAATATTCAAGCAAAAATAAAAATCTAGTCTTTTTTTTAAAAGCTCTTTTTGTATGGAGCTCCTATTATGTTGTTATATGGTTTAATTACTTGTGGAGTAATTTCTTTCTGTTCCTTGGATAACATATTTCCTCAGACTGATTTGTCTGTTTTTTTTCTTTCCTTCTCTTTTTGTTTTTGGTGTGGTATCTTTGCATGTTTTCCTTGCTGCTTTTATTTTTCTCATTCTTTACTTGGACAGCTCTGTCTATAATTTTTGATTGTTCTTACATAGTATAAAAAACTTCCTTATCATGTCCCACTTTATATGAGATTAATGTTATTTGCACTTAAAGCCACAGTTGAAATTTGACATTTAGTACTTAATCTCTGTTTAATTTGGGGACATGGCAGAGGATGGGGGGTTAAATAACAGAGTATGTATTTTATTTTATTTATTTATTTGAGAGAGAGAGTGGGGGAGGGGTAGAGGGAGAGAATCTTCAGGCTGACTTCCCGCTGAGCACAGAACCTGATGTGGGGCTCCATCATGACCTGAACCAAAACCAAGAGTCAGACATTCAACCCAGAGTCTCTCAGGTGTCCCAAGGGAGTGTGTATTTTAATTGAAATCTCTGGGCTTTCAATCTGTTGTTAAATGCCCTGGACTAGGTATCCTCCACCTAGGTAAGATGTATATGTCATTCACAAGGGGACAGCAGTTGGACATGAGAGACTTCAGATCTGTTCCCCAATTCAACCTACATCCCTGGAGCCCTCACTTCATCCAGAGTTTCGCCTCTTTTAACTTCTGTTTCTCCCCAGCAGCCATCTGTATCCATGCCCCTGTGAAAAGAGGGAAAGGGGAGCGATACCAGCTCAATTAGATTCTCTCCAAATTTGGGGGGATGAGTGCGAATTCCCACGATTTTATTGATACAAAATTTAGTATCTGAGGGGTGGGAAAAAATGAAATGGACAGCCTTGCTTGGTACCATGTTGGCTTGGTTTTGGAATTTTGTTTCCTTCCTTTGCTATCAATTTAGGAAGTTTATGGCATTACAGTGTAACAGTTTCCTCATTTGGTTTAGACTAGTAGTTTTTTTGTTTGTTTTTTTGCTGTTTTTCCCTTTCTCAGTGATTTCCCAGAAATCTTTGTTTTTCACCAAGTTATTTCACTTATATGGTTCCCTCTATTCCCTGCCAGTAACCAAATTTCAACATTATATGGGAACTGTTATAATACATGCAAAGATGTGATTCCTTTGTGAGACTGGGAAATATGAGTGGCCATTCTACTTTGTTTGAAGTTAGTCTGCTTATTTTCCTTGAATTTTAGGGTTTTTGGCAGATTGGAGTGACATTTTGAAATTTCTTTCAGTCTGTAGCAGAGTTGTTGATGTTGTGTTTGTTGTTTGTGGTGTTTGTGCGGCTGTGGTGTTTGTGGCCTGTCGCTCCAAATGGACAAAGTCTAGAAAAAACTGGAAAATCTGCTAATGCTCCCGGTTGGAGGATCAAGGGAGGCCTTTCCCAAGAGATTGCACGATGGCGCACCGTTGCCGCAGGAGGACGGACTGCATTCCCGGCTTGAATCTCAGAGCCCGCAGGGCCGCAGCTGCCATCCTCCCATCGCGCTCGTGAAGGAACAGGTTGCTGCTGCTGCTGAGTTGCAGCCAAGGTAGTTGAGGGAAGGCGGCTCCAGAACCAGGAGCCAGGGGAGTGAGAATTGGAAGCGTTTGAGAAAGGCAGTGGAGGAATGCAGGCCCATTCCCGGAGCCCCGCCAAGCCCTCCACGTACTGCTCTTACCCGCCAGTTTGTACCAACGCTGGGACCTGAGTCCTGTGATTCAGAAGCGAGTTGTGTTTTGGGGCAGGACTGAAGTCTTTTTGGATTCTTAGGACAAATTATTTTGAACTAGTTAAAAAAAACTCTTGACAGGGCATAAAGTGACGCTTAGAACTGGAGGGCCCAGAACGGCTAGAACGGGCTCCAGGTGCACACTTGCAAAGGAGCGGTAGACTGGGATTCCCTCTTCCTCTCTTTTCAGTTTTTGAGTTTGCCTGGCAGACGTTTGAATGTTGTTACTCAGCATGCGAGGCTCTTCACACAAAAACCAAATGTCCTTTCCCTGTCTGAGAAATCTGAAAGTTCCTGTCACCTTCCTACCCACCGATAAAGTGCCTACGAGCCAACTTAGGTACTACTCCACCAGGATCGAGTTGTTAAGGATGCGTAGCCGACAAGGTTTCTGTAGCGAGAACTTGAGGGTACCAGTACCCACTGCTGGCCGCTTCCTTTTCTGTAGGAAGTTAAGATGGCCCAAAGGCTTACATTATAAAAGAAACATAATAGATCCTAGCATCATGATGCAGAAACACCTTCCAGATGTGGTGTGTTACCTTTTTGTTGAGGCTAGATGTTAGGCCAGCTGATGAAATTCTGGGTCACTGGGGCTGAGACTGAGAGTGGGGGAGGGTGAATCAGTTATATGACATAGAAAACAGTCATAAAGGGAGATAATGACTGTCTTTAGCATGTCATTGAGAAGAGGGGGCCCAGAGGAGAGGTGTATCCCATCTCATCTCATTTACTGTCCAAACTGGGACATGGTTCTAGAGAGTGAAGTGTGTGTGTTGGGGGGGGGGGGACTGGCAGGGGCGTGGCTATTAATAATTAATTCCAGGCATTAGTGCAAATAGGACTGTTCTGGGCAAATTCTAACCCATTTCCCCCAACTATGATGTTGTGTTTACTAAGCAAGCTTTTGATTACAGTTGGCCTTCCTATAGAGCTTCAGCTCCAGAGGTAATATAATGACCATGGGGGATTTAGTTCTCTTTCATTACTACCCTCTTCCCTCACGTCGTACACATGTATTCATCTCGCCTCCCTCTTCCTGATAGAATTGTATTGCGGCTTATTTTATTAAGTCAGTATTCCATGTTTACATTGTTATGTCTATGTAAACAAGTTTACAGCTGAGCAAGTTGTTACTTCCTTGTATTTATTCTTACCCTTCTTGGTGTTAATAATTGCTTCGTTTTCTCTGTACCTGCTCTAATTCTGCCCCCAATTTTTGAATATGATGATTGATACAGTCAGTGAGGAAATCTCTCAGTTGCATGTTTTTTCTCTCTCACTGTTGTTTCTGCAATCTCAGCTTCCGGTTCCAGGCCGGATGGCGTGCTTTGCAGCCCCCGCACAATCTGTATCTCTGAGCAGTGCCTTATGGTCACTCTGAGAATCCCTTTCGCCTCTGTCCTGTGTTAAGATCCCTCTTGCATGCTTCTTTCCTGTTTTAGACTGGACCTCTTCTGGACCTTTTCTGCTCCTCAAAAATGCTGAGAGATCATCTAGGGGTGGAAATGGGAGATTGACCCAACAAAGGGGATCTGAAAATAATGGTGGAGAGAAAGTCAGTTGCTTTCATCCAATAAACTAGTTATTGAAGTGAGGAAATATATGTTCCGATTGTGTTTTAGAAGCATTCATTCAACATCGTATGTTTATGGGCATCTGTTCTGCAGTAGGGACAGGACAGGCCTGGGTCCTGCCCTCTTACATCTTTTCTACCAAAGTACAGACAAGCGAGCAAGTAGACTACAGCATGCAAGCAAGTACGGGGTGTTATGGTGGCGAGAGAGGGGTGCTTAACTCTGGACTAAAGTGTGGATTGCAGGAGCAAACATCAAAGGTCACCTATTTTATATGACTCTGTGTATATGAAATGTCCAGAATGGGCAAATCCATAGAGACACAAAGCAGGTTGGTGGTCGCCATGGGGAGTGACCCATTAGTGGGGCTTATGGAGCTTCCTTTGGGGGTGAGGAAAATGTCCCAGAAGTAGATAGTTGTGATGGCTGCAGAACACTGTGAGAGTACCCAAATGCATTTCATTGTACACTTGAAAGTGGTTGACTTTATGTCATATAAATTCCACCTCAATGTAAAAAAACAGAGTGGGAAAGAGCAGTTAGGAGACCTGTCCGGCGATAGCTCTGATGCGGGCTACATTTTAAAAGTATTTTCTTCATTCTAAAAGCATCGTATTTATGTAGTTTGTGAATAGTCGTACACTTGGTACAAGTTTTGAAAAAGGACAGAGAGTCTCAAGAAAATGTAAGTCTTCTTCCTTTCTCATCTCCCAGTCACCCAGTTACTTTCCCTGTGAGGAAAATGTTGCTGTCAGATTCAGATATATTTTGAGCCTATATGTAAGTGTGCATATGTGTATAAAATAGTGTGCATATATAATACATGTATAATAGTTTGTGTGTACATATGTATGCCTCGGTTCTAATATATGTGTATTGCCAGAAGTGCAGAAAGAGTAAAAATTAAAATGAGATTACTAAAACTGTATTTAGTAAGAGTTGATTGTGTACAGAAGAACAGTTCACGAGTCTTCAATACCAAAACTGATACGAAGCTTCTCATTCATTACAAGTTGGCTTATAAAGTAAAAATGAGGAAATTATTAACCTTTGCCAGTATTGGTTATTACAGTGGGGGTTTCCAGACAGCAGGGGATTGGTTCAAAGTGATTATTTCATATCATCTTAGGAAGGTGACATCCGTTTCTTTTATGATTATCAGAGGCATTTATAAGAAATAAGTTTTGGGGGGCGCCTGGGTGGCTCAGCCATTAAGCATCTGCCTTCAGCTCAGGTCATGATCCCAGGGTCCTGGGATCGAGCCCCACATCGGGCTCCCTGCTCGGCGGGAAGCCTGCTTCTCCCTCTCATACTCCCCTTGCTTGTGTTCCCTCTCTCGCTGGCTGTCTCTCTCTGTCAAATAAATAAATAAAATCTTAAAAAAAAAAAAAAGAAAAGTTTCGGTTGTGTTCATGAAATAAGCTCGATTGAGGGGCGCCTGGGTAGCACAGTCGTTAAAGTGTCTGCCTTCGGCTCAGGGCGTGATCCTGGCGTTCCGGGATCGAGCCCCACATCGGGCTCCTCCGCTGGGAGCCTGCTTCTTCCTCTCCCACTCCCCCTGCTGTGTTCCCTCTCTCGCTGGCTGTCTCTCTGTCACATAAATAAATAAAATCTTTAAAAAAAAAGAAATAAGCTCGATTGAGTTTTGCTGACGTGGCTTACATGGCTGTGTCTGCTAGGGGGGTTTTCAAGCCTGGTCTCCATTTTATTTTAACGCTCTTACCTTAAAATCAAATTGTTGCGTACCATAAACACATTTCGCGTCTCACTTTCTTCACTTAATATATCTTAGAGATCATTTCACATCAGTGCCTAGAATGTTGCCTTGTTCTTTTTAACAGCTTCATGGGATTTGGTTATTGGACCATAATTTACTTAACTAATTCCCTGTTATGGATATTTAGAGAGGCTCTTTTTAGCCTTTTGCTGCTGTAGACAGTGCTACAGTGACTATTCTTTGTGTATATATGTTGTTTGGCCCAGATGTGAGCATGGGATAAGCTCTTGAACGAAGGCGGATGCACCCTGGAGGGAGAGGAGGAGCTGAGGGAATGTGGGAGAGCAAGTAGGCGAGGAGGCAGAACTGATAAAATGTAGTGGCTGAGGGCGTGTGATAGATGAGGGAGAGGGAGAAGTTTGTATCACTGTATATTTCCAGTCCCTAGTGGAGAGCAGGTGCCTAACCAATATTTTCTGAATGCAGCCGCAAGAAGAGCTGAACATTTTCTAGTATAAATTAGGGGTACTAGTGAATGAACCATTCTGTCACCTACACTTGTTTTGATTTTCATGACCTTTCCCTCTGCGCTTGCATGGAGGGCTCTGGCTTGATAGTTTACTGACAACCAGGCAGCGACTGGTATCGAGCGACGCATCCGCGACGTCGGGCTACTTTGCTGTGTGTTGTAGTGTATGGGCAGTGCAGCGGTTAATAAGTAATCACCAGTCTGATTGTGGGGTGCCGGCGTTCTTGTTCTTAAGTCAAGTGAGTGTTTTATGAATCAGAACAAACAGTATTCTGGTCTCCGGTTAATATCAAGGTTAATGATATTGAACAAACTTGAAATTTATAGTAGGTAGTGCTCTTAATCAGTGTTCAGGAGTACATCTGCTGCTTTCTCCATCTCTTCCTACCGAGGAGTACTTCTGTATCTTGTCTCCCTTTAGAAACCTAAATTTGTTTCTTCTCTAAATTCCCTTAAAATCTGCTTTCCTCCCTAATTAAACTATGATTTAAAGGCACGGTAAGATTATAATGAAGCTAGTTTTGACCCCCACACAGTAAGCACTCAGAATTTCAGTAGATTCCTGATGTATGATGCAATTTCTCAACATTAGTGATTGCGATAATCAAATCACCATAATAACTATGACATTTGTGTTTAGGACAATTTTCAACTGCCAACTTAAAAGTCGTAGAGGGCCTTATTTCATGTTGGCATGTGACTCTTTACATTCAGTAATCAGAATTAGCGCTTAGTGTAAATTTCTTGCCTGCATGTGCCTAAATCTCTCTCTCTCAATACACGTGTGTACACACACACACACAAACATACACACATTCTATCATCTACGTGATTTTGGCAACAAAGTATAAAATTTCTACTTGTGTGGTTTTTATTAACTTCACATAAGCCTTTTGAGATTATTTGATTTACGCATGGTGGGCCAGATTCAATCTTATGGAAAAAAATTGTCCTCCAGCAACCTAGCAAACTCCTTGGCTGCTGTGTAAGTGAAAATAAAAGTGTGAGAGCTTTTATAGGCAAACCTTATGGTTAAGGACATTTACTGTTGTAAAAAAACTGAAATAAAAATAAAAAAGAATGAATAAAGAAATAGGATTGCCTTGCCTTCTGCCATATTGGTTAGTAAATTAAGCATTTTATGTGCACAGAAGTCTTTATTAATAGCTCAGACAGTTCCTCCAGGGGCATTACCAAAAACCCTAGTAAGCTGACTTGGGCTTCTTCCCTCTTTTTTCTCTGCTCTTCTTTCCTTCGGTAGATGTTGTAAGATTCTTCTCATGTCAGATGGACAGATTCATCGTTCTATCAGCAGTGTACAAGAAGCTGTTTTTCCCCAGTCCCGCCAACACAGTGCACTATTTCATTTGTTTTTTGTAAACCTTCCTTAGCTTGATTTTATCTTTTCCAAAATTTCGTGACCAAACCTTCGTCGTCATTCTCATCGTAGACCGATTGTTATGGAACCAACTTTAATGTACTTAATGAGGCTGGAGAAGGCCGATAAGAAAGCTTCTAGGGGCGCCTGGGTGGGTCAGTCAGTTAAGCGGCTTCCTTTGGCTCAGGTCATAATCCCAGGGTCCTGGGATCAAGCCCTATGTGGGGCCCCCTGCTCAGTGGGGTACCTGTTTCTCCCTCTCTCATGCTCGCTTTCTCTCTCAATCTCTCTCTGTCAAATAAATAAATAAAATCTTTAAAAAAAGAAAGCTTCTAAACATTATATTTTATGTTAACATTTACAAATACATTTTATTAAAAAATATTTCAAGCTTGCAAAACAGTACAAAGAATATTAGAATGAACGTTCTTGTTCACCAGTTTACTGTGCTATGATTTATCCTTTTTGCAACATTTGCTTTAAATCCTTTTTTAGAAGTGAAATAGTACATATAGATTTGAAGTTGCTTGTAATCCCACCCTGATGTCATTTATCTCCCTCTTTCCTCAGAAATGCCATTCTCAAGCACATTTTTACTTTTACAGTAAATAGTACAGTTTTTCATGTTTCGATGATACTATGTGAATTCTTTGGTGACTTATTTTCTCCTTAACATCATGTATTTGAGATTTATCCATGTTGTTACATGTCATTTATTTTATTGCCTATAGTTTTATCTGAATATATCGTAATTCATTTATCCATTCTCCTGTGGATGGGCATTTGAGTTGTTGCCGACTTTCTGTTACTACACACGGAGCTGTGATGAATGTCTTCTAACGGTGTCTTCTCCTCTCTTTCAACATGGATAAGGATGTATGTAGTTCCAAGAGCTACTACACCCATCTAGGAGGAGGAAGTTAGAGCATCATGGGGAGAGTGGTTCTAGCAAGGTAGCATGGTGTAGGGGAATGGCTCAGTGTCCCCCGCCCCCAAAAAAGGTCCTTGGTATTTCTGGATGTGAATGACGCAGATTCAAAGACCATAAAATGAGTTTGGAGAGGTAAATGAGGTAAAGGGCCCAGTATATTGGGCTAAGGCCACGGGGACGCTTTCAGTGATGTTAAGTGGGGGATTTATTTGATCAGGTTTTCGTTTTAAAGACATTGTTCTAGTGGGTTATGTGGAGGTTGAACTGGAATTGGAATGAGGAGTGTTTCAATTAGCATTTATTGTATGGTAAGTAATAGAAAGTCAAATTCAAATTGGATTAAATAATAAGGGAATTTATTGACATGTAAGTGGAATGTCCAGAGGTAGCAAGCTAGGTTTGACCCTGCAGCTGAATGATGTCACCAAAGATAAAATTTTTTCCAACTCTGCTTTCCAGGGTGTATCTACTACTTCCTGGCTGCAAGATGGCTGCCAACAGCTCCTGGGACTTTATACTTCACTTCCTATGATCAAAGTGAGAAAATAGAGACATAAAGAGCTTCTCTCACTGAATCAAACCAAAATTTTGACTGTACGTGTCCACTGAACCAGTCACTGGGTGGAGGGGGATAAAACTATTCTGATTGACTGATTCCATCTAGAACCCTCCCCTGAGGCTAGGGTATGGTATCACTCCAACCTGGATAGCAAGGCTGCTGAGTCATTGGGGAGAGGTGGTTTTCCAAAAGACAACCTCCGCAGAGGCTGTTAGGAAGGCAGAATGGAGCAATGGAGACTTGTAAGGAACCTAACAAATATCCTTTGCAGCCTAGAAATGAGAAAGCCCGGAGTGACAGACATATAAAAAGAGGTGCTGGACCAGTGAAAAGAAGGGGCTTTGGCCCTGAAAGTAGGGAGAGACAGGAGAAAGTAAACTTGAGAAATATGTAGGAGGCAGGACTTGGTGATTTATGATTATGAGGAGACAAGAGTAGTATATTAATTAGGTGAGGCTAAACTACCATAACAAAGAGAGCCCACATGTAATAGCTTCTACAATCAAAGTTGATTTCTTTTTCAGTTTCAGAGTGTGTTCTAGATTGCTAATGTTGATGGTGGACGGATCTGTTTCAGTTTTCGAGGGTCCCAGTTCGTCACACCTGGACCGTCTTCAACATAAATCTTCCAAGATTGCTTTGATTATTGCCAATCTCATCCTCAGGAAGGGGGAAGTGCATGAAGGTGTGAGCACAGGAGAGCTTATTGGCCAGACCTGAAAGCAGGCCCCTCTCACTTCTGTTCTCATTTCATTGCAGAGAACTTTGTCATAAGACCTCTTGTAACGTGCAAGGGATATGTGTTGTAGGGGAGCATGGATTTTGGTGGACAGCTGGCAGATGGCTCCCCAAGCCTGGTCTTCATGGAGGGAGGTCAGGATTAAAGATCTGGATTTGAGAGTCATCCATTATTAAGTGACTGATTTTTGGGGTAATTCTTGCTGAAAAGCATTACCTGGCATTCACCCTGATGCCCTTGTACCTCTTTTCTGCTGTCCACTCCTTCAATCATGTGACATTTTAAAGCAGTTTATCCCTACCCAGTTTGACAGCCCAGTACTTGGAAAAGCTAAATTTATTCTTCAAATCTGGAGATGTCTCCCTCTCACAGATTGTTTATAAAAATGTCAAAATAATATCAGTGCTAGCACGATGGCTAGGGGATCCCATTGTTAGCATGACTCCTACTAGATAAGTGCTTTATAATCACTGCCTTTGATTGCCTGTCTTTAATTCAGCTCTCTATGCTCGACAAAACAATTAAGATTTTAAACAAATTATCTACGGGTTGCCCCTTATTCAAATGCTTATTTATGTAGTTGTGTAGGATTTTTCCTTAGACAAACTATGTTCTTGTTCTTCCAGTAAGTTGAGTGATAGTATTTCCCGTGATCGTAGATTTATAATTGAGTCTAAGAATTTTACATGAAGAGAGGAGGATTCACAGTTGTCAAGGTTATCTCTACTACACCCCTTGTGGAAGGGGTTGTGTTACTAGAAAACTTCAGGAAGAGAAAAGATAGTTGCTGCTTTTTGTTTGTTTGTTTGTTTGTTTGTTTTGGCTTTGGAAAATACTTGCTTTGGAATTAAAGAACAGTAGTGTGTGTTTTCCAGGTGTTTTCTTCTGTTCTGTTGCATAGATTTGCAGTGTTAAAAGGGGCTTCAGAGATTATGACCCTTTTCATTCCAGTGACCCCTATTAATAACCATTCAAATAATCCTGTAGATTCTGTTTAGATACTTCCAGTATTGGGCAGCTCTGTACTTTTCTAGAAAGATTGTTTCTTTGATGAAACAAGGTTATTTTTTTGGGTTGAACTCAGATGTGCCTGCTTCTAATTCTCATTTGCTCTGAGTAGCAGATGTCAACTCTTTTGTATGATGGTACTTGAGCCTTAGGGAAGTTACTATCTGACACACGTATGGGAAGATAGATAGTATAGGTAACTGGCTTTACATGTAACCACACTTCTGCACCATTTAAGAAGACACTGAAGTGCAAATGAGGGAACCTGAGTATCTTGCTAACATTGACCTCTTTCTAGTCTATATTAAAGTAAATTTCTTGCTAAGTCCACACTTTATTATAAATAACAGATTATTTTGGCCACCCACCTCCAGAACAAAACATGAGTCTGTCAAATATTTGAAGACACTTCTAATATCCATCCTTAGTTTTCTTAACCATTCATACCCATTTATCCCATCCATTTCTCATCAACTATGATTTCTAGAGCCTCATTGTCTTGGTCATTCTCCTCTATCCAAATAATTGTTAGTGTCTTTCTCAAATTGCAACATGTCCACAATTGGACATGATATTCCAGATATCATCTGTATAATGCATGGCTCATTGCTTGGTGAAAATAGTATGTTCCAAAGTACTAGAAGGCTGGGGGAATAAGATAGTAGAAATAAGAATATTTTCATTCAGTTTTTAAGTGTTAGGTACACAGAATTGTGTGTGTGTGTGTGTGTGTATGTGTGTGTATACTTTGATCCAAAGAGCATTTGCTTTTAGCAAGGGCACATCATAAATATCTGCAATCTGAGTATTTACTAATTACTGCCAAAGGCTTTGAATGATCAAATCCATTATAGGGCATAATATAATTAGTAATTATTGTTCTGTTTACCTTCTACTTTGAAAGAAAATAATTCTTATTTTAAATAACACTAGTTAATCAGTTAGGTTATATATTTGTTACAAGTATCAGTAACTCAGTATGTTTAAATTTGAACAGTTGAATATATGATAAGAAATGGTGCCCTAGTGGTGAAATGAGCTCTTGTCTTTCCATAGCTCTCTGGGGATTGAAGGCCACTTGACATGCGACTGCCATTTTATCTTACTCTTTCACCTGGAAGTGATTTCTTCCTTATTGGAAATCTCTCAGTTCTTTCTTGACACTTGTCCCACTCTACCTCATATTACGGTTGCGTGGTATGTATTTAATATTCTCTGAGAGAGTACAGATTTTTAAGAGGATCTAACACGTTTTGTTCATGTCTGAATGCCTCCGACAACCTAACCCCGTCTAGTCTGTGCTCAGTAGTCACTGAAAGAAGGCATCAATTCAGGAAGGCTAAATATTTAAAGATACATGTAGTGTATTTATGGCCAGGAGTAGATTTAATTAGAAGTAAAAACATGTAATCTGAAACCAAAAAAAAAATTGAAATAAAGTGCAAAAATACTCAATTGCACAGGAAGACATTAACAGCATCATCCACTATAATGTATACAGAATCTAGAGGTTTCAGATTTGCTGATGCCTATTGGACACTTTATTTTTTGTTATTTTTTATATTTTTATTTATTTTTTAAAGATTTTGTTTATTTGTTTTTTAGAGAGAGAAAGCATGTGAGCAGAGAGAGGAGCAGAGGGGGAGGGAGACAGAGGGGGAAAGGATCTCAAGCAGACTCTGTGCCGAGAGCAGAGTCAAGGCAGGGCTTGATATCATGCCCCTGAGATTGTGACCTGAGCAGAAACCAAGACTTGACAGTTAACTGACTGAGCCACCCAGGCACTCCTGGTCATTTTAAATAGTGGATTGAAATTTGACTTCTACAAATTTATTTGTGCATGCGGAATGAGGTATCACTCCAGTGAGAGTCACTCGTATTGTGTAAATTAATAGTGTCTTCTCATCTTGAAGAGCTAGTGAAATCGTTAGGCAAAAAGAAACATCCTTCTGGATCCTATGGATGATAATCTTAAAAAAAATCTGTCATTTTTTTCAGGCTTACTATATCCTAAGCCACTGTGAAATCATAGAAAATATGTATTCTGGTCTCTGCCCCCAGTTCTGGGCACAGAGCTCCTAAAACCCTTGTAATTTCCTAAATGACAAGACCACTAGGAGCATCTTTTGTTCTAATGTTTGGTCTTTGACTCCAGTTCCTGACACAGAGCTCCTAAATCTCTTGGAATTTCTTGGGTGATAGGAGTGTCTGTTGTTTTAATGAAGTGATGCTTGGTACGTTCCTGGATAGCTTCAGGATGGGCGCTGGTGGGTTGGTAAACTCATTTGTGTGGTGAGAGGATGGTGCACCCCAGCTCCATGCGGGCAGAAGCTCCTGTGCTTGGGACCCTTGCAGATCTCATCCTCTGTATCTCTTCATCTGGCTGTGTATCTGTATTCTTTGGCATATCCTTTACTATGTAATACATCAGTAAATGTAAGTATTTCCCTGATTTCTAGGAGTTGTTCTAGCAAATTATCGAACCTGAGGAAGGAGGGGGTCATGGGAACCCCGATTTATAGCAGGTCAGTCAAAAGTACAGGTGACAACCTGGGACTCGCCATTGGCTTCTAAAGTACAGGCGTCTTTTGGGACTGAGCCCTTAACTTGTGGGATCTGGTGCTAGCTCCAGGTAGATGGTTCCGGAACAGAATTGAACTGGATGCCACCCAGCTGATACTGCAGAACTGCTTCGTGTGTGAAAAACCTGCACATCTGGTATCAGAAGTATTGTGAGTGTGAGAATAAAGGTGAAATACAGGGAGTTTTCCCTCACAGCCGCCTGGCATTACCTCGTTTCATCTCTGCAAATCGTTATAATAGTCCAGGGAGGTCAATTCCATACTTATCCTTATTTTGTTAATGAGAAAATGGAGTCAGAGAGGTTAAGTGAATTGTCCATAGTAAGCAGTAGAATTAGTACTTGATTCAGAACGCAGACTCCTGAGTACAGTGTTGTCCTCTGTGTTCTTACCAAGCTGATCCGTAAATACTCAGCCAGCTCTTAATATGTGCAAGGCAGTTTTTAGGCATTGTTCTCAAAGTAAAGGTACATAAAGCAAGATACCTTGAACAAGATTCCTGTTCTTATAGAACTTAACAGTTTTCTGGAAGGACCTCAGGTCTGGCTGATGGAATATTAGTGTCAGCCCCACCGAGTGCCAACTGAGTAACACTAGCATGGCGATCTCTAGGAATGAATTTACCGGAAGGCTTCAGAACAGGCCAGGAAGACTTTAATGTAGGAGGCCAGACTTAAGCTAACTGTTGAAGGAGAAGAAGAATATATATCAAGAGAGACTCCTTCAGACAGGAGCAGAAGGCAAAGGAGGAACACGACATGAGCCAAATGCAGACTGAAGGAACATCAAGACACAGCCAAGGGATCTCATTGCACGTTGTCAAGATTATTTTTTCAGGCTTTCATCTTACCCAATAATAATTCAATCATGAATGTAAATTATGGTCACTGAAAGAATTATGCAAAAAAACAGTTTTCACAACTGGAGATGTCAGAAGCAAGGTTTCTTGTAGAAATGTTTTATTAGAGGAAAGGATATTCATTTAGGTCTTCAAAAATCAAAAATGCTACAAATGGGCAAGGAGGAACATTTGTCATCATCACCCGTACTGACTACCGCTGTTTCGTTCTAGCTGTATGCAGTTTTAATCAGTGTGGAGTGTGAGGGATGAGAAAAATTTGAAGGCCCTTTTCCCAAAGGCATATGAGAACAATACATCTTTTCCACCAAGAATAAATGTAATCCTGTTCTATGACCGTAGATCAGATATCACTGAAGGATCTATAAGAGGACTGACGAGGCTCTACTCACGTAGGGCTTCAAGGAATGGAGAGGATCCAGCAGGAGGCAGGAAGCCCGGACAGTCGCTGAGAGGGCTGAGTGTCTCGGGTGCAGCTCCCAAGAGCCTTTCTCGGTTGCACAGGATGACCTGCATCTTTTGATGACAAACTAAGATCTGTATGAGGTCCTGGGCCTCAGGGGAGCCGAGGCACACATTTACTCAAGGCTGTTTTATACCCTGCCGGTGATAGAGCTGAAACCAGGCTGTATAACCGGTGAAAAAGTATGAAGAAATGTACAGGGATAGTAATTCGGCACAGTGATTCCTTTGGGGGGCATGGGATTGGGATAGATGGGCAGCACGGCAATTGTATGTTTGAGGTTTCATGCTGCGGCTCTGGTGGCTAGTGCATCGTTGCTACGTAATTGTGTGTCTGAAATTTTTTGTAATAAAAAGGGTTGGGTGCAAAACTTTTCTTCATGTTATAGAAAAGTAAGTTTACAAGGTAAGCCTCACCTTCATATTGTCAGTTGCAGGAGCCTAGGTAACCTCTTCATAGGCCCAAAGCTCAGGGGACTGAGTCCACAAATCCACCCTTCTGAAGGGTTTTAGGTCCAGAATGTTGATTGATCAGACAGTTGTGAAGAAGTGAAAAGAAGAAAATGTATGGTCTTAATTGTATAACCTTTACTCTCATAAACTCTTTTTGTAATTGTATGGTTTGGACAAGCATAGAGCCTTTCACAGAGGCCTTGAGTTTGTAAATGCAGGGATAGCACTCAATCTTTTCTCCCCTCACCAAAGTCTGCTGACGATCAGATCTTTCTTCTAAAAGCTAGTGGTTCTCGACTGAGGGTGATTTTGTCTCCCAGGTGACATTTCACAAAATCTGGAGATATTTTTGGTTGTCATAACTTGAGGGGGGTTTGCTACTAGTATCTAGTGAGTAGAGACTGAGGGTACTGCTAAACTTTCTATGGTACATGGGACAGCCCCATGGCAAAGAATTATCTGGGCTCAAAATGTCAACAGTGCCAAGGTTGAGAGCTCTGATCTAAGCTAAAAATATTTTTTACTTATTTTAACATTTTCCTGATTAGTAAAGTAATGCCTATTCATTGTAGAAAATCTGGAACATACTAAACACACACACACACACACACACACACACACACACACACACACACACAACTAACTTGCCCATAATCCCATCCCTCAGAAAGAACTGTTTACCAGCATATTGCGGGGACTTTCAAACCTGGCAGCGTCTGTGGGGCTTTCAAAAAACTTGGGGCTCCAATCCTGGATATTCTGATTCTAGTCTTTCTCCGTGTTTTGATACTCATTAATTTACTCTAATCCCTTAACAATATTTTCTGAGCCTTTTCCTGTGCCAGGAGTTGGCACACCGCAGCTGCTGGCCGGATTCAACGTGCCGCCTGTTTCAGTGCAACCTGCCAGGTACTATGGGTTTGACATTTCTAAATGGTTGAAAAAAAAATCAGAAGAGGAATATTCTATGGCACATGGAAATTATATGAAATGCCAATCACAGTATCCCTAAATACACTTTTGTCATACTACAACCGTGCCCTTTCCTTTACAAATTGTCTGCGGCTGCTTTCGCGTTACCACGCCAGAGTCAAGTAGTTGTGACGGAGACTCTAGCCCTATAAAGAAAAAAGTTTGCAGACCTCTGTCCTATGCCTTTAGGTGCTTCTACAGTTCTCTCCTGGACTTCACAGCCTTCTGACCCCTCCTGTTGGTCAGGTAAGCTATTTTTAATTTTTGGTTATTATAAATGATTCTTTGAAAAAAAAAACCCAATTGACTAACCCATGCATATGTATGTGATTATTTCTCTAAGCACATTTTCTAGAGGAAGTCACTTTTTTTTTTTTTACAGTGCAATATCGGTTTATTGGTTTCTGGAGTAGAATTCAGTGATTCATCACTTACGTAGAACACTCAGTGCTCATCACACCAAGTGCCCTCCTTAATGCCCATCACCCATCTAGCCCATCCCCCACCCACCTCCCTCCATCAGCCCTCGGTTTGTTTTCTATCATTAAGAGTCTCTTATGGCTTGTTTCCCCTCTCTCCTTTTTTTCCTTTCCCCCTTCCCCTATGTTCATCTGTTTGATTTCTTAAATTCCATGCATGACTGAAATCGTATGGTATTTGTCTCTCTCTGACATATTTCACTTAGCATAATACACTCTAGCTCCATCCATGTCATTGCAAATGGCAAGATTTCATTCTTTTTGATGGCTGAGTAATATTCCATTGTATATATATATATACCACATCTGCTTTATCCATTCATCAGTTGATGGACGTCTAGGCTCTCTCCATAGTTTGGTTAATGTTGGTAATGCTGCTATAAACATTGGGGTGCATATATTCAAATCTGTATTTTTATGTCCTTTGGGTAAATACCTAGTAGTGTAATTTCTGGATCATAGGGTAGTTCTATTTTTAACATTTTGAGGAGCCTCCATACTGTTTTCCACAGTGGCTGCACCAGTTTGCCTTCCCACCAACAGTGCAAGAGGGTTCCCCTTTCTCCACACCTAGAGCAAATCAGTTTTTGAAGCATTGGTTCATGTAGCCAAATGAGTATCCTGAAAGTTTATACCAACTTTTACTCCAAATCAGAAATGTGTATGAATGCCTGTTTCCCCACCCACCTTGCTATCTCTGGGGGCTTTGCATTTTTGTCTCGGCCACCCTGACAAGTTCTTGTAACTTGCACTCCTTTGCTAGCTAATGAAGCTGAATATTTTTTCCCTTGTGCTTATTGGCTCTTGGTGTTTAGTTTGTAAATTGCCTCTTTTTCCTCTTTTGCCTGTTCTCTATTCTGGCTTTTATTATTTTCTTGCCATCTGGTAACAATTTTTTTTTCTTTTTAATTTAAGGGTAACAACTTTTGCTGACAGGTGAGCTACTCATGTTTCCCCTGAGAGTACATTTATTCCTTCTAATTTTTTAAATACATGGACATTTAAAAATGGGACATTTAAAAATAAAACATTTCCTACTTTGGGGGTCCTTTTTGTTTTATTTGTTGTTTGTTCATTGGGTGGACATACACCAAGGGAACGTGTGACAAGAGGTACAAGGGCACTGAAGGCCATGAGGATGTCATGTGGGTGGAACTTTATAAGAAACTGCCAAACTGTCTTTCCAAGTGGCTCTACCATCTTGCATTCCCACTAGCAGTGAATGAGGGCTCCTGTTGTGCCACATCCTTGTCAGTAGAGGGCGCTGTAGGGCTAGTGCAAGGCATAGCAGAGGAAGGGGTTTCTCTTGCTGGTTTGGGGTGCTTTACCTTTCGCTGTCATGGCATGGCTGCCGGTGGTGTACGTGAGACCCGGTGGTACTCATCATCCAAGGAGTTTCTCCAGTACCCTGGTGGGTGGATTCTTGCTCATCATTGTGGACCACTGGCTGCGCACCAGCTCTGCCTAGGGTGCTCCAGTGATCTTCCCTGCCATCCAGTGAGCAACAGTCACACCCTCTCCAGTGGTATCAAAATCTCAATCTTGGAGGGGGGGGTGTCTCTTCCATGTTTGTTCCTTCCTTGGATTATCTCCCTTAGTCCTAGAAGGAGTCGCTGTTCCCTACATTTACTATTCCTATATTCTTAGAGTTCTCTTTTACCCTAGTAGTAGTTAACTACCTTCTATTAGTTAATCATTTATATTGAATTTTCCCTATTCAAATTCCTGATTTGTTTTCTGTCTCCTGACTGGAAGGACACAGCTTCTTTTAAATTTTTGGTTAATTTAAACCCTCAGGTAGGTTTTTTTCTCCCAACTGAACTGCTAGGATTGGGTTTGAGGGGAGGGGGTACAGAGTGGACGAAAGGGCACCTGGCCGTGCTGGCAGACACCAGAGTGTCTGGCTCTGTGAGGGGCTCAGGTGTCTTGGCTGGCTAGGTGAGTGTCGTGCGAGCAGGACTAACTGGCACGTGGAGCGCAGGGGACCCAGCATTCTTGAGAACCCTTCTGTCAGGATTCTGTTGTAGAGATGTGGCTGGGAGAGAGGCTGGTTACGCTGTGTGAGATGTGATGGGCTCCAAATCAGAAGCAGGAAGAGCCTTCTTGATGACTATCCAAAAGAAAATGGAACAGATTAGAGAGTCCAGATGGGGTCAGGGCCTCTGGTTAATTCCTGAGCAGCACCCAGAGCTGCTACGATATTCCATCTGCTCTGGCGTGCAGGCAGCTGGTTGCCTTGTCTGTTGCCGTGGAAGGAGAAGCACCACAGCCCTGAAGGATTTTATCCTTTTGATCAGCAGACAATGTGCAGGTATTTATATGGTATCGTTTAAGCATTATAATAAGATACAACATTTTAGGGAATGGTTTATATGAACTGCACGTATTGATTAATAGAAATAATTTGCATTATGAGTTTGTTTTCCTTGGTGTGTACACTGTGGTCCCAGGGGAGGTGGCTGAGCAGAGTGTTAGGTCGCACTGCCTTGCTCCTGCTGGCAGGGACACAGGTGCAAAACTGTGGGCATGATGAATCAAACGCCAATTGCATCACTGCTGCCTGTGCTCAGCTCGAATTGCTGTCAGTGGAGGAAATAGAATTCATTCGTTTTCTTTTAGGGTACATGCAAACACATGGCAGCAAGGAGAAATAGGCAAAGCCCAACCTTTCCTTCTCTGAGGAGCTCTGGCGGCAGATGAACTGATGAGCCTTTGGACATACTGTCTTTGTCAGTAGATGTTCGAGAAGATGGTATCCCTGTGGCAGAATGCTCTGTGGATAGCTGATCAATCTTTTACTCTCTCCCAGAGCTATTGAGAAATAATATTGATTTGTGAGAATCTGAAACGCTACACATGCGCCCAGAAAATATAACCAAACACTCAAACAGCTATTTTAAAGGATTCAGATGAAGACAAAATGCATGAAAATCACTTTCCAGGCTTTTGTGATGAGTTATCTAGTGTGGTGAGTTGGGAGCTTTTTCTTTCATTTCTGTTTTCCTTTTGGCTTCGGCTATGCTAATACCACTTGACAGTAAGTATGGGGCTCTGGCGTTATGCTGGAGCGCTGCCTTTGGAGAAAAAGAAAGCTCTCCTCCACAAAGTCATCTTCCCGGGGTTCCTGAGATGGATGGGGACTAGGAATGAGCTTAACCCAAGCTCCAGCTTCGTGTTGCCCAAACTCGACCGATCTTGGAGATTTTGACTGGAATCCGGTGATAGGACCCAGGAATCTGTGTTTGTAACAAGTACCCAAGTTGCAGACTTGATACTGTCAGCTTGCAAAACGTCATTCTTGTGGATCGACTCAAAAACGAAGTTTATTTTTAAATGTACTTAGACTTCCTGTTTGTCCAGCCAGATTTAGGTTGGCATGACTCACCTACATAAATACATTTTTCAAGGCTTGGGAACACCGCTCTCAGCATTTGGGAGAACACGTTAAAAACAAGAATAAGAACAACAACAACAACAAACCAGCTCGCTGTATTGAATTGAGCAGCTGAAAGGCAAACACCTGGCCTTTTCTTCCCAATGATGCTGCTTGCACTGGTAGACTTCGGGATGAAACGTATTCACATTAAAAATCGTCCTTCTTGCTCCTTCCTGAACTATATTTCTTTTTTCCCTTTCAAACCTAACATTTATTGCCTTTTTCTAATTACAAAAATAACTCATGCTCAGTGTCAAAAATTCCAAAGGAAAAAACAAAACAAAAATCTGTAATTTCACCACCCAGTAATAACTTTGCTATATGTTTTCTGAAGACACGGTGATGTGTGCTTCTGAGGCTTATAATTACAATATATCAGGACCGCTTCGAGAGAAACAGTCATTGTAAGTTAAAACAGGAATGTTAAAGGTAACGTACAGAAACTAGAATTTCATTCCTGCTACATTTTCATATTCTAAGAAATGCTGATCTATCAATCTGTCCTTAGAATTCTAAGAGAATCCATATTTTTAGAATTTATAAATACTCTCTTCTATTCTAAAGTTGTCATACCGCAGATAGATTTTTTTCCTCTAAAGAGTTTAGAGATCTATCATTCATTCTTTCATGATCTAATTGTTGAACATTTATGATGGAGATGCAGCACTTAACAAGACTGATAAAATCCCTGCCTCCAGGGAGCTTATTTTCTGGGGTAGGGGCAAGAAATGGTGAATCAAGCGATTAAGAAAACATTTTCAGATTCTTTGTGTTCAGTGATCAAGGAAAGTCACGTTTTCACTCTGACAGCAGAGTTGATGCCTAAAAGATGAAAAGGAGCCCGGCCTTGGAAAAAGGAGAGGGTCTGCTTCCCCACAACCTCAACAAAATGTGCTACAAAGTGGTTTTGGTTTGATTTGGTTTAGTTAATCTGCTAGGTGAGAACTGGGGTAGATTTAATTTGCTTTTCTATCAGTTTGAGTGAAGTTAAATATCTTGTCATATATTTAAGGGCTATTTTTGTGGGGCTTTTAAGGGAACCATCTCTTATCTTTTGCTCATTTTTTTGAGCAGAAGAATTTTGTCCATATAGTTTTTGATCTCTTTTTCCCTCAAAAATTTTTTTTTACTTTAAATAACAAAGCTTTATTTCTCATTCACACTACTTTTCTATTAAGGGTTGGAGTTCTATTCCACGTTGTCTATTCATACTAGGATTCAGACTGATTGAGAAGCTTCCCTGGAATATTGCTTGTTTTTAAGTAATTTTTTTATTGTGGTAAGAAAATTTACATGAGATATATACCCTCTTAGCAAATTTTCGGGTATACAGTACAGTGTTGTTAACTATGAGCATGATGTTGTACAGCACATTTCTAGAACTTCTTCATCGCGCATGACTGAAACTTTACACCGGTTTAACAGCAATGCCCATTTCCCCCAACCCCCAGCCCCTGGCAACTACCATTCTTTTTTGATTGTATAGGTACTTTTTAAAAAAATTAACGTATAATGTATTATTGGTGTCAGTGGTACTGGTCTCTGATTCATCAGTCTTATATAATACCCAGTGCTCATTACATCACACGTCCTCTTTAATGTCCTCACCCAGTTACCCCATCCCCCATCCCCCTCCCCTCTAGCAACCCTCAGTTTGTTTCCTACGATTAAGAGTCTCTTAGGTTTATTTCCATTCATCTATCGAAGGCAGCTACCATTCTATTCCCTGCTTTTATGAGTTCAACTTGTTTAGATTCCACGTAGAAGTGAATCATACAGTATTTGTCTTTATGTGTCTGGCTTGTTTCACTTAGCATGATGTTCTTCAGGTTCACTGGTGTTGCAACAAATGGCAGAATTTCCTTCTCTATTTTTCTTTCTTTCTTTTTTTTTTTAGAGGTGGCATAGGACCAGAGAGAGAATCTTAAGCAGGCTTCATGCCCAGAAATTATGACCTGAGCTGGTAGCAAGAGTCGGCCGCTCAACTGGCTGAGCCACCCAGGTGCCCTAGGATTTCCTTCTTTTTAAAGGCTGAATAATATTCCATTTCTCTGTGTGTGTGTGTGTGTGTGTGTGTGTGTGTGTGTATTACATTTTATTTATCCCTTCATCTATGACAGACACTTAGGTTGTTTCTGTACTTTGGCTACTGCAAACAATGCCGCAATGAACATGATAATGCAGATATCTCTTTGATAATGATTTTATTTCCTTTGGATATATATCCAGAAGTAAGATTGCTGGATCATATACTAGTTTTGTTTTGAACTTCTTGAGGAACCTACATACTGTTTTCCATACTGGCTGTCCCAAAGTACCTTCCCATCCACAGTGCACAGGCTCCCTTTTCTCCACATTCTTGCTAACACTTATTATTTCTTACCTTTTATAACAGCCATTTTAACAGATGTGATGTGACACACTTTCATGGTTTTGATTTGCATTTCCCTGGTGATTAGTGATGTTAAGTGCTTTTTCACATATGTGTTGGCCATTTGTATGTCTTCTTTGGAGAGGTATCTATTCAAGTCCTTTGCTCATTTTTAATTGGACTCTGATTTTTTGCTATTGAATTACAGGAGCTCCTTATATATTTTGGATATTCACTGTTATCAGATAAGATGGTTTCCCATTCCACTGGTTGCCTTTTCACTATATTGATTGTTTCCTTTGCTGTGAAGATGGGTTTTTGTTTTTTAGATTGATGTCATCTCACTTGACTATTTTTGCTTTTGTTGCTTGTGCTTTGGGTGTTATGTCAAAAAAATCATTGCCCTGATCAATGTCATGAAGCTTTTGTCCTATGTTTCTTCTAGGAGTCTTAGTTTCAGGTCTTATGTTTAAATATTTAATGCATTTTGAGTTGATTTTTGTATATGGTGTAAGATAAGGGTCTTTCTGAGAATATTTAATTCAGTCTTAGGGCCTTTGTTGTCCCCTTTTCTCCACTGCAGTTTTTCTGGGTCAACCTAGCTTTCTGCAAATGTTTGAGGAGGGAGGTTGGAAGATAGCTCTACTGGAAATTGGTGTTTATTTTTCCACTTACAGATAATTTGATTTTTTTTGTTTTTTTGTCTTCTAGTTATGATGATATCATGCATTTTTTTGTGGTTTTATGTTTCTTGTTGATCTGTACCGTTTTTTTGGAGCGTATGCAAAAAATATTATGATTTAGGTTGTGATTGTTACCTTACTGAATTGCCATTCTTTTAAATCAGAAACTTCGGCTCATGTCAGAAAGGCTCCTTCCAGTATTAAAAAGTGCTTTAACTTTTTCCTACCCTAGTCAGAACAGTAACTGATAGAAAGACAGAGGAGTAGAAAATAGGGATCTAAGACCAATATAAAAGCTATTACAGTTTCTCAGAAATGCATTAATTTGTCAAAAATGAGTAATAGTAGTAAGTTTTTCCTATAATGGGATTAGCATTTTCTAGTAGGACTTTTAATAATACCAATTTTTTATGTACTTTGAAAGAGCTTTGATATCACTTGAATTATTTACTTATGATTTAGGAATTAGCTCTTAAAAATAGGCCTTCTGGCTATCACTTAGTGCAGAGACAAAGCATGTAATCCAGGCATTGTCGCTCTATTCTTACAGGCTTGTTTGCAGCCCCTATAAATACTGGCCAGAAATGATTTGCCCTGCCTTATTACCACTGTGACTTTAACATGTACTTTTAAATGAGAAGAGTAATTGCTTGAACTATATAATGTCTCAGGGGAAGTGACTTCATATTACCAGTTGTATTTGGGAGTTTGAAAATAATAGGAGGTATTGGCATCCTAGTTCTTTGAAGTTATACTTCACTGTCCTTAAAAACAGTATTTTTGGTGACATTACTCTGATAATTTTGCTTATCGGAATATTATTAAATAGACTAATTGCCTTTGTAAAGGATTAGTGTGACAAGATTATATCCTTGATGTGATAAACTTGAACTTAAAAAAAAATCTTAACTATTTTTTTAGTAAAAGGCAAAAAATTTATTGCATCAGAAGAGCAGCCAGAGTATCATCCTAACCATTTTTAACTGAATAGTTCAGTAGTGTTAAGTATTCACGTTGTTGTGAAAAAGATCTCCAGAAATTTGTCATCTTTCAAATCTGAAACTCTGTACCCACTATACTGCCTTCTCCCCCTTCTCTTAGCCCTTGGTATCTACCATTCTGCTTTATATTTCTATGAATTTGACTACTTTAAATACCTCCTGTAAGTAGAATCATACAGTATATGTCTTTTCGTGGCTGGCTTATTTCACTTAGCATAATGTAAGAACTTATAATTTCAAGAAAGGCTTTTACAAACTGTGGGGTAGAGTATAAACTATGCTGAATTGATTAATAATGTGAGGGTAAGGCCCTAAATTGTACACTAACAGTTTAATTCTAATTAAGATTGGATGGATCAAAAATTATTTCCAATTTGCTGACTTTTGTGTCTGTCTTACAAAATAGAGATACCTCAGCATAATTAATATTAAAGGTCAATGAACGGTTGGGAGAGCTACATTCTAAACTTATTTGGAAGAAGTAATGGAGTGTTATGAAAGGAAATGAATCATTTTTAAATCAAAATACTTTGAAATAGTATGTATACTTATGTACTATATATATTTGTATATACAACTATAGGATGAGAGATTATTTGCTTCTGGGAATTTGGACATTTTACAGATATGCTTGACTCAGATTTTTCTGATTTTTTATTTATGCATTAGTGATAGATTTTTTGGACCTACTTAGGTTATAGTAAAATTCCTTCTATAGAACCCTATGGGATTAATTTGAATTTATTAATCCCCTTTCCAAATGTGTTTAAGGAATAGTGATGTCAGTTTGGTATTGAGTGATTTACATATAATAGATATTCTTATAATGGAAGCCAGACTTAAACTTTGAAATAGTTACATAACTTGGAGAAATGGAAATGGGAAATATAATGTATTTCTAAGACAAATGGATTTAGTGGTTTCACAAACCTTGTCATGAGGAGATTCAACACCTGAGATCTTTTTTTTTAATTTTATTTTTTAAGATTTTATTAATTTATTTATTTGAGAGAGAGATTGAGGGAAGGAGCAGAGGGAGAGAATCTGTGCTGGGAAGCAGACTCTGTGCTGTGCGAGAAGCCAGATGTGGGGCTCAATCTCAGGACCCTGAGGTCATGACCCGAGCTGAAACCAAGAGTCAGTTACTTAACTGACTGAGCCACCCAAGTGCCCCCAACACCTGAGATCTTTTAAAAATACCTGCTTAGTATCTTTCTTTTGAAAAGCTCCTCTTTCATTTTACGTTTAAAAAGAAAGGTGTGGGGGGCACCTTGGTAGCTCAGTCCATTAAGGCTAAGCGTCCAACTCTTGATTTCGGCTCAGGTCATAATCTCAGGGTTGTGAGATCAAGCCCTTGTTGGGTTCTGCACTGGGCATGGAGCCTGTTTAAGATTCTCTCTCTCCATCTCCCTCTGCCCCTCCCCTCTCTCTAAAAAAGAAAATAGAAAAAATAAAAAGAAAGGTGTGGAGAAGGAGGAGAATAACAAATTGGAGAACTGTTATTTTTTCTTGGTCAGTTAGAAAGGGAAATATGTGATTTCTCAGATAAAAAGAATATTATTTTTTCAGAAATCTGGGAGTATAAGTCACTTGTAAGCTAGTAAAAACTCCCAATGATTTAATGTATGTACAGAGTAGCAGGATTGGACAAAAGTTTTCTCTTTTCCTATGTAATTATTAGTCACTACCTTTATTTAAATGTGCTTATATGTTTCCAGTGAATGGTTTTAAGTAACCAATTTTATGAATATTGATCATACATTCAGTTGTACTTCAGAATAGATAATTTGAGAATTTTAAGATGAAACTGTATGTGGGAATAATATTAAAGAGAAATAAATGGGAGCTACTTTAAAAACATTAAATGACAGCTCAATATCTTCAGAGAAATAAAAGACAAGATTGATAATCTCAGGAACAAATTAGAATCTCTAGAAAAGAACCAAATAGAAATATTAGAAATGAAAATATAATGATTGATATTGATAATTCAGTGGATGAGTTTTATAGCAGATTAGATACTGTTAAATAAAGAATTAGTTAACTGGAACATAGGTCAGAAGAAAATATCCAAACTGAAACATGAAGAGACAAAGGAATAGAAAATGCATAAAAGAGCATAAGAAAGAAAGATTTCAATAAAAATTTCTTACATACACGTAATTGGAGTCCTAGAAGGAGAGAAGATACATAATGGTGCAGAAATAGCATTTGAAGGGATGTTGGCTGAGAATTATAAAAAATTGATGAAAGACATTAATTCATGTACTCAATAAGCACTACAAAACCCAATGAGGATAAATATAAAGAAAACCACCCCAAAGTGCATCATAGCAGACTTTGCAAAGACCAAAACCAGTGAGGAAATGTTGAAAACATGCAAAGAAAAGAGATACATGATTTTCAAAAACAGCAATACTAATAATGACACTAATTTGTCAAACAAAAAAAGTAAGCCAGAATATAATAGAATGATACCTTCAAAGTGCAGAAAGAAATTAATTGCTAATCCAAGATCCTATATTAAGTGACAGTGTCCTTCAAAAATGTAGATAAAATAAGAACATGTTCAGAAAAGCAAATACCAAGAGAATATGACACCAGCAGACCCACACAGAAGGAAGTATTAAATGGTCTTCTTTGAGTGGATGGAAAATAACCCCAGAAGGAAGGTTGAAAATGCAGTAAGAAATTAAGAGCAATGGAAAATATGTAGAAAAATCTAAATGAATATTAGATGTATAAAACCATAATAATAATGTATTATGAGGCTTAAAACATATGTGGTGTTAAAATGTACAGTAGAGCTTAAGTTGGTAGTAGAATAAATGGAATAAAGTATTGCGTGGTTTTCTCATTGTCTGAGGAGAGGTAAGTACATAAATTTATATTAAATTTAGTAAGTTAAGGAAACATGTTATAATGTATAGGCTAACTACTAAAGCAATGTAAAAGAATGAATGACTACCAAACTAACAAAGGAGTAAAGTAACAGAAAAAAAATCTCATTCTGTTCAAACAAAAGCAAGAAAAAAGAGGAATTTAGCCATAGTGAGACAAATACAAATCAAATAATGTAATGGTATATTTGCACCCAAATATATCAACAACTGCTTTAAATTTAAAGGGCTAAACTCTCCAATTAAAGTAAAACATTCTCAGACTAGAAGAAAGAACAGAATTCAGCTATCCAATGCTTATAAAGAGGTACACCTAAAATATAAAGATATAGAAAGGTTGAAAGTTAAAAGATGAAAAATGCACTATGGAAATAGTAATGTCCCTTTTTGCACATGCACACACAAAAGCTAGCCTACCTATAATAATACCAGAGAAAGTAGAATTTAAGGGGGAAAAGTGTTACTAAGTAATGTAGAAGGATATTATAGAATGATAAAAGTTCAATTATCGAGGAAGATTAAAAAAATCTAAATCTGTGTTCACCTAATAATGTATGTTCAAAATACATAAAGCCAAAATTGACAGGATAACAAGGAGAACTAGATAAAATCCACAATAATGATGGGAGAAGTTGTTTTAACTTTTTTGATTAAGACTATGTTTTTAGGGCGCCTGGGCGGCTTAGCTCGTTAAGCATCTGCCTTCGGCTCAGGTCATGATCCCAGGGTCCTGGGATTGAGTCCTGCATCGGGATCCCTGCTCAGTGGGAAGTCTGCTTCTCCCTCTCCCTCTGCCCCTCCTCCCTGCTCTGCACTCTCTCTCTCTCTCAAATAAATAAATAAAATCTTAAAAAAAAAAAGACTATGTTTCTAGAGAAGTTTTAGGTTCACAGCCAAATTAAGAGGAAATAAAGAGATTTCCCATATATCCCCTGCTCCGACACATGCGTAACCTCCCCAGTTATCACCATCCTCCATCAGAATGATACACTTGTTACAGCTGATGAACCTACATCGACACATCGTAATCACCCTAAGTCTATAGTTGACTATTGTTTACTCTTGTTGTACAACCTGCAGGTTTCGAAAAATATATAATGACATGTATCCATCATTATGGTATTTTCATGACCCCAAAATCCTTTGTGTTCTGCCTGTTCATCCTTCTACCCCTAATCCCTGGAAACCACTGATCTTTTTACTGTCTCCATCGTTTTCCCTTTTCCAGAATATCATGTAGTTTGGATCATACAATATGTAGCCTTTCAGATTGGCTTCTTTCACTTAGTAATATGCATTTAAGTTTCCTTTGTGTTTTTTCATGGCTTGCTAGCTCACTTCTTTTTAGCACTGAGTGATATTCTGTTCTCTGTATGTACCACAGTTTATCTATCCTTTTGATCTATCCAGTTGAAGGACAACTGAAGGACATTTTGGTTGTTTCCAAATTTTGGCAGTTATGAATAAAGCTGCTATAAATATCTGTGTGCAGGTTTCTGTGTGGACATAGTTTTTATTTCCTTTAGGTAAATACCAAGGAATGTAATTGCTGGATTGTATGATAAGAATATGTGTAGTTCTTAAAGAAACTGCTAGACTGTCTCCCAAAGTGGCTGTACCATTTTGCATTCCCACCAGTAGTCGACGAGAGTTCCTTTTGCTCCACATCCTCATTAGTATTTGGTGTTGTCAGTATTCTGGTTCTTGGCCAATCTGACAGGTGTGTGATGGTATCTCATGGTTTTAAGTTTCATTTCCCTGATGACATATGATGTGGAGCATCTTTTCATATGCTTATTTGCTCTCTGTATATCTTCTGTGGTGAGGAGTCAGTCCTAAGATCTTTGGCCCATATTTTAATTGGGTTATTTTCATATTGCTGAGTCTTAAGAGTTCTTTGTATATTTGGTAACAGTCTTTTATCAGACATGTCTTTTACAAATATTTTTTTCCTGGTCTGTGGCTTTTGACATTGTCTTTTGGAGAGCAGAAGTTTCAAATTTTAGTGAAGTCTTGCTTATCCATGATTTCTCATGGATCATGTCTTTGGTGTTATATTTAAAAGGCATCAACAAATTCAAGGTCATCTAGGTTTTTCCCTACATTGTTTTCTAGGGATTTTGTAGTTTTGCATTTTACATTTAGGTCTGTGATCCATTTTGAGTTAATTTTTTGTGAAGGGTGAAAGGACCATGTCTAGATTTTTTTTTTTACATGTGTATCTCCAGTTGTTTCAGTAACATTTACTGAATTCTATTGTATTGCTTTAGTTCTTTTGTCAAAGATCAGTTAACTATATTGGTGGTGATCCACTTCAGTGCTCTCTATTCTGTGCCATCTATTTATTTATTCCTTGGCCGGTGCCATAATGTTTTGATTACTGCAGCTTTATCATAAGTCTTGAAGTTGGGAAGTGTTTGTCCTCCAAGTTTGTTCTTTTTCAATATTGTGTTGGCTACTCTGAGTCTTTTGCCTCTCCATGCAAACTTTATTTATTTTAAAGATTTTATTTATTTATTTGACAGGGAGAGAGAGAGAGCGCGCGAGTGCGCAAGGAGGGGGAATGGGAAAGGGAGAAGCAGGCTCCCCACTAAGCAGGGAGCCCAATGTGGGGCTCCATCGCAGGACCCTGGGATCAGACCTGAGCCGAAGGCAGATGCTTAACCGACTGAGCCACCCAGGCGCCCCTCCATGCAAACTTTAAGAATCAGTTTGTCAATAGTCATAAAATAACTTGCTTGGATTTTGATTAGCATTGCATTGAATCTATTAATCAAGTTGGGAAGAACTGACATCTTGACAGTATTGAGTCTTCCTATTCATGGAACATGGAATATCTCCCCATTTATATAGTTCTTTGATTTTATTCATCAGAATTTTATACTACTCCTCATGTAGATCTTGTACATATTTTGTTAGATCATACCTAAGTGTTTGTTTAGGTTCAAATGTAAATAGTGTTGTGTTTTTAATGTCAAATTCCACTGGTTCATTGTTGGTATATAGGAAAGCAATTGACTTTTGTATATTAACCATGTATCCTACAACCTTGCTATAATAGCTTATTAGTTTCAGAAGTTTTTATGTTTATTCTTTCAAGTTTTCTATGTAGACAGTCATGTCATATTGGAACAATGACAGTTTTATCTCCTCTTTCCAATCTGTGTACCCTTTCTTGCCTTATTTTATTAGCAAGAACCTCTAGTACAATGTTGAAAAGGAGTGGTGAGAGGGGACATCCTTGCCTTGTACCTGATCTTAGAAGGCTTTGTGTTTCTCACCATTAAATATGATGTCAGGTGTAGGTTTTTTTTATATAAGATCTTTATCAAGTTGAGAAAGTTCCTTTCTATTCCTAGTTTACTGAGAGGTTTTTTTTTAAAAAAAATCATGAATTGGTGTTGGATTTTGTCAAATGCTTTTTCTGTATCTATTGATATGATCATATGGTTTTTCTTTTTTAGTATGTTGATATGATGGATTACATTATTGATTTTCAAAAAATGACTTCTTCAAATCAAACAAATGTGTATTTTAGTATGTCCAAGTTTGGCTTAAAGTGGAAAAATACAGTTTTTCCCTTTCTATGATTTTTAAGGAGAAATCCCAGATAATGAAATATATCCTAAAACTACTCAAAGACTTAAGCTACTTTTCCCTGGGTATATTCCACTTACATCCCTGTTAAAAAGCTCATAGGTATTACATGGTTATAATTGTAGCATTTTATCAAATTGGCAGGTGCTCAGTAATCATTTCTGTCCCCATTAGGCAACAATAGATACAAAATAAAAGGACACCTGTTGGTGTCCTTACAGCTGTGTCTGAATTGGAAGGCACTCGCACTCATCATTCCAGACAGTGGGTGAACCAAAGGAGCTCTGACATTTTTCATATGATAGCTGCATATAAATACTTGGATCATCCTGGAGACTCCTACTGCCCAGCCGAGTGATTCTGTTTAGGCGATTACTTCTCCTGCTGTATTTGTAAGCTCCAGGTTATTTATAAAGCTGTGGTACAAAGATTAAAATTCAAGAATCACGAGGCCCTCCGGTATTCTGCAGTTGTGAGACAAAGCATGAGAAGGAAGTGTTTTTAAACTTGGGAATGTATTATTTCAGCTTTAGTACATGTCGATGCACAATATGTTAAGTGGCTTTTTCAAGCCAATAGTTAATTACCCAGTGACCCAGTTATGAAAAATCCATTCATGAGGAAATAGTAAGAATCCTTACCGTTATGAGGGTTGGTTTGTTTTTCAACTTTACATAGATTTGTATACCCACATACTGGACATACTGGAGGTAATAAAAAGAAATTATTCCATTTCATTTTTATTAGATTTTACTGCATGACATATAGCTATAAAGAAATAAGATGTTTAAAAATATTCTATATCTTCGATACTCAAATAAATTCATTGTTCGAAAGTATCACCCTGGGAGAAGGTACTTATTATGTGGATGTTGCCATTGCTCAAACATTTTTGAAAATCATTCCTGGAACGTCCTTGAAGCTAGTTTATGTGTCATGCAAGAAACTAGCGAAAGAATATACTGATATCTCTTATCAAACTCAAGCACAGTTTTCTAATCTTTAGAAGCAAAAACAAAGTCACTGGAAACAGTCTTGTATTTTAAGCACAATAAGTGTAAGTTGAAAGTAGTAAAATCACATTAGGTTAAAAGTCTCTGTTTTGAACTGGTTTCTGGAGATGTCTATGTAAAATAGTGAAGGATTTGAATTGTTGCCATTAAAAATGACAGTTGAGAATATTGATGTATTCTGGACATAGGACAGAAACAACAATCTAATATATGTCTTAGTTTAATGAAGAATCAGTTTTTCTCTTGACTAATATATAATTGCCTTGTATGTTAGTGAACACTCAGAGCTTTCTGAAATTAATTAATTTTAAGAAGTTAAGAATTCACTTAAATTGATACCATAAATTTGCTTAGTAAGGCTCTCTTTTTATAATCAACACCAATTGATACTTCAGCTTAGCTCCTGCCCAAATGATTAAAAAATATGGAATGCAGTCTAGATGATAAAATTATTCTAGTTATAAATTCTTGTTTTAGTTTGAAGATTCTCCCATGATTTATTTCCTACTGTGTATCTACATGTTTTAGATACATGTGTATAAAACCATATACAACTATATATAATATATAGTTATATATAAAAGTTAGAGTTATATGTTATATATCTAGAACCATATAACCATATCATTATGTGTGTGTGTGTATACAAAACTATATAGAACCATGTATGTAAATTACATACATATACATGTATATATATACACACATATACATACATATATGCATATGTATATATAGTTATAGGGTTATATATATCATATATATAGTTATAATATACACATAGATGCATGTGTATGTGTGTGTGTGTGTATAGTTCTTGCCATGTGCCAAAGCTACAAAATAGTGATCTTTAGTCCAGATTTGCTTTTGTTTGTTCTGCAGAATGTTGGCTTACATAGTATTTTAAGTTTGAATTATTTAAAAATCTCATGCACTGTTGGTGCGAATGCAAACTGGTGCAGCCACTGTGGAAAACAGTATGGCGGTTTCTCAAAAAGTTAAAGATAGAATTATCTTATGAAAAAAAAAAAAAAGAATTATCTTATGATCCAGCAATCGCACTACTGGATATTTACCCAAAGAATACAAGAACACTAATTCAAAGAGTTAAGTGCATTCCTATGTTTATAGCAGCATTATTTACAATAGCCAATATATAAAAGCAGCCCAAGTGTCCATTGATAGATGAATGGATAAAGAAGATGTGGTATATATATGTGTGTATATATATATATATAT
>NW_024423319.1:103953139-103959107 GCF_017311325.1 Ursus maritimus | reverse complement strand
ATGACAGTTGAGAATATTGATGTATTCTGGACATAGGACAGAAACAACAATCTAATATATGTCTTAGTTTAATGAAGAATCAGTTTTTCTCTTGACTAATATATAATTGCCTTGTATGTTAGTGAACACTCAGAGCTTTCTGAAATTAATTAATTTTAAGAAGTTAAGAATTCACTTAAATTGATACCATAAATTTGCTTAGTAAGGCTCTCTTTTTATAATCAACACCAATTGATACTTCAGCTTAGCTCCTGCCCAAATGATTAAAAAATATGGAATGCAGTCTAGATGATAAAATTATTCTAGTTATAAATTCTTGTTTTAGTTTGAAGATTCTCCCATGATTTATTTCCTACTGTGTATCTACATGTTTTAGATACATGTGTATAAAACCATATACAACTATATATAATATATAGTTATATATAAAAGTTAGAGTTATATGTTATATATCTAGAACCATATAACCATATCATTATGTGTGTGTGTGTATACAAAACTATATAGAACCATGTATGTAAATTACATACATATACATGTATATATATACACACATATACATACATATATGCATATGTATATATAGTTATAGGGTTATATATATCATATATATAGTTATAATATACACATAGATGCATGTGTATGTGTGTGTGTGTGTATAGTTCTTGCCATGTGCCAAAGCTACAAAATAGTGATCTTTAGTCCAGATTTGCTTTTGTTTGTTCTGCAGAATGTTGGCTTACATAGTATTTTAAGTTTGAATTATTTAAAAATCTCATGCACTGTTGGTGCGAATGCAAACTGGTGCAGCCACTGTGGAAAACAGTATGGCGGTTTCTCAAAAAGTTAAAGATAGAATTATCTTATGAAAAAAAAAAAAAAGAATTATCTTATGATCCAGCAATCGCACTACTGGATATTTACCCAAAGAATACAAGAACACTAATTCAAAGAGTTAAGTGCATTCCTATGTTTATAGCAGCATTATTTACAATAGCCAATATATAAAAGAAACTTACGTGTCCATCAATGGATGAATGGATAAAGAAATGTGTTACGTGTGTGTGTGTGTGTGTGTGTGTGTGTGTGTCTGGAACAAAGGGAAAAAAATGGAGAGAGAGAAGTCAAGAAATGGACTCTTAGTTATAGAGAACAAACTGATGGTTACCAGAGGAGAGGTGGGTGGGGGGATGGGGATTAAGGAGGGCTCTTGTCATGATGAGCACAGGGAGATGTTTGGAAGTGTTGAATTACTTTACTGTATACCTGAAACTAATACAACATTGTATGTTGACTAACTGGAATTAAAATAAAAACTTAAAAAAATAAATAAAAATAAAAATCAGATTTTACAATCTAGTTTTTTGGCTTCTCTTAGTCAGAAGGTCTGGCATTACTCTCCTCCTGACAGCAGCCAGTCAGGTAGTTTGACCCTTTTGCCTTGCCATTCAGCACAGTCCTCATCACTTCCCATACCTTCCTGACACACAGGCCTAGGGTCACTTGTCATTTATCCTCTAATACCAGACCTGAGTTTGAAATCCTTGCATAAGGATTTTTATTTTACCCTTAAGGTCAGTGGGGAGGGTTTTTTTTTAAAAAAAAAAACATTTTATTTATTTATTTGACAGACAGAGTGAGAGAGCACAAGCAGGGGGAGCAGCAGAGGGAGAGGGAGAAGCAGGCTCCCCGCCGAGCAGGGAGCCTGATGTGGGGCTCAATCCCAGGACCCTGGGATCATGACCTGAGCCGAAGGCAGATGCTTAACCATCTGAGCCACCCAGGCGCCCCAGTGGGGAGGGTTTTAAGCAGGTGAGTGGCCTGGCGTGGGGTCATGGAAATTTGGCTTATTTGGGGGAGATTATTCAGTTCCTGTGAAGAAAAGTATTTGTTTGCGTGTGGTTGCTTCTTTCAAGCAAGATATAATGGTCGTTTGCTATCTGGTAGGTTTGTGATTCTCCCCCTTCACTTTTTGACCAGAAAGGAGTCACACTGCCTCTGATTGCTCTTAACCAGCTTGTTTTGTGTATTTGTCTACTGAGCATGATCTTCATGTGTCCTGGGGCTGTACTGCATTGTGGGAAACTGGGATGTTGGGCCCCTATGGCTATGTAAGTGCCAGAGCTTAGTTCAGGAAGCCCCTCGGACTGCCACCAAGTCTGAAGTGAATGATGATACTGTTCACAATGCTTTTCTCACTGTTCTCCTGCATGGCCAAGCATCCCAGCTTTTTAGACCCAGCCATTAAACATTAAGGTGACAGAAATAAAATTAATATGACAGAATGACAGTGTTGCTTTTGCTAGAACTAAATGATGCAAATGCCCTTAATTAGATTCAATTCCATATGCCTAGAGAGTAAACTCTTCTTCTAAAAAGATAGAATACTAATGTCTTGCATTGATGAAGAGCCTTTCATCTGGCAGTTTTCCCACATGGTTTATTAACCAATATGGCACAGTAAAAGCAAAGCAGAGAGAACTTCAACCACAAATGGAATGTAACAACTGCTTAATGGTCTATAACAAAACAGTAGGGCAGGAACTATAAAAAGCTATTTAAAACATCATTAATATGTATCCCAAATAGAAAGTATTATTTTATACACGAAGTAAAATTTTGAGAAAAGTAAGTTTTTGGAAAGGGAGAGCTGCTGTGTTAAGTGCCGAAGCCAGAACAGGAAGTAGTCTCCCAATGTGTAAGATACTGTTGCACTTGATCTACAAGCTTGATTCGAGCGGGGGAGGGGAAGAAGAACGAGAGAAGGAAGGACTAAGACCTTCTGTACCTCCACATGCCAGTCCTCACCGGTATTGCTGGATATATTAGTGGCACCGTAGAGAAGAGAAACGGAAGCTCAGAGAAAGTGAGGAATTTACCCAAGATAACCCTTACTTAGTGAAGCTGGGATTGAAATTAGATCCGTTTGATTTTGAGCTCATATTTTTTTTCCTACTTGCCAGACAACTTTTCACTGCAGCTGTTATGCTCAGGCATAGACGCTGTGTCTTCTATGTAACAGATCTTTTGTCTCCCTCCTCAAAAATTTAGATGAAATATTCTAGAAGCATATGGAGGAGCTGGTCTTGTGACACCTCCATATGCTTCCTTGGGCAACGCTGGCTTGTGCCCCCCCCCCAATAGTGCACATATGCTTTCTGGCTGCTCCTCCCTGCAGGGGTAAGTTCCTTGACTTTCCAAGGGCACTTCTCCTAAGTTGTTTGAATGTTTGGGAATGTGCCTCGATGTCTGGGAGTGTGGCTTCCACTTCCAAAGCTGTTCTTGCCATTCGTGAGGAGGCTCTAGGATCCTAAGGCAAAAACATTTCCTACCTCCATATCCCACAAGCACAGAGGTTCTTGACGACCGCCTACTGTTTGTCTACCATGAGCAATATTAAGTTAGTAACTTCTTGCCTCTTCACACTTTTCCAGAACGTCTGTTCTTAAGTCATTTCCTTTTATTCTTACAAGCAACCAGCAAGTTTCTTCTTCTTTCCTTGCAGTCTCCCCTTCTTCCTCCAGTTTTGACAGTTGTATCATAGCTGCATTGTTAGGGCATATAATAATTACATGCTACCCTTATCCCTAAGAAAAGAAGAAAAATGTAAAAAACCTGATATTTTCGCATATCAAATTGCATGCTGTCCTTTTCTGCTACTCCTGTTTAAGGAAGATAAGTTTGCTTGTACTTTTACAAGGAAGTTTGTGAGCGTTGGGCCAGGATAGCTTTCCGAGCTGCAAAGCTCTTGGGCTCCCTCTTCTCGTGTTACTTCGATGTATTAAAAAACATGGTTTCTCAGTGTAGCTGTCTGTCCGGTTATTTGTGAAAATTGCCTCTATTGGCTTTCTATCCACCCTCCCACTAGATCTGGACTGAGTCTTTTATCCCCCATCGCAAAGTTCTTGCCCTGGGGATGTCCTCCGTGTGGAACTCTGCTTTCTCAGAAGCCTGTGGGGTCAGGCTGCCCAGCCGCTGAGCCCTCTGTGTGGTGCTCTTGGCTCACCTCACGTGTGCAAGTGTGTGTCTGAAAAGCCCCTTCCTGTTCCCATTGTTTTTCTCAGGTTATCCCACTGAGCCCTCCGTTCCCAGGAGGGACTCCTCTTCTTCATGGTGATGATTTGCTGGCAATTTCTAGGTTCCCTGGCTCTGAGACCACCAGAAATCCCTTTGTCTTCCTCCTTTTGTGCAGAGCTGCCAGTCCCACATTCCTCTTGCGTCCAGTTTGTATTCTGGGTTCATGGAGATTCATTTGAATTACTTTTTTTCTTATGCTACCCTACTTGATTTTTCTGTTTTCAAGAGGAGGATGGGGAGATTATAAGTCTCTGCTGGCTCCACCATTGTCTTGCCAAAGGACAGCAACCTTTTAGCTTGTCTCCCTGCTTCTGCTCAGCCTCCTCCCCTAAGTCTATTCTCAACCTAGAATGAGCCTGTAAGTTAGACCATGTTTGCTGAAGACTCGTTAGTGGCTTCCCATCTTATTCAGAAAAAGCCAAGTTCCTTACCAGGATCACTGAGGCCCTCCATGATCTGGCCCGTCATTTCTTCGCTCATCTCCTCTCCCTCTTGTTCCCTCTGCCTCTTCATTCTTCTACCAAAACTCAGACCTGCTTCAGACTTGGGGACTTTGCATTTGTTGTTCACTCTGCTTCAGTGACCTAAGACACACACTTGGTCCACTTGCTCACTCGTTTCTGCTCTTTTCTCAAATGTCATCGTTTCTGAGACCTTCTGTGCCCATCGTATCCAAAATGGTACACTCTATGACCTCTGCTAATGCCTTCTCTGTTTACTTTTTCTCCAAACACTCACTAACCTGCTATATATTTTATGATTTTCTTCATTTTCTGTCTCCCCACTAGACAAGGATCGGTGTCTATTTGGTTTATTGCTGTGTTTCCAGCCCTTAGCACAATACCTGATGCGAGTGGGTTCACATGAGAGATCAGCTGAATGCAGTAATAGGGATGGGAAAACAGGTAAGTTGTGCTGGAAAAGTTCAGATTGAAGAGCGCTTATATCCGGCTCGGCATAGGAGGCAGGGGTAAGGCGAGAGCTGACTTTGAACTAGTTCTCAAGGGATGAGCAAGATTTAAGTAGGTTTGTCTGCTGCTGTGATTTCACAGAGGTCTGCATTTATTTCAGACAGATGTGTGACATGTTAAAGAGGTAGAAATGACAGGGTGGTAAGGCAGATGAAGCTGTTAAAGTGATGCCAGGTTTGAGTGTGAATGATTTGGAAGGTGATGGCTCTACATGTGTTGAAGGCAGATGGTAAGTTTCGATTGGGCTCTGGACCTTTCAGGGTTCTTGACTGCAAGAAACATAAACCAGGTCAGGCCGTGATAAGAAAAAAGGAAATTTGCTGGAAGGATTGGGGCTTACAGAGTTGATAGGAAGTGTCTTCGTGCTGTATCGAAACCACCTCACACTGGCGGCTTATAAACAGCAAATATTTATTTCTTCCACTTCTGGAGGCTGCGCAGTCCAGAATCACAGCTTTGGCACATTTGGTGTCTGCTGAGAGCCAGCCTCCTCACTGATGACCGTCGTCGCCCTGTAACTTGACATGACAGGAGGGGCAAGCTAGCTCTCTGGCGTCTTTTGTACAAGGGCACTAATCCCAGTCTAAGCAACCCCCAAAGGATGCCCCTCCTCACAGCATCACCGAGGGGGTTAGGATTTCAACATCTGAATTTCGAGGGGATGCAGACGTTCAGACCATATCAGGAGGTTTGCACAATCAAGAGCTGGCCAACAGGAACTGCTGTAAAGGTCTCTTAGCAGGAACAACCTACTACAACTCCCCTGGAACTGAGTATTGCCCCTCAGTATTTCCCAATATATTCAGCCTTTTACCTGCTAGTGAAAATTTGAGTTGTTTCCAGATTTTTTTTATTACAAAGTGCTATTATGTGAGCTTTCATGTATATATATGCATATGCACACACACACACACACACAC
>NW_024423319.1:103937138-103953129 GCF_017311325.1 Ursus maritimus | reverse complement strand
CACACACACACACACACACACGCGCGCCCCATAACAGCACTTCATAATAAAATACATATATATATATATATATATATATATATATATATACACACACACACACACACACACACACACACAGTGCAGATGCACAAGCTTCTCCATGGGGTGAAATTGCCAAACCATCGGACATGTCCATACTCAACTCTATGACATAGTACCAAATTGTTTTCCTAAGTGATTATACCAATATACACCACCACCAAATTGTATAAATGTTCATTTGTTCTATATCCTTACCTACACTTCATGTTTTTTTAAATTTTTATTTTAAAATTTGTACATCATAGAACTCCCTCTTGTAAATGACTACAGTGCTATGGCTTTTGACAGCTGTGTCCAGCCATGTATCCAGCACTGCAATCAGGATGCAAACAGTTCCATCACCCCAGTATATATTCCCTCAGCTGCCCCCTTTGTAGCCAGTCTTTTCTCCATCTCCAGGCTCTGGCAATCATTGATCTGTTCCTCATCCCTATCATTTTGCCTTTTCCAGAAATGTCATAGAAATGAAATAATACAATGTGAAGCTTCATACGTCTGGTTTCTTTTACTCAGCAAAGTGCATTCGAGAATCCTCCACGTCACTGCATCTGTCAGAGCTTCATTCTGTTTTTCGTGGTTGAGTAGCATTCCCTTGTATAGATGGTTGGTTGGTAAACCACAGTTGGTTTACCCGTGCCCCAGTTGAGGGTCATTTGGGTGGTTTCTGGTTTTGGTGATTATGGGTAAAGCTGCTGTTAACAGTTGTGTACAGAGTTCTGTGTGAATACAGTTCCACTTCTCAGGTAAATACCTGAAAGCGGGATTGGTGGGTCATAGGTTAACTATGTTGGACTTCACAAGAAACCCTTGACCTGCTTTGCAGAGTGGGTGTGTGCTACACGGTCAGTAATGAGGGGTCCAGTTGCTCTACATCCTTGTCTACGTTTAGTGTTGCCATTTTTAAAAGTCATTTTAATGGGTTGTGGTGGTACCCCACTGTGTTTTTTTAATTTAAATTCAGTTAATTAACATATAATGTATTATTCGTTTCAGAAGTAGAGATCAGTGATTCATCAGTCTTATATAATACCCAGTGCTCATGACATCACGTGCCCTCCTTAATGTCCATCCCCCAGTTACCCCATCCCCCATCCCCTCCCCTCCAGCAGCCCTCAGTTTGTTCCCTATGATTAAGAGTCTCTTATGGTTTGTCTCCCTCTCTGATTTTGTCTGTTTTATTTTTCCCTCCCTTCCCAATGCTCCTCTGTTTTGTTTCTTAAATTCCACATATGAGTGAGATCATATGAGAATTGTCTTTCTCTGATTGACTTATTTCACTTGGCATAATACCCTCTAGTTCCCTCCCTGTCGTTGCAAATGGCAAGGTTTCGTTTTTTGATGGCTGAGCAGTATTCCATTGTATGTTTGCATTTCCCTGTTGACGAGTAATGCCGAGCGTCTTCTCATGTGCTTGCCATTTCTATTTCTTCTTATGCCAAGAGTTCTTAAATGTGAACCATAAAAGAACAAATGTGGTAAACTGGACCTTCTAAAAATTCGTCATGGTAGATCTGAGAGGTGTATGATAGAGTAAGGAAATTTGGATTCTATTATCTGTATCAGTTACACATTTTGGTGGCATCGCATGTCACCAGAAGGAACATATCCTTCTTTTCCTGGAGGACAGCAAACTGTTAGAGACCGAGGAAACGGGTGAAGATAGGGAAAGATAGGTGCAAGGGAGGGATGTAGCAGGTTGCAGGACGGGAAAGTGCGGCTCAAGAAGCCAGTCGCAGAGCTGGAATCAGTGAGCTGGAGCTGAGCGTCAGCTGATTCGAGTGCCTGGGAGGTGGCCGCGCTGGGGAGTGAAGATGAAGACGCTTAGGGCTCAGAAGATCCGGGGCTCTGAGGCCGGAGGGTAAGAAGGTGAATGAATAAGAAGCTGGAGGAACAAAGACACGGGCAGAGAAGGAAATGGGCAGATTCTGAAGCCAATGTTGGAACCGCTGAGGAAGGTGGGTGTGTCTGCCCTATGCAGAGGTGAACCCCAGATAATCTAGTCTGTGTCCCCTGCCTAACCCATTCTTGTCTTCTTCCTCAAATGTTCTCTTTTTGTTTAGAGATAGATTTTCATGGAATCGCTAACGTTTGATGCAGTCCTAGGAAGTATTCATCCTTTTCTCAGTTGGGGCCGTATTCTGTAGGATGGGAATTTAAATCCCTCCTAAGACTGCCTGTAGGGAACATACAAAAAAAAAAAATCGAATATTGCCATCCGGACAGAGCAGAGTCATTGGGTTGTAGTCAGACATCTGCCGTATCAGAGAAGCTTGACACTGCTTTGCTCCCCTTCTCACTGCCTTAGTCTGCCATGTGTCCTGTTTTTCTTAAGAGCTGGATGTCTGTATGTAAAATGCTGTTTATCACAATAATGTGATAAACTGTGATCCTCAGAAATATAAACACCTAAATGAATCAACCCAAAGATGTATTTAAAGATGTGTATTTTGTAAAATGTTTCTGAGAGTTTTTTTCCTTTTCTGCTTTCTCATCCTGAAGTAATATGTCAGAATGCGTCTGTAAGCTGAGTCTACGTTGTATTCATGTGTTATTTTATAAAGTGAAGTTTATGGTGTAAGATTGTATTTGGTAATCATTATTTTTATTAGGGAGAGATGTCATCTCTCACATATGTTTGTCTGTGGTGTGTCTAGATCTCTGCCAGGTGCTGTGAAGGGGTACAATACATCGTCCTTGGGGGATTACAGCCTAGTTGAAGAGAAAGAAGAGATGCTTGTAGCAGCCAGATTTAGTACCGTAGGGTTTAGACATTAATTATACACTGTCATATCATTTCTAATCATTTTGTGGGTGTTAGAAGCAGTTTATGAGCTGGAGAATCACTGAAGTATTTGTGGAAGTTTTGTTGTGGAACTGTGCTTTTTAACTAACTTGGGAGGGGCACCTGGGGGGCTCAGTCAGTGAAGCATCCAACTCTTGATTTCGGCTCGGGTCATGATCTCAGGGTCGTGAGATCCAGCCCTGCGTTTGGCTCTGCTCTGGGTGTAGAGCCTGCTTAAAATTCTCTCTCTCCTCTTCTTCTGCCTGTCCCCTCTCCCTTTCTGAAAAAAAAATAATAATAACTTGGGAAAAGGGAGAAGAACATTCTAGGATGGAAAAACTGAAAAGGAAACACAGGGATCTGTGTGTGTGTGTGTGTGTGTGTGTGTGTATGTGTGTAGGCAACAAGAGAGGAAATCATGACAGAAGGAGTGGAAGACAGACAATTTGAGAGCCTGGATGTCATAAAGAGTTGAAATACAAGTTCAGTGGGAAAGTTGAGGAGAGAGAAAGCTGGATTCAAAGGAAATATTTTGTTGTTCAGGATTTTAGGGAAATGGTGATTTGTGTTGACGAAGTCCCATTACAAGGTCACATTTCCTTCGTGGCTAACTCACCATTTTACTTCCTTTAGAATATCTTTTAGATTAAACTTTGCATTTCCCCTTTTTCTGAATGGTGTTCATGTTCGAGTGTACATTGACTTAGCATCTAGTGATTTAGTATTTGTTTATCTCCCCAAATAGATGTAAGGATTATATCTTCTGTATTAAATGTAATAGACCGTTGTTGAAATTGGATTCAGAAAACTTATTTAGAGGTCACCTAGTCCAAAACCCTCTGTGGTGGACACTGACCTCTATACAGAATGCCATGCTTCCCATGGTTTCTGTGTTCTTTTGCTTCCAAAGGCCTCCACCTGCGACTTTCTTCTGAAGAATGGCCAGGCCTTGCACTCCTGGAGCCACTTTGCCCAGACACAGAGAGCTGGAAGTGCCAGGAGTTTACTGCTGCCATCCCCACCCCTAGCCCTGTATCTGCATCGAGGCATCTTGGCCGGTGACTGACAAGTGTTGCGTATGAAAGTCCATCCCCCCTGTGGCTCAGGTAGGCCAGTGTTGGGCCTTTATGTGTGTGATCTGGAGCTCCCTGATCAGACAGGCTGGGACTTCACCGTGATTACCCCCTTTTTGGTTTTTTACCTTTCTGTCTGACATCCCCTGCCCTTGTCTTTCTTGGGAGCACTTAATAAATCACTTGCACATGAATCTGCAGCTCAAGGCGTTCTGACCTAAGGCATTCTCATTTTACTGAGGGGAAACTGAGGCCTAATGGGGTTAATCAGTTTGCCCAGAGTCATACAAATCAAGACCCAAATCTCTTGATTCCACGTCCATGCTCTTTTAACTTCTCCTTAGTAGTTCTAGGTGTGCAATAGGCATAGAATAATTTTCTGCTTTTTTTTTTTTTTTTACAAATAAATGATGAGTGCTCTGTGCGCAAGGCATTTTAATGGATACTAAAGGAGGCAGAGAATTTAAGATGCAGTTCTTGCTTTCCAGAAGCTTAAAAACAGGAGAAAGGAGAAGACTAAGAACTTGCTAAACAGGATAAGAATGGCAGTCAGATTGCTATGGGAATCGAGAAGAACAAGGGACAGAGGGATCGTGCATGATTAGAGCAGGCAAAGAGAGGGAGGCAGTGTGGCATCTGGATTGGGGCAGAGAGGGTTAGGTCTAAACCTAAGTTTATTTCAAAGTTGTTGACATTTTCAAACTTGGTATGGTTTCCTCATTTCTGTGTCCTAATGTTTTCATCCATCATTGGGAGCATTTCCATATTATCATGAAATGGCCTACAAAATCACTTTTTAATGAGTTTCAGTAATATTTATAGATATATTTACTGAAATCCCTGTTATTGAACATTTAGCTTTCCCTAAGTTTCTGATTATGGAATGACAACGCACCAAAGATCTTTGCACATAAACATTTGCTCACATTTCTGAGATTATTTGCCAAGGATAAATTACTGGAAATGTAATTATCGGGTTAACTTTCTTGAGCATTCCTGAAACATACTGCCAAATTGCTTTCCAGAAAAGGCTTACTATGCCAGCATATCACTTCTCGGTGGCATGTGGCTTTTTCCTTCTCCGGAAAGTCTTTAGTCATTTATTGATTTATTTATTAATGCACGAAGTGTTCGTTGAGCACCGACGAGGCGGAAGACCACAGACAGGACCAGGTGGTGTATCTTTATTGTGTAGAATTCCTTACTGAGTTTTCCTCGATTACCTTTTTTTTTTCCTCTTCCACTCACGATATTCATATTTTGCCTCATCTCTGCCTCATTCTACATGACCACATTCATTTCTTTTTTTTTGTATTCTTTTCTTAGTTCGAATCAGGAATTATTTCCCTCTCTGGTGTTCTTGTTTGGGGTCACAGTATCTTAGCTCTCTGAGGACATTGCTGATCATTTGGGGGATATTTGTCTTTTTCTCCCTTCATGCTTTCTGTTCCCAGTGGCTTTTTTTCCTTTTTTTTTTTTTGGTTTTGATTTCTATCTTTCATGGTAAAGACAATGTTTATTTTTGTTTGATGTGATTTGGAGTAATACTTTGCTTTCTAATACTTTTCTCTATTACTTATCTTTCAAAAAATAATAAGCATGGTTTAATTTTATAAAAATGATAAAAATGATTTTGTAAAAAAATCCAAAATTTGATGTCCTGGAAGGTAAGGGAGTAGGATGCTTCAAAGAGACCACACATAACAATATCAAATAGAGTAGAGAAGTTGAAGAGGGTGAAGGACTGAAAAAGAAACATTATTTCTCCCATTGGAGGCTCTGCGTCCTTGTTTTCAGTTGGCAGCTTTCATGTTGATGTCAGAGGGCATCATATGTATCCTACATATACGCCACGTCACGCTTAAAAAATGACAGCTAGCAAGACACTTCTTAGTATCTCCGGAGACTCATCTGAAGCTGTCTCTGAGGTTCATAAAAACTGTATTTATAAAAATAAAGCTATGATTTGGCCTAATTTCTCAGAATAGCAAAACATATCACGTAAGAAAAAAATTTCTCAAGTAAAAGTTGTTACGTATTATGTTTATTATACTGTCAGTGTGACAAATGCGAACATGCGTGTTTTGAACATACCATATCGATAGATAAATGTTTCTTGGGGAAAATCAGTATCACTCAGGAAACTTTTTATCTCAAGAGCAAGGTAAAATGGAACTCAACAGAAGAAGGAAACAAATGAGAACAGGGGCATTTGTTAAGCATAGACTTCCTCTTTCAGATTGGGCTCGTGGAGGATCACACCTCACCAGTTCTGAGTCCTGGACTTAGGAAAGCAAAATAACCTTGTCACCATCCAGCTGGAAGTCATAGGTGAGAATTCGTTGCCATGTATACAGGCTCGAAATCCAAGTCCCCGTATTGCTCACCCTGAGTAAGAGCAGACCAACTCTTCTACTTCTTCCTTTTTTGTTTATTTGCTTTTAATTGTAGGCTTTTGTCACCTTTTCATTCTCTTCTAATTCCAGTTATTTCCTAGACATCAGTAAATTGTCATCTACAATAGTGCAGAGAGGATGGTCTAGGAACTGCTAGCATCAGCTTCCCTTGGGATCTTTTGGACACGACTATCATTAGGCCCCACTCCAGACTGACTGAATCAGAGTCTCTGGAGTGGGGCCTAAGAATATGCACATCGGGGCGCCTGGGTGGCTCAGTCGTTAAGCGTCTGCCTTTGGCTCAGGGCGTGATCCCAGGGTCCTGGGATCGAGCCCCACATTGGGCTCCCTGCTCCGCTGGGAGAGCCTGCTCCTTCCTCTCTTACTCCTCCTGCTTGTGTTCCCTCTGTCACTGGCTGTTTCTCTGTCAAAGAAATAAATAAAATCTTTAAAAAAAAGAATATGCACATCTATTTTAGCTCTCCAGGTGAGAACTGAAAGTCTATGCAGGATATTATTTGGGATAGCTGGTGAAAATCATTTTCTGAATAGTTGGGGGAGACAGTTCTCTGTGGGTCTCTTATTTTTGCACATCTTGTGAGTAGAGGCACTGATTGGCCTTTGTTCTCTTTTCTCAGATGTTTATATGGCAAACAGCCTTGGAAGATACAGATCACGTCCCTCTGGAGAAGAAGGCAGATTTGCTTACTGTCCAGTGTTATAAAAATAATTTTTCCCAAAGGGGCAAAGGGCAGGCTTGCTGGCTGCCCGTTATAAAAGCTTCAGTTTCCCTAAGCTTGGAGTTCCTCAGCTGTGATGCGCACGCTCTGCAGGCAGGGGTCCCAGGGAGCCCTCTGTGTCAGTCCATGGGACGCACAGAGTAAGAGCGATTGACACAAACATGAGACTCGTGCTTCAGGCTCTACTGTGAGCAGTGAAGTTCTTTGTACTTTGATCCAGGATTCTGCCCTCTGCCAGCATCTGTGAACCTGGCAGGTTTATTTATCAGCATGAAAGTAGGGCAAAATCGGGGCACCTGGGTGGCTCACTTGGTTAAGTGTCTGACTCTTGGTTTCAGCTCAGGTCAGGATCTCAGGGTTGCGAGAGGGAGCCCCACGTCACACTCTATGTGGAGTCTGCTGGAGATTCTTTCCCCCTCCGTCTCTGTCCCACTCTGCTATTCCCCCCACTTGCACATGCTCTCTCTCTAAAATAAATAACTAAATAAATAAAATTTTTTTTTAAAAAAAGGTAAAATCTCAGACCATTCTCAGTTCTTGATAAATGGTTCTTCACTGACCTAATGTGGTACAAGGTATTTTTGTTTTAGAAACCTATTGCTTTAGGTTAGGATATAGAATTTCTCAACTTTCCCTATTGAAACACAAGATTATCTGGGAAGTACGATGTCAGTCATTCATTTTATCAGATGAACCCGCAGGTCTTGAGAAAATGAAAGATGGCTTTAAGGAATTGAAAAGTGGACATATCTTGCATAGAGATACAAGGGAGATGGCCAGCCTCTAAGGGACTGCTCCGTAGTCGGAAAGACCCAGAAGATATACTTTTGGGCTCTGAAATTTTGCCTGGAGCCTCCTCTGCCAGCATCCATCTCAGCTGGACACACAATGCGCGCTGATTTCCTCTAATTCCCCTTCTCATTCACAGTGAATCAAGGGCATCTGCTGGCAACGCTGTGGATTCTGTTGTTTGCAAACAGCAAGTAAACATCATCCATTGTCTGGGATTTTTGGAATGAAAGTTGTTATAACATGGGCACTAAGAAACTTTAATAATGCAGTCAGAGAAGAAGAAGGAAAACGGGGCTGAAAAAACCGAGAAAAGGACCCTAGGGGAATTTCTGTAATTACTGATTTGTGCTGAAGCAAAATTGGCCCAAATCTGTTCTTGGGAATCCCCTCACTTTGCTGATAAGTCCACATACGAAGTGACACACAGGTGCTACAGAAATATTTCTTATAAAGCATAGATTGAATACTTAAGTTCGGAAGCACGTCCCAATGACCTGAAATGGAGTTTCTGGTTCGTTACATATTCCAGTGAACTGAGGGCTCACAATTAAATGTGGAGACCAGAGTTTTTGTATCCCAAATTGGGACATATGGTCTGACAAACACATGTCCACTTATACAACAATAGAAAATGTGAAACTGAGATGATCTTGGAAAAGCCAGAATGGTCACAATATAGCTAAACATACGCATTTTAACAATGGTAAAATTATGAGTTGAGAAAATACAGTTGACACAGATTACGTAGCTGTTGCGTCGATGACCTCAGGGTCATATGAACACCAGTGAAAAGTTTTGAATCGTCGGCTATTTTAATTTATATCTGTTTTGGACACACGGTGCTTCAGTGGATACAGGTTTAGGTTCACTGGTTTAACCCTGGCTGTACTTCTGTCTGAACGGTTCTCTGAGAAGTGGTGAAGACTTTCGTTGAAAAGCTTCCTATCATGTCTGAGGGTTTAGGTGCACATTTATTTCTCATTTGGAGTCTTGTTTCATACGAATTTCCAAAATAACCTGAATAGTAGTAATAGCCAAAATAAAACAGTACCGTCAGTGAAAAGAGAAGGAGCTATCCTGTCTTCATAGGCTCTCTCCATTTTGTTAGCACTTAGCATCACAAAACATTTGTTTCTACCCATTATAGCAGCATCTCACAGGGCCCTAACCTCATTAGTGACATGGAGACACCTTTACTCACCTACATCGGTTCAGATCAACATGGGTTTGTTCTCCTGTGCCTGAATACCATTTCTTTTTTACTTCTAAAAATAGGGTTTTGAATGTAAATAACCCCTCTCATTGGCTAGTTATATGAACATTCTAAAATGGCCACTTTCTCTTTCCTTCCTTGGTAAATGTTTTTCCTGGTGGTCTTACATTTTTTGAAGCAGTATTTCACCAAGTCTTTGGTTACCTCCCATGTACCTTAGTCACTAAACATTTGTTGAACTCTTAGACTCAGTCACATCTATCGTAATATGTCTTTTAATCTCAAAATTCACTTTCTTAGGTAGGTATTATTAATCTCATTTACAGATGGGGACACCTGGGCTTGGACAATTTGGTATGTGGTTCCAGGTCACACTTATCCAGGTCATAGAGTCAGGAGAATCAAAATAAGAATTCAAATATTTTCGCAGCCTGTCCTCTGTTTGTTCCACAAGATCAGAGGGTCTCCTTATAAATGGAATGAAACTATCCCTCCATGACTTGGCCAAGATAAAACAGGAACAGGAACCCATTAAACAATTCAAGATAGTCAATATCTGATAGTATCAAAAGATTGGCCTAGCAAGTTAAGTGTTATGGGGTGAAGTCCGCATGGGCTATGGTGATCAGAGATTGGGTCTGGCTCAGTGGGTGGAACAAGAGGAAAAGGGGGGCTTGCTTGAGTGGAAGAAAAGCATCAGCAATTATGTTGAGTTATGGCTGAGCACGTGATGTGTGGACAGATAAAATGTCTTCCTAATGTGAATCATTTGAATTATTTCACGAATGTATTTTCCAATACTTACAGCATTGCCCTGGGTACTTTATAGACTAAGATGGTATGAAAATAAACAAACAAAGCCCAGAAGGAGAAGCCGGAGATATTTCTGTTAAAGTGCAGAAAACCAGAATGGTGGTTGCTTAATTTGACAGACAGGTGACCATGTACCTATAAGAACACGGGGTTATAGACAAGGCCGGTTAAACAAGGTGTGTTTGATGGCAGGTCTACACCGTAAAAATATGATCTTTGTTTTTAATTTTGTCTCATTGAATACAAGCATATTATATATTCCACTTGCAATCATTTTCCTCAGCAGTTCATCCATTGACATGCACACACACGCATGTGAGCAGATGTTTTCTAGTACCTTTGGCAGAAGAATTTAGTGCCTTGTACACATCACACCTGCCATGTCATGCTTATTGATTGAACGATTCAGCTTGCTGAAAGGTACTGGGTGAGATATTAATTTTAAAATGAAAGCCTTCACATCTGCTAATGCCTGTCAGTCTCTGGAGTGAATGTGCCATTCGAGCCAACGGAAGTGGGCAGAAGCAGCCTTCATGGGTCGGGCTGACAAGTTATTTTGAGTCTGCTGAATTACCTTTATTGTTGCCCGGTACTTAAAGGCAGACCTCTCCTTCCATTAAACTCCAGCGCTCAAAATAGCTCTAGTGGTTTGGAACTCGTCTTCCTGGGTTTTCACATAAATGGAATATTTGTGGTAGTCGAGCGATAAATGGTGAGATAATGGTGTTTTATAGGCAGTGAAATGACAAGGTCAGTTTTAATTAAGCTGAGATCAACCTCAGTCTGTATTGCACACTTCTGATTAGGTTATTTCAAATTAACATAAGTTTTTGGAGACTTCGCTGAAGTCAGTGGTGTTAAACACCAGCTGTGCTGGCAGAGAAGCGTGGGATATGAGAAGGAGATAGCATTCACATTGAAATTAGCACTTGGCACAATATAATTCTCTGATTGCAAACTATGTGGAGTTGCCTGTGCTAATTGGTTGATTTTATTTGAAGCAGATGTTGTTAGCTTTCCCACTAATGATCTGGAGAGAAATTCTTTTGAAAGACATGCCATGTTAGGATCTCTGCAGTATAATAAGCTAATTACAACTTTAAGTACTTGCAGTAATTAGCACAATGTGTATAAAGTGTTCCTGATCTTTTCACCCTGCCGCATTATTGTCAGGGCAGCTTGAAAAACAAAAAGGAACGCTAGATGGATTGAGCCTCCCTGGTCTAGCCTCTTCGTTTCCCAGACTTCTGCACTAAAGAGATAATGAACTCAACTTAAATCCTTCTCTTTCAGGCATGTCAAAAAGGTTTCGGGCCAGCCCCCATCCTGCAACACCCAAAAATTGGAGGGCGAAATTTGCCAAACGAAAATGTTACTTCACACATATGCCTTGGGGGCCCGTGAGGTCTTCATTGCGTTAGCAAGCCGTTTTGGAGGACACCATTAGCATTTTTACCTCATGTTCATTTATTTTATTGTTTACCACTTTGGTCCAGGGATCAAATCCATATTTTATTTGCAAACGTTGCCCTATTACGTTTCCAAGCCAAAACTCTGATCTCCCTGTGTAGAACATTTTACATGCTTGATATTTCTGTAAGCCTAAAATCTAGTCTTTCTATATTTTTCCAAAACCAAGTTGTGACAGATACATATTTTGCTTATAGTAATTATGAGAGTAAAGACATAATAGTAGATGAGGGGAATGTGAGAAAAAGGGAAAAAGTGAATTGGGAAGAAAAGAATTAGACAAATTCCTAGTAACACAGCAAGTCATGGCTCTTAATGGGAGTGAACCTGACGTTTGAGGCTGGTGACTACAATACGGGTCTAAGACGACCCTAAGTTGACCACTAGAAAATAATTTATAGTAAGATGTCACTATTTCAATAGCTCTTCGTGGCCTTAACTCTGAGATTTTCAGAGTTTAGATTTTTAAGATTATTTCAGGTGCTTTAGAGAAAAAATGCAGCCTTTCAAAATGGAGCCTTCTACTGGAACACATGAATGTATTGAAGCTTTTATGTTTTCTTATGGCTTTCTTCGATTTCAAGATACTTCTGGGGTAAGCAGAGACTGAGCAAATTCTCCTTTTAATGTACCTCTGGGGGCGCCTGGGTGGTGCAGTTATTTAAAAGTCCAACTCTTGATTTCAGCTCAGGTCCTGATCTCAGGGTTGAGATGCATCCTTGCCTGAGGTTCCGAGCTCAGTGCAGAGCCTGCTTGAGATTCTCTCTCCCTCCCCCTCTGCCCTTTCCATTGTTCTCTCTCTCTCTCTCTCTCAAATAAATAAATCTTTAAAAAAAAATAAAGTACCTCTGAACAAGTTGGCTAGCTCCCATGGCTCTAGCTTCTGGAAAGTAGGCAACTTGATAGCATGTTCCGAACTTGGCTGCAGAAAGAAGGCAGCAAATTCCCTTCTTCGCACCTCTCGTGCAGTTGTCTCACTGGTCCTGGGATTGAAAACTGCGATTTCTGTGGTTGCTGGATTTTTATCAACCTCCAATGGTGTAGAATTTCACAAGATAAGTAGCCAGGCTCCTGATAAATTCAACAGGTTTATATCCTAAAGACAGGAGTCAGAAAAAAATAGCACAGCTATTTGGGAAGAGCAAAGAGAGAGAGGGCTGCCAGAGATTCACCCTCTCAGACTATTAAAAGAAAGGAAGGTTGTAGGTTTAAAGGGATTCTAATACTTTAAACATTCTCCATAAATACAAATAAATGTTTTATGGGGATGAAAATTCATTGCTGTAAGTAATACAAAAGTTAAACAGAAAAGACTTTGTACTTTGTTTTTTCCTGAGTTTCTGGAACCCCAGGTGCTCAGTGGAACTCAATGAGAGAAATAATCATGCTCAAGCAAAACATTCAAGGACAGAGTTTAGACTAAGTGCTCACATTTCACACCTGGCACAGTGTCTGGCATGTATTAGGCACATAATAAATGGCAAATGGATGAATGTTTTTTGGCAAAAAGCGACTCACTCTTCATCCCTGCCATGAGGTTTGGTAAGTTTCCACACTCCTGGAAGTATTGTCATGGATTAGAACTACTCGAAATGCCATTCGTATATAGTTGTTTGTCTCAGTCGTCTGAAGATACTCATGAGTGCTTTAGTACAAAAGGTTAAAAGCATACACTGGGTGTTAGTTTTGACACCTAGTATCCTTATTCTATCACGAACGTAGATCATTTTTGGCTTTGGAAGAGATCAACTTACTTAGTAATGGCGGCTCTGCTAGAGTGACAAACACTTCCTGGACAGTAAACCAGTGGATTTACATTGTTCTGTCGGTAAGGATCCTTTATTGTCGTCTTGTTTTTGTTTACTTAAACCCGAAGTGTCTGTTACTTACTCCTAATGTAATACCAGGGTCATAGAAATATGAAACTAGGTTCCCAACAATTTTTGCCTTCGCTATAAGGAGTCTGTCTTTTTATGCTTGAGAAAAGGAGCTGTTAAACTATTGCTAGACATTTGCAATATAATAGTGTATGTGAGTTTGATGTATATTTATTATATATTATGTTAGTTATAGGTGTATATATAACATATTACATACACATAATATTGCATTTTGTGCTATAAATTATCTATTATATAGGTTTTAAAAATTCATCTATGTATCTATGTATCTATCTATCTATCTACCTATCACCTTTCAAGAGAGGTCACCTTTGGAGAGACCATAACCAGGCCAGATCATTAACTTTATAATAGTATTACGTTCTGGTAACACTTATGTAGAAAGAGTTAATGGCTAATCCCCTACTTTTTTCAAGAAAAGAAAATGGTCTGATATATGGAGGGCAAACTGATTTTTTAAACCTTTCAGCTTTCTAGGACTGAGTTTTCCTAAAGAGAAGGTCCCCAGCTTTCAGGGGAGTCAGCAGATTGAGACATGACCTTTTATAATGCATCTGCTCGCTGTTGGCCCTCTGCATTCCAACATGGCGCTCCATTGTCCTGTCAGGGTCTAATGAAGCATGCAACTCCATGAGACTTATTCCTGAGATGCCAGCAGGAGTGGTCATTTCTTTTACTTCCAAATGTGCAAAGTGGGGACCAGAAACCTGTATGGGATTGTTGGGAAAAAATTAAAAACTAACTCCAGATTTTAGCATCCAAGAACTGATGTTGTTTGATCTTTAGAGGATACGGCAATTACATATGAAAATCTCTTCCATATAAGATTTTTTAAAAAGTCGATCGTGTGCCTTCATCTTTGTATGCCATAGATTGCCAGCATAGAACTAAATAATATCATTTTGAAGAACAGATTTTTCTTTTCCTATTTCCCAATACATTTTTCCTTTTGCCATAAAAAGCTTGAAAAACAAACTCCCTGAGGCACCAGAAGCAGGAGTAAGCGGGGTGGTTTGGCTGCAGACCAGAGCAGCACAATGGGTTTCTGCTTCCTTTCTGTTCATCGCTTCCCCCCTTCCCTCCAAAGCACACACAAAGCTCTGCATGACTTTCTGGTGTCAGGCTCCAGTTTTGCAATTTTTTCCGCTGTGTGCTGGGAGGAAATTGAAATGCAAAATTATATCCCCTGAAACAATCATATTGTTTTGGGAGCATGGGAAAGAGAGGTACAGGGATGAGGTTTTTTTCCCTTAAAGAAGGGGGAGGCTGCTAGGAGCCACAATACCCATCCCTTGCTGATCTGTGAGCCTCTCAGGTGGGGTTTTTTTTGTTTTATGACTCTTATTTAATTTTGCAAAAAAGTAGCTTAACCACTGAGAAAATTGTTCAGGGGAAAGAAAATTTCTCCTGATGAGGGATTATGCTCAGCTGAGATGCAGTAAGGTACTGTGTCACTTGTTTCTGTCTGCTGTTTTCTCTCTTCTGGGCATACCCCATTTCACCCAAGTGTCCTGTAAGTCCTTGCCTTTGAGAGTTTGGCGGACCCAGGAGAACAGAAGGGGTGGTTTCAGCTCTAGTCATAGCAGGTAATGGGGTTGGCGAAGACGGTTTCGGTATCCCTGCAAGGAAGTTGAAAATGACTAATGCGGTGACTAACAGTAACATCTAAAACAAAAATATAGTTCTGCACTACAGTAAGAATGAGTGACCTTCTTGGCTTGGAAGAGGGAGGCGAGAAGGCGGAGGAATCTTTGAGAGGAAGATTTCAGAACAAATAGACCTATAATGTTGGTATTTAAGTGCAATTTACTCATTCGCTTCAGCAGATAAAGTCTTAATATGCGTGTCATCTGTGGGCAGAGCCTGAAGAATTATAAGCATTAATTTGTTTTAAATAATTTGAAAAAGAACAGTTTTATTAAACACTACAGTCATCTAAGTAAAAATTTAAAATAAATCTCTTTATCTTTCATAAAATAATCTCTGCCTCCAGGTCTTTTTTTAATAGTTAGATTTTAAAATTATAAATAATGTGTGCTTAAAAAAAAACCCTGCTGCATTGATTGCCTCCGCATCAACTCTACCTCCTCAAGTGCTGAAGCCAAGAAAACTGGGTTCAGTCTGGATGTGCTCCCTGCTTAGCCCGCCCCGGCCAGGTGCCTGTCCAACGGCATGGATTTGGGGGTGGACGTGGGATGAGCTAGGTGAGAATGTGGTATAAACCCAGGGCGGACTCACAGCTTTCTGTGCTTCTGTCTAGGGTCAGGCCTTTGGGGCGATGAAATGGGCTTCCCATTTTTTGGATTTATCCCTGTTTTGCTTTGTTTCCCTGGAAACTTAACTTCAGTTGAAATGGTATCCTCTCTAGTAGGATGAGACATAACATTTTAGGACTACTGGTTTAGCGCAGGGATTTTTACCGGACATTCAAGAGTGAGGATCCCCGGTAATGGACGAAACGTTGTGTATATCGTGTGTTTTGTGGTAATAAGGTTTATGACTTTTATCCCAAGATTTATGAATTCAGAAGCATGGTGTTTGATTCCAATAATAACTCTGAGACAAAGGTAAATTATCAGTACTCCTTTATACATGATTTCGCTGAGGCTTATGGAAGTTTAGTCACAAATTTGAAGTCCAGGTATCGAATCCAGTAATCTTTCCCTATGTGGTTGGTTAAAACAGGTTGGTTTTAATATATGCAGGCACTGGCCCTCCCCCCCCCCC
>NW_024423319.1:103917223-103937128 GCF_017311325.1 Ursus maritimus | reverse complement strand
CCCCCCCCCCCCCCCCGCCCTGGGAAGTAGAGCTTTATCTCCTATTCCACCCAAGCTTGGCTAGATACAGTGTGTTGGTTCTAAAAAATAGACTAGAGAAAGGGGAAAATAGTAACTTTACAGTGCAGAAACCTGGCTAATACTACATTAACCAAGTGAGGAAAGTTAATATCACCAGTGATGTTATGTCCCTCTCTAATATGATGTAACTTGAGAAGGGCACATCATCTCTATGATAGTCTTCCCTAAAATCCCTAACCCAGTCTGATCATGAGAAAAATATCAGAAAAATCCAGGGACTTTTTATGGGATACCAGGTCAGTACTCCTCAAGACTGTCAAGGTCATGAGAAATAAGGGAAGACTGAGAAACTGTTACAGCCCGGAAGAGACTGAGGAGACATGAAAAGTAAATGCCATGTGCTATCTTGGATTGGATCCTAGAGCAGGGAGAGAACATGAATGAAAATGTGGTGAAATTAAATAAAATCTAGGGTTTAGTTATATAGCCATGTATCAATGTTGGTTTCTTAGTTTTGACAAATATATGATGGAGTTGTAAGATATTAGCAGAGGGGGTACATCGGGTAAGGGCATATACGAGAGCTCTCTCTTGCCTGTATTATCTAAAATAAAAAGTTAATTTTAAAAAGTTGATTGAATCTAAACAGATGAACACAGTCTCCGTTCATCTTTTGTTCCTGGCTTGACCAGAGTAAGTGTCACCTTCCCTGGAAAGCCTTCCATATGACCTTACATACTAACCCACTAACAGAAGTAGTGGTACTCTCCTATGAGAATCATTATTGCCTAGTGGTTATGAGTTTGGACTCCTGGGTCTGGACTACTGGGCTTTGAAGCCAGGCTCTACTTCTTACCAGTTGTGTGACTTCCAACGTATTACTTGATCTTTCCATGGATTAACCATTACCTCATAGGGCTGATGTATGTACTTTAAATTTACACACTGAAAGTTCTTAGAATAGTGCCTCGTACCTGATAAGTACGAGTGGGAGTGGTGATGAGGGCGATAACACCCTAAAGCATTGTTTTCATAACACTATCATATGACATCCAATTTTTTATCCTTACTTCTTTTAGTCAGTGAGATCCTTGAGGACAGAAACCATTGTTTTATTTACCTTTGTATCCCTATGTCTGATAAGTAGTAAGTACTCGATAATTGTTGATCAAATGTATACTTGGTTAGTTAAAAATAGAACTACCCTACGACCCAGCAATTGCACTACTAGGTATTTATCCAAAGAATACAAACATAGTGATTCGAAGGGGCATCCACACCCCAATGTTTATAGCAGCAATGTCTACAATAGCCAAAAGATGGAAAGAGCCCAGATGTCCATTGACAGATGAATGGATAAAGAAGATGTGGTATATATATATATATATACACACACATACAATGGAATAGTAACTCAGCTGTCAAAAAGAACGAAATCTTGCCATTTGCAACAACATGGATAGAATGAGAAGGTATTATGCTGAGCGAAATAAATCAGTCAGAGAAAGATAAATACCATATGATTTCACTCATGTGGAATTTAAGAAACAAAACAGGTGAACATAGGGGAAGGGAAGGAAGAATAAAATGAGATAAAAACAGAGGGAGGCAAACCATAAGAGACTCTTAACTCTAGGAAACAAACAGGGTTTGCTGGAGGGGTGGTGGGTGGGAGGATGGGGTAATTGGGTGATAGGCGTTAAGTAGGGCGCTTATTGTGATGAACGCTGGGTGTTATATGTAAGTGACGAATCCCTAAATTCTACCCCTGAAACAAATAATACACTATATGGTAACTAGATTGAATTTAAATAAAAAAAATTTTTAAATGTATGTTTGGTTAGTTGGATCCTGACTTGCCTCATCCAGGATTTGGATGTGACCCTCTTGTCATTACTGCCAAGGATTAGGTGGGAGGTAATTACCAATGAGTCAGCACTCTCTAGTGCTTTCTTAGGTTCACTGAGGGATGCAAAGACATGTATCTGAGGTCTCTACCCCCTAAAAACTCACCAGCATATATACTCCAATAAATATATCTTAATTTATCTGAAAATGACAAAACTCTATATTAAACAGTATGAAGGACAAATGCTTGAGTTCTAAGAAGGTACAGATTATAGCAAAACATGACAATGTAAGAGAATACAGGATCACTTACTTATGTGGAACATTGAACACACCTAGCTCCCTGCGGAGTATGAGAGAAAATGAGCTAAATTTGAAAAAAACAAACCAAAGTTTTTGTAAAATGTTCTTAGACATTCTAGAAGTACAGAGGTCCTGTTTTAGATTTATTGTGGTGTTATTTCATTATTGAGAGAGAATTGAAATAATCTAAGACATTTACTTACATGTGCAAGGACTTATTTTTATGATAATGTGTTCAGAAATGAGTTACAGTGATATTGATGATAATGTGTGTAACTGAGCTTGGTTCTGAAATGAATACAACATTGTTGCAGTAAAATATACTGGAACGGTTGTAGCAAAACAAACAAGCAAACAAAAAACAACGAGGAGGAGGAAGGATGAATTTCTTTGGGACTTGTGTTCTGTTTTGACAATGCCTAGTTGTAAAATTTGAGTTGCCCCTTAACCAGCATCCCTAAGGGGCAAATTTTAATCAGCTTTTGTTCACTGATTTTAGGAAATCTTTTTGCAAATTTTTCTCTTAATAACCGTAGGGAGCATTGGGAGTAGGCTACTACCTGGCCAGAGGACACTACTATATGTTTGACAATTTAACCTTGCCCTGTTTCTTTATATAGCCAAGAACCAAGTTCACAACCTAGCCATATATTTGGAAGTCTGGATCCTATCCACATAATTTAGGCACTTGAATTACAGTCTTATATCTTGCAGTCTTTGAATAAAAGGGGTGCAAAAGTAGCTTTTGTGAGTACCATTATGTTCTTTCCAAGGCCATGCATTACCACATGGCCTGGACCAGATCATCTTAATTTGGGGGACCAAGCTACTTGGCAGTAGTTGATATGGCTAATTCTTGAACCCCGCTTTTCAGACTGAATTGCCCAGGGTTGGAACTGACTAGATTTGGCTCATGGAATTCCAGATGCTCTGGTAATTATAGTGCAAGACTAAATTTTCTGTTCGCATTTGTCTTTTAAAAATACTTTCATTCCTCATTTGGTCTCTTTCACCTAGTATTTAGGGGTTATAACTTCCATGAGTAAAATTTAGTTTTAAATGGAAGAAAATTTAGCTCCTGCAACTATGTTACTAGTTAATCATAAGTTCATAAAAAAGCTAACATACTGGGTCAGAGAGCCAGCATTAAAACTTGATGCGTTTGGGGAAAATAAATTAAAAAGGTCTGGGAGAAAGCTTGCACTCTAGAGCTTTTTATCTGCCGTCTGTCATCCGAGGCATAAACCTGTGCCCTCGTGTGCGTCCAACTGCAATGGATCTCTTCTATCTAACGCCAGATAATTACAAGGTTCCGTCGTGCCTTGGCAGATGGAATAAAGAGTTACTTTAACTTCTCAGGCTCTAGATGTATATCGTGTTCTGTAAAGATACTGTACACAGTTCTGTAAGCATTGTATAAATTAATATTTCTGTTTGGCTAATAGCAACCCAGGTCTGGCTCAAGAGCACGTAGCGTGTGGTTACCTTCAGGACGTGGGATGACTGCGTTGATTTTGTTCATTACCATCTTCATTAAGAAGTATCACATACAGATCGAGTAATGGACACTGATTAGATGTTTCTGGCCCAACATAAGGGACATGTAGTCATCTAAACAACCATTCAAGGAGAAGACCACTAACTCATTGCCATTATTTATCAGCGAAAGAGAAGTATGTTGTAGAGTGGTGATAAATGTAGTGGCAAGTGGAGAAAATTGCTTCTGTAGCTAAGGGACATTTGATTTGTTTGTTTGTTTATTTATTTATTTAAGATTTTATTTATTTGAGAGAGAGAGAGCGAGCGAGCATGCGCGAGTGAGAGAGCACAAGCAGGGGGAACAGCAGAGGGAGAGGGAGAGGGAGAAGCAGACTCCCCGCTGAGCAGGGAGCCCAGTGTGGGGCTTCACCCCAGGACCTAGAGATCATGACCTGAGCCGAAGGCAGATGCTTAACTGACTGAGCCACCCAGGTGCCCCGATAAGGAACATTTATATCACTGTTCTAACTAATCCGGGAATCAGTAGGAAAAGGTTTGAGTTTCAAAAGGGAAGAAGGAGAGATAGGAAGTAAGGGATTGTTTAGCGAGTTTCTGTGGTGAAGGCTTGGAACATAAGGGCCATAACTTGGAAGTAAAACAATGCATTTTAAGATATGACAAAGAATAATATCTCACCTGCTTTTTGGTCTTTTTACATGTAATTCAAGACCGGTTTTTAGAAACTGAGTAATGTATAGAATTGTCAAATCATTATATTGTACACCTGAAACTAATGTACCACTGTATATTAATTACACTTCAATCAAAAAAGAAATTATAGTAATTTCTTTATTTAAATCATTTAATAATTTAAAATGACATTAATGGAGAGCACTAAATGTACTCAACTGACGTGTGAAAGAATGAAGAAGAGTTGCACAGCACCCTATGGGTGTTCAGTAAATACTGCTTTATGGTGATAAATGTAATCAGAATAATTTAAGGGCTGGTAAATACAAGGGATGACAAAAGATTAATGTAATTTCCGTTGTTTCTCTTCCAGAAGAGAAGAATGTGGGATGACAGGGCTGCGAGCTTCAAGTTGGCAGTCAGTCAGGTGAGCATTGGTGAAGGGTATGTTTTTCGTTCTGCTAAAGAAGGAATGAGATGAAATACTCTTACCATGTAGGCTAGACATTTTTAAAGGTGTATTTTTTTTAAGATTTGGCTCCTGAATATGCCTATTTTAAGTGTTCATTTTTGATGAGTTTTGACAAATATATACACCCATACATTCACCATTAAAATCAAGATACAGAACATGGCCATGGCCCAAAAATGTCTCCTTGTGCTTTTTCCTAGTCAGTCCCCTATCGACTCCTGCCCCCGCTCAACTACTTAACTACTTTCTGTCACTATAGATTAGAGTTGCCTTCTTAAAAAGAGTTTCACCCAAATGCAGTCATACAGTATACACTCTTTGATGTCTAGGTTCTTTTGCTCAGCATGAAGTTTTTGAGATTTATCCATGTTGTTGCATGTATCCATAATTTACCCCTTTTTATTGCCAGGTAGTATTCTGTTGTATAGATATTCCACAATGTCTTTATCCATTCAGCTGCTGATGCACCTGTGGGGCCTGTAGTAGTATGTACAGTCTCCATAGTTTAATGGGCCTGTGCCTCTGGGCTGTGAACATCACAAACTTTTCTCCAGTGGTATAGGTTTGACAAAAAATCTATCTTAGGTGAGACAGAACTGCTGTTAAGGGACTGGAATGGGAAACATGCCCTTCCCCCTCTGGAGAGTAGGCCTTCACTATGGAGAAGGTTCTGGACATGTTTCATAGTGATTACTTTTTCCTTCCCCCTGCCAGATCTGTGGGTGGATTTTTCTTGAATATTTACTGCGAGAACCTGTTCAGTTTCCTGGAGGTTAAGCTTATGAGAGTGGAGTCCCCCTCAGACTTGGTGCCCAGAAATTTCTTGCTCTCATACTAGTCCATGTTCAGTCTCCAGCAGTTTGTTAAAACTACTATTAAGTTTTCTTACCAGTTTATGGTTTCCATAGCTTCTGCTCCAGGTAAGTGGATCTTGGTTGTGCCTCTCTGAGTGCATCTGTCTGTCCAAATTTCAAGGTGGTGGTTTGTCCCATGACCTTATTTCTCTGATGGGTCCGAGAATAGTCTTGATTTTCAGTCTGTCCAGCTTACTTTTGTTCTGAGGATAGGTGTGACTTCTAAATTCTTTCCATGTTGGAGCTGAAACCAGAAGTCTCCCTCGCCTTCTTTTTTGAAAGACATTTTCACTGGATATGTAATTCTAGCTTGGCAGGTTTTTCTGTCTCATTGCTTTAAAGGTGTCATTCCATTGTCTTCAGACTTGAGTTGTTTCTCATAAGAAATCTGTATTAATTCTTAGTCTTGTTCCTCTGTGTGATACAACTTTTCCCCAACCCCTTTGGCTGCATTTAATACTTCTTTTTTAATAATTTTATTGTGATGTGCCTTCCTGTGGTTTTCCTTTTGTTTATCTTCGTTGGGATTTCTTGATATTCTTTGATCTGTGGGTTTATCGTCTACATAATTTTGGAAATTTTCCAGCCATTATTTCTTCAAATAATTTTTCTATTCCTCTGCTATGTCTTTTCCTTCTGGGACTCCAATTACCATGTGAGACCACTTACTATTATTCCACAGGTCACTGAGTTCCTTTTCATTTTTTTCCCAGATTTTTTTCTGCTTGTGCTTCAGTATGGATAGTTTTTATTGCTGTGCCTTCAAGTTTACCAATATCTTCTTCTGCAGTATCTAATGAACTGATAATCCGTTCAGTGAATATCTTATTTCATATATTGAGTTTTTCGTTTGACTTTTATTTGCATTTCTATTCTCTCATTATGTTCATGTTTTCCTTCAGAATTTTGAGCATACCGATCATCTTTTCCATCACAATTCTAATGTATTTTTATGTTGTTGTTAATATTTTGTAAAGTTGTTAACATTAGTAGTTTTAATTTTTTGAGATTTTATTTTATTTGTTTATTTGAGAGAAAGAGAGAGAGAGTGAGCCCAAGAGCAGGGTGAGGGGCAGACAGAGAGGGAGAAGCAGGCTCCCTGCCAAGCAGGGGCTCCATCCCAGGACCCTGGGATCATGACCTGAGCCAAAGGCAGACGTTTAACTGACTGAGCCACCCAGGCGCCCCTAACAGTTTTAATTTTTTTAATTAACAGTTTAATGTTGTTAATTCTACCATCTCTGTCATTTCTTGGTCTCTTTCTATTATCTGATTTTTTTCCTTGCTATGTGTCAAATTTTCCTGCTTTTTCACAGGTGCAGTAGTTTTTTATTGGATGCTAGACAGTGTGAAGTTTACGTTGTTGACTGTTGGATCTAGTTCTATTCTTTAAAGAGTGCTGGGCTTTGTTCTACAGTTAGTGCACTTGTGAATCAGTTTTATCGTTCCAATCTTGTTTTTATTCTTTTTAATGGACAGATCTTGTTGCTGATTTGGCCTGACTTCTAACTAATAATTCCTACAGTGTTTCTGCTGAATGATCTTGGTAGTCTTTGGAATCTGTTTACTTCGCTTGGTGGGAGCACTAATGATTCCTAACCCCACGCGAGTTCTAGGAATTTTCTCTCACTGCTATCTCATAATTCCTTATAAGCAGAATGGGTGAATTCAGTGGGGAGGAAGGTGAGTCAGAGAGGGGAAGAGGGAGAGAGAGGGAGACAGAAACAGACCAAGATGGAGACAGAGACTACTAAATAGAGCTGGAACTAGGGTATAAAGTTCATTTGTATTTACCTGGTTTGGGAACTTTTTTGTTTCACTTTTGGCTCTAAGAGTGCTCTAGTAAGTGTAGGTACAACCCTTACCTCACCTCCTCACTTCACAAATTTTTCTTAATTGTGAGCTGAACCCAGGGCTACCTCCAGTCACGAAGGCTAAATCTGTATCTAGCTTTTGTCCTCTGACACTTGCCCTGATAAAGTCAGTCAACCAGGAAATTAGCATGGCTGTTTCAACTTAATGAGGCCTGGATAGATGATTCTTTGATTCTCAATCTCCTGTTCTACTGGAGAAAGAGTTAGCTATGTTGCCGATGGGAGAAAGCACTCAACTAGGTAGAGGCCTCTAGATGTCAGGGTTCTACACCTGGCTCTTTTATTCTTTGTGGGACTGAAAACTCACTTGATCCCTCTAGTTCTCGTTGAGTTAGATGATCTTTGGTCCCTTTCATCTCAGATAGCATATGATTCTAATATGGAACAGAGATCAGATTTCAGGTATCCTCAGTGACCTCAAATTGTAAGGTAATAAGAAAATATTCTGGGCATTCTGAAACAGGCAGAAGACCATAATTCCTCTTTTTCTTTAGCTGCCAGTGAGCTCAAGTACAAACTGGCTTCTCTGTGCTATAAACTGTCGTGTAGTCTCCCATGGGTGGCATATATGCATTCTGAATTGCTCCTTAGGGCTTATCCATCGATTCTGATTTATATTTCACCTGCTCTCATTACTATGTCTTTCTCAATTTTATTTTTTATCTTACTTTGCTGAATGGATTCCTGTATGTTACTTCAAAATCTTTGTACAGTATGGTGCTGCAGGTGAGAAATTTAAACACTCTTAAATGAGGAATCAAATAATGAAAACAGAATGAATAATACCACACTAAACATCGAACACTTACTCAGATATTTATGTATTTAAATATGCAGTTCTCAACATGTTTTCTTATGTGTTGTTTCTGAAGATAGCAAATGAAAAGCCTAAACTAGAAGGTGAGTGGAAGGCTGATAAAGACAAAAAAAAAAATGGCAGGGGCAAGAGGTAACTAACCATTTCTTTTCTGTATTGGTGGGAGAAGGCAAATCCCAAAGGAGATAGAAGCTTTGTGTGTTTCATAGTACGTCGCCTAAGTATGTGTTATTGTTTTACTTGAGAAGACAGGGAAAAAGTGCCTTTTTGGCTTGGGATTGAGATAGTCAAAAAACTTGAATTACTTTTATTATGATGTGAGTTCACTTCTCACCAAAAACATTAATTCTCTTAATTTGCTTGGCAGATATGTTTCTAATGTAACGGGCAGGTTATGGTAACAGAAATACCTTCCATGATCCCCAGCCTTCAGTGGATACAAAGAATGTGTTCTGATGTCACACATCCTGGGAGGAAGGGCTTTTCACAGCAGCCTTCCTGATGTTTGAAGTATGATCTTCTTTTTTTTTTTTTTAAAGATCTTATTTATTTATTTGACAGAGATAGAGACAGCCAGTGAGAGAGGGAACACAAGCAGGGGGAGTGGGAGAGGAAGAAGCAGGCTCATAGCGGAGGAGCCCGATGCGGGGCTCGATCCCATAACGCCGGGATCACGCCCTGAGCTGAAGGCAGGCGTTTAACCGCTGTGCCACCCAGGCGCCCCGAGATATGATCTTCTCATCTCTTCCCTTCATGCATCAGGCCAAGATTAAGTTACCTTCCCGTATGAAGATTCTGCTCCCAACTCCCACGGCCCTGTGCCGAAAGGTGCTGGGTTAGCGATCCTCATCATTGGGCATGGGTTATTACTGTCTACATAGATAGAGACTCCATCAGGGGCTGACTCTTTGGGTCACCTCTCAAAGTGACACCTCTCCTCTGAGAGCTTACTTGAGATGAGAGAGTCCTTTTGTTCTGAGGAAGTCCTTGTTCTGTTTTGGTTCAAAGACATTGGCTCTAACACTTTACACAATTAGGATGACCTATGCCTGATCTCAGCCATAGGATTCTCTCAGCCTTGCTTAAAAGAAGGAAGGATATGCTTAGGACAGGAACTCCATCCTGTCCACATCTTTATAAACGTTAAACTCTTTTTCTTTTTAAAATGGAACTCTTAAACTCTACTGCATTATTCTAATCTGAGTGCCTCACCTCAGGGCACTTGTCTGAGACAAAACCCAATAGCAGCGGATTAGAGGGTTTTTTGAGATTTAACTTGAGTGTTTATATTCTGAAATCTATTTTAGATTCATTCTGCTGTGTCTCAAACTTGAGTCCTTGGGTGATTTTTTTCCTCTGCATTATTTTTTAATCCCAATACCTGCCAGAAATAGTGACGTTTTATCTGTTTTGTTATGAGATAAGAAATGATAAAATAGTGCTACGTTATATATTCTGTCTATGCAATGGGTCTTTTGGGTTATCACATTCTGGTTTATGTAGAATTATTTTGCATAAAGTAATTTGTTTATTTGAGAAATAAGAATATACATTTCATCGCATAATATAAATATTTCAAAATAAAGCTAGGTCAATTTCATTTTTCCTGTGTAATTTAGAAGGAACTTTAGAATTTCATTAGCTAAGGATATTTTAAACATTATTTTTCATAGTATTCTTGTAGAAGTTATATGTTCTGGTTAAGACATTTGGAAGAATATTATAATCTTTTTAAAAAACAAAATGTGTTCTGACATTGTTTTGGTTGGAATACCTTTCTGGGTAGATGTATGAGAAACGGAGAAGAGAATGCACTCAGCTGGCATTTGGGGAAAATATCATTGTCCTTTTCCTTTCTCTGTGGGCAAGGAACATGAGATAAAAATAATCAGAATAAGGTCCTTAGGTATCGAGAATTTATTAGAATCAGGGCACTTACTAATTCAGAGCAAATGAGATCTATAGATCGTTAATTGTAGCTTGGTGTCTTTTATAAGAATGCCTCATGCAGTGAGCACATTGTCCCTTCGCTAAATGAGTAGTGATTATCAGGGAGATCACTGTGATTTATAAGCTCATTTTCTTCATTTTACTTATGTGTGCCAGATACTGACTCATACAATGGAAAAACAAAACAAGCCTGATTTTTAGAAATTAAATACTTTATTGATTATCGTTGTTTACACCAGAAAGTTAAAATGTATGCGATTGTTGGGTATATAGTATATAAATTTTTTCAAAAAATGACTTTACTGCAAGCTTTAGATGATAAACTCTGGTTTTGGCATACTATATTCATGCCAGAATCTAAAGAGTGGGGGCACCTGGGTGGCTCAGTCGGTTAAGCATCTGCCTTCGGCTCAGATCATGATCCCGGGGGCCTGGGATCAAGTCCTGCATTGGGCTCCCTGCTCAGTGGGAAGCCTGCTTCTCCCTCTCCCTGTGCTGCTCCCCCTTCTTGTGCTCTCTCTCTCTCTCTCTGTCAAATAAATTAAAATCTTTAAAACAAAACAACACCTCCAGAATTGGCAGGGAGCTGTTTAAAAAAAAAATCTAAAGAGTGCTACCCAGGTGGAGTAAAATAATATTTATAGTTATGAAAGGAGAAATTATTTTCTTGGAAAAAGATTCTACTTTATCCTGAATTGTGCCCTTTCAAGATAAGTATGATTTCTATAGTAATATGCAGAATTATGTATCTCTAGTCTTTATGGAGAAAGAGAGCCAGATACCAAAGTGTGGCGAGTCATCAGGGAATGTGATTCACAAGCAACATGCTACTCGTTGTTTTTCAGTAAATGGTTTTTGGTAGCTTCAGTTACCAAAGGAATTGATTAGATCCTTAAGTTATTCCTACATGCAAAGTCAAGTGGAGATTTACACAATTATTTTGATTGTTGAGAGGCAGTAAAACATGGTGATGAGAGCTTGGGCTCTGCAGCTGGTCTGCCTGGATTCTGACCACAGCTCTGACAGTTGTATCTTGGGCAACTTACCTAACCCCTCTTTGCTTGGTTTCTTCACCTCTAATATAAGGATGTTACCATCACCGAGCTCATAGGATTAAATGAGGTCATACACATAAATCGAACAGTGTCAAAAACCTAATAAGCAGGGGCACCTGGGTGGCACAGCGGTTAAGCGTCTGCCTTCGGCTCAGGGCGTGATCCCGGCGTTCTGGGATCGAGCCCCACGTCAGGCTCCTCCGCTAGGAGCCTGCTTCTTCCTCTCCCACTCCCCCTGCTTGTGTTCCCTCTCTCGCTGGCTGTCTCTATCTCTGTCAAATAAATAAATAAAATCTTTAAAAAAAAAAAACCTAATAAGCAGCAAAGAAGTGCTAGCTGTTACTATCATTTAGACAAAGGAATTATATGTACAGGTTCATGGGCTGATTTTTGTTGATTGAGAAGTAAATTACTCTGGGAATTTCAACATTTAAAAAACATTTTGAAGCACCTCCATACTGCTTTCCAGAGTGCCGGTACCAGTTTGCATTCCCACCAACAGTGTGAAAGGGTTCCCCTTTCTCCACATCCTCGCCAACATCTGTTGTTTTCTGAGGTTCCTCAAAAAGTTAAAAATAGAACTATCTTATGACCCAGCAATTGCACTACTAGGTATTTATCCAAAAGATACAAAAATACGGATTTGAAGGGGCACATGCACCCCAATGTTTATAGCAGCCCTATCAACAATAGCCAAATTACAGAAAGAACCCAAATATCCTTTGACTGCTGAATAAAGAAGCTGCGAGATACACACACACACACACACACACACACACACACACACACAGTGGGATATTACTCAGCCATCAAAAAGAAAGAAATCTTGCCATTTGCAATGGCGTGGATGGAGCTAAAGTGTATAATGCTAAGCGAAATAAGTCAGTCAGAGAAAGACAAATACTATATGATCTCACTCATATGTGGAATTTAAGAAACAAAACAGATGAACATAGGGGAAGGGAAGGAAAAAGAAAATAAGATAAAAGCAGAGAGGGAGGCAAACCATGAGACTCTTGACTGTAGAGGACAAACTGAGGGTTGCCAGAGGAGGGGATGGTGGGGGTGGGCTAACTGGGTGATGGGTAGTCAGGAGGGCACTTGTTGGGATGAGCACTGGCTGTTCAATGTAAATGATGAATCACTAAATTCTACTGAAACCAATACTACACTGTTAACTAACTTGAATTTAAATAAAATAAAAAAATAAAAATATTTTGAAGCAACCTGTGACTTACATGTACTAGTATAGTGAGGGGAAATGTGGTATAGTGAGAAAGGAATCCACCAGTTTGTAAGAAACCTTATATACTGAAGTCAGACATATAAGAGCTCACATTCTTGTTCTGTTCCTTGCTGGTATGTGAACTTGAGAACACTGTTTAACGTTATAGAGCCTCGGTTTCCCCATCTGTTAAGTGAGGGCAATGCTATCTTGCAGTGTTGTGAGGATTTGCAGTAATGAATGTAGATTTCTTAGCATAATGCTGGTTCATAACAGGAACCAGACAGTAATTTAGTGGCTCTCTTCCACCAACTTGAGGAATCCCAGCTCTTCCACATCTCTCTCTTGGGGTCCAAGTGAGGGAAGGGAACTGGGGAAAACTCAATCCCCAGGTTTTTAGATTTTGTTGTTGTTTTGTTTTGAAAGTGAGGAACACTTGTGATATGTGAGTGTCAAAAGGCATTCCATGGAATGCAAGTTGGTATAGCCACTCTGGAAAACAGTGTGGAGGTCCCTTAAAAAGTTAAAAATTGAGCTACCCTATGACCCAGCCATTGCACTACTGGGTGTTTACCCCAAAGATACAGACGTAGTGAAGAGAAGGGCCATATGCACCCCAGTGTTCATAGCAGCAATGTCCACAATAGCTAAATCGTGGAAGGAGCCGAGATGCCCTTCAACAGATGACTGGATTAAGAAGTTGTGGTCCATATATACAATGGAATATTACTCAGCTATCAAAAAGAACGGTTTCTCAACATTTGCTGCAACATGGATGGGACTGGAGGAGATAATGCTGAGTGAAATAAGTCAAGCAGAGAAAGACAATTATCATATGATTTCTCTCATCTATGGAACATAAGAACTAGGAAGATCGGTAGGAGAAGAAAGGGATAAAGAAAGGGGGGGTAATCAGAAGGGGGAATGAAGCATGAGAGACTATGGACTCTGAGAAACAAACTGAGGGCTTCAGAGGGGAGGGGGGTGGGGGAATGGGATAGGCTGGTGATGGGTAGTAAGGAGGGCACGCATTGCATGGTGCACTGGGTGTTATACGCAACTAATGAATCATCGAACTTTACATCGAAAACCAGGGATGTACTGTATGGTGACTAACATAATATAATAAAAAATATTATTATTAAAAAAAGGCATTCCACGGGTAGACCCAGTGAGTCATCTCAGCAGGAGTTTAGAGACTGTTCTCAGTGGAATCACCCAATACACTGGGGCAGGCACTGGCATACAAATCCAGGTTGGAGCATAGCATTCTGAGAGAACATTAGGAAAGAAGAAAATATCAGTCATATGTCTCCCAAGGAGCACGGGTCTCACAGGGGTCAATAATGGGCAAAATCAGCAATCTGAATAGGCAGGAGATGTTGCTAACTTTCTTCAGTAGGAGTAGAGGCTTAGCCTTAGGGCTGCCATATAGATTTGGAAGGGCAGCAAGACAAATTCCAATTTCAGTGGTTCCGAGAAACGGTTCAGATTATCAAGGAAAAATGAAAAAAAAAAAAGATACGAGTGACAAGAATTAACATTGTACCTGCATTTACCATGTACCATACACTATGCTACATTTTCTATACGGTAGGGATTTTTTTCCTGCATTTTTAAGATAAAGGTTTGGAGAAACTAAGAAACTTGCCCAAAGTAACAGAGCTAGCTAGCAAGGTGGTAGAGCTGAGATCCAAATCAAGGTCTGTCCAGTTTAGCCTCTAGATTCTCAGGGATTCTGGAACTAGAGAAGTGGGCCTGGACCCAGCTCCCAGATCAAGGGTACCGGTAGAAACTTGATTTCAAGAAGCTGAAAGAAACCCACAGATTATAATTAGGCACACCGTTAGACAACGCTACAGGTGTAGGGTAACTCGTCCTGAGTCAGGGTCATACACTATAGCACCTTACATTTCTAAAGACTAAGGTCAGGATTTATCTGAAAGGCTGGGTGGGCGTGAAGGAGAGGGCAGGTGATCTCAGTAACAGGAGGAGGGCCTCAGGGAGGCAACCTCACAATTCATTCCCATGAGCTCCCCCCTCCCCCGCACCTCACTGCAGTACTTTAAATGGTCCCCTGGAGTCTGCAAAGTGCGAAGCATTAATGTACAGCTCTAAGTGCTTTTGCTGTCTAATTTGTTATCATGGAGTGACCAAGTAATATTTATGGTGAGCAACAGGGATCCTTAAATTAGGGGTATAGAGGTGTATTGGCAGTGTTCGATGTGAAAATTCTGTTCTCTGAAATTCGTTAAAGTAAATCGTGGCCTGAACACCCTGCTTCTAAGGAAGCTAGGAAAAATGAAAGGGAATAATATCCTACGTTGGAAACAGGGTGAAAACAGAGACGTCTCTGTCACCAAGTTGTGCTAAATGCTTCACATTTAACCATGTTTTTAGGACCACAGGACAGAAACTGTGTCTTAGATACTTAAATTACTATATATATGAAGGTTGGCTTTCTGAGGCTGAAGTCAGGATTGATTCCAGCAAATGGATTACTGTGTAAGGCTGCCTCGAAGGCAAAGCATTTTACATCACACTCAATTATTTGATTTCTGATTTTTTTATGTGTATCAGAAGATTTGTTTACTATCAGGGGAAATGGGAAATAGTTTGGGACCAAGTGCATATTCTCTTTAGTCATGCATTAAGTTCCCTGTTTGGTTTTTAAAAAAATCCCTCTTATCTACTCCAGGAAGACTTGCTTGGGCCCAGGAATATCTTTACATCAGGCAAGTGTTTCATTGGATTATTAAAATGTGTGAGTAAGATTATAGTTAAGCTGAAATTTTAAACATCCCAAGGATATATTTATGTATCTTTTAGATTGTGACACAGTGACACATTTTGGAATGAACTTGTTTGTCACCCCCTTCAAAATTTTTTTTCCAAAATCTTTTACCAAACATTACATACGTTTGGTAATATTTAAAATGTCTATTTGGGGTCACCTGGGTGGCGCAGTCGTTAAGCGTCTGCCTTTGGCTCAGGGCGTGATCCCGGCGTTCTGGGATCGAGTCCCACATCGGGCTCCTCCGCTGGAAGCCTGCTTCTTCCTCTCCCACTCCCCTGCTGTGTTCCCTCTCTCGCTGGCTGTCTCTCTGTCACATAAGTAAATAAAAAAATCTTTAAAAAAAATGTCTATTTGGGTTGGACCATCCATACAAACCCAGTTCCATATAAAACCCTAGGATATTTTTTTAAATGATTAGACTCACATCACCTTAGGGGCAGTTGGTTAAATGTCCGACTCTGGTTTTGGCTCAGGTCGTGATCTCAGGGTCATGGGATGGAGCCCCACGTCAAGCTCTGGGCTCAGTGCAGAGTCTGCTTGAGTTTCTCTCTCACTGTCCCCTTATCTCTCCCCCCACCCCGAGCTCTCTCACTCCTGCTGTCTCTAAAATCAATCCATCAATCTTTAAAAAAGAAGCACACCACCTTAAATCAAACAAAAACAAACACAGAATTGTTTTCATTAAAAATTTTTTTCTTCTTTTCAGGATCTGTCCACATGTCTACATGATCTTTACATTTTAATTGGTTGATTTTAATTGGACAATTACACGGATACATTCTCACTGTAAAAATTAAAACACAGACGTATATAGAGTAAAAAGTGAAAGTCACCTTTCACTTTCTCCTCTCTCTTTAAGCCTCATGATCCTTATTAGGCCATCCTTAACTGCTTCTAAAGGCTTAATACATATCAGTTTATTTCTTTCAATGTATTTTAATACATACAAATGTACATATATAAATGCAAATATATTTTTAAACTAAACCAGTTGGGCAACAAATTTTCTTCACTTAACAATATATTTTTGACATTTCTTTTGTTTGAAATCCACTTAAATTTTGAAAACTGCTGCATAGTATTTCAAAATATAGAGGGAGCATAATATAGTTAGCCACTCCTCTGTTGATTAACTTTTAGATTGTTTCTTATTTTCTACTCTCTCAAATGAAAGAATAAGATAAGGCCGTGGCCAGAGATCTAAGTGAAACAGATATAAGTAACATGCCTGATGGAGAATTTAAAGCAACAATCCTAAGGATACTCACTGGGCTTGAGAAAAGAATAGAAGACATCAATGAGACCCTTACCACAGACATAAAAGAGTTAAAAAAGAATCAATCAGAGAAGAAGAGTGCAATAAATGAGACTGGTAACAGGCTTAATGCAATGAACTGCAGGCTGAAAGAAGCAGGGGAATGAATTAGTGACTTAGAAGACAAAATAATGGAAAATAATGAAGCTGAACAAAAGAGGAAGAATTATGCAGCATGGGAATAGACTTAGGGGATTCAGTGACTCCATCAAACATAATAACATTCGCATTATAGGAGTCCCAGCAGAAGACAGAAAGGGGGCAGAAAATGTATTTGAAGAAATAATAGCTGAAAACTTTGCTAATCTGGAGAAGGAAACAGACATTATAAATAATGCTGAAATGAACACCCTTGAACATACATATTTGTCCAAATATTCCCTCATTCCACTGTCAACATCAAATATCACAAATCTTTTAATATTTTGCTAATTTGATGGGCAAAAGGGTAAAAATATTTCCATTTTAATCACTTGATCATAGTATGTTATTTAATTACAGATAGACTCATTTTGCTAATATTTGTTTAGAATTTTTCATCTATACTTATTAAATCAGTGTCATGATTTTATTTAAAAATTCGGGGGGCTGCTTTGGTGATGGGCTTAAACCAACCTTATGTTCTAATTTGAGATTTTGTTATTTTCCTATGGTCTGGAACTCTTTATATATGATACAGCAATATTTTCTCCCTAAAACTGTCTCTGCCTGGGGACTTTTGTCATGGTTGGTTTTGAAATTTCTTTCGTGGTTATCAGTTTATTTTTTTTACATCTTGTATAGTCTGTTTTGGTAACTAACTTACATAGCTTAGACAATCATTCAGGCCATCTAGCTTTCTAAATTAGTAGATATAAAGTGATACATTTTATTTTCTTACAGTTTTATTTTGTATTGTATCTGTCTCTAGTTACGTCCATGTGCAGGTATGTGTTCTCTTTTTCTTGGCTAAAATTTTGTGTTACTTAATGAGCTTTTACAAAAAGCCAGATGAGGTTTTCCTGTGGTTATTTTCTTCATTGTTTTAGCTTTTATTAATATTTTTAAATTTACTTTTCATTTTTTGTCATAGTCACACATGAACATAGATTAAAGAGTCAGTTCTACAAGGCATATTATAGGAAGCATGAAGCATCCCCCCACGCCTGCTCCTGTTTCTCACTCTCAGGTGTTTTAGATGATTCATTTCGTTTTTATCTCCGTATGACTATCTAGCATGCCTGTATGGCTACTGCTTAATGGCTGTGTTTCACACAATATCAACTGACTTCCCATCACATAAGATGGAGATTTAACTCTCTGTTCAACTACTCCCCATCTCTACCATCCCCCCACTTTCTGACTATGTCCCTCGAGTTCCCAGTTTGTTGTAGTTTTGCTTGCATCAATATTCAGGATTTACATTGTTAAGAATAAGTCAGTGGTGTTCGTACTGGCTGACCGCTTGAATCACTTAGAGAGCTTTAAAAAAATACTGCTGCCTATTTCTGATTTATTTGATGCAGTTTTAGTTTGGGCTTCTGGAAGTTTAAAAGCTTCTTAGATGATTCTAATGTTTGGCCAAGGTTAGGAACCAAGGAAATGTTATTCACAGCTGATTGCTCTAATTTCCCTCAGAGCTAATAATTATCTTGTTTTTATATTTGCTTAATTTTCTATGTTCTTATTCCTAATTCGACCCCCAAATGCCTCTCCGTGTATTCATGTCTGTCACATACCCGGCCAGTTTCATCTTCTTAAAGAATTCACTCATGGAGCCTTCAGAACAGTACTTGCCTTGCCTGGTTGCTTTCTCTAGGCTGTGCCAAATAGTCTCCTCAGTACCTTTTCCACCATCCTCCTGGGAGTTCCCGTTTCTTCTCTTGTGTTCACGCCTGGAATCTGTGTCTTCCTTTCTTCTGGTTTACTATCTCATTATGGTAGAGCACCTCTCTCAGTAACTTCCATACAGAGACAAGTTCACAGAAGGGGAATTTTTAGAAATTATCTTTACAATAATAGTTTAGGTGGCTATAGAAATGTTGGTTGGAGATAATTTTTCTTCAGAATTTGAAATAAAATGCCTCATTGTTCTCTGATTTCCACTGATGCCACTGAGAAGTCTGATGTCATTGGTTTTTTTTTTTTTAAAGATTTATTTGAGAGAGAGAGAGTGTGCACACACACGAGTGGGGGAAGGGAAAGAGGGAGAGGGTGAGACATTCTCAAGCCCAATGAGGGGCTCCACCCCAGGACCCGGAGATCATGACCCAAGCCAAAACCAAAAGTTGGATGCTCAAGCGATTGAGCCACCCAGGCACCCCGAGACTGAAGCCATTCCGATTTTTTATGAGATCTGGTTGTTTTTCTCTCCCTGAAAACTGAGAATCTTCTTATTCGATGTCCTGAGATTTCCTAATCATGTGAAATATAGATCCTTGGAGAGCATTTTTTATCTATTGGTGGGCCCTTTCAATCTAGAAACTTGTGTCTTTCAGTCGTGGGAAAGATTTTTGAATAATGTTTTTGATGATTTCTTCCTCTCCATTTCCTCTTCTCTCTGGAACTCCTTTTAGTAGGATTTTAGACTTCCTGGAAGAGTACTATATTTTAATTTCTCTCCTCTTTTCTGTCTCTTTGCCTTTTGCTGTGATTTCTGGGTGATCTCCTCAACAGTATTTTCCCTCCTATTAACATATTAAAACCAGGGTCATTTATTTATTTTTTTATTTCCAAGAGCACTTTTTAATTCTCCGAATATTCAGTATTCTTCTGTTTTATAGTATTCATCTTTCAGAGAAGCAATATCTTCTCATTTCTGTATGAGGAAAATAATGATAGTTTTTCTTAAAGTTTTCTTTCCTCTGTGTAATCTAATTCTTCCAAGTTGCTTTTGCTTTTTTTTTTTTTTCCCCATGAACCACAAAAGCCTGGGGCAAGTTTATTGAATTTTCCTAACTTTTTTTTTTTACTATGTTATGTTAGTTACCATACAGTACATCATTAGTTTTTGAAAAGCTTTTGCTTTTGTGTGTGTGTATGTATGTGTGTGTGTGTGTGTGTGTGTGTGATATTAAAGGATTTCTAATGTCTGGGGATTTTTGACTGTTCACGTGTGCTTAACAATTGAGCACTAAAATGGTCATCTGGGACTTCTTTGTACATTGCTGAGACTTGTCAACTGTAGCTTCTGGTGAGACCCTTTTGTAGAGAAACTATATATATA
>NW_024423319.1:103881541-103917105 GCF_017311325.1 Ursus maritimus | reverse complement strand
TATATATATATATATAGGCTGGTTAGAATTCCTAGAAAAATACTCTTCTGGTTCCTTGCCTAGAGAGTGTAGGCCTGGCTGCCACATTTTGAGAGCCAGGTAGAAGAAGAAAGTTGGAAGTGTTAACATTGAGCATGTGAAGTTCTGCTTATTGCCCTGCTTTTCATATGGTACTCTTCTCTCAGTTGTTCCTGATATCCTGTAGTTCAGAAAACCTGTATTTTCTTCCCTGCAGAGAACGAACTTCAGTCTTCTTCTAGGGTAAGAGAGGGAACTTATCTGACTACGTGGAGTGAGAGGAGAGGTCTTTTTTCCTCACCAGATGTTGATTTTATCTCGTTTCAGCTACATCATCACTCTACTTCAGAGGCAATGGGAACAACAAATTCTTAAGCAGTTGGGGGGATATGTAGTGTAAATCATTTTCCTCCTGGGCTTGCCCTTTTTCTGGCATAGGAGTCAGCTTTCTCAAGTCTGGTACATTAGGCCACCATTTGTGCATTTGCTTTCCAGTTTCCAAAATTGTGCTTTCATTTGCTCTTCTTTTCTCTTTGTCTTTGGATATCTGTAACTATTTTTAATAAATAAAGCCTTTACTGTCATTTAAATGTGTTTTTGAGGAAATCAATAGTCATATATGTGTTCTATTTATTTTCTATAAATGGCCTAATTCTGTTATTTTCAGAGAATATAGGTTGTATGATTTCAGTCCTTTGAAATTTGTCAAGATTTGTTTTATGCCGGGAAGATTGTCTTGGTGAATGTTCCATGTCCATTTGAAATGAGTGTGTAGTCTGCTATTACTGGGTAAAGTGTTCTGTAAATGTCAGCCACTTCAGGTTGGTTGACAGTGTTGTTCAGGTTATCTTTATCCTTAGGATTTTCTAGAAATGGAAATTTAACTTTTATTGTTATAATTCTCTCATCTACTTTTTTGGATTTTTTTTTCATCTTGGGGTGATGTTATTTTCAAAGTTTTTGGTTTTCTAATAAATGTTTTTAAGGCAATGACTTTTCCTCTGTGTATCACTTGTCCTGCAGTATAATGTTTTGATATCTAGTACTCCGATTATCAGTCATTTCTAGAGGATTTTTAAACATAGTTTTTAAATGCACCTTAACACAAGAAGAGTATTTTTAATATTTAACTTTTAGTAAAGTGCATACAGTTAAATGGACTTTTTTGTTGTAAAGAATCTATACATGTGCTGGAATTCATAGGAATTTTAAAAATTTTAATAATTTTAAATTTGTATTTTTCTACTGTTGTCAGAGAATTTGGCCCAAATATTCTTTTTAAAACTTTTTGAAAATTTCCATATGGCTTAATACAGTCATTTGTAAATATTTTTATGAATATTTAAAAAGATGGTATATTTTCTGCTTATGGGGCATCAGCGGCATTCTAAGATAACTAGTATATGCAGTTGCATTGCTACCCATCTCCTCACTCTTTTGACTTAATTTGCAAACTGAATTTCTCCAAAAAGTGATTAGAGTGTTCCCCTGCAATTCACAACTTATAATTTATCCTTTTTTGTTTTTCTCTTTATAAGTAGTTCTCATTTAAATATTTTAAGCTATGTTACATGCATACAAATTTGTGATTTTTATATCTTCTTGTTGGATTGTACTATTCATCAAGTTTAAAATACATATAAAATATTTTTGTCCATTTTAATGTTTTGTCTTCAATCCTACTCCATTTTGATTTAGCTAAGATTGGCTGGGGTGTCATTTCCCGTCCCTTTATTTTATTTTGTTTATTTATTTATTTATTTGTTTATTAATTTAGAGAGGGAGGGAGAAAGAGAGAGAAAGTGAGAGAGAGAGGAGGGGCAGAGGGAGAGGGAGAGGGAGAGAGAGGACCTCAAGCAGGCTCCATGCCCAGGGTGGAGCCCGACATGGGGCTTAATCTCACAACCCTGAGATTGTGGCTGGAGCCAAAATCAAGAGTTGGACACTTAACCGACTGAGCCACCCAGGCGCCTCCATCCCGTTATTTTTTATTTTTTTTTTAAGATTTTATTTATTTATTCGACAGAGAGAGAGACAGCCAGCGAGAGAGGGAACACAAGCAGGGGGAGTGCGAGAGGAAGAAGCAGGCTCATAGCGGAGGAGCCTGATGTGGGGCTCGATCCCGGAGCACCGGGATCACACCCTGAGCCAAAGGCAGACGCTTAATGACTGAGCCACCCAAGCGCCCCTCCATCCCTTTATTTTAAAGCATGATTTTTTATCTGAAGAGTACCGTTTGTAAACAACACATGTCTGGAATTTATTTTATTTTTGTTTTTGCCCTGAGACTGTGTGTCTTCCAACGTGAGTATTTAACCACTTTTATGTTTATTTTTACTTCTAACATTTTGGATACATTCTTTGTCATCTGATGTTATGTTTTCTCTTAACCACGATTTTAATTTTCTTTTCCATCCTTTTGTTTTACTTACTGAATTTTATTTGTTTCAATTTTTATCTTTAGTTGTTTGATAATTGCACATGCTATTTGTGCTTTTCTATTAGCTATGTTTAAAACTTACCACACTTTTAAGCATATTTTTCTACAACTTCTAGAATCCATTAGTACTGCTATTTTCTTACAATATTTCCGTAGCTATAAAGAATTCAGAGAAATATTTTCATGATAGATTTTTATTAAGATTACATATGCATATTCATTTTTAAATAGCCTTAATAATTATTAATAGATATTTCATATTATAATGAATTTTTATAATATTATATATTATATATACTGTGGGTAATATTGGTTACTTAACTGATTGATTATGATATCCAATGGTGTAGTTACGATTTTTATGCCTCTAGTGTTTCTATTTCAGTACATAATTTTAGGACTCTTTTTCTGGATTGAGTTTATGGGACAGCATAGCCTTCTCTAAGAATATCAAAAGTTTTATCTCTTGTGAGTAGTATTCTTTGCAGTACATAGTATAAAGGGATTGTAGAGACAATGTACTGAGTTGGGTAAGGTGATAAAGGAGAGTAGGATAGATATGTATGACAGGTATAGAGCAAGGAAGAAGGCCTCAGAGTGAGACCTGGGCAGATAAATAGTGGAAAGTTCAGTTAGAATGTGTTTGGAAACACTGAGGAGAATTAAGTAGAAACAGAAGTGAAGAGGAAAGGTTAAAAGGTAAGGTGATGATCTCTTTTCTCCATTTATTTGCAGAGGTCAGGTAATAGCAGTCACAGGGGAGTAAAAACATGAATTCAGGAACGGGGTTGCGGTGACCATCACCCCAGGTAGTAAGCGAGTGTCTGGAGCTTGTATAGGCTCAGAGACAGGGTTGAATTCCTTACTATGTAAGTTATAAGATGACATTTGAACTGACTCTATGCCTAACACTATGGACTAGAATAAGTTAATAATAGTTCAGAGGGCTACTAAATGATGTTTGCGTGCTTGTTTACTTTAAATGCTTACTTTAAATTGTATACTTTTTAAAAGTTCAGTTATTTAAAGATAAGTTGTGTAAAAATACAACTTTCTTCATTTCACATAAACTATAACTTTCAAGAATGAACCTGTTATGGGTGGAATTGCATCCCCCCCCCCCCACAAAAAGATATGTTGAAGTCCTAACTCCCAGTACCTCAGACTGTGATCTTATTTGGAACTAGTGTCATCACAGAGGTAATTAGTTAAGATGAGGTCATACTAGAGTCCGGTGGGCCCTTAATTCAATATGACTGGTGTCCTTGGAAGAAGAGGAAAAGAGACACAGGCACAGACCCCACAGCATGGGTGCAGCATGCCATGTGACATGAAGGCAGGGATTGAAATGCTGTGGCGGCAAGTCAAGGATTGTCAAGGATTGCCAGCCACTACTGGAAGCATGAGGCAAGAAAGGATTCTAGAGGAAGTCTGGCTGGTGACACCTTGATTTTGGGCTTCCAGCCTCTAGAACTATGTGAGAATAAAATTCGGTTGTTTGGAGGACAGTTTGTGGTAAGCCCTAGGAAACGAATACAGAATGTATTAATTTTACCAGAGGTCTATGACTGAAGGATCATAGCTAAACAGGCTGGCTTATGCTAAGAGAAGCAGGAAATCATATTTTCTGTGCAGAAGTGTTAATGTGACTACTAAGTCAAAATTATGATGGGTCCTGCAGGGATATCAAACCCAACAGAAACTACCACCTCTATTCTAGTAAATTATTGTCTTCCCCTCTTGCTTGCCCAGCTTAGAAACAGGGGTAAGAAAATTGGATGAAATAGAACTGAATATCCATTATGTGAGGCTTATTCTAGAAACCCTGGAGCATAAAGATATAGCACTTATTATATTGAACCATAGGAAGTTGCTATTTGTTTGGTAAAATACTGGTTAAATAGCGACAACTTCATATGGTTCAACCTAATAGGTTACACTTACAAGGTGACTTTACACAGATTTCAAACAATAAAAGGGAGCACATAATAAACTTCAGAAGACAATTACTGCATCTTAAAAGATGGGAAAGATTAAGGAAGATGCTGGAAAGTGATGAGATTTGAGTGGGGTTAGTGAAAGTACCATTTCCACTGGAGATGTAAGTTCAGATGTGGGAATCAGAAGGGCAAGTTCCAGAAAAGAATCTTGGGCTTTACTAAGAAAGATCTTCAATGCTAGACTAAACAGCTCCAGTTTATTCTTATGAAATCAGGGAGTGAATTGTCCTGGGGAGGGGAGGCTGTGAAGGATTGGTTTAGGAAAATTAATCTGGCATGTGTTTATTTAGTAAATCTTTTTTTTAAAAGATTTTATTTATTTATTTGACAGAGATAGAGACAGCCAGCGAGAGAGGGAACACAAGCAGGGGGAGTGGGAGAGGAAGAAGCAGACTCCTAGTGGAGGAGCCTGATGTGGGGCTCGATACCATAATGCCGGGATCACGCCCTGAGCCGAAGGCAGACGCTTAACCGCTGTGCCACCAAGGCGCCCCTATTTAGTAAATCTTTGTAGCCAGTTTTGTATGGAGGCAGACTGGAGAATTATGGTACTGAAGGCTTGGAAACCAATTAAGAGGTTATTAATTGGTAACTCTGTTGTTCCCAGAGTGTGACCGTGAAATGCTTGAACTGGAGTAGTAGGGCTGGAAAGGAAAAATTAAGTTGTCTGGAGAACATCCAAGAGAGCTTGGTGGTGCATTTAATGGCACAAGCAGGAGGTAGAGTTAGAGCTGACTCCAGGGGCACTTGGGTGGCTCAGATGGGTAAATGTCCGACTCTTGGTTTTGGCTCAGGTCATGGTCTCGGGGTCGTGGGATTGAGCCCTGCTTTGGGCTCCACACTTGGTGTGGAGTCTGCTTGTCCTTCTCCCTCACCCTCTGCCCCTCCCCCGACCCCTGATTGCGCTTGTGCTCTGTCCCTCCCTCTCTCTCAAATAAATAAGATCTTCATTTAAAAGAAAAAAAGTTGACTTCAAAGTTTTTCATGTGAGTGAATTTGAGAATGGCATTAATAACAAAAATGGAGGAGACAAGAGAGGAAGCTGGTTCAGGGACCAAGGTGATAATTTTTTAAAATGCCCTAAATTTTAAATGGCCGTAAGACACCTTAGTAGAACTTCAAAGCCTAGGACAGAAAATGAGGTTAACTCAGCGTCCCCAAGAGGAAGGTGATGGTTGAGGTCATGAAAGTGGACCAGATCTCTGAGGGAGGAATAATATTAGAGAAAATCAGAAGGTTGGTTCCTGCAGGATGGCCATGATTAAATTTAAATTATGTCTATTATTCCCAGTTGCATTAGCTTTTAATCCCAATCCCTCTCTGACATTGTCCTTCCAGACAGAAAGATCCTACTGGTTCCTGTTCTCCGTCAAGTAATATATCTATTCATACCATTCTTGAAGTTCAGAGACTAGTACGATCGTTACTTATTTTCTGTTATTAGCAGATGTTTTTGTAAAAGGGAAGTCTGGTATTTGTGGTTTGCTTTCCAATACTAGTATGTTTTGGAAACTTAAGGCCCATGAAGGAGGGAGTTTGTCTTACTTAACTTTTTATTTCCAGCATTTAGCACAGAACTCACTACAGAATAGGTAGTTAATACATATTTCTTGCACAAATGAATTTTGGAGACACCGTAAAAAAAAAAGATGTAGGGGCGCCTGGGTAGCGCAGTCGTTAAGCGTCTGCCTTCGGCTCAGGGCGTGATCCTGGCGTTGAGGGATCGAGTCCCACATCGGGCTCCTCGGCTGGGAGCCTGCTTCTTCCTCTCCCTCTCCCCTGCTGTGTTCCCTCTCTCGCTGGCTGTCTCTCTGTCACATAAATAAATAAAATCTTTAAAAAAAAAGATGTAAAATGAATTACAGTGTTTAATAGAATAGCGCAGTAGTTCAGACTTCTGAAATTTTTTTTTTCATTTTGTTGAAATGTGTTTTTTTATCCAGAGAAAACCACAGGGTTAAAAAGCACAAGGTTGGTTTAAAAAATGTATCTCTATTTTTAGAAACTGGCCATTGTACAATATCAATCTTCCTATCTGTTGAACCATAATTGTTAAAATCAATTGTCAAAATTCCACCTCACTCTCCAAAATCCAGTATATTGGTCTTGCTATAAAGTTTCCTTGAGTTTATGTATTTTTTCTTTCTTTAAACAGAGTTAAAGAGTTTTTTTTTCTGGCACTTAAACCATGAGAGAGACAAGGACAAATTGGGTCCTCTTACAACCGTGCAGACTGCTCTGCTCCAGGCAGCAGCAGGAAACATCAGGTAGCCTGATTGAATTCATTTCTTCCATGCACCAGCTGGCATCACATTCCAGATCTTGAAATTCCCTGGGTTCATTTATCTTCACAATTTCTTTCCTACTTGACAGTGAAAAGAGGACTACCAAGCTGATTCTGCATCTAATGTACGATAATGCCAATCTCGATGCGTTGTTTTATGAATTATAGCTAAAGGAGCTTATATAGTATTTGACAAAAAGATAATTCCCCACTTGTGTGAAGCTAGTTAGCCATAGGAGTTAGCGGTAGGGCAATGCTATTCCCTTTTCTAATTTAAATATGATTTTCTGATCAACTTACATAGAATTGGAATCAGAACTCAGGACAGAGGTATCAGTGGAAGAAAGTGAAGTTTATTTGCCTTTTTTTCATTACTGCACATAAGAAGTAGTGGCAAAATGGCATTATTTAAGAAGCTTGCTTTGAGTGTTTTCTTTATTGTAAATTCATATTTTAGATTTAAACTTATTTGTGGTGTTTATAATTAAACTCATGGTGATAATTATAGCACTGTCAGTGTTTCTTCTCTGAATCAAATGTATCCTATTGAAAAAAGCAAATCATGGCCAGTGGATCTGAACTATTTTGGTGGATCATCTTAATTATGTCTCATTTTGACCTAATGTCATTTGCCATTTTCTGTATTTCTGCGTGCTGATAACCCTTAGCTGGGAATGAAGAGAGTAGTATTAACTGAAGTTGGCCAGGGACTAAGGAGGGCTTTGGCCAATTTGATTTCTTTCTCTCTCTCGCTCTTCTTTTTAAAGGTTTATTCATTTATTTGAGAGAGAGAGCAAGGGGTGGGGCAAGGGAGGAGGAGAGAGAATCTCAGGAAGACTCTGTGCTGAGTGGGGAGCCTGATGTGGGGCTGGGTCTCATGACCCTGAGATCATGACCTGAGCTGAAACCAAGAGTCAGACCCTTAAGTGACTGAGCCACCCAAGCACCCCAAAGTTGATTTCTAAGGTGTGTTTCTGCACTGAAGTCTTGTACCCTGCGCTGGAAATATCTATATGGGCCTCTTATGGGTCACAAAGACAGAAAAGAAGAGAATAACAGTGTTGTGAAAGAAAAGGATAAAGAGGGAGCGTAGATGTCCCTTTCATGGGCCTTATTATCCCACCCAGTTCTGTGTTCTGATGAATTACTCTTGGGTGAGTTCCAAAGACCAGAAAGATCATGATTTTTAAATTTCTAACATGTTGTCTTCTGTTAGATCAAGAAAGCAATTATATCCATATATATGTGGGCAGCCCTTGAAGAATGTGCAGGAACAATCATTCAGAAGTTTATCTTGACAGTCTGGCTACTGAAATTAAGTTTTCACATTCAAACTTCCATTTGCTATTCATTCTGAAGTAGAACAATTGATGTTAGGATGAATAAGGAAGAACATTTTTTCTCTCTCCCTTTTTTACACCATGCTATTTAATGTATGTTCTCCTGGTGTGCCAAGCCCACAGCAGATATTTAGGATGTGCTGGATGATAGTGTTTAATTCATCAGTAGGGATCCCAAAGTTCTCTACCAATTTTGCCAGCTAAAGGAGGAGTCATTCCTTGGGCACAATTTCCTACTTGACAGTGAAAAGAGGAGAGACAGGTAACATTTCCCGACACAGTAGTCATGACAGAGGTCAGCAGTCTGTGGATGGTGAGTACAATCCGTGTGTGGTAGTAAACGTGACAGGAGCAGAGGTCAGCTAGTGTAACACAACACCATGGGTCTATTTCACTTTAATTCATTGTAGTATGTAACTCTGGGAAGTGTAATGGCATTCACCATGGACCCAAAATACAGAACTTGATAGGTGTGACATATATGGTGGAGCCATTGATTTTAGTGGCTGTGTCCTGTAAGTGCTAAGATCTAGAAAATGCTCAGGCTTCTATCGAATGATAGCTAAGTTTCCCTTTAAAGGCCTAATATGGGTGGTGAGGCCTCCATTTCAGTGGGCTCCACCCTTCTCTCCCCCATAATACCCTTGACATTCATGAATAACTACCACATCACTTGATTCTCTGCAGCAGACGATGAACATGGCAAAAAGTAAAAAATAACCAAAGTTGGGGGAGAATATTGGACAGAAGACTAGGTTCAGTCATGAAGTGACTCACTTCTGCATACCAGACTCATGATAGGTGAAATTCAAAGTGGTGCTTTGGAGCAATTATGAATTGTTACAAGTCATAGGTATTTTGTGTGTCCTAAGAAGAGTTGAAGCTGTACATTTTAAATATGAGACTGCCAGTGGTTTACTGGAGTTTGTAGATCTTAGAGTGCCCAAAAGAGAAGAGAGGACGTTCCTTTCCGTACTTACATCATCACTGCAGATGCCAGGGTGTCATTTAGCTCAAAGAGAAAACCCAAGGTTTCTCACCTTCTCTTTGGGTAGTTTGTTTTTTTCTACTTCGTTGTAGGTGCCTTGGAGACCTCTGTATGTTTGTGTCCTTTAATCTCCTGGAGTGTCAGTGGGTCTGATTTCAGAACCATACGACTCTTAGTTTGGTGTCTCGGCCCTGCCACTTACTAGCTGCTTGACTTTGGGCAAGGTCCTAGACCTTTCTAAGCCTCCTGTGTTTTCTCACCTCACCATGCCTTTGTCAGAAGGATAATACAAAGATTTAATGAAGTAAAGAAAGAAACGTGCCACCCAGAGCATGGTACAAAACAGCTGCTCCACAAATACTGGTTCCCTTCTCCCTACTCTTTGGTTTGTTAAGTAGGATTATATTTCACCTATATCAGAGATGTCTTGGAGAGAAATGTAAACATTACTAAATATGAATACTCTTTTCCAGAGTTCTTGCGTTCCTCTCATCTCAACAGGGAACTGTGTGTTTGTGTGTCCACAGTGAGGGTGTGTGTATGTATGTGAAGTGAAAGCAGAGAAGAAATAGTAAAAGGATAGAGGTCTTGGCCCCCTTACTATGATCTATGAGTTGGCTCTAAGTCAATAGGCCCTGTTAACCCAATTCTAGAAGGCTACTAGAGTGAAGAATTGGGACCAATATGTGATATTTGGATAATCCAGGCAAGCAACAATCCAGGGAAGAAATAATTTTACTTTCCTTCTAAGCCAAACTGTCAGGTAGCATCATATTTATAAAATATTCCTTCACACCAGATATAAAGTTTAAAGCAGGAGCAAAGAGGGTATATTTCCTTTAAACTTACTGTAAATAGAAGGCCATTATTACATCTCCAGCGTTCTGTCTATTGTGAAAATGGAGCCCAGAGAAGAAAACACATTTATGTCGATCATCAAGAAGCAAGTTTTGAGGCTGAATTATCCAGATAATCGCCCTAATTTTTCATCCTGGCCTGTGATTGTTTCCTTTTCTATTGCTGTACACAGTTTTGCCTTTTTTCTTGGTCCTCATCATTTTGCACTTCCTGACATTCTCTGTGTCAGCTGGCCACATTGTTGACTTTTATTTTTGTGGAGGTCATTTCTTCAGGAGCATCTTCAGCTTCTGATTGCCCTAGTGGAGAGGAATTTGAATAAAAAGGTAGGGCAGGTGCTTCTGAGGTGGGGGAAGGGTTTGCTGGTGGAGAGGTGAGTCATAATGTGAAAGCTGTATAACTCAATCCCCCAAACTCCCACTCCAATTTTGGCTCTTTGACAATGCTGTCTCTTTGAGAAAGAAGAACAGTTTGATCTGAATTCTTATTAGGTTCTGAGCCACCAAATTAGAATGTAATAAGCTCATTTGGAAGGGTTTTGAATTAGCTTAAAACAGACCCACGCTGAGCTCATAGAGGAGACCCTCCCACTCTTTCCAGGCAACCTGTAGTTTGTAGACTGAATTTTGAAACTCTCCTCTTTGTCTCTCTTCTCATCTTAGCCTTGTGTTCTTTTCTCCTTTCGGATTGACTACTTCTAGGTATGTCTTACACTTCCAGGGTGAACCGTAACAGATCTTATGTGTGAACTTCTTTAAGAAAATCCTAACTTTAGAGAAGAAGAAAGACACCTTTCTTGAATAGGAGAAGAACTTAGCTTCCGGAATCTTTTAGTTTGGGTTTCTCCAGTAATGCTAGTAACCTTTTGGCATACATAAAAATACCCCCCCCAAATACTGAACTACATCACTGCCTTGCTTGTGGATGTACAGAAACAGAACATTGTTTAGGAAAAGAAGAGTCTGGGGCCTTCGATGGGCAGGAGGGAGAAGAAATAGTGTTGCGGGCAGACTGTTGGACCTCTGAGGAAATGAAGGAAGTGGAAGAGGAAGAGAAGAGGAATGGTTATTGGGCGAGGACAGCTTGCTGAGGTTTGTTGGGGCCTACCCTGGTTAGCCCTTCGGGCCTGCTTCTCTGCACATGATTTTGTACCTGTGTGAATTTACCTGTAGGATAGATTCCCAGGAGCTCAGCTGCATGGCCAAAGGGTGTGTGCGTTCTTAATGTTGATAGTTAATGCCAAGTTGCTCACTATAAAGGCTGTATCAGCATACACTTCCACGAGCAATGTATTATTCATAGAATGGAGAGACCTTTCTCCCCCCACTGTCTTTAAGCATGCCATGTTATGGACAAAAACTCTGATGTCAGTCAAGTTCTCATTTTTTGCTAAGTAACTTGGTTTATCTCCAGGAAGCTTTTGTCCTTGTTCAGCAATCTTGCCAGTACCTGTCTACATTGATGTCCTTCCATTCCAACGGCAGGACACTTGGTGGATTTTACAACTTGAAGAGTTCTCTTGCTTCAGCTCAGTGAACGTTTTCTCTTATTTCTTTCATTCTTCTCTCCGCTCTTTTCTCTCTGTTCCCCATTCTCTCCCTCTGAAATGCCTGTTAATAAGATGTTGGAACCACTGAGTCTACCCTCCAGGCTTTTGACTTTTTGTCTCATAGCCGCCAGCTTCGTCCTTCTCATTAACGTATTGTACTCCAGGAGAATCCCTTGATTTGATTTTCCTGCTTTAAATCACGACTTCAGCCCACCCACTGAACTTTTTCAAAGTGGCCACGGTATTTTAAATTTTCAAGTATCGGGTTGCCACTTGTTGGAGGTCAAGGAGAGGACGTGACCGCTGGTTGACCCCGGAGCCGGACCCTTGCAATTGGAGGCTCCTCGCCCCTCCACGTCCCTGCACTGCGTGCTCCCCGTGCCCCACGCGCTCTCACAGCTGGAGCCGTTTGGCCGGACGCAGCCTTGAGAGAGCACTGTGTTAGTGAGCCCACCTGGACGGCCGTGGCGAGTCCGCTCGGGGAAGGGCGTGGAGATCTCGCCTTGTGGCGCCCGAGACCATGGTCACGGGTAAGGCTCCCCGCTCCTTGCCCCCAGCCCCCACCCACCCGGAGGCTGCCCGCAGCCCCGTTTCCCGTCTTGCCCGGGACGCCTCCTGTTCAGAGACGCCTGGTATTTACAAATAGATACAAGCCTCGTTGGAAAACACCTAACTTGTTCTCGTTTCTCTACTGGCACTGTTGCTTGTAAGTTGTTCGGGTTGTTGAGCTTGTTCCCTTGCTTTCATTCTGTTGGTTTCCCTCCATGATGTGCGGATTCCTGGATTTTGGTCCACGTGTACAGATGCTGGTCTCGGCGGGTCAGTGCTAGTTAGTCTGTGCGGGGAGGAGAGGCGGGTTTCCTCGGCAGTGAGTCAGTGTGGACACGGCGGGGTCCTGGATCTGGGGCTGACCGGCGCGGGGGAGACACGTAGAGGCTAGCTGGCTGCATGCCCTTTCTTTAGAGTGTGGGGGCTGCTCTTGCGTCACCCCGGCTTTACATGACTTGAGGCGCTGTGCTGCTTCCTGCACTCAAAGGCCGCTCCGAGGGTACTTGTCCCAACTCCAGTGTTTTCTGTAGACGTGTGCACGCTTGAGCCCGCGCAGCCACTGGTGCTGTGGTTACGGGATCGGTCCAGCTCTTTCCCGTTCCTTTCGTTAATCACTGTCTGCTTAATCTCTGTTCCTTTTCTCAGCTTCGGCACTTTCTGGTTTGGAGATGATTTCGGGCTGCTTCTGGGAGAAGTCCTCCCCGCCCCCCTTCCCCCTTTCGTCTTGACACTTCTACAAATCTCTCAACAGTGTTGAAATTTGCTGTCAGTTTGAGTCGCTTTAGGTCTTTTCAGCATTTCCTCGATACTCTGGTCTTCTGATATGACCCTTCTCGGCTTTCTAGCACTAATAACAGACTGATTTGTTGTAGGACTCCTGTGTTTTCAATCGGATTTAAAAAACGGGAAGACGTGTGTGTTTTCAATTACCAGTGAAATTTGTTTTCCCAGTTTGTAGCTATTTTCAGAGAAATCGAGTATTTTCTTAGCTTTAATGAAGTAAAATTGACAAAGAAGAATGGCATATTTAAGGTACACAGTGTGACGTTTTGGTGTATGTGTACATTGTGAACCGACCACACTAAGCTAATTAACATCCGTCAGCTCTACCGTTACCACTTGTGTGTGTGCTAAGAACACTTCAGGTGTGGTCTCCGCAAGTGTCACGTATGCTAGCTGTGGGCACTGTGATGTACGTTAGATCGCCAGAGTTAATTCATACTGCATAACCAACACCTTGTACTCGTCGACTAGTACCTCCTCATTTCCCTCTCCCTCCAGCCCCTGACAGCCACCATTCTACCCTCTTTTATGAGATCGGAGTTGTTTAGATAGCTCATGTGGGATCATGCAGTATTTGCCTGTGTCTGGCTTATTTTACTTAATGTCATCTAGGTTCATCCATGTTGTTGCAAATGGCAGGATTTCTTTCTTTTTACAAGGCTGAATAATATTCCATTGCATGAATACACTTTTTTTTTTTAATCTGTTCATCCGTTGATGGACAGGTTGCTTCCCTCTCTCAGCTGCTGTGAATAATGCTGCAGTGGACAGGGGAGTGAGTGCAAATATCTCTTCAAGGTACTGAGATAAATCTAGTAAATCGAGTATTTCAGAGGCCATTCTGTCTCGGTAATCTCTGAGGTAATACCTAAAATTCTTTTTTTTTTATTACTGCTAACCAACAATTGAAATCCCTGATTGTGAAATTGGTAATTACATAGTTAGGGTCAGAATTTTACCAAGATCTTATTTTTCACCTTTCATATTTTAATTATCATTGCTTAGATTCTCATTTCACAGTTGAAATGGCAGAACTGAGGAATATTGTCTACTCTAGTTTTTCACCATGTTTTATGGAAAAAACACCTATTTGCTCTTAATTAACTTTCTGTAAGAACTTGTTATCGCTTACCACCGTCTAGACTGAGGAAAAAAACAAAATCATGGACCGTCTGACTTACATTGTCTTAGATTAGACTGCAGCTTTATTAAGAATTCCTATGCTCTTTTGAAGAATTGCCCCCCCTTTTTTTAAAGCAGGCAAAACCTCTAAAATCTATGAGAGATGCTAAAATTATGATTGATTCTTTTGCTTTTAAAATTTCCAATCTTTTTTCTCATTTTGAACTGGAAAAACATATTGACTTTTTTGGTAGAGATGTAGGAACATTCATATTTATTTAGCTGGAGAGGGAAGATTATGAATTTGAAATTTCAAAGCTATTTCTTAGTCAAAGGGTAATGGAATTTTAGAGCCGAAAGGCATCTCGGATAGCTTTGTGGTGATGTGTAAAGAGCAGAGAACTGAAGTCAGAAAACCGGAGGTCAAGTTCCTGCTTTCCATTTCGTAGCTGTGTGACCCAACTCGAGTTACATAAATTCTTTAAACTCATTTTCCTTAACTGTGAGAGGAAGACAATCCCTGCCCTGTTAATTTTAGTGCTTTATTGCAAGGATCAAACGACCCAGTATACAAAAAGTATACTGGGAACTGTGAGCTCCTGTCAAATATACGATGATTATTTTTGTAAAGGAGAAAACAAACATCTGTTGGTTCCTCCTGGATGAGTGGAGGCAGTTGGTTTATTTTGACTTGTTCTGTATGTAGTGGTGGGATAAACACCTGAAGCTGTTTCTGGTTTTCACTAGTTATGCTATGATAAACACCCAGATTTATACGTGGAGTGTTATTTCCCTGCCTTAAATCTCTCATCATAACTTTTATAACCCCCTTCTTTGGGCCTGTTTTTATCACTTTGGAGCCAAGTAGTGCAGAAATGGCTTTTATTTCTTATTTAATAAATAGATAAAACGCCCCACTCACAATTTACTTTGCCAAATGACTGTGAAATTCTTGATTGTTATGTTTCCTTTTATAGCTGCTTCTACAACGTATCTAAAACATCTGGAGGATGACTTTCCACTTTAGTGGAAGGTCAGCTGGAACAAAGTGGTCCCTAGTCCCTTCCAGAGTTCTCAAGATAATTAAAAGGAAGCTGAGTGCCTCATGTTTAATAGAATCATTTGGGTTCATTAAGAGGGTCCAGGATAAGGAAATTGAATATTCAAATTTAAGATACAATCAAGTGAAGGTTACTATATTGTTCACTTAAGCAGATGTGGGAAAACAGGCAGTAAGTCATTCAAGTAGGGAAAAGTGAAGATTCATGTCCAGCTAGAGAGAAGAAAAGGAGGATAGTATATGAAAACTTTACAGTCCCTTCATATATTTTTAGGAACAAGAATAGGAATGGTGCAAACTAGAAAATAGAGAAGCTGTTAAAACATTAAGGATGCTTAGGAACTTGTAGAAAGTTAATTTTTTTCCCCTGAAACCCATATTTTCCCATGGATCTCTTTCCATTAATAAGGAGAAGGCTTGGCATGCAAATGGTTTTATATGTGCTTATCAGGAAGAAAGACTGAATTTTTAAAACTTCATTTTAGAGTTTTCAACTTACAGAAAATTTGCAATGATAGCACAAAGAGGTCTCCTGTATTCTTCCTCTATTTCCCCTATTGTAACATCTGAAGCTGGCATGGTACAGTTTTCACAACTGATGAACCAGTAATGATAGTATTAAGTAAAGTCCCTACCTGATTCAGATTGCCTTAGTGTTTTTCTTCTATCTCATACATTTTCTGTTCCAAAACTCCATCCAGGGCACCACATTACATTTATTCCTCCTGTCTCCTTAGTCCTCTCGAGACGGTGATAGTTTCTCAGACTTTCCTTGTTCTTGATAACCTTGACAGTTTTTTTTCTTTAATGGTTTTATTTAGAGGGAGTGCGTGTGCGCCAGCATTTGTGGGGATGGGGGCGGTGTGAAGGGGCAGAGGTAGCCGGAGAGGGGGAGAATCTCCAGCCGACTCTGTGCTGAGCGCAGAGCCTGAGGTGGGGCTCAATCCCAGGACCCTGCAGTCATGACCTGAGCCAAAAGCAAGAGTCAGTCTCTTAACTGACGGAACCACCCAGGAACCCCGATCTTGACAGTTTAGAGGTCTACTGGTCAGGTGTTTTGTAGAATGACCCTCAGCTGGGATTTGTCTATAGTTTTTTCTCATGGATAGACGAGGGTTATGGTTCTTGGGAAGAAGACTACAGGGGTAAAGTGCCATTTTCATTTCTTCATTGTGAAGTTGTTCTCCCCCCGCCCCACCCTTTCCCTACCGTGCCCTGGAAGGGGGTCACTGTGCGCAGCCCACATGAGGTGAATAGGAAAGCTCTGATCATAACTAAGAAAAGTCCTCGTTGGCAAGCGTTTGAATCATTAAGTGACCTCCTAATTGCATTTAGCGGGCCCATTTGACCAGTAAGCCTAGAGGTGTGTGTTTGGCAGCTGATCGCTTGGGAGGCAAATTGGGTGGCCCTATTTCTTAGAGCAGGACCCTCCTTTAGGGCAGCTTTCTTAGTCCAGGGCACAGGGCTCGAATGACTGGGTCTGAAAATTCAGTCTACCACTGGCACCCCTTCTCTGACGTGCTTCAGGTCCTGCCCGGCCTTGAGTCAGGTCAGAAGAGTAATCCTCACATGGGAGTGAACTTCCAAATCACCCGGAGGCCTTGTTCACACACCCGTTCCAGGCCCCCCCCCCAAAACTTGCTGGACTCCGTAGGTAGGGAGTGGGGTCTGAGAATTTCAGTTTTAACAAGTTCTCCGGTGACACTAATGCTGGGATGGCACTTTGAGAACCCCTGGGGTCGCCAGTAGAGTCAAAACAACGGAGGCAGGTTATTTTAATCCCCTCCTGAGCGGTTGCCACAGAATTGCAGTATATTCGTTAGGCCTTTATCTTTCACTTAAGGCTGCTACAAGAAACAGCTGCTTAGTATCTATTTCCTTCATGCTTTTCTGCGAAGCTAATTCTGTGGACGCTGCTGTTTGACAAAATTTCCTCCATAGGGTCCCCCATTTGAATTACTCCACCCTCAGAAACTCCTGGAGGATCTGCTCTTGGATAGAGTGGTATGGTATCTTCCTTTGGCCTCTGGAAGGCTTGTAGTCTCGACACAACTGTATTGACTTCTTTGGTTCTCTGTTCTTTACTCCTTTATGCTATGGCCCTTGCTGTGTTTTTTCCAATGTATTTTGTATTGTAAGCAGTATATAAGCACCATGTCCTTTTTGGAAATTAATTATCATAACTGGTGTATACTCAACATTAAATGTTTGTATCCATTCCAACATTTAGTTCTATTTTCCCATTTTACAGATGAGAAAGTGAATCAGGTTAATCACCTTTTCAAAAGTCAGTTGACTACCAGGTGGTGGACCCGGGCCTGCAATCCACAGCCCTCCCAGCACATGCTTCGTAGTTCACCGGAATTTAAGAAGGGCCGTGTGGTCTGGAGGACAGAACCCAGATGGCCAGTTGCTGCTTGGATCCCTGGAATTCGGTACTTCTTCCTGACTCCGCTTTCTCATTCCTACACTGGGAAATAGCAATACTTTCTTCAGAAGTAGTGAAGAAAATTATGGGCATCAAGTACTTAGCAGAATGCCATGTTCACGGTAAGTGCTCAGTATGTTCTTTCAAAGCTGCTTGCCTACGTGAGGTTATTTCATTTAATTGTGTAACTAATAGCACCTAAGTGACTAAGATTATTTGGTTTGTAAAGGAATACATTAGGACTCAATAAAGAAACTGTTGTTAGCTTTCTTCATATGGCCACTTAAGTTTGCGTGTATACTTAGAATTCTTTACTTTTGATATTTCTATTATACGTGGATTTTAAGAAATGAAGTTTAAGAGGCTGATGAAGCAACTTAGAAAAACTATAAAGTAATCCCACTGCCTGAGGAACATAAATTGAGTTTGTGTTCCCGAGAAGCATGGGTCAGAGAACTCCGTCGTGGATACCAGAAATACGAAATGTTTGATTAGCTAAGAGGTTTTGAAGTTGGGTAGTCAAACCCTCAATTATCTGCCTTGTGGTTTTGTGTAAAAATTTTGCCTGGGAAATTCTTTGTCTTTACCCTTAATGTTTTGGGTGTTTTTAAAAGACAAAGTGAATAGCAAATATGTTTCATTTCATTACCTAATCTGTTGTTCCGAGCCTTCTACTGATCAGCCTTCTGCCCCTCCTCCCTCTAGTTTGCTTATGTTCTAGCTTGTTTATTTTTTCCCCATCTTTGAAGCAGTGCCCGTTTCTGAAATCAGATTAGTTTGGAATTGTGGGGATTTGGGTCTCAGTGTTCCTTGACATCAGTCTGAATATATGAACTGCTTTTAGGAGAACTCAGAGGCTGGAATGGGAAACGCAGGCGAGGACATCCAGTGCCTCTAAATTAATCTGTTCAGCATGGGATAAATTCCCCTTTAAAGAAGGTTTTGGAAGCTAAGGTCCGAGAAACAAGATGTTACAATACGTCTGTGATAATTTATTATAACTCAAAGGAGAAAAAAATGCAGTCCACTGTCAATAACGTAGAGGGTCTGTGTTCCCAGATAGTCGACACATCCGCTTTCTTCTGCGAGTAGCAGCAATCCAGAATTGACTAGTGATGTTCAGTGTTCCTCTGCCAGTTTGTAAGTCGGACATTTGCATTCATCATTCTTTATCATTCCTTCTTGATTGGGAGAGCTGGCTCATTTCAATGCTAAAAATTCCCAGAGATGAAAATGCTGTCTCTTTTTTGCTTAGGCTCTTATCTGAAAACATTTTCTTGAAGTTTTGACAGCTGCAGGGAAAGTACAATAGAAGGAACATAAGTTTTGGAGGCCGATTAAGAAGCTCGGAATTCCTGAGCTCCTTACTCCAATTCCGTGTCCCCTTCCACATATGTCAAGTATATATATAGTAGTACGCATCGGGCAAGACTGTGGTAAGGGGTAAATGAAATGACACACGTACAGAGCCTGGGATGGTATGAAGGACATGGGAGGTGCTCAGAAATGGCCATTTTTATTCCTTGGTTGTAATAAGTCTTAAATGCTATTGGTTCTATATGAAAGTGCCTCTGAGAAGAATGCCTTGCAGAATTTTTCACCCTGAAGGAACTGGGAGGACAGAACTACTCTTACAAGAGTCAAAACATCTTGCTCCTCTTCGTCATTCAGAAATGACAAATGTTGTGAAATGCTAAACCGATAGGTATATTTCCCTTCACAGAAATTATACTATCTGGAGGATTTCTAATAGCCTGAAGTCCAGCTGACACTCGATGACTAATATTTAAAATAAATAATAGACAACAAAATTAATAGCTGGCATTTTAAGTGCTGTAACTTGTCACCAAATACCATAACTCCCTAAACCATTAGCTGCCACCTCCTATAATTGGTAGAACAGTACTATACTCTGCCCAATATTGCTAAAATGTTCTCTAATACCCGCAGACAGTTCTCTGGCCTATTTTTGGTGCTCCATTTAACTTTTTGCCAAATCTGAATTACTGGGGTTGAAACTATTCAAATGCTACCTCATGCTAGCTTTTAGATTGATCCTAATTGCATTAATTGATAGTAATTTCCCCATCCAAAATTTTTGGAGAGTAATTGAGTCTTGGTAAGCCTTCTGAAGCCACTAAGGTGCCACCACCTGAAGACTGAGTACACTACAGTGACAAAAAATGCATGCTAGAACTCTGAGTTTGAAAAAAAAAATGGTTTCTTTATAAACCATATCTTCTGTGACAGCAGTTCTCAAACGGTTGGCAAATAATATTCCTCAGGCTAGATGCAAGATGTGAGCAAACGGTGAAACAAGCTTGTGTTGAGTTTAGCATTTTCCTAGCTATCCTCTGATAGAAGCCACTCTCGCGGATTTCTCCAAGGTTCCCATTCATTACGTGCACTAAATGAAGGAACTGTGGAGGGCTCCTGCGGGTGACACAGGCTGCCAGGCGTTGTGTGTGAGTATGTGACAAGGACGGGTGAGCTAGGAAAGCTAGGGTTCTTGATCTTGCGTGACTTTGCATTTGAATTGGAGACCTAGCTCGTACCCCACCCCACTAAGAGTACAGTAACAAAGAGTATCCGTGAAGTGAATGTGTAGTTCTTCTCATAAGTCGTTGGACAGTATGGAAGGTGATACAACCTGCTTGTAGGCCCATTTGGCAATATGTAAAATACATAATAAAAAAATAAATCACTTTTGACCGAGGTTTGCCACTGCTAGGAATTTACTCTATGGATATATTTGCTCACATGAAGCAAAGATTTCTGTGAAAGAATATTCTTGGCAGTGGTATTTGTAATACAAGCACAGAAACAACCTGAATGTTGATCAGTGGGGGGCTGGTGAAACAAGTCATGATCCAGCCAGGGAATGGAATACTGTATTAAAAAGAACAAGATAGCACTCTAGTTCCTGACATGAAAGATGTCCAGCATAAGTTTTTAAGTAAAAAGAACTAGTTGAAGAAAAGATCTATACTATGGAGACAGGTGCCATATTTATTTCTGTATAGAGGGTGTGTGTGTGTGTGTGTGTGTAGGGTTTGAATTGTGCACATCTACACAGATTTTTTTTTACAGTACTGTAAATGTATTTTCTTTATAACCTAACATTTTCTTTTCTGTAGCTTTATTGTAAGAATAAAGCATATAATATTAACACCGAATAGGTATTAATCAACTGTATGTTATCAGAAAGTCTTCCAGTCAATTGTAGGCTATCACTAGTGCAGTTTTTGTGCACTGAAAAGTTAGATGTGGATTTTTTGACTGGGGAGGTGCCCCAATCCCAGCGTTACTTGTTATAGACGTATGTTGTTATATACTATAAATACACACACACCATATGCACTTATATAGAGAGAGGATTGTTGGAAGCTTAAGCCGTATGTAAAATTTTAGTGTTAAAATTTAGCAATATCTCAATAAAGTACGACTATAGACTGAGAGAAGTGGGAACTTTTATTCTTTTAAACCTTTTATTGTTTACCTAACTGAATACTTTGGTAATTCTAAAAATACCCAAACAAGTGAATATTCTGAGAGCAGAAGGTAATGAGATACTGAGAAGCAGTTGGCATTGACAATGAAATACTGTTACTAATGATGATAATAACTGAAATATCCAGAGTGCGGACAATTCCAAAAGCTGAACATTGGACGTTGATTATCTCGTTCAATTTCTCGTACCTGCCAACACTGATTTAAAACAAGAGACCCAGGGCATTGCAAGGTTAAGTAGCTAGTGCAAGATCACACAGTGAACTAGGTAAGTGGCAGAACCTCAGACCTCCGAAAGCTTTCTGCCAGCTACTAAGCTACGCTTCCATTCTGCCCTCTACAGCGTTCTCTATTCCTGTGCTGCTTGTATGGCGAGGTGAGGCTTCTGGAGTATCGTAACCATGGCCATGCTGTGGAGCTGGGAAAGGAGAAGGAAGAACTTACTTATCTTTAAGCATTATTTTGGAGCAGAAAGGAAGCCCTCTCTAGAGTGTTTTCTCTTTGAAGCCATCCATTTTTTAATAAGGGGTTTGCATGCAACATTGATATTTTCAGCAATTTGTAGTAATTTCTCAGCTTTCATAGGATTGCTTTGCACACACATGCTCATAAGAGCAGAAGGCAGCTTCGGTAGTTTGGGTAACAGTGGGGTAGAGGGTCAGCAGCAGACTCGGGAGGAATAGGTGTGTATTCACCCTCCTCTGACCAGCACAGTGTCATCATTGTAGTGTCACCTGGATAAGATCAGTTACAGCATGAAGGTGGTTCTTTGGTGTCTGACATTGTAACTGTAATCTTGGATACTACAGTGGAAAGAGCTTTCCTCTGCTTCCTCCACTTTTCATTGCAGAGTGCCCTCTGCTGAAGAAGCAGGGAGGCTTCCTAAGAGTTCTGCACGGGAATAGCACTGTGCATATTTTTTCTCCTTCTTTCTGTTGTAGGGGAGAAAGAATAATTTTCCCTTTACCCTTCCAGGTTCTCATCTGAGGACCCTCTGGAATAAAAGATAAACAGGAGAAAAACGGAAAGTTTAACAACATGTATACTTCCTGTACAGGTGGGAGAAACCCAGGAAAATTAGGTAACTCCCCACAAGGGCCCCAGCCATCACCTTAAATACCACCTCCAGCTAAAGATAAGATGTTGGGCAGGTGGGTGGAGCCAGGTGTGGGAGGCTTTCAGGCAAAGCACAATAGACAAGGGGAAGTTTGTTACCTGGGTTTAAGTTTCCACTTTCCCCAGTGGTACAAGTTTCCAGAGATCGACCCTTTTCTTCCTGGTACGGAGAGGGCAACACCGTTACGAGTAGAGATTTTCCTTATTGATGTAAGTTTCTCTTACGAAAGAGAACTTCTGGCTTTTCAGAGCTTTTCCTGTGTCTGTGGTTTCTTTTTTTAATTTCTAAAAATTTTTAATTTTAATTCCACCATCCTGGGTCTGTTGTTTCTTAAGGATGATCTTCAGCTGATTATTATGCCAAAGGATTATTTTGAAGTGGCAATTTCTCCCCCCCTTCACTGTGTTCTGTTTTTTCCATATGTATGTGTACATACATGTGTATATGTAATTAAAGCCATTTACCTGTCCTTAGCATAGACCTGTATTTGACTTTATACCACACCACACATGATGCTCCCCAAACACAAAACCAGACACAACTCTGAAATCACCTTGCTTGTTATTTTTGTCCTTGAACCAACATTTATACTTCGGCTTGTCAAGAATGAAAAGCCCATCAAAATTTCTGCTTTGTGCAATGGTCCATGCGGTAGACACATACTTTCAGTTTCTTTCTTACATCCTTTGCCAAATTCTTTGCAAACCCTTTGATCTTCCTCTGTTCTCACCCAGCCTCCGAAACCTATTTTACTTTACTTTTCAAGTATTGACAAGTTTTTACAAGTAAACCTTCTTTACGGGTTTGCAAAATTCTTTATAGAGGGAATGCTAGGTTGTGGTTTAGTTCTGTGTCCAGGTTTTCACACGAAACTACTGCAAATTTCCTTTAGTCTTAGGCATAACCTTTGTGAAATACACATATACATGAGGAATCTAAATTTTGCTTAAAACCAAGCCACAATTTTTTTTTTTAGCAATTTTACCCAAATGCGTCAAGCTTTATTAATAGCAATTAAACAGAAATGAGACCTTCTTGTTTGCTTTTTGAACCTGGCTTAATGTGATAAAAAAGAAATGTCTAAAGTGGATTTTTATTAACATGATTGCATTTCCTTGGGAAAGCATCTTTTTATAAAGCTGGTTGATGCTTTTTAGAAAGCTTTTAAGAAAGCTGTTAACGAGTTAGAAATTTTGTGTATTTTATTTTTTACTTTGTTTTCATCAGGATAGCACGTCCTGTAGTTAAAACACTACCAAATCCTATTTCTTTACATCTTAGAGTATGCCCTGCGTTCCAAGTGAAAACTGGAACCCATTATCCGTTACCTCATTTGAGATAGGGTGCTTGAATTGTGTAATGTGTTCGAGTGCTTGGGAAGTGGGTCTGCATAACTGTAGGTACAGCTTAAGGTTTCTTTTCCTGAGATGTTGGTTAATGGCATTAATTGCCTTCAACCTCCATTACTGTACCAGTAAATTAAAGGCTTGAAACATCATTTATGACTGTGTTTCTTCTTTGTAAGGGCCTTTTTGTGTTCATTGAACAGTCACAGCTATTACAATAAGGGCAAACCCCCTTATGTTAATTTTTTTGGTTTCATTTAGTTTTGTATTGTTTTCACTTAGGTCTTAGTGGTAATGTTAGAAATAAGCTGCTTGGTAGGATTTTCAAACTATTTATTCCCGAAAGTGTTTTTGTTCTTTTCTCTCCCCACATCATAAATATATTTGCTCTAGTTTACAAATTTACAGAAAGAGTATTGTTTGGGGGAAAATGTCAAAATATCTTCAGATACCTTCCATTATATTCTTTGTTGCATAGCAGTATTTTCATCTTCGTTTCTGTTTTATTAAGAGGTTTTCTTTTACTTTAAGAATTTGAAGTCTGTCAAAACAGTGCATTAAATGATTCTGAATCCTCATGATACCATGTTTCATTTTCTTCTCCTGGTGATGGGCAGCCTGAAATGCAATTGTGACATGTCTGTAACCTTTTCCATACATCCTGACCAAGAGAGATCTCAGGCCTCTAGACCTGATCCAGGATTAGGGTGCAAAGAAATTGGTTGGTTAATAAGGATGGGTGAGAGCTTTCTGGAAAGCTTGGCGCTTCTAATGTGTGTGTGGAAGCAGGACATTTGACTTTCCTATTTCTAGGTATTTATATATAGAACATTAAATTCTTCTTTGCTCACTGGGTACATTGAAAATCGCCTTTTCCTTAGTTTACAATTTTACTGACAGAAAAAGAGCAAATGAAAAGTCTATTTATACAACTTGGACTGGTTTTCAATTCAAGTTGAAAACTTAAAGATCTATAAATTATAGCAGGGTTACTTCACTTGAAGGTCTGTGCAGTGTACCACGTTGTTATTGAGAAAAGGTTTTCATGGGAAGACGTGTCAGTTGAATTTTGGCAAATAGGACTGGGTCATCAACTGGACCACCCAAGCTCTTGACCTCTTCCCACTAGACGAGTGTTACCCTAGAATCATCTTTTACTACTGGCATTCCCATGGTGGCTAACTCTTTTTCCTTGAATTGTACTTAGACAGCAGATGGTGTTGAATGTATGCATATATTTTTGTGATCAATGTCAAGTTGAAGTCTGAATTAGTACAGTAGAGAAGTGTGTAATGGCAACATAGCCGTAAAGTGTTAGAGTTGGGTGTTAGATTAATTCCTTGCCATCTGTCTTTATTTTGCTTATCTACTTCTGTGGACACCACACAAGCATTCTGAGTGCTTTTTCAACACTGTGTATGTGTGTGTGTGTGTGTGTGTGTGTGTGTGTGTGTACACATATGCCAGCACACAAAATTTCAACAACAGCTATAACATTCTTCCCTGTACCCAGGGTAAAAAAACAAAATTGAACCCCTTTTCTTTGAAAATTTCTATTGGCATTTCTAATCTTCTCCTAGACTTTATTTTTTGTCCAGTTTTCTGTAGTGAGAGGATAAGTCATTGTGTTGGAAAGGTTATGGGGATTTTGCTCTAGAGCCCTAAAAAACAAATCTGTTGACAGTTTCTGTATTGCTGTGTTTTCTCATTGGAGCTCTCAGTATTCAGCTATAAAATGTTAATAGAAGTGGGAAGTAGCTCTTTAAGAGGAAGGAATACATGAGCTAGTAGTCCTCAGAGCACATGCTTCGGTGGGCTCATTGATCAAAGCTGTATCATTAGCAGAAGTGGTGGAATCTGCACAGTATTTTCGAAAGGTAAGGAGCCATTTACTTTTAAATGACACAAGGGAATTATTTCTAAAAGAGTTTATATATTTGTTACAATTCATGATGAAACGAGGCTTCATTGATTTTTGGCAAAGGAAAATGATGAGTAGGCATTTACTCATTTAGATGTGAATGGGAAGACAATTTGCCACCCTAAAATATATCTCTTTGATAAAAAGATTATTTTAGGCTGATTATTTTTTTAAGAAACTGCAGACCCGGGAGAAGCTCTGCAAACTGAGTAGAAGTTACCCTTTTGTAGGCATCATTTACATGTGTAAGGGAGCTGTGCACTTGGAAGAGTGTCTTCAGCTCTGGACCAGCAAGAGGCTGACCTTACACCTCTAGAAACTGAGCGGTGGAGAAGGCAACAATTGAAATCTAACACCCTTACCCTTGTTTACTGTGCTTTTTCTGATAGCCTCCCCTGACTGACTGCCCACCCTCAACATCTTTTTTTGTCTTTAGCTGGAGATGGTGTTCAAGGTGGTGCCTTAAGCCATTTCAGAGGTCACTCAGTCTTTCTGGGTCTGTCGCATGTGCACAGGACATATACATATTATTAGACTTGTTCTTCTTCTTATTTTTCTTTTATTCCAGGGAGGTCTCAGCCAAGAACCTAGAGGGGTAGAGAGAGAGCGAGGAAGTTATTTTTCCTCCCCCGCAGTCATGAAAAAGAACCTTAAAGTTACAATAATAAGACGAGAATGGGAAATAGCATTTTAAAAAATAAGTCTTTTTATGATTTACCCGAGTTTGTTGACATTTGTCTGAGAGCTTATCAAAGAACTCCACTGCATTAACCAAACTAGACTTCTTGTTGTGGACACGAAGGGTGTCTCATGACTTTTGCTTGGACTCTTGTATACTTTATTTCTGTGAGTCTGTGTTTAATGCCTTCCTAGACTTTGTAATTTTGAATGTTTAAATATTTCATTTTATTTATTTTAATTTAAATTCAGTTAGCTTAAATATTTCATTTTAAAGGCGACCTCTGTGTGCGTGTGTGTGTGCGCGCGCGCACGTTAAGGGTTTTCTGTCAGAGATAGTACCAAAAATGAAGTCCTCTTCTGCCTAGGCTTTCAAAATTCACAACTCTCAACCCAGCAGCCTTGGGGAAATACGGTGATATCAGTGATTTCTGCCTGAGTCAGAACCACAGCCGCTGGTGTAGAAGCCCCTTGCCAGTTGATGTGCTCTCAGCCCTCTTGGTTTGCCATACTCCAACCTTCTCGAACCACCCGATGTTACCAGTTGACCATCCTATAGCCTGTGGTACAGATGGCTAGATGAGGTTGTACAGACCCTGATTGGCAGCATTGCTATTTGACCAGGTAATGCAGCTTGCTTGTTTCCTCATTTGCAAGTCCAACCCAGCAATACTTGCTTCTTGACCCACATGAATGTTGCTTGATGTGGGCACTTCGTGCCTGGAAAGTCGCTCGAGTTCTTGGGATAAAAGATGCACTCTAAATACCAAGTTTTACATTATCGATTGCTTGCTAGAGTGTGCTTTGTGCGTATCCCACCCAACCTAATTTTCTCACTAAAAAACTTTGCCATCTTGCCTGCTGAGACTTCCTTTTCACTACTTTCTGTTGGCTTCTCTCCTCTCTCTGCCCATGCTGTGATAAAAATCACTATGGTTAAAGGTAAAGTCAAACCTTTTAAAAACCGAATTAAGTATTGTGTTTTTCCCCGTATCTATGATAAATGGTCACTGACCAGAAATCTAAAGAGCATCAGGGGAAAAGAAGCATAAATAACACCCCCAAATGTAAGGATATGCATTAGTGCAGAGGGCAACAGCTCCTTGAATCCTGCCACTGTGCTGGGGCCCTTTCAGGAGGCTTATGTATAAAGTGGCACCTTGATGGCCACTGGTCAGGACTGTAATTGGAATAGTGTTGCCGCTGGAACTGCTGTTGCTGCTGGCGTCTTTTCAAAAAGATAGGGCCTTTATCTCTTTACCATTAACAGATGCGATAGCAAAAATGGCTTTATTCATAAATTGCCCAGATTGAGGAAGACCTTAAGCTGAAAGCAGGTCAGCCCAAGCTTCATAGGCTGTAAGCCCTGAGCATCGCCGAAAAAAAGCTTTTCCAGAAGTTTAGACAATTTGGGTGAATTATGAAGTCCTTGAACTATTGTTGGGTCTATAATTTTTCAGGAGGCTGGAAAATCACCAAGAAAATGACTAATAAGACTTTTAATACATTGCCATATAGTTGCTAAAGTTCAAGTGGTAAACAAATAAAGGATGGAAATGTCATTCTGGTTTCTAAATATACTGTAATTTCTTTATGAGATTCCTCTTATCAGGCAACTTCCGCCCTTAGGATTCTTTGACATCTAATTTGTTGAACTGTTTATAAAACATAGAAATGTGAAGATGCATTAGATGTTGTTTACAAAATATTCATGGACCGAACTAGAAAAAACTACATTTTGAACTCCTGACTGTTGAATATAGTCTAATGTGGGTACATTATTAGGGGGCTTGCTTTGATGTTTCTGTTCCTAGGGAAAAAATGAGCATGAGATGACTTTTGACTTTGGGTGGTGGATTAGATTATTTTTTTAGCAAATAATGATCCTCTCCCTCTATATCTCCATGGGAAGATTGCATGTCACCCTATCCCACTGACAACGGCCTTGGCCATGTGTCTTAATTTGGCCATTGGGATGCTGGCGAATGTGATGGGAGTAGAGGCTTAAAATGTACCAGGGCTGTTGGACTTATTACCCCATTGTGTCTGAAATGGACATGCTCCAGCCCACTCTTTAGTCCGAGGGGGGAGGCTACTCTTGTGAAACTGACTTGAACCTAACCTGTAGCTTAGAATTAAGCCTGAGCCCAATCTAGATCATTTGAACTCAGAACCAATCGCACAGATGTGTGAGCAAGAAATAAGTGCCTCTTGTTATGTTTCATGAGTTGGGCTGATTTGTTGTACAGGAAAAGCCAACCGAGACCCTTGGCATTAGCTTTCTTAACATTTACAATTTCAGCTCTCCTCACACATGTCCATGAAATTGAGAAACTTGAATTTTGCTACAGCATGAAATTGAGTTTTGCACACTCATCTAGCAAGCGGAGCCTGCACTTCCTTTCCGTAGTAATTCTGTTTCCTATTCATTGCATGCATATTTTAGGAGGGGGAAAGGTGTTCTAAGGTGGCATTTGAGAATTAGTTTGGGAGTTGACTTTTGTGAATATCGGAGGTTCACCAAACATTGAAGTTTACTGTAGAGAATCTGCAATTTACATTACTTAGCTGTACACATTCCATTTGGCAAGGCAGATTAGAAGGGCTTATTGCCTGATTTTTCTTCATTAATATAAACGACGAGGTGTGCACATGTAAAACATGGGGAGAACGTGGAAAGCTTCAAAGACTGGGTGATGGAGTAGAGGAACTGGCAGTTCCTGAAGTAGAGGGGTCTGAAGGTTCGAAAAATTAGATCAGATATTTTTGAGATGGTTAAAATTTCTCCTCCAAGGCCAAACAGCTTTTCTTCTCTTCGGGAAGGCGCCGGGAGGTAAGAGCAGACGCTCCCCGTGCAGACGCTCATTGCCGTGACTACCTACGAACACACCTGTTAGTAGCTCTGCTCCTTGTGCTGTCTCTCACTCCCTCACACTGATTTCTGGGATCACTTCTGAAACAAACCGCCTGAACCCAAATCCTTGTCTTAGGGTCTGCTTCTGGCAGGGACACCAGATTCCAGATTGTATCCTAATGTGGTCCCCCCGCCCCCGATTGATAGAGGAATCCTGTTGGTTAGAGAAGAAAGTAGTCATTGGTTTGCTGTTGGGATTTATTGTTTACAAAAAAGACAAGCGTCTCTTCATGCATTTTAAGAAAGAATAGTCCTATTTTAATACAGAATGTTGCAGAAATAAGCAATCATTCATTATTGAATGTTGATTGTTGACTGTTTTTTGAGTTTAGATTCCCAGGACCTGTTACATAATTAGGAAACGGTTCTGGACTCCATGAATGAAGGAAAGCATAGAACATAGTCTGCTTCCCTCAGGAGCTCCTTGTGTAGGTGCAGAGACCGCCAGGTAAGCATGCCGCAGCGGTGGCCACCTGCTGTCGTCGAGAAACCGATTAGGTGTGAAGGAGCACAGGGGAGTGCACCTAACTCAGTCATCCCAAAGGAGCCGACCGGTGAACCAAGTCCAAGAGAACTTAGTTTGACAGACTAGCGGATGGGAAAAGAAGTCCCAAATGGGAAGAAGGGAATGATCAAAGGTATAGAATGGTAAGACTGTGTCGTCGTAGGGGTGGAGCGCTTTTCCTTCTAGGTTCTTTGGCTGGTCTATGATTAAATTGTTCTCCTCTTAATCTGTCTTATACACTTTAATTTCAAACCTACAGGAGCACATAGAAATGAGACTCGGGGTGACTAAAGCGGGCAGCTTTTATACCTTGTAGACAAAGACAAATGTGTCAATAATTGATAAGGTACAAGTTTGGGTTTGAAGTAACCAGGTTTGTTCATATACCTTTCTTGGTCCTAAATTCCATGTGTCTGGTGATAAGGATGCCTTCTACCCTCCCTGTACAAAGAGGGCACCTCTCACCTGGGAGATTTATTTTCTTGCTTTCAGGGGGACAAAGGAGAGTTAGACTGGACTTCTTGTATTGTTTGTTTCTTAAGTAACTTTAACTCAAAATAATCTAATGCCAAAGTGGTATATTTTGGGGTGGCATATTCCATTTTCCCTCACGTATTTTTGAAATAGCAAAATTTTTGGTATGGCTGAAGTGTACGGTGTTCATGGTACAGTGCGAAGGAATGAAGAGAACCCAGGCACCCACAGCTCTGGCCTTGGGCCCTGCGCTTAGTGTGCGTTGTTTTAATCATCCAACAGCTGTACCCTCTTTTTTTTTTTATAATGATTTTTTATTATATTATGTTAGTCACCATACAGAGCTGTACCCTCTTTAAATGCGGAAAGCCCATGGAGCTAATGGGATAGGCCCACCCAGAGTCTGAGACTCCCCTTCCAAACCATGCTCCAGGTAGCTGAGACCTTGGGATTTTCTTCCTAAGTATCTCTGCTCACTTTGAGGACCCGCACAGTTTTCTTCCCCAAGTCTGTCTTCCTAAGGGAGGAGTATGACATTAGGTGTTAGGACCCTTGGGTGGCCAAGAGGCATCTGGTTAGGGGACGTGGATGGAGCTTAGCCATACGAGTTGGGCTGTCCTGAGGTTTGTTAGGGAGTCTTCTCATGGTGTGGGAAAGAGCAGGATAGGAAAAACAACAACAAAAATGGGAAGCGAAGGCTGTAGTGCAAGGCTTCCATTTGTACTTTTGCCCTGGGCTTTGCAGATGTTAGCAGTGTGCTTACATGAGAGCCTTACTCTTACCTGTGATTCAGGAGCAAAGCTTGTCCCCTGATAAGGGACTAAGAATATAGCTGGGGTTTCTAGGAGAGTGGTCAATGTGGTAAATGTTCGGAAAAGCTTCTGTAAAAATGAAAGCAAAACACAAATGGTTAAAAGAATAAGTATTAGGTGTATTTCACTAAGATGCAAAAAGTTTTTTTAGTGAAAGCAAGAGCAGATTAGGTATGTCTAGCAGCATTGCTGAGTGCCGCTCGGAGGCCACCTGCAGTTGGAGACCATGGCTCTGTCAGGGAACCTGTTGGCACTGTTGTCTCCTTTTTCTCTCCCTCAGCAGGCTGGATATAGGAGAGAAGGTGGCTGCCTTTGCTCATGAGACAGTGACTGATGTCAGGTTCAGTAGCAATGAGAGAGAGCAGATTCAATGAGTTAGAAGTGCTAGCAAGAAAGGGATTGAAATGATTCCTCATGGGATTTAAGTTCTACAGGGAAATAGGCGGAACTGGAAGGGTGGGTATGATGACCTGAGAAGAAGACTGAAGGAAACACTGTAGAGAGTCTGGCTAAATGGAGCAGCATGTATAATGGAAGAAGAGCTCTTGTTTCAGTCGGTGGGAACTTGGAGTTCGGTATTGAATGGGAGCAGAATTTGCCATCCGAAAATACGGCTCTTTGGCATAAGGATTATTTTGAGCTGATTATTTTTAAGAAACTGCAGACACAGGATAAGCTCTGAAAATGAAGAAGTTATTTTCTAAGAGACATTTACATGTTTAAGGGAAATCTTGATTTGTAAGGATGTCTCCCTCCCTGTACCAGGAAGAGGATGACTCTAAATTTCTAAGACTCTTAACACTGGAGAAGGCAAGGACTTCAATCTGCAAAATATCCATACTCGTGTTTCCTGTGCTTTTCCTGTTGCCCTCCCATACCTGCACCTGCCCCCCAGCCCCGACATCTTTTGTTTTGAGCTGGAGATGGTATTTAAGGTGATGGCTTGAGCCCTTTGGGGAATTACTCACTTTGCTTAGGTCTCTTGCATATATGCAGAAAGTATACGTGTTATTAAACTTGTTTGTTTTTCTCCTGTTAATCTTTTATTCCAGGGTCGGGGTCTTGGTCAAGAACTTCAAAGGGTAGAGGGAAAATTCTTGTTCTTCCCCCACAGTATATTTGAAGTGGGAAATGCCCTGGAGAAATGAAGGTCCAGGATATGGTCTTTAGGAGATAATAGCTGAAGTAGAATGTGGATGAAAAAAAATATCTGACCTTAGTGGCTACTGTCAGGGAGCAAGAACTCCTGGTGCCTTCAGGAGTCCTTCTCGCTAGACTAAGAATCAAACTGACATGAGGCAGATTAGCAGGAGACCATCAGATGTAATAGCATGGGTTCTGGGAATCCACAGAGACGTGCAAATTCCAAAGACCAGCAAAATGAGGGATGTATGTCCTCCTGAGCTAAGGAGAAGGGATTGGGGCCAAGGACTTCAAAGGGAAGGAGTACAATTCATAGGGAGATGAAAAAGCAAATGTTTGGTAACAGATGTTTATCCTGCCTTACAGATGGGTTACTCAGATAAAGTTAATCGCTGCTGATAAGCCTTATTCTGGAAAGACCCTCCAGCTGAGTTTCTTATATGTAGTTAAGAGAGAGGCAAAAGTTTCTCTGGAACCCAAAGGATCTTGGTTGCCTTCAGCTTAAAATAATTCGCTTGCCAAAATGGCTCAGCTTAGGGCAACCTGCCATTGACCCCCCACACTATAAATTGCGTGACACATTCTCAAAGATGTTGAAGTTGCCCAGCAAGAGAGCTCGACTTAGGTTTGAAGGGAGGACTGTGAATTCTCATTGAATATGAGGGAGCTGCTCAAGATGCAGATGGGACTGCAAGGAGGGGCTGCAGGGGGAAATAGAGCCGGGTGCCATTGTCTCAAAAGTCTAAATGTTTCTACAGGAGGATGAGAAATGTTTAACAGCAATAGGAAGCCAGAAGAATCTACCGGATGTCCAATGATAACCATAACATGGCTCCTGCCCTCGAGTAGCTTTCAGTAAAGTGGGGAGGCAGGTGTGGAGCAGAATTTGATGAATTAAATGATTTTGGAATTTTTTATATATATCGGATGCTAGAATGAGATAAAGGAGAAGTATTTCTTAAATATAATGCTTTAAAGAGCTTCCTAAAGGAAATCTGTTATGGGAATATGGTAAAATGGCCTAATTCCACTTGAGAGGGCTTCAAAATATATGGTGATATCCTGGGGGAACCATTTTTTAGTTGATGGACTTAAAAACAACAAAAAGAAGAAACTGATTCTGTGAGAGTAGGAGAACTTTGTCATTTTTGAAAATCCAGTGGTGTGCTGGTAAATGTCTAAAAATTGGCTCTTCATTTACAAAAAGCCCTGATTTGTAGTGCTTGCTGATTTCCATAGTATAAATACTCCCATTATGGCTGATTTCAGGCTACCAACATAACCCTAGCGCATGTAGAATGGGGAGCTGTGCACACCGGGCTGCATGTAGGAGACCCGTATGAACCAGTTCTAGCACACCACTGAATCAAAGCTCCAGAAATAACAGTATTAGAAGAAGATTGTCATTTGAAGAAGAGTTGGTTACAGGTAGGGAAATGATGAGGAGTGAAACTAAATAGCATCGAATGACTAAAAGGGTCTCCTTTTGGGGCTACCATCATGGGGGTCAGGGCTAAGAGTCTTGGTTGGATCAACTGTCGTTTAAGTACTAGGCAGATGCAGCCTGGAAGGCTAAGTCTTTTCACGGGATTGCTAATACAGTATTGGTGAAATTTCATTTTGGGGTCTTTCAAGGAGGTTTTGCCTATGGTTAATAACTTTTCACAAGCATCCAACAGAAATACAGAAGCTTCCAAGGAAGTGAGAGCTGGGGTTAGTGACCATCAGCAGGCAGCCTAGTATTGTCCACAAACGCTGCAGGTCGTGGAGGCTGGTCGGTGCTGACCTTGAACCCAGAGCACAGCCTTGCTTCAGTGCAGCAGTGTTGGTCCATCAGGGCACTCCCCCCCCCCCAAGTGAGTAATTAATAATTTTTCTAAATAAAAGGCCAAATAGATTGACAAAGCTTTTCCTCAAATTCTCGTAAGGTAGAAATCTAACAATCTGGGTGATGCACAGAATATATTCAAGATCCTTGCATTGCAATGTGGAAACCCAGATATCACAGAATTCTTTTTGTTGACATTTTAGAATTAGACGGTTCTCTCTTGTGGTGACTCTGCTGACATCTCTTCGATTGATCTTTGCCGAGAGAGTTTAATCAATGTTGCCTTGCTGTATGTTTGACCCTTAAGATGTGCCAAATTAAATTTGACGTTGTCTTGGCTGGATTATGGAACGTTGCTTTCCTATTTGTTTTGAGATGTTTTGTTTCTGTAACAGTAAAGTGAAACTCTGTTATCAACCTTGTGGCATTTGTGCTCCCAAGGCTTTAAAAGTGTGTAATGATAATTAGGGACTTTGAAAGTGTAGTCGTCTTTCAATAAAAGATTTGTCTAATTGACTAAACACAGTTTTAGGTTAAGTTCCAAGTAAGCCCTCTGTCTCCACAGCAAATACACAGAAGTGCTTGTTTATTCCAAACAATTGTTGACCACTGGTCTACTCAATGAGGAAAAATTGGAGTATGTGTGGTCCGGCAATTAAAAGATAAGACAGTCTTTGAGGTGGAACAGTTAAGCTGTCAGCTGACTTTATGTTGGTGCTTGAAGACCCCAGACTACCTAGTAATCTAATAAGGTTGGTAGCTTGGTGTCTAAGAACCAGGAAGAACATGTTTTCATGCAAATAGAAGAGATATTAGTATTAAATATTTACTATCAAAAATTGGACATTATGGAAAAGTGCCAGTGTAAACTAGAGGCTTCAAAATGAATTTGGCAGGGTTTATTTATAATATTGTTTCGTAATGCAGTTTGCATTTATAGTGAAAAATTCCATTTTTATGGAAATGTCCGAAGTAGGTGGCCACTTCAGTATTTACCTCGTGCTGCCAGTGGTGGTTGTCGTTTTACAAGTAGTGTGAGTAGCATGATAACAAGTGATAAAAAATGAGGTAGCTGTAGATCTAAGGTACTCTAATGCTTGTAATTAATAGTGCCAAGAAAATGTCCCAGTGGCAGGTTTTGAAAGGTGAGACATGAGTAGATTGCAAGGGGGGTTGGCAGGTGCAGTGAAAATGTGTGGCCCTGAATCTTGGTTACTTGGGTATCTTCAGCTGAGGAATGAGTCTCTGCTATCAGGGACAGTTACTTCTTTGATCACTTACAGAGCTTGTAGGGAAATACACATGGAGGAGGAAGGAAAAACCTGCAAAGCAGCAGATTCACCCAATCAACCCTCATGATCTATGGAGTGACTTCTGTGGCAGCCAAATTATTCTCAATCTGGTTGACTGCGTTAGGAACTAAGTCACGGTGCAAATATGGCCTGGCATCTATATGACTTTGTGCTGTAAATGCTTCGTGTCTAAATGAAAGACTTGTTCAGCTACTCACACACTCCAGCTGCTCCTTTCTCCAGGTTTGCAGAATTTCAAATACAGTACAGACTTGATTTCCTTAAAAGTCTGGTTTTCTAGTGAGCCTCTTCTTACGTGTCTCTTGCTTTGCGGCGCTAGCCCTGTCGACCACACGGCATGATCTGCACTCAGGGAAACCCCTTCCTTCGTGTTCACCCCAAACCCAGTCCCCACCCTCACAAGAACATGGTCAACGCTAAGAAGCTCTGAGGAAAAAATCGTTAGTCTTCATCAAAGGAATTGGAAAACCAGCCCATGCTTCCCTGGATTCCATAGGTCACTCTAATTTGTTGCTATAGCTTGTGGAATAAAAAAAAAACAGATGCAAGAAGTTTCTTGCAATACAAAGATTTTTTTTTTTTTT
>NW_024423319.1:103867378-103881531 GCF_017311325.1 Ursus maritimus | reverse complement strand
AAACTAGAGGCTTCAAAATGAATTTGGCAGGGTTTATTTATAATATTGTTTCGTAATGCAGTTTGCATTTATAGTGAAAAATTCCATTTTTATGGAAATGTCCGAAGTAGGTGGCCACTTCAGTATTTACCTCGTGCTGCCAGTGGTGGTTGTCGTTTTACAAGTAGTGTGAGTAGCATGATAACAAGTGATAAAAAATGAGGTAGCTGTAGATCTAAGGTACTCTAATGCTTGTAATTAATAGTGCCAAGAAAATGTCCCAGTGGCAGGTTTTGAAAGGTGAGACATGAGTAGATTGCAAGGGGGGTTGGCAGGTGCAGTGAAAATGTGTGGCCCTGAATCTTGGTTACTTGGGTATCTTCAGCTGAGGAATGAGTCTCTGCTATCAGGGACAGTTACTTCTTTGATCACTTACAGAGCTTGTAGGGAAATACACATGGAGGAGGAAGGAAAAACCTGCAAAGCAGCAGATTCACCCAATCAACCCTCATGATCTATGGAGTGACTTCTGTGGCAGCCAAATTATTCTCAATCTGGTTGACTGCGTTAGGAACTAAGTCACGGTGCAAATATGGCCTGGCATCTATATGACTTTGTGCTGTAAATGCTTCGTGTCTAAATGAAAGACTTGTTCAGCTACTCACACACTCCAGCTGCTCCTTTCTCCAGGTTTGCAGAATTTCAAATACAGTACAGACTTGATTTCCTTAAAAGTCTGGTTTTCTAGTGAGCCTCTTCTTACGTGTCTCTTGCTTTGCGGCGCTAGCCCTGTCGACCACACGGCATGATCTGCACTCAGGGAAACCCCTTCCTTCGTGTTCACCCCAAACCCAGTCCCCACCCTCACAAGAACATGGTCAACGCTAAGAAGCTCTGAGGAAAAAATCGTTAGTCTTCATCAAAGGAATTGGAAAACCAGCCCATGCTTCCCTGGATTCCATAGGTCACTCTAATTTGTTGCTATAGCTTGTGGAATAAAAAAAAAACAGATGCAAGAAGTTTCTTGCAATACAAAGATTTTTTTTTTTTTTAGACCTTCTTGAGTCCAGAACTCCATTATTATTCAGATAGGGTGTTGTGACCCCATGAAACATTGGCTGGGGATAAAATAAGCGTGTTTATGTGTATAATAAAACTTGTGTAAGTTGATGGATGTTTTTCATTTTGAAGGAAGGCGGTTTCCTGTTGGATGGGGAAGAGGGTCCTTCAGTGAGCAGTAAATAATTGGAATAAAAATCCATCAGCTGATGATCGTTCAGCTGAGTGTTGATCACTTTTTAACCTGTTGACAGGGAGGATATCGTCTGCTCAAACCCTTCTCTCCTTAACCGAAAACAGATAAATAAACTAACTCCTAGGAAAATATGGCAAAGCAGGCACTTTTATTTCTATTTTCGTTTTCTAGATATGTGCAGTGTAGTCTTTTTTTTTCCTTTTCCTAACCACATCTGTCCTACCGGCATTACATTTTAAAGTATAATGTCCCCTTTCAATCACTGTGACTGCTAACTTTATCATCGTGAAAGCTTCCCCAGAGGTTGGTCTCTTCAGAAGCAGAGATTTTTCTTAACTGGTCTACCATGATTTTTTTGATCCGGGGATTTGTCTAAAAACAGAGGTTTGTCCATTTCCCCCCCTCCTTACATACTTTCTAAGCAGTGTCAATTTTGTTTCCGCACATTTGTTCCTTGCCCTTGGCTCTTCTTAGAGGTCAGCCAGTGAAAGTATGGAGGCCCCAGGAGGATGTGACAGCCTCAGAGTCTGTGTAAGCCACTTGGCTATTTACATTATAAAATGATGTGATTAAAAGACAGTTTTAGAGGAAAATGCTTCCATGATTGTGTTGCACTTCTGCTATTAACTTGCAGAAAAAGAGCACAGCTGGAGTGAGCTTCGATGCCTTCAGGCCCTGATTTTTTTGATAGATTAGAAGGAATCCGTCCAGCAGGTTTTATTGATAAATTTATTTTTCTCCCAATGTATAAGTAGGACAATGGGCAGCTGGTTTTGTCAAGTAGAGCAGCACAGAAAAAATGACTCAAAGGGCATGTTTCAGAGCCAGTGGGGTAATCATAAGTCAAGACAAGTGTATTGATGTTACCATGGTACCCCTTTGGAAAGACTTAATGCCTGCAGTGTTCAATAGTGGACAATAGCTGAGTAAGATTTAAAAGCTCTCATTTCCATCCCCTCCAGGCTTGGGAGCATTCTCTACAGGTACAAGCGAGCCATAAAATGAGACTATAAAATATTCCGCATGCATTATGTATGTAACTTTTGTATTGTAATGCATAACCTTGAGGTTGCTTATTCCTTGGACCTACCCCATCCTCATTGTTCCCCAAGTTGTTGTAAATTTCGCAATTCTCTTCTTTTGCCTGTCCTTTCCCAAGGAAGTGAGAGAAACTCTGTTGAGAGCAGGCGCTAGGTTCTTTCCTGTTCCTCTCTACCTTACGATGCAATCGACGCTTCGCACCCTTTAGGTAGTCAGTACAGACTTTTATTTTTATTTTTGATTTTTTTAAAGGATTTATTTATTTGCTTTATTTATTTATTTATTTATTTATTTATTTATTTATTTATTTATTAAGAAAGAGCATGAGTCAGGGGGAGGGGCAGAGGGAGACGGGGACTTTGCACTGAGTGCAGAGCCAGATGCAGGGCTTGATCTCATGACCCTGAGATCGTGACCAGAGCCGAAATCAAGAGTCAGACCAGCAGAGCCACCCAGGTGCCCGTATAGTCAGTACCGATTTTTAAAAGAGCATATAAAGTGAGAATGCATTTACAATGTGAGGAAATTATACAGGAGACAAATTTTCAGCTTTAGTGATGCCTGCATTTGGTGAGTGACTGAATTGTCAGATTTGTTCCTTCAGTGTACATCTCTGTGGTCTGCACAGTCCTGGCATTTTGCTCTTCCCGTTTTCTCTCGTGGAGGTTTCATCAGCTCCCATAACTTGCATCAGTCATCTCCATATTGATGACTCTGTAACCTGAGGTTAAAGCTTGCCCTCTGGTCTAGTTTTCACTTGAATTTCTTGGTACCACCTCAAACTGCATCATGCCCGGAGCACTCACCAGAATGAGCTTTCTCCTCCTGAATTTGATGTTGGCCAGTGATTTTACTATTCATCATTTTGGAAATGGTTTGGTTTTGTTCCTCACTACTGCCCCCTCTGGCTTAAATTGCTTCTGTTCTGCGAATTTGTTATCTCTTGGCTTCATCTCTTTCCTCTCGTTGTCAGCCACTCCTTTATACGTGACCTCAAGCCATACTTTCTGTGAGGCCTCCTAATTAGCCTTTTTGACGCTGTTCGCTTTGTTCTCTAGATTAGGGATTGACATACCTTTTCTACACAAGGCTAGATAGGCTACAGACAGATGAGAATGTTGGACATATGTTCTACTCTTCTGGTGGCCCGAGGGAGGGAGCCAGAGATCAGTCCACTTCCTCCTGACGACACCGCACTGGGATGGAATTGGGGGTTGGCAAAGGCAAATAAAAAGTAAAAACCATTTCAAATGTACCTTTTTCTTGATGAGTTGTTTGTTTGGTTGCTATAGATTTTTGACTCTTAGAAAGTTATTTTTGTCAGCCTTCAGTTATTTTTCAAAAAGTTTCCATGGAAGAATGAGGGCATGGAGCTTCCTCGTTTGCCATCTCACCGATGTCACTGTAAGAGTATAAGTTTTGAAACAGAGGAAAACAAATATGAACAGAAAAACAGAGTTTCATTTGGAAAGTTTACATTTAGCCTCAAAGTCTCCATGAGCTTGTATTGTGATATGTACTAGTAACAGTTGTGGACATTTTTTGCTTCGAATAAAAGCCAGGCCCAGAGTCCCATTTGAGTATATCTGACAGCGAGGTGGTGTGGGTGTGAAGGAGACCATTTGCATGAGGGAATGAGATGATCATTGAGAGCTAATCGATTCAGGGGTCCAGATGATAAAAGCCATAAGGTACTTGGAAATAGCATGTATCTAGTGGGAAGTGATGTGACCATGGTGACCTGGGGTTCGGGGTGGGGGGAGGAGTGCGGTGGGAGGCCAGGTACCTTCACGTAGCTTGGTCATACGTGAGGGCCTTAGCAGTCATCATGGAAGGACACAGGTTCAAGAGATTGAAGAAATAGTGTCAAGTGTGAACTGATAGGCCTTGTTCATGAGCACACACAGGGCATTCCTTGTCAACCCCTAGCAGCATGAATGGGGGATGCTTGTATGGGTCTAGAAATCTTGGATGGTGAGATCTGGAGAAATTCGATCCTCTAATGTCAGTGGGATTCTCCAGACTGATGAGGTCTGAGGATTCTGTGTAAGAATAAAATGAATTAAAATCTAAAAGATCCAATGAAAATGGATTTTTCAAACCATTTTCCATTGCATGGCAAGGGGGTAATCCTAGGGTCCGTCTATACGGTCTGTGGCACGTGTGGTAGTTTAGAGTTGCCTCAGTTGTGTGGAGTTTCTCTGAGGTCTGTGCTTCGTTCCAGTTTGCCATTAGCCGATCTCGGGCAGTAGCAGTGCTAAATAGTGAGAGCACTGGTGCTATGTTTATGCTCGGTGACGAAGCATCTGTGGTTGGCATTCCATTCGCTTGGCAGAGTGGAGATTACCGGGCCCTCTGAGTAGATGTCTGTGGAGATGATTGATCTCACTTCATTGTTGCCGGGGAATTCAAGTGAGGGCTCACCTGACATGGTTAAAGCCTAGCGCTTGTCAGTGATTAAAATGTAAGTTATTTATATCCTGAAAGGTGGCTCTGAAAAAATGGAAAAGAGTGGAACACTGCTTTGTAGAAAATGTGTGTTTTGAACTTGAATGACAAACATAGAGTTTATAAAATCTCCCCTTTTTTCTAATAGAGGCAGATATATTAAATTTAATTTTTTTCCAAGTGATAGGATCTTGACAAGTTTGCCAAGGAATTTTCTATAGATGAAATTATAAAGAGGAAGGAAAAATACTTCTTCCTTTGACAGTGTGCACTTTATTGAATATAGAAAGGATCAGGAAGATAGCACTGAGTGTTGCACAAATGGAGTGTCTGTTCCCTTAAAAACAAACCTTTTTTGTCCATTAGAAGAAATTCATTTACAGTTATAAAAATAGGATTCGTAATTCACCCTCCTTGCCCCCCCATTATTGTACTTTGGTTTTCTTTTTTTTTTTTTTTAAGATTTTATTTATTTATTCGACAGAGATAGAGACAGCCAGCGAGAGAGGGAACACAAGCAGGGGGAGTGGGAGAGGAAGAAGCAGGCTCATAGCAGAAGAGCCTGATGTGGGGCTCGATCCTATAACGCCGGGATCACGCCGTGAGCCGAAGGCAGACGCTTAACCGCTGTGCCACCCAGGTGCCCCTGTACTTTGGTTTTCTAATCTTTACTTTTTCCTTTAATGAGATCACCATCCATTTAGACATGAACCTAGGTGCCTGGGACTGATTTTTGTTTGCTCTCTTTCCCTGTGTTGTCTCTACATCAAACTAACCACCAGCCCAGTCCTTCATGTCTCCTATAATTTTCTTACTTTTTTCCCCCTTTCATCTGCAGCCTTCTAGAAGCTCTTAGGATTTCAGGCCCTCATAATTCTCAGGTGTGACCTCATTACTTCATAATTGAGCTTCTGCTTTCTGCTCTCATCGCCTCCACATGGAATCCATCTTTACTCTGCCGTCAGTGTCATTGTTCTCGAATGTAACCCTCTCCTATCCATCTTCTCCTTAAATGGATCTGTTTGCATTCCTTTGAGTGCCTTCAGTACAAGCCATTGTCCTACGTGGCAGATTAAAGATGGTCAGATGCTCTTTGCATTGAGAAATGGGGTCTGTGTTACTCCCATTGAATGTGGATGGACTCTGACTGTTCTAAGAGGAGTATGACTGAAATTCTGTTGTAGTTTCTGGGCTCAGGAATTATGAGACTAGCCGTGAGTACTCCCTGTTTCTTGGATCATTCACTCTTGGGACACTCTAGCTTGTAACTCAGCCGCCAGCTCATGAGAAGTACAAGCCGTGTGGAGAGGCCCAGTGTCAGTGCTCCAGTTGACAGCTCCAGCTGTGCTCTGAGTAGCACTTGTTAACCCTAAGAGTGAGCCATCTTGAACCTCCAGCCCAGTGGGGTTATGCCTTCACATGGATCAAAGCCCCAGCCAACCTTTAACTGCTAAGGCATAGACCTCCCAGAAGAACCACAGCGTAAAGCCCAGTCAATGAAAAGAAACAGGAGAGCTGTTAATGAACTATAGTTTTAAATCACTGAGTTGTGAAGTGACTTCTTCAGCAATAGCTAAGTGGAGGACCTTGGCTTGGATGTGCTTTGTGACCCTCTCTTGCCTTGCTCTTCTCGACTCCCGTCCCACGGTTATCCTACAAGCACATGATATCTCAGCTAGTCTCTAAATACTTGGCAAGTTCTTTTGTGACTCAACAGGTTGGTACATGTTATGCATTTGCCTGGAAGATACCGAAAACACAATTTTTCCTTTAACAATTTTGTGTCACCCCTTCTGTAAGGACACCCTCATATACCTCTGAGAGAATGGGTTTCTCCTTGCACTGAGCCCCCACTTCTGTCTGCATCACAGATCTTACTACACTCTGTCATAATTGTTTGTGTGATTCCCCCCCCATTTCCTCCTGGAGGGTAGGGATCATGTGTTATTTAACTTTCTATTCCTGGCGCTTAGCAGAGCTCTGGCATAGAGTGGACTGTGCATCTGTTTTTGTGACTCTTCGTATGTGTGTGTGAGGGGGTAAGGTACATTTATGAGCCTGGGGCAGGAAAAAAAATAATAGATTGTCTTTGGTGGTCCTTTTTTTCCTTCCTAGGTAAAGTATGATGTGATGATTTGATGCCTGATGCCAGAAATTCATCCAGGTCATTCCAACTAATAGGCCAGGCCCTCAAATTAAACTTCAGACAAGATTTGTTCATAAATTTAAGAAGCTTTGTGGACTGAGTATCACAATTCAGTGGTAGATACATACACTTTAGATGTGTGATGAAATCAACTCGGTGATCTGTTGGTGTAATGATCGCATGTATGAAATTGCCTCTAATGTATTAGATAGCTTTACATTGAGAACTACCTATCCCCGTTCTGAGAGGGTAGGTGATTCTACAGTTTGAACAACCAAAAAAATTCCTCTACATCTCAGTGGCTTATTTCTTACTCTTATAAAGTCTCGTACAGTTCTAGAGCTTGTCCAGTGAAGCTTCCTTCCAGGCAGTGAGTGACTTGGAAATCCAGGGAGGTACCATCTTGTGATCCTACCTTCACGATACATGGCTTTGTGTTTGCTGGGGCCAGGCTCTAGAGGAGAGTGACGCAACTTTCTCACTGTGTCCTTGTGAAAGTGAAACACATCTTTTCCACTCCCTGCCACTCCATTTGCCAGAATCCGTCACAGGGTCTTGCCTAATTACGACAGTCCAGGTACACAGGAAGAAGAAAGGAGCTTACTGGGGGGTCTACGTTGTCGTTGGTCTTTGATCTATTAGTTTTGGAAGAAACTCACATTTGATGTGACAAAATCTGGTTGCAATTCTAGATAGACTGGATCACTTCTAAGATTCACTAACCAAAATTCTGTGGTAGGTAGGCATTTAAGAGAAGTGGGAGTGATAGACGAAATTTCTGTGCTTGAAAGAGATGACTGACCAGTTAAGACCAGCCTAAACAAAAATAGACAAGGCAAGAGACAACAATTGTTGGAGAGGATGTGGAGAAAGGGGATCCCTCCTACATTGTTGGTGGGAATGCAAATTGGTACAGCCACTCTGGAAAACCGTGTGGAGGTCCCTTAAAAAGTTAAAAATTGAGCTCCCCTATGATCCACTCATTGCTCTACTGGGTATCTACCCCAATGATACAGATGTAGTAAAGAGAAGGGCCACATGCACCCCAATGTTCATAGCAGCAATGTCCACAATAGCTAAATCGTGGAAGGAGCCGAGATGCCCTTCAACAGATGACTGGATTAAGAAGTTGTGGTCCATATATACAATGGAATATTACTCAGCTATCAGAAAGAACGAGTTCTCAACATTTGCTGCAACATGGACGGCACTGGAGGAGATAATGCTAAGTGAACTAAGTCAAGCAGAGAAAGACAACTATCATATGATTTCTCTCATCTATGGAACATAAGAACTAGGATGATCAGTAGGGGAAGAAAGGGATAAAGAAAGGGGGGGTAATCAGAAGGGGGAATGAAACATGAGAGACTATGGACTATGAGAAACAAACTGAGGGTTTCAGAGGGGAGGGGGGTGGGGGAATGGGATAGACCGGTGATGGGTAGTAAGGACGGCACGTATTGCATGGTGCCATAATAAAATAAAAAATCATTATTAAAAAAAAAAAAAAAACAAGGGGAAAAAAAAAAAGACCAGCCTAAAAATGGCTGATTAACACGTGCAATTTCTTTGCAGAGCCCTCGGTGTGGATTATTTTCTATGATTGATTTTGTGAATACATGAACTTGCTGTATAGTAGAGTGTGGCTTTTTCATCAAGATTTGGCTTTGATATCAAACAATTAATTATACATGTTTGATGTATCTTCAGCTTTTTCTCTATTCCCACTTCCAAGTCTGCAGTATGACTTTTTTCCTTTTTGGTATCAGTATTGTGGAACTGCTCTGAATATGAGACAAAGTGTGTTCAAAGTTTAGGCCCAAACCATGTCAGTACTTTGGGCCCATGTCAGGTTTCCTAACTGCCATATTTGTGTTTTCTCTCTAGTAATTGCAGGAAAGAGGGTCAAGGAGAGGAAGCAATAAGTATGGGAACATCTGGGTCCTATTGTGTAGCTATAGTCACTGCCATCATTAATCTTTGAGAGCCTCACCCCCATTTACTATTAAACAGCAAGTGCATCCAGAGTAACACAGCAATCAAAGTTAAGTGGCGAAGTTAATTGGAATCCAGCAGCCTCCCCGCTCCCCCATCTGCAGCCATTCTGTGTTAAGCACAGAACTGTTCGTTGAGCCTGGTTGTCTCTTAGCCTCAGAAGGGGAGATAGAAAGAAGTGATTAAAAACACGGTAGATTTAGACTTGGGAGTTCGTTGTATTTTCCTTTCAGGTTTAAGCCTTTGGCCACTGTGGCTTGAGGGGAGGAAGGACCGGGGATCTGCTGATGATTCTTTGCCCTCTTTTTGGTCTTTCGAAGTTGGAGACACGAGATTGAGCAACCTCCTACCTGGGAGAGGAGAGAGGAAGGTAGCATGAAGGGGTGAAACCTAGTGGTCTCCCCAGTTTTCCCTTCATCCTGTTCATGTGTGATTGAACTTTTGGACATAACCGGCTTGAACCACTTCTTAGGGTGACAGATGGGCTTCTCATCCAGGGTCTCTGTGGGGGCAGGCCTCACACTGGGTAAGCGTAAAACTCAAGGTTTGGGGCCCTCAGCTTGCCTTTATCTCCCACGCCTTGTGGTGTCTGTTAGGAAGAGGGGCCATCCCTAACAGGCTTGGGAACATCCCATCCAGCCGCTCTCTGCACCTTAGGGCACTGCTGCCCTTGGCTTATCAGCGTACGTGCTGCAGCGCTGCCAGCCTCGTGAGGCCAGACTCAGGCACGTGATCTCTTACTAATAGACTCGGGGGATTGCGGGTCTTGGGAATCCCATGGCAGGGGAGGGAGTGGCTTCCAAGTGAAGATGTACCCCAGACCTTCAGATTCCTCTTCCTCCCCAGAGATAGGAAGGCCTCTAGAAGAGAAGGAGAAGGCCTCTGTGGCTAGAGGAAGGCCAGAGCTCATCCCTCTGAAGTGAGAACTCAGGGCAGGGGTTGGGGTTGCCTGGTCTAAGGGCAGGTACTGATGACCATAATCGGCTTTGAAACACCTCAGCTGGCAATAACTAAACTAGGCAAAGACACAGGTGGTAGGGGAAAATAATTGAACTTGTGTCTCTTGATCTTATATAAACTGTATTCCAAAGATAACGTGGAAATTGCCTACCTCACTGGGCCACTCCATTACCCCCAGTAATGAAGTTTGTTGATCTTTGGAAACTTGAAACTGCAAGGATTGGCCTGTATTTTCTCACATTTGGAGAAACTCCAGATTAATAGCCTTTTCCATATTTTATACACGGGAATGATGAATCAGTCACCTAGAAGAAAGGTAGGCTTACGTAGGTGGGAGTAGGTATTGATACTGTCCTCTAAGTAACTCTTCAAAAGAGTGACATGTTGCAGCCCTGTAATTTTTTCCCTCTTATTAAGATAAAAGCTGAATCAAGAGCAGAGGAATGTAAATGTCTGTCAGAAGATCTTTTTCTTGAGCTTTCACTGGGAGAGACCCTAAGTTGAAGGCATTTTAGAGACTTCTCCCTTAATGACTATAATTAATGTTGCGCGTGCTATGGCCCATTGTGGATACAGAGAATGACCCTGAGGCTAGGTTGCTGGCTTTTCTGAGAAGCTCCTTAAATGTGGAAACATTACAGTACATCAGTGATACAATGCCTTTTACTCCCCTTACACTGCTAATGAAACAATAGCCATACTCCTTCACTTATTTCTGTCATTTAGCCATTCATTTTAACCTGAGGAAATAACTTTTTTTTTTTTTTGCCCGTTGCCCAGACTTTTTTCTCCTACTGTATTTTAAAATGACTCATTTATCTTTGTCTATGAAATGATAGGATTGGAAGGAACTTGGAATCCTAGGTCTTTTCACTCCCTAACTAATTCAAGTGTCCTAAATAGTGACGCTAAGAGCCAGGCACTTAGCTTTCTTCCTTGCATACCACCGTGATGGACCCTCCTGGCTCCCCAAAGTCCGTTGACTCAGGAGGAAATGGGAATTTTTTTTTCTTGCAGATTTTGGCTGAGAAGTCAGAGCCATGGGGGTGATGGATTACCCACACATTCTAAAAAGAGGGGCACATCTAGGCAGGATTTGCTGAGACGGTTCCTCTAGCCTTGGAACTCTCTGTTCCCATTACTATCTCTAGGAGGCTAGAGAATGCAGAGTAGAGGAAGTGAGGGGGCAGAGCTGCACAGATGGAGAGCTCCAGAGAATCTGCAGAGAGTCCCCTTGGAGTCATCAGTTCACCACTGATCACTGCGTACTAGTGAGGGAACTACTGGAAGCTGTGGTAAGAGTCCCTTGAAAAGACTTGAGGGAGCAATCCTCAGTGCTCACACAGGGCCGGGAACAGCTACTGTTCCCACCAGCCGGAGTGAAAAATGTTATAATCCACAGGCTATCGGGAAGAGTACTCAGAAGGGGAGGAAAACTAGCTGTAGATAAAATGATGCTCTGATCTCCAGGAATAAAGCTTAAAAGCAAGTCTGACACAGAAAACAGAAAACAACAGAAAAAGAAGAGCAAATGAAACAAGCAGAAGAAACAAATAAGGATCAGCGTGGAAATCGATGTTTTCAACAGAAAACAGAAGTTAACAAAAAAAAAATCAGTGAAGCCAAAAGGTAATTTTTTGAGAAGATGAATAAAATTGAAAAACCTCTAGATAGACTCCTCTGGAAAAGAGGAAACACTGATCATCGATCAGTATCAGTAGTAAGAGGTGACACCACTACAGATTCTACAGATCTCAAAGGGATTAGGGAATTTAATGAAAAAGTTTACGCCAGTTAATTTAATGACTTACATTGTACAGATATTCAAAGGCTTTACTATCCCCAAATGCAGTCACTGAATCTTAAAGATTCTGACCTCTAAATGTTTCTAAAACTTAATGTCTCTGTGTCTTCCCTCATTGTATTCTGGCTTAGGCCACTGTCATACATCATTGTATGGAACCCCGAGCTGAACTCACTGACTCTGCCTGCATCTTCCCTCTTTTTTTTTTCTGTATAACAGCTAGGATGATCTTTAAAATACAGATCTGATTATATCACACCTCCCATTCCTGTATAAATTGTTCTCCTTTGCCCTTAGGAGAAGTCTGAATCCTTAATCTGATTAAACTCTCCAGCTTTTCTTCCTCTTCTTCGACTTCCTCCTCTTCCTCCTCTTCCTCCTCCTCCTCCTCCTCCTCCTCTTCTTCTTCTTCTTCCCCTCCTCCTCCTCCCCCTCCCCCATTGTACGCTCTATCAACAAGATGTGCTTGCTGTTGCCTCTGAGCCATGTGCCTTTGTCCTTGGCCTTTAACTCTTTTCTTCTCTGTATTAATGTAGCTAACTGACTCTCAAGTCTCTGCTTAACAGGACATTTTTTTCAGGAAATTGGTTTGACCTCTCATATTGGAAATGCTCCTTACATAGTGTCAGAAGTCTCTGCCTGTCTCCATTCCAACACTTATCACACTATGTCATCGTTGCCTCTTTACTCTGTGTAACTCCCATTGAGCCAGGGAGCTCTTCGGCATAGGGAGATACTTTGTTCGTTGTATTGACTCCTCTGTATGACAAAGGCTCATGGTACTCTATAAATAATTGCTAGAGTGATGAATAAAACATAACTCTATTCAAACCTCCAATCCAATAGCACTCTACTTTTTAACACAGATTATTTAACACAGGGAACAAACAGTAAGTTCTGGATTTCAACTTGGGATTGTCTGCTGATACACGGTCCATACTGAAAACATGATTTTCTCCCTCTTAAATTTCCTGGATTTTATATGTATTAACAGTATCAATCTATTATCCAAAAGTGAATATTGATGTAGTAATTCACCTGTAGACTTGTGTGACTATTCATAAACTGTAAGATGAAAGTAGAGAGCTTTCAATTGGATTATAACATTTTATTCAGTCTAAGAGTATATAATTGAACCATATATTATACTTTATGAAATTGGTTTTGCTTTTAGTATATTCCAAAGTTCTTTTCCTTTGGCTTTGTCCTTTTGACCAAAGCCCCTTCCAGAATCAGATACTTCGTAACCCACATTCCAGGAGACAGCCCTTTGCCATCATTTATATGCTAATTCTTATATCAGTTGTCTTCTATTTCTTAAATCTATAGTGAATATTTCACCAAAAACAATGTTTCTCTGCGAACCAGACCCTTCTCGGCAATTTCTTCCTCTCATTTTTATTTTCCTTCTCCTTTCTTGTAATAAGTTTTTTTTTTTCTAATTACGTAAGTTCTTTAGTTTACTACTAAAAATTTCAAATATACGTAGAGGAGGGGAAGAAAGAGAGAGATGAAGCCCTGTTAACATTTGGGTTTATTTTCATAGCACTATTCTGCCGAGTGTTGGAGCTGCTTAGAGAGTAAGAATAGTAATCATACACCATGGTTACTCCCAGTATTTTTCACTGATTTGCTTTTCATTTTTGCCTTTAAATTTTAGTTCTAATATTTTCAGTATAGAGACATTTCTGTTTTGTGCAGTGAAATCTATTTCACTGCTTTCAGCCTCATAAATGACTTTTTCACAGAGTGCATGTTTATCTACTTTCCTCTGTTTCTTAAGGTTTCAGTTTTTAGAGTTAATGGTATAGTTCGTGTGTGATTTAATTTTGAGTATATTGCTTATTTGTAATTAATATACTTTATATTCAGTTTTGTCCCTCTTTTCCATTGACTTGGAGTGCTTCTCTAAAGAAATACTGAAGTCTTTTATAGACTAGTATCTGTTCATAAGCTATTCTACGTTTTTATGATTGTTCTTGTGCCAATACAATACCACATTAATTACAGTTATTTATATCTAATATTTAATGCAGGTTATTTCCCTTATAAATTTTTCTTTCTCTTAAATTTTGTTAACTCTTTGGACCTCTTCTATGCTTGCTAAATTTTGGGCTAATTTTTGTCAGGATTCAAATGATCATATGGGGATTCTGATATTTTGTTGCTATAAGTTAATTTGGAGATATTTGACATCTATATGAAATATATACGTATTCACCTTTTTCTAAAAATTAATAAAATAAAATACAATATAATTTGATTTTGTAATAAAATATTTTTGTATTTATAATTTTTTATCTTGAAATAAATTCCAGTTTTTCTTTTACTCTATAATTCTCTAGATCCCATATGTTTTGGCTGAAGATATTTCTAGGTAAATTAGGTATTTTTTTGTTACTATAGTAAAAATTAACTTTATTTCTTTTTCTATTGAGTTTTAATTAACTCGGTGGATTGAAAAAATATTTGAAGACCTACTTGGTTAATTTCAATATGTATATAATTAGCGAACACAAATGATA
>NW_024423319.1:103799416-103867368 GCF_017311325.1 Ursus maritimus | reverse complement strand
TCTTTACTCTGTGTAACTCCCATTGAGCCAGGGAGCTCTTCGGCATAGGGAGATACTTTGTTCGTTGTATTGACTCCTCTGTATGACAAAGGCTCATGGTACTCTATAAATAATTGCTAGAGTGATGAATAAAACATAACTCTATTCAAACCTCCAATCCAATAGCACTCTACTTTTTAACACAGATTATTTAACACAGGGAACAAACAGTAAGTTCTGGATTTCAACTTGGGATTGTCTGCTGATACACGGTCCATACTGAAAACATGATTTTCTCCCTCTTAAATTTCCTGGATTTTATATGTATTAACAGTATCAATCTATTATCCAAAAGTGAATATTGATGTAGTAATTCACCTGTAGACTTGTGTGACTATTCATAAACTGTAAGATGAAAGTAGAGAGCTTTCAATTGGATTATAACATTTTATTCAGTCTAAGAGTATATAATTGAACCATATATTATACTTTATGAAATTGGTTTTGCTTTTAGTATATTCCAAAGTTCTTTTCCTTTGGCTTTGTCCTTTTGACCAAAGCCCCTTCCAGAATCAGATACTTCGTAACCCACATTCCAGGAGACAGCCCTTTGCCATCATTTATATGCTAATTCTTATATCAGTTGTCTTCTATTTCTTAAATCTATAGTGAATATTTCACCAAAAACAATGTTTCTCTGCGAACCAGACCCTTCTCGGCAATTTCTTCCTCTCATTTTTATTTTCCTTCTCCTTTCTTGTAATAAGTTTTTTTTTTTCTAATTACGTAAGTTCTTTAGTTTACTACTAAAAATTTCAAATATACGTAGAGGAGGGGAAGAAAGAGAGAGATGAAGCCCTGTTAACATTTGGGTTTATTTTCATAGCACTATTCTGCCGAGTGTTGGAGCTGCTTAGAGAGTAAGAATAGTAATCATACACCATGGTTACTCCCAGTATTTTTCACTGATTTGCTTTTCATTTTTGCCTTTAAATTTTAGTTCTAATATTTTCAGTATAGAGACATTTCTGTTTTGTGCAGTGAAATCTATTTCACTGCTTTCAGCCTCATAAATGACTTTTTCACAGAGTGCATGTTTATCTACTTTCCTCTGTTTCTTAAGGTTTCAGTTTTTAGAGTTAATGGTATAGTTCGTGTGTGATTTAATTTTGAGTATATTGCTTATTTGTAATTAATATACTTTATATTCAGTTTTGTCCCTCTTTTCCATTGACTTGGAGTGCTTCTCTAAAGAAATACTGAAGTCTTTTATAGACTAGTATCTGTTCATAAGCTATTCTACGTTTTTATGATTGTTCTTGTGCCAATACAATACCACATTAATTACAGTTATTTATATCTAATATTTAATGCAGGTTATTTCCCTTATAAATTTTTCTTTCTCTTAAATTTTGTTAACTCTTTGGACCTCTTCTATGCTTGCTAAATTTTGGGCTAATTTTTGTCAGGATTCAAATGATCATATGGGGATTCTGATATTTTGTTGCTATAAGTTAATTTGGAGATATTTGACATCTATATGAAATATATACGTATTCACCTTTTTCTAAAAATTAATAAAATAAAATACAATATAATTTGATTTTGTAATAAAATATTTTTGTATTTATAATTTTTTATCTTGAAATAAATTCCAGTTTTTCTTTTACTCTATAATTCTCTAGATCCCATATGTTTTGGCTGAAGATATTTCTAGGTAAATTAGGTATTTTTTTGTTACTATAGTAAAAATTAACTTTATTTCTTTTTCTATTGAGTTTTAATTAACTCGGTGGATTGAAAAAATATTTGAAGACCTACTTGGTTAATTTCAATATGTATATAATTAGCGAACACAAATGATATAAGCAGTAGGTTTGGTTCAAAGGAAGAAGTTGGTGTAGGCTGCCATAGTTGACAGAAGTTATTAAGGAAGAAGGACTTTTAAAACGGACAAAACAGATGATATTCTGGCCAATTCAGGGCAAGCAGTTATGGAGATGAGCAAGGTGAACTCGGGTATAGTGAGCAGAACACCTGTTGTTAATGTTTGGAAATAAAGTTAGAAGTACTGAGATTGTGGAAGACTTGGGATGCTAGCGAGGGGCTTGTAATTGAAATGGTGTTGTATTGACATAAGACTAGATGCTCCTATCAGCCAAGTGTATGTTCTTGAGGAAGTGCCATGTCTACTAAAGCGCTACGTTTGGGAGGTAATCCCTAGGTGACGTTTAGGTTTGGTGTGTATGTCTGTTTAGGCTACTATAACAAAATTCCATAGACTGAATGGGTTAAACCAGAAAGTTGTCTTTCTCCCTGTTCTGGATGCTCGAAGTCCACGATCAGGGTACTGGCTGATGTTCTTCCTGGCCTGCAGATGGCAGCTTGGTGCTGTGTTTTCCTTTGTGAGTTTGTGTGCACATGTGTAGTGGGGGACACCCTGGCCTCTCTTCCCCTTCTTATAAAGGACCCCAGTCCTATCATGAGGTCCCCACCCTTAGGACCTCGTTCAACCTTAATTACTTCCTCACGGGCCCTACCTCCAAATAGTCATACTGGGGGAAGAGCTTTAATACGTGAATTGTGTGAGGACACAGTCATTCGGTCCCCAGCGCTTGGTTTGCAGAGGAGAGAGCCTGGAAGAAGGCTGGCTAGATTGGCAAGAATGAGGAGATGGAGCTGTAAGAGAAATTTTGAAGGAGGCTGTGGGAGGAATGAGCATCAGAGCTAACTGTTGAATTCTTACATTAGAAAGCTAAAAGAAGGAACCTGATTTTCAAGCTTTGTTTTGAATACATCACTGTGAATATGCTTATAACATCATTTCATCTGGAACACATGTTTCTGGAAGGGACCATAAAGATATCATTGTGAAAAACGACCCAATGGATAAATTTATATTCTGCCCTTGTTGGATGTTTTTTGTTCATCGTATCATGCCACCTGTTTGCACCCATATTACCCATGCCAGAGTACAGAGTTTTAAAGAATAGTCATGTGTCGCGTTTAAAGTGAATTTTAGTGCTCCTAGGAGAGTACCTTCTACTTGTGTATACTTATTACTTGAAGATGATGAATAACCTTTCTGGCATCAATAACTTTGAACAGTTTTGAAAAGACAAAGTTGAAGAAAGAAAAGAGGCCATGGTTTTTGGTTGGTTGGGTTTTACTTTTTCTTGGAAAAGATAGTACTGATGTTTTAGGCATTGTTTTGAATGTTCTAGAAGCCTTTGAATAGAGTCATAGGGACATTTTTTGATGAGGGTAGGACAAAATTTTCATGAAATTGGGGAATCATTTTAAAGTCCTCTTAAAAATCAAGGTGTCAGAAAACTTTCTGTAAAGGGATACATAATTTAGCTTTGCGGTCCATAAAGGTTCTACCAGCAGCTACCCTACTCTCCTTGTGGTAGAAAAATAGCCACAGATGATAGATAAATGAATGAAGATGGCTGTGTTCCAATAAAACATTATTTACAAAAATAGGCTGTGGGTGGGACTTTGCTTAGGGGCTGTAATAGCTGACTCCTGGTCTAATCAGTTATGCAGAGTATTTTATAAATTTAATCATTACTGGGATCAATCTGTTAGAGTAGATGAATAACATGGTTATTTTGTGCTCTGAAAGAACTCTCAATATTTTTTAAAAGGTCTGGGAAAGCTTAGCCAATGTATTTAGTAATCAAAGAACTTTGTTCTAATATATCATTAAGGGTTTGGTACCTTGAAAGTACAGATTGGGATGATAGTTGAATTTTTAAAAATGTCCAAGTATTATTTTAGTCACTAAGTGGACTGAAATAAATTTCTTTATTCATCTCAAGTAATAGTGTCTCTGTGATCTCTTCTGTCATCTCTCAGTTAGAAAGGATGCCTCCATTCTTGACATTGTATTTTGTTCAATTATATTTGGCTATTTAATACATTACAGGGAGTGTTGTGGTATAGAGGTTAAGGGCGTGGGTTGTAAAGCCAGAGTCTATGACTTCCTGGTTCTGTGAACTTCTGCAAGTTACTTCAATCTCTGTGGGTTTCACTTGCCTCAGTTATCAAATGGGAGTAAAAATAGTCCCCATCTCATAGTTTTTTGAGGTTGACATGAGTAATACACAGAAGTAAAGCATTTAGAAGAATGATTGACCTGTAGTAACAGCTTGATGAATTAGCCTTAGAGTTTCCCTCTTTGGCTGTAAGCTTTTTGAAGGCAAGGACTATATTTTGCTCTACCTTGACGATCAGGCAGTTTTCATGGAGCATGCTAATATTCAACATATGGTTGCTAATGTTATTACTTTGTTACCGTGACACAGTCTACGTAATCAACTCTTTGTTAAATTGAATTGTCACCATTCCCGTTTCTGTCCTTTGGAGAAGGTATAGGCATGTGGTAAAGTCCACAGGGTAAAGAGAAACAAGGTAAATAAAGGAACTTGGGGAGGGAGGGAATTTTGGAAGGAATCTTAAAAATGAGCTAAAGAATTGGTGAGCATTTGCCAAGAATAGTTCATGAATCTTTATGTGAGGAAACAGCAGTGTCAACCTGAACCATCTCAGTAGCTTCATAAATGAATGTATTTTTGGGCATTGCTGCATTTAATGCCTCTCTATCTAGTGTAGTGGGCAGGTAGTAGCTACATCGCTATTATTTATGCTAACTTGAGTCCAAGTTTATGGGGACAGAAATTTATGAAAGTCTCAATATCCACCAACCTCCCTTTTCCCACACCACAATGCTGGTATTCCTGCTTCTGGCTTGTCCTCATTATTGTCCCTGGTACTTGCTAATTTTAGTTCTGGGCTGGTCTTCCACTTAATCTACCAGGGTAATTTCTTGCTGAAGTCAGCAAAGTTCTTTGGTTGTCCTTCTTCTCCCTTTCCTGTTTGGACTAATTCAGTTTATTCCCAGTTTGTGCTCCATTTTACTCTTTATCTTTGCGTAGGTTCCTCAGTCTTTACCCGGTATGGACATCTTTGTCCATCAAGCTTTAGAGATGATCTACAACCTTCTATTTAGTCTTAAGTGTCAGCAGTTGTTTTTCTTTGTCCTTGGACTTCTTTATTAGAAAAACGTGCTCAGGGCAGCTGGGTGGCTCAATCAGTTAAGCGTCCGACTTTGGCTCAAGTCCTGATCTCAGGGTCGTGAGATCGAGCCCCATGTTGGGCTACGTGCTCAGCAGAGAGCCTGCTGGATATTCTCTCCCTCTCCCCCTGCCCTCTCTGTCTCTCCCTCTCTTTCTCTCTCTAAAAATAAATAAATAGATTTAAAAAAAAAACATGCTCAGGCTGTTCCTGAAAATTTAAACAATCTGACAAATTAGGGGAATCCAGAGCCTCTAGAAAGCTGGCTGGTCAAGAATCCTAGAAATTCTGTAGTCTACTTAACCCTAGTACTGATTTTTCTTAAAATACGTTCATAATCCCTTGGGTTTATCATTCGCTGGTTTTGTAAAAACACGTCTTCCTACTTGGAGTGCTAAACTTAGAAATGAGCTTTGAATAAACAGTGAGGTTCTAGGGCTTAGTTTATTTTCTTGTCAAGATCTTTAATAGCTCTTCCTTTTTTGTGCGAGTGCAGTTGACTATTATGATAAAATCCATCTAATTAGCTATCAATATTTGACAGTGTACTTTTTAGCAGTGCCATTCATCCAGCTCAACAGAGCAGTCGTTTCAATCAAGGAAACCACACCAGCCATTCAAATGAGAGAATACTGCCAGAGCTGGATTTCATCTAATGGGCTCGATAAAGAAAATGGAACTTGAGGGTTTCTATTAGCCAATATATCTCATTAATATTGTGACTGAGACTGTCAGTATCCATTCTGCTAGCCATCAGTGTTTACAACTGATCCTGAATAGATAAAACAAAATGGAAAACAGGCTTTATGTATGTTGTTTTTCATCTAGCAAGATGTAGATTTATTTTATTGACATCAAATGCATGTCAAACACAGCCTCATAAATGTCACTGACCTTTTCTTCTTTTTGTCTTTTCATATAGACAATTACAGCTCTGTTATTTAATTTCTGGGGAACTCAGAGCACGGCACTTCTGAGTCTTACTTACTCATTCTTTGTAAAGCGGGAATAATGACATCAGGTGTTTGTTGTGTAACCACCGTAGTATTTCTCAGGCTTACAACAATACACATTTGTTCTGGATTATATGCCAGCAGGTCAGCTGGGCGTGCCTCCAGGCTCTGTGCTGGGTCCAGGTCGGCACCACACATTTGTAATTCTTCGGAGAGGAGTTTCTTAGGATAGGTTCTTCTCCTGGCGATGGCAAAAGCTTACTTTTGCAAGCACATTTCAAGTCTTTGGTTTTCTCATGTCTACCAATATCCCACTGACCAAAGCAAGTCACAGGCTACCTATCAGTGGTGTGAGGAAGTGTTCCTTCTGGGATGTGAGATGGGATAGGACGTGAATACTTTCTGAACAAAAATCTACCATAGTGCCTCACATGATGATGAGGAAGATTCTGTGAAATTATGTATATGAGAGTTCTTTGTTAATTGTTGGGCATGATGTAACTATGATGTTTCTACATCATCTGTCATTATAAATTCCTTTTGATATTCAACTATTCATTTCATAACTTTCTACCAAGAGAGGCCATATACAACACTTGCTAGCAGCTGTTGACTTAAAATACGGAGGTATCATGGCACGTGATTAGAGTGGGAGGCTAAAAATCAGGAGTATCTGTTACAGTCTGGGATGTTTAAACTACTTCTTGGCCTACCATAAGACTTTAAATTCAAGGAGAAAGCAAGCCAAGGAAAGAGGATTACGCTTGAACAGTCTTCATGATAAAATAGTAGTAATTAGTTTGAGCAAAATCCCTTAATAGTTTTTTTTTTTTTTTCGCACTTTGCAGGAAACCAAATGGCAGACAGATAAAACAAATTACTTTACTGGGGTAATTAGCAAGTGATTATAAGGTTTTGCCTATGTTCTCCCAAGAGTACAAAGATCATGCCCTGTTTTTCGAAGAACTTTATGTTGCTTAATACCTAATCCGTCTAAACTCAACTGCAACATCTGACAGTAACCTTGCCACAAACACTGAACTCTCCAGACTACCTGGGAGACAAAAGCAATGCTAATTTAATGATGAGGAGTGGAAAATGAAGCACGGTGTTTTTCTTTTATTTTCTTCTGAACTTGTTTTGCCACCTTTTATTAGCCCCCTCTTTGCGTTTTTCTTAATGCAGGTATCACACAACTCCTAAGAATTAAGTTGTACGTGTTTCTGAACCAAGGTCTATGATTGTGAGTTAAAATATTACATCTTTAAGTCCAGAGCATTTTCAGAACAATAACATCATTGAAAGAGAGAATCATCCTCTCGATAGAGGTCATAGAAAATTCAAATTAATTCCTAATCAAAGATGACTCAGGAAAACAGATAGTTCACATAATGTTTTGATTGAAGGACACTGAGACCTTCAGGATAAGGTTGCTGCCAACTGACAAAAATAAGGTGTCTCTCTATACTAAAAGTGGGCGAAGATAGCAGAACAATTCAGGGTTCTCTTTGGATGTAGAGGCTATAGGACTTGACCACATCAAACGTGGCAAACCACTAAGTCACATTTACGTATTAATGATAAACAGCATTAAAAAAAATCTCTAATTCAATTATTTGCTGTAAAGGAAAATATACACATAAGATTTTATGTTTTGATGGGATTAAATGTTCTCTTTTTCATGTATAAAGTTGTGAAAATTGTGTCTTGACTAAATTTTCTAATTCTCAGTCATGGGACTTCCTTTTTCAGTAGAATGAGTTGGGCAAGTCTTCCTAAGTATTTTTCATGTTTTCATTTTTATAGGCAGCCATATTTTAGAAATATTTTTAACTTAGGATATTTGCAGATACAAAGTTTGTTTTGGGTTATAGACATGCTGATTCAGGGGCACCTGGGTGGCTCAGTCATTAGGCATCTGCCTTTGGCTCAGGTCATGATCCCAGGGTTCTGGGATCGACCCTGCATCGGGCTCCCTGCTGAGTGGGAAGCCTGCTTCTCCCTCTCCCACTCCCCCTGCTTGTGTTCCCTCTCTCGCGGTCTCTCTCTCTCTCAAGTAAACAGATAAAATCTTAAAAATAAAAAAAAGAAGACAAAGACCTACTGATTCAGTAAGAACCAGAAGGGTTAGACTCCCAACATTTGGGAACCATTCAAAGAAGAAGAAATGCCCAACAGGATTGTAGAGCACTGTATATGCTTGATGTGATATTTCATGGAGTGGGTGTGGAAACAGAACATTGGTCCCTGTCAAATAGACACAGTTTAGGGCTTAAGACCTCAGGTCAAGTTTGAGCTCTGCCAGTTTGTGTTTTTTGGGTTTTGTAAACTACTTGGGCTGGTTATTTGATCTTACTAAGACACAGATTTTTCATTTACAAGGTGGAGCTAATGATACTACCCACATCATGAAGCTGATGTAAGTATCAGATGAGCTCTTGTACAATGTATTACACAGAGTTGGTATACAATGAATCTCATTAGCAGTAGGTGACAGATGTATAGGCATATACTGTGCAGTTAGATCACATGGTATGGTGATGGGGGAAAGAGAGGCTAAGAATCTTAAAAAAAAAAAAGAGGGGGGGGATAAACCCTTGGACGTATGACTGATTGGGTAGTAGAAATAGAAACCATATCATCCTAGCCAGATAAAGAGGTGCGTGTTGATTATTTCCCCCTTCTAAAAGTTGGAATTGGGATTGAATTCTTCAGTCATGAAAGTGACTTGGTTATGTATCTATGTTAAATCCATGAGTCCTGTAAAACACTAAAAATCAGCATTGTTCTTTTTTATTTATCTGAAGACTTGAATAGATTCATAATAGGTCCTAATAGTCCACAGTTTTTTCCTGTATCCATGCCCTATGGTTGACCGTCTACCCATGCTGACTGTGGGCATGGTCTTGGGGATGGCTAGTTAAGATGGCCTTGGCTAACATAATTAGGCTTTCTTCCATGCTTCTCTTGAGTTACCCCAACAGTCTAACCCAGGCACCTTCTCATTGTTGAGGCAGGGTTCCAAAATGGAAGGAGAAGGGCATACTGTCTTTTCAAGTCTCTGTTTACATCAAATTTTTCTCATTGGCAGCTCTTTTATTTTTTTTCCCATAGTAGTTTCCTGGAAAATTATATAATCTTTAGAAAACTGATTGTATTTCCCCGTGGGAGCAATGCTACATTCAGCAGGGATGCTTCTGACTTTTCATCTTCTACCTAATGTTGAGCATTGATGGTTCTAGATAGTTATCTAGAAACTGTTTCCACTGGATCCCCCATTTAACCTGATGAGACAGGCCCTTTGCAGTCTGACCCTATCCTATTTCATCAGTTTTGTCTGTCGTTACTAAGTTTACGTTGTACGTTCTAGCCACATATTTTGACAAAAATTTCCTGAGTGTGCAGTGCTCCTTCTTAGCTTTTTGCCTATGGATGTACTGTTTCATTTATTTGGAAAACTCCTACTCCGAACTCCAACTTAAAGGTTCTCTCCCACTTTCCTAAGAAAAGCTGTTCCATAATAATTGCTCCAGGTATTTGTGGTGTTTATTATAATGGTCTAAATGCAAATAACTGTGTCTGTCTCCCACATTAGTGTGCATCTGTGAAGCCCCGATGAGTTTCTTAATCACCATTTTGTTTTCTTTCATCCCAAATGGCAAGTACAATGCCTCGTGTTGAAAATATATTTGTTAAAATGTGATTCAGCACTAGAAGAATAAATGAATAATGGCATTGTGTTTTAAAAGCTGAGAGACAAGAATCATAAGCCTCTAATCAATGAAACTGGAAAGATTTAGAACCAGAAGAAACATTAAAGATTGTTTTGGTGATCATTATTGTACAGATGAGGAAATCAGTTGTTTCGTGTTCTATATTTAAATGGATTCAGTGCTCGCCATTAGAATTTCCTGCCGTGGCTTGTTTAATTCCTTTCTTGATGACTGAAATTTAAGCCTTGAAGCTACTATTTCCAGAATCCAGCAAGTTCGATACGTAAACGTTTTAAGTGGTAGAATATTATCGGGTTACATTTTATTTTTTCCCATCAAAACTCTGGAAACGTTACTCTGCTGTCCCTTGGCAGTCTGGTCTCTCCTATTTGTAGGTGATTTGCTGTCACTCCTGAAGGCCTAGAGGGTTCTTTTCTCACCCTTGAATTTCGTCAGGCTATGTCTTCATGTTGATTATTTTTATAATCTTTTTCCAGAGTACATTTTGTTGTACTGATTTGTAGATTTGAGACTTTGATTTTTGTGGGGGTTTTTTTACTCAACAATTTTTTATTTTTAATCCAAGTGTGCCTGTTACTTGAAATGTGAAAGATTACTTGAGCATAAAAAGAATCCCTTCAAATTAAATAATATGTTTTTACTTCTCTCCTAATGTTTAAAATGTGAACATTTTATAATTCATTCACAGCCTTTAAGTCCAGGTGACTTCTTCCTTGGGTCTCCGTTTCCTTTTAGACAAAGTCTTGTTCCAGAAGGCAGTTAGCTTTTCATCTTTCTGTCTAAATAACATCCAAGCACACATCCCACAGGCGCAAGCGTATGTGCCCATTGGTCATGAATAATCCAAATTACGTTCATCATGAATGCTGTGGCCTTTGTGCCAAAAACGACTGAGACTTTGTTTGCTGGGGAATGTTTTTCTATTAATTTGTTTACTGTGCTCTCTTTCTGTACAAGTATTATCCTTACCATCACTATGGTGCCGATTATGACTTGGATTTCCTTCGCTTTTCTTCCTTCAGTGCTTTATTCATTTGCCTTTTCTTCTGGACCTTTCTTTAGTTTCTTAGGCCTCTTCTCCACATTGTTGACTCTTTCTCAGCAGAATGGATTTTTACTTCTCACTGTTTTTATTTTAAACTAGGTTTATTATCGTGTCTTCAGTTCTTTTCCTTTGTTTTGCCAAATCACTTTTCATCTGCCGTTTTATTTATACTTTGAGCTATTTCTTCTGATAGACCATATTCTTTTACTTTCTTTGGATTATAAAGATACTTGTGTAAACTTGCCTTTGATTTCTTGGCGGTAATGCATCTGAAGTACATCTTTCACTTGGGTTGCTTGCTGTGTGAATTTCCTGCGTGTTGTCACACTATCTATGCAGAAAGGCCCATTCGACCTTCGTACTTCTTTCTCATCTGTCTGTGGGATATGATTGCCAGAATTTAGCAAAAAAAAAATACAAGACTCCCGGTTAAACTTGAATTTTAAATAGGTAACAGATACATTTTTAATATTACAAATATGTGCCATGCAATATTTGGGACATACTTAAACTAGAATATTAGAGTAATTCTGAAGGGTCCTATGTGCTTATGTCTCTGGCTTTGGAAGCCCAGCTCTCCTTAGAGAGCTCAGAAACAATATGAGAGATCAGCATGCATTGAAATGGAGCCTCTGAGCTCACAAGTCTTTTATTCAGTATTTATTCATCTTGGTTTATAAGAATTTGCTGCAGAAGCAATTGGTGTTTTTCCTTTACTTCTGGCCTCCCTTGTTTTGATTGAGTCTTTGGGGCAAAAATAGTAAATAAAGTGGAGTTGTACAATCACTTCATCAGACCTACCTCCCCTAGCATATTGACACTTGGACCTGGACCCCCAGTTCCCTCACAGCGCACCCATATCCAGTCTTTGTTGATTCAAGTAGAGGAGTCTCGTCTCAGTCTCTCAAGATCCCATAACTTCTTGGATGTTTTCACGTTGCTCCCGAGCAGGACAAGTGAGGAATCCTTCTGTGGAAGTCCACAATTCAATGAATTCTCAAAGATACTGTTAGCAAAAACCCCAACCCACAGTTTGTAATTTCCTAGGTTCATTTCCTAGGTAGGTGGTATGTTAGAATTTTCTGTTTTGGGTTTTTGTTTTTTGTTTTGTTTTGAGGATTTATTTATTTTTGAGAGAAAGAGTACAACGGGGGGAGGGGCACAGGGAGAGTGAAACAATCCCAAGCCAACTCCCGACTGTGGGGCTCAATCTCTCGACCCTTAGATCATGACCTGGGCCCAAACCAAGAGTCCGATGCTTCACTGACTGAGCCACCCAAGTGCCCCCATTTTGGGGTTTTCAAAGAGAGGAAGAAAAAACGTGCTGTTACTATACCATCTTCTGTTAGAAGTTTTTGGAATGAGTTCTTAAGGTGGGTTTTGCTATCCCCAGTCATCATCACCACGTATTTATTGAGCATTTACGATATCACAATCCCTAAATAAATCATTTGTGTGGCTTTATACAAAACCGCCTGATTATTCCCATCAATTTATAGGTAAGGAAACAGCTGGGAGAGTTTAGGTGACTTGTCTAAGATGACACAGCCACTGAATGACACAGACACAGGATTTGAATCTGGTTCTAGAATTAGCTCATAACTACAATGGCCCTCAACCTCCAACTCAGATCAGGGCCTCTACCAAAGAGGAAAATTCTTAGGTTCCAAAATCATCAGGGTTGGGGCACTCACTTGCTTAAAATATAGAAGAATGGAGATAAGGCCATAGACTCAGGTAAGCTGGTGGTTATACGTTTGGTCAAGTGGTTGGTGGAAACCTGTTCCGGATGGGGCATTGGGGAGCCAGGAGAACCACTGTATTTGACCACCTTATATCTCTGTCCTGTCCTTCACTCAAAGACACTGGCCTCTAGGGATCTCTGAAACTCTCTCCTCATACATTTTCTGTGTTATCTTTGATCAAAAGAATTATCCCGAGCTGTGCAGAACCTGAAGCTCCGGGCTTGTGGGGATCCAGCTGTGGAATCCTGAAAGGATGGGAAGTTCATTCTGAAAATTCAGTATTTATGTAGCAACCTTGTGGAACTGACGCAAACATTGTATGAACTATGTCTTACTACTCTGAAATAGTAATGAGTATTAGAGATCTCTGCATAACACCTAGGACATGCTGGAATAAAGACAAATTAGGAAAAAATCAGATTGTGACCTACTTTGTGTGTACTTCACCGGGAAAAGGTCAAAAACTCTATCCTGTGCCAATTTTGCACTCATCCTTTCTGCAAACCCTTTCAAAAGAGATTAGGTTCTTATTACTTTATTACTGCAATAAAATGTGCAGCGAGAATTCTGGAATGAAAGAGCTGCCGCTACAGAAGCTTTAATAGAAGGAGCCGTAACTTAAGTGTAGGCTTGAAAAATTGCCATAAAGGCTATCTTTTTTTTTATAGAAAATACCTTCTAATTTCTCACAGCCAAATACACACCACCAGATATGAAAAGTCTTGGATACTGACTTCTTTCTGGAGTGACACACACAATAGTTTTGCTTAAAAGCCGCTCTATAATTTTTACAAGATAAAGTAGGGCATCAGTAATTGGATTAATGGTCCTTTAGTATAACTAGTAGCTAATCAGTGAATACTAAGTGATTCTGCAGGGAGCATTTTTTTTGAGTTTCGCATTTGGGCATCAAAACCTTTTTATGCTATTCTTCTTTTCTCTTTTTGCTTCTCTACTATGTCCCATTTTGTTCATTTTAGAATAGACTCGCCCATCCCTAGGAGCTGATGTGATGGAAGAGGTTCATGCATTTTTTTGGTCACTTCTTTTCCCAGGTCCTAAACTGTTCTTATAATTCAACGCAGTGCAGCTGCAGGCACTAGATTGACTTCAGGGAGAGAAGGCCACAGTCGGGGTCACCGTTCTGAATTTTCATAGTAGACCAGAGGTATTTTTGTGATGTGATCTACTGACACTTGCCAACAGGCATTGCCTTTGTAGGCTAGAGAAACTTACACATTTGTATATGCCCGAGTTGTTTTCAAAAGCTCGAAATAAACAACGGAAGGGATTTTGTGTGAGTCTGACATTGTCTTAGTGCATCTGAAAGGAACTATACAGAAGCCAATATTACATTTTAATGTAATACCTCACATAGTGGTATCGGCACTAATGCGAGCTGGAGAGAAACCATATAGATTGAAGATACCTAAATCCTTTCATGTTAAATCATTTTTAGGGCATGAATAGCAAAAAATTGCTAAGAATTTCTAAGGAATGATTTTTACCATTCCCACCATCTCCATCCTCCTAAGTAATAGCTCTCCGTTGAATCACCTTCGTTCAGTTTACCTAATGCTTTCCTGAGCATGACTTAATTTGTGCCTCACAGCAGTTTTTAGCACACGGAAAGGGCAGGTATGGCGAGTTCATTTTATTCATGTGGCAATGGAATCTCCGAGAAGTTAGGTAGACTAGAAAGTAAATGTCAGAAAGCAGAAACTTAGAGCTTCTGGATTGTACGCCGGCGTAGACTAAAAGCAGAGGGTCGGTTGGCTGAGCAACGCCCAACCAAGTGATGGTCTTGTTCTGATGGTCACCATGGGTGGTAGCCCTTGAGTCTTTGGCCCCTGCCACTACTTCCCTCTCTAAGGTGTGCAACAGGGGCCTCTGTATTCTCTACAGGACGTCGGTTGTTCATTCAAACCAACGAGATGTCTGCTGTGATGAGAATTCAGAAAAGCATTTGATCAGAGGCTCAAAAAAAACCCAATTGCATAAGCCCCAGGACGAATGATTTTACATCTCCCTTTGTTGTTTGGACTAATGGGCTAGCTGGCCCCTGAAGCCACTCGGGAATGCTGTCCTTTCAGGAGCTGCAGGTGCTCCCTTCATCCTCACTGGGCTGCCTTGATCCCTGTGGGTGGAATTCACCCATGTGTTGCCTGGTCCAGACGGGATGGTTTATGCCAGTATTTAAACCCTACACTTACCTCCCCACCAGAGGTTTTGGAAACCATATAGACCAGTTAAGTGCTCACTTAACTGTCCTCCCACAGTACGTTATTACTTGTACTTTTGTGCTTTTGCCAAAGTCGCTTTCTTGCCAGAGTTTGTTTATACCTTCTTCCCTCTGCCTCCAGTTTTATCGAGACGCAGTTGACAGGTAATATTGTGTATGTTTTTAGGTGTACAGGGTGGTGATCTGATACATGTGTATATTGTGAATTTATCACTGCAGTAAAGTTCTCCTGTATCCCTCATCTCGCATAATTATCAATATGTGTGTTATGTGGTGAGAACATTTAAGATCTACTCTCTTCCTGCTATCCAAATGTTGTTTTATCTTGTCACTGCACTTAAAGTTCCAGTTTTTTTTTTTTAAGATTTTATTTATTTATTTCACAGAGAAAGAGACAGCCAGCGAGAGGGAACACAAGCAGGGGAAGTGGGAGAGGAAGAAGCAGGCTCCCAGCAGAGCTGGGAGCCCTATGCGGGGCTCGATCCCAGGACTCTGGGACCACGCCCTGAGCCAAAGGCAGACAGTTAACGACCGAGCCACCCAGGTGCCCCATGACGTTCCAGTTTTTGATGGAAATCTTTTCAGTCCAGCTTTAGCTCCCAGCTAGTCTTTTATTTCCCTTAATCCTTGTAGCATTTCATGGAAACGTCATAGTTTAAGAATTGACATCATCACTCTTTGTACCATATTTGATTGCATCCTTCTCTTAAGGTATGAAGACCGTTCTTTCCTACCAAATGGGAAACTCCTCAAAGATAAGTGTTTGAACTTTGCTGGTCTTAGGAGTCCTATGGAAGCTCAAGTTGGGTCATTTTGAAAGAGTTTCATAATGGACAATTTATAAACGCATGGAGAAGGTAGAAGGAAACCATGAGGCAACAGCCTGGTTAGTAACAGCGTTATCTGCTTTAGGTCCAAAATGGCCCATGGGTGGAGTGGTTTCTGAACCCCAGAGGCAGAGAGAGCAGTGTGGAGATGGCCACCTGATCAGAGTTGTGTGCAGTGAGCCTACAGGACATACTCTCACCATACCACCTCTTGCTGATCCTTTTTATTGGCCAGACACATCCAGAAATGAACCCATTGATGTGTGATTGATGCATATCACCTTTCCCGGGCATAACGGAGAAATGCAAAATGGTGGAGAGGGGATCTGGAGGGGTGATAACAAATGATAACCATTACAGACATCATAACATTTATTACCCCGGTCTTTCAGCTCTCAAGTTCCTAACAGGTTTCAGAGAGCTGACTGACAATTTCTAAAACCGCAGTGGTGGGGCCGGAAACACCGAGCATCGCATGTAGTTGCCATAGTCACTCACCAGAGAGGATCTTTGTGGATTTTTCCACACATATTCCACTCAATAGTGCTTTGATTTTTTTTTTTTTGTTGAAATTGTTGGTTACAGCTAACCAAGTATAGCACCATCATTAAAAAGATCATTAAAGAATGCCAGGAACAAAAACGAGTGAGTTTATAGCAGCGACTTGGTAAGCGGGTACCATGTGGCAAGCTCTGACGAGGGTGATTCACTATCGCATCGCAAATCAGTTTTGTAGCTCCTCGCGTTGCAATTATTCCTTTGGAAAGGCCTCCTTTGGTTTGGAAATTTTGCTTGTCTCCAGAAAAAAGTTGTATTTTCATATTCCGCCATTTAAATTTCAATTAATGCGACTAAACCGCCTCAAAAAGACTTCTTCCGGTGCTCTAGCTCGTTGCTTGCTTGTGACAAAATGTATCAGGGCAAGTCTCAGGCTTCTGAGGTAGCAAAATCAAGAAAACATTTTCTGTTAAGGTTCAGATGGAATTGATTTGGATTAAAGTCTGTTGACATTTATAATGGTAAAGGAAACAATTTTCAGCTGGTGAAAAACGGGCTTGAAAGATATTACAACACTGGGTCAATGTCACAAAGACATCTGAACAAATGCTGTTGAACATCAGAGTCATTGGAAGTGTCAACTGCTTTGAGAGAATATAAAGAAAACTTGATGAATTTCATTCTGAGCTGAGGTAAAAAGAAAACTCTGCTAGAGATAAGGAAGGAAGGGGAAAAAGAAAAGTTGAGTGGTCCTAAAACATACTTTTTGACCCCATAATGCTAAAGCTGATTGAAAAACACCCAGATTATTAAAGCTAAAAGATGTATTAAATTCAAGGTTGAGTAATGCACTCTGAATGTTATTTACTTACACATAAATGTTATTTATACTTTGGATCATTTTAATTTAATAAGTGAATTTATATTCCTTGGCAGGGAGTTGGCAGAGGAGGAGAGAATTATACCAAGATAATGGAAGGAGAGCTTGTAGAGATCATCATTGATAAGGTAACACTGATTTAAATATTTCTTGATTTTAACAAATGATTATTTTGAAATGACTTGCAGTCATTGAATACATGCAGAAGAAGAGGGAGAAGGGCTGGTTTTTTATTAGGAGCTGGCTTGGTTCTTTTTTCTTTTATCAAGCAACTCCTGTCCTCCGTCTCTGTGCAACCTGGTTTCAGGTCTGTCTCTTCTAAGGACTTAGGTGCCACAGAAACGAGACAGATGTGTAAATGACAACTGTTGAATTGCAAACGTCGGCTTCCTGTTTGAGAAAGGGCTCAGGTCTCAACTTTCAGGCTATTCCAAATCTATTCCTGCAGCAAATGTCTGTCAGGTGTTGAGTATGTACCAGTTCATGAGCACTGCGGAGAGAGGGGAGAACATACAGGAGAGTCGCCTACCCCCACATAGAATACATTTGAATGTGAGGAACTAGGTAATAAATAGATGAGAGATTTTCAGTGTAATGAATCAAAATGTGTACTGATACTTAAATGTAAGGAAAAAATAGGGTAAGATAATGTGATGGAGCATAGCTGTGTGTTTGCAGCTATTTTTATAAAATATTTTGTTTATTTGAGAGAGAGAATGTGAGCTGGGGGAGAGGGAGAAAGAATCTGAAGCCGACTCCACACAGAGCCCGGCATGGGGCTTGATCCCATGAACGTGAGGTCATGACCTGAGCTGAAACCAAGAGTTGGCCTCTTAAGCGACTGAGCCACCCAGGCATCCCTCTTTGCAGCTATTTTAAATTGAGTGGTCTTAGAGGGCCATTTATTTATTTATTTATTTATTTTTATTATAATAATATTTTTTTATTATGTTAGTCACCATACAGTACATCCCTGGTTTTCTAAATGGAAGTATTTAAGACATAAATGACAAGAAGCAGGTAAGAATAGAGGAAAGGACAGAATGTTTTAGCTAAATTGAAAAGCAAATGCAAGGCCCTGAAGTGGGTCCACACATTATGTTCAAGGTAAGCAAGGAATGGTTGAATGCGTTTGAGAAGAGCCTAAAATAGTTTTTAATTTGATGTTTAAAAAATGAAATTGGTCTAAACTTCTACTGTTAAATGCTCCCAGAGTGCTTGGAAATAAAAAGTTCATTTATAAAAATTCTAACCTGTTGAGGACTTTTTTAAAAGATTTTTTTATTTGAGAGAGAGGGAGAGAGCATGGGGGGGCAGCAGATGGGGGAGCAGGCTGAGCAGGGAGCCCCCCCCTTTTTAAAGATTAGTTATTTGAGTGGGAGAGAGAGAGAGAGAGAAAGCACTAAATGAGGACTTTTGAAATGGGTTGTTGCTTAACTGTATTTCGAATGAACAAGGGAAGAAAATTTTCACAAATTGGATAAGAACTGTAGTAACAAATCAGCTTCTGCTTATTGAACACCTGGTAGGTGGTATGTGTATTCTGAGCAAACCCTGTGAGAAAAACATAAAGTAGCAGAAGATAAAGCTTTTATCCTCAAGACAAGCAGAGTTCAGGTACCGGGAAAAGGTATGAGTCCGTGGGAAGATAATCGCACAACATCATAGCAAGTACAAATGCATGATGAAGTGATGAGGAGGAAAAGAAGGTGGCTTACAGGGTGGCTTCTTGGAGGAAAGGGAATTTGAACTGGAGGAAGTAAGAGTGAAGCGGTGGGCTTTGCAGTAACGAGGAGGACTGAGGGGCACCAATGACATACCAAATTCTTCTCACCGCCTTTCTTCTTTTTTTCCTCCACAACTGCCTTTTTTCTTGATACCATGAACCTGAATAAGGTTTTCAGAAATTGATTTTGCTTTTGGTATCCCCCCAAATACATATCTCAAGCATTAGAAAATGGTGTGAAGCTTTTTCTTTACGGGAACACTCTCTTTGTTCTTTACAACAAGGCTTCCTATCCAACTACATAGCAGCTCACCACATGAAGAAAACTCTAGTCCGCAAGCTGTTGATTTTTCTCATTTTGATGGTGCTTAATTAATGCAAACAAATGAAACCAATATAACTTGATTGGGTAATGACAAAGAAGAGGGACCTGGTGGCATATGTACCCAGTGTTGATAATGATGCCATTTCTTCTTCGGTGGGGTAGAGGATTTGGGTTGCCTGCCCCAGGTACCGTAGCCACGCCTCAGAGTGTCTTCTGAATAGTGTTCTTGAAGGTGAATCAAGGTGGTTGATGCATCCGAGGTTGCTAGATGCCGCTCTGTGGGACCTGACCTATTGAAAAAGGACTGACAGGAAATAAAGAAACACAGCTCAGTGAGCAGTTAAATCAGTGGTGTAAAGGGACTCTTAGCCCCTCATTGACTTTCACTGGTCATTGCATCAGGTCCATGCTGTTTGTTGAGGGTCAGTTCAGTAACTTGCTCTTTCTATCCTGTGTTTGGCATTTCTCTCTGTTGGGCCCACAGTTGCTATAGACTGAGATGTTGTGTTGTGTGTGCGCACACACGTGTGTATACGTACGTGCGTGCATGTGCATGTATATTTTCTTGAGGTCTTAAAATGGTTTTTAAACCTGGCTAATCCTTAAAATTACTTGGAGTCTCTCACAAAACACTGATGCTTGCCGCCCGCTCCAAACCATTTAGATGAGAATGTCTGTGCTGGGGCCCAAGCACCAGTGCATTTTTTAAAAGCATCCCAGTGCTTCTAAAGTTCAGTCAGTTTTGAGATCCCCCGACCTCTTATGAGAGGAGGAAAGCCTTGATTTATATGCGTACATTTCTGTCAGATGCTTTAAATGAAGTCATTAACCAAAATGCATTTCCAGAGTTCGGGTCATTGAGTTTAAAATCAAATGAAATTCATTTCTGGGTGACAGAACAGTAAGGACATGAAGAGAAGTAGGGTGCAGTACGCGGAAGTAGTGACTGTCTTGGATGCAGCCCAGATGCTGACCCAGAGAAAGCTAGTGCACGGTCCCAGCCGCAGAGGCACCCTTAGGGGCCGTCTGCGACTTCACAATGCTGCCCCCCGCCCCCGGCCTGTGGCGGTCACTGGCATTCGTCTCCATGGCCCTTAAGAAGAGGATCCCTATCTGGCCAACGGGGACAATCAGATTATACTCACCTGCCACACATGGATGCTGAGAGGCCCCAGTGAGGCAGGTTAGCCCCGATTCCTTTGCGGAATAACATAAGAAGAAAAAAGAAAGCATATGTGAAGATCTTTTCTATCTGAAAAAGGCCATGTCAGTGGTAAGGATTCATCTTCCTTCTCAGGGCAGTGTAGTCGCTCTGTAGGTTGAGCTTTTTCCAGCCTGTAAGTGGTAAAACAGTTGCCAGGGGGATCATATTTGGACTCAGATACCAGACTGAACTGTAGTTACATGTCTTACTAGCTGAGTGGCCTTGGGCAAGTTCCGTACCTGTCTGAACCTCTTTTTCTCTGAAATGTGGGCAATTATAAGGCTGCTGTGAGAATTACAGATCGTTCGCTCATAAATTCATTTTACGAGTATTTATTGTGTAACTATCATGGATCAGGTGCTGTTCTAGAAACTAGAGATAACACACACACACACACACACACACACACACAAGTCCAGCTTTCATAGAACTTTCAGGGATGCAGTGGAACAAAGAGAATAAATCAATAAATCAATAGATGAACAGGTAAAGACCTAGTATGTCAGGTGGTTGATAAGGGCTCTGGGGAAAAAGGAAGCAGGGTGAATAGGAGAGGAATAGGAATTCCTGGGGGGAATGCAGAGAGGTTGAGATGTTCCATTAGGAAACCCTCATTGGCTAGATATTTGAGAAGCCTCCTGAAGGAATTAGGGCAGCTGCACCAAGTGGATATCTACTGCAGGTTCACTGCAGGCAAAAGACCTAGCAAGTGCAAAGGCTCTGAGGTGGCATTGTGTGTGGAATGCTCAAGAAATGAAATGAGGCTGACATGGCTGGAGCTGAGCAAGAAAGGAAATTGGAAGGCTATGAATTCAGAGTTGGTAATGAGGCCGAGTCCCACAGACAGCCCTCCTCAAGCTTTAATGGGCACCGGAATCCTCCAGGGATGCTGTTGAAGCGTGGATTTAGATGAGTGTATCCAGAGTGGGGTCTGGGGCTTTGCATTTCTAACATCTTCCAGGTCCACAGACCATGCTCCAGGTCCAACAGGGCCATGCTCGCTATTGCAAATAAAAAGGCTCGCTGTTGTCCTGACTGAGATGGGAAACCACGGCAGCATTGAGCAGCCACGACCTTTATCGCTCTGGCTGCTGCGATGATGACGTGTGTGCTCAGGAGCCCTGGCTGGCCTGGCAAACAGTGTCTGGGCCTCGGTCCTAGTGGCACTGCTTGCTCCCTGCCTCTCTTTTCTTCAGTTGCTTAATTAAGCTCCTTTTTCTCCCAACTCACTGTTTTTAACAATGTTATATGTAGAGAAGAGGTGAAACGTGCAGTCAGCGCCTTTCTGTCCTTCACTTACACCGATCAACTGCTAGTATTTTGCTCTACTTGCTATACCCTCTCCTCGAAGTACATATTACCTTTATTAATCTTGCAAGAGTAGGTTTTTGATCTGAAGACCCTTCATCTTTAACTGCTTCGTCGTGTACCTCCTAAAAATAATCTCCTGTATAAACAGGTACCAAATTCAGGACATTTGATATTGATAAAATCATCTAATAGACAATCTCAATTTAAGTAGCACAAATTTCCCCCCAGAGTGTCCTTTATAACAATTCTCTTTTTCTGGTGCAGGATCCAATCCAGGATATTATATAGGATGTTGTATATTGATTGAGTTTTCATGTCTCATCAGTTTTTGACCTAGAACTGAGTCTCTTGACTTGAGCCTTTTTTTTTTTCCCCCTACATGCCATTGCTATGTTTGAAAAGTCTGGGCCAGTTTTTTTTGTAGAATGTTACCTTCTTTGGAGTAAAGTTTTCTAAATAACTTGATTCAGGTCATGCATTATTGACAAAAATACTGTGTTGATGATGTTCTGTTCTGCTCAGGGCACGCACTTGGAGAAACCTGATGCCTGTTTGCTTCATTTTTGGTGATGTTAACTTGGATCACTTGGCTAAGGTGTTACCCAACAAAGGGTTTCTCCACTGTAAAAATACCCCTTTTCCTTTGTAATTAACAAGCTATCTATGCAGAAATACTATGTCAATATCCTTTTCCCTAACATATTTTCACTCAAGATTTTCCACTCATTACTAGTTCTTACTGAATAAACTATTTCTATAGAGGTTGCAAAATGGTGATTCTTCTAACTGTCCTTTTATACTTACCATTTGACATTTTATTATAAAGAAGAGCTTTCTCTTTACCCTCTGGATGGACGGGTAGATGGATCCATCTGTCTACCTACCTACGTACTTGATTGCTTATTCATCTGACCATGTATTACTTGTCTCAGTATGAGTTCATGAATTCTTTTTTAAAAATTTAATTGTTATAAACCATTACTGTCATTATTTTGATGACCAAATTGTCCCAGTTTCTGTCAGTAGGAGCTCATTAAATCTGATTCCCGTGGATTTTTCAGTTTTTGAGTGTTGCCTTATTTTCTTGCCCCCCAAAATACTGCAGGTTCACCTTGTACTTGACCTTCCCTAGCCTTGGATCAGCCATTTCTCCCAGGGTTCCTGGTTCCTTTTAGGGGGATCTATAGATAAGTGCCAATTTTTTAAAAAATATTTTATTTATTTATTTGACAGAGAGCACAAGCAGGGGGAGAGGCAGGCAGAGGGAGAGGGAGAAGCAAGGTCCCCGCTGAGCAGGGAGCCTGACCTGGGGCTCCATCCCAGGACTCTGGGATCATGACCTGAGCTGAAGGCAGGTGCTTAACCGACTGAGCCACCCAGGCGCCCTGTTAGTAAACTTTTATAGTTGCTTCCACATAAAAAGGGATGTCAGTGTAACGGTACTTGCAGAGTTGTTTTGAGCATTAACTGGCACATAGTACATGATCAGTAAATCAATTTTATGCCATCTCTTTCCAAGTCAGTATAAATAATAAAGGCATGGCTGGATATTTCAGGGCAAAAATTGGGAAGGACAGTAGATGAATTCAGAAATGTGAATTATAATGTCCTCTGAAGGAATGCAGAAGGTTAACAGATTTTCGTAATATGTCCATAAATATCTACTTCGCCTCTTGACGCATAGATGAGAAACAGTTTGCCATCACACGTGGCATTTTAGCATAAGCAGTTACCAATCTTGTGCTTAAGTCCTTATGCAAATAACATAGAAAATAAGTCAGACTCTCAAGTAAATGAATTCTTAGTTTTGATGATGTGGAAAGAGATTTTACATAAGACTTTACATCCTAAAGCATTTCATTTAAAATTATTTGCAAAAATTTCTTAAAGGAGCTTTGTGTGGAGAGGGACTGGTTGCATTTAGACTCAGATAGAGAACCAAGTAGTATGAGAAGATAAGACTAGATTCTTAGCGTGAAGAGTTGGTGTTGCTACGCCATTTCTAGTTTTCCTCACCGTGAACCATCGTACTTTGTTTGGAGGATCGGTCTTCGTGTGTGGTAACATTTTCTTAAAATTATCTTTAGTTTTTCTTAATTCAAGTAGTGGATTTTCCTTGTAGACACAGAAAATACAAATAAGCAAAAAGAAAAAAATATTCTCATCATCCTACTACCAAAAGGTAATAGTAATTAACATTTTAGCCAATATGTTTTCTATAATATGCATTTACATGTATACACATGATTTATATACAATAGGAATGTGTTGCTGCAATATTGCATGTAACTGCCTTTTAATAAAATGTCAAAAACATCATTTCATATCAATAAATATTCTGTAACTTCATTTTTCTGGATCCAAAATAGTTATGTTTGTATAAAAATGTATTTAACCAGCACCCTGTTGCTGAGTATTGTTTTTAATATTTCCCTACAAAGCACAACATCTCTTTGCAGTTTAATGAATTACAACTCCCTTTTGTCTCTTCCATTAGATACAGAGCTACTTGAAGACCTGAGATAACTTATTATCTAGTAGTATGCCTGTACCCATGTGGCACTTGATAGTTATTTCTTAAAGGCATGCATGGTATATAAATATCTCAAATTCATTCTTGTCTTCAGGGGTTTGTGTTTGTGGTGGGATGCTAGGTAAGAGAGAATCTAAAAATAATTCTAGTAAAAAAACCTACAAACGGCTTGTCCAAGGTAAGTAAGACCATAGCCTGGGAATTGAGATTCTCTGAATCGCTCTTGAACCCCGCAAGTGACATTATAGGTATACACATAGAAGGTAAATAGGCACCTAGGATATTTTTATGAACTAGTAAAGGTTGCCTCATGATACTTATTGGCATGTGCAGTTGTTCGCTTTTGGGGATCGGGGTGGGGGGGCGGAGAACATATTTACGTAAAGGCAAGTTGCTCCATGGGAATAAAGGCATAGACAAGCTGTCCACTTGTTCTGAAAGTTACTAGACCCTTTGCTTGATTAGACGCTGATGACTTGGGTCTCCTGGAAGAAAAAGTTATGAAGAGAAGCTCATGTNAAGAAAAGAGAGGGAAGAGCGTTTCTTTCCTACTAGGCTCTGGAGGGTATTGTGGGAGGCCTGGTTCTCAAACCACTTGGGCTTGAGACTTCGATGGACTTTGAACCCAGCTGCTTTGACCCAACAATTCTGCTTTGAAGACAGAAACACATAGGTAGACATTTGGAAAAGGCTGTAACCTTGAGCGTGCCAGGGATGTGGTACTCCTGAATCCTGCACAAATACTTCAACTAGTAGGAGTGGAGAAGGATAGCTGTCTCTGCGGGATGAATTTTCACAGCAACATCATGTAATAGTGGTGAGGACAAAGGAAGCCGGAAACTGGGGCTTCCCACTGGGCTGGGAAAACTCTTGGTCTCTTCTACTCTAATTTGGGTTTAGTCAGTGACCACAGTTACTATACAAATGAGGGGCATGGTGCTAGTTTTTAGGAGGAGATACCAGATTTCCTGCTAATAGAGACTAGTGGAGTAGTGGGTAATTGAAGAAATGAAACAAATAGGAAATACTCAAAGCTGCCAAAGCATGTTGTCTCAGAAACAGGTACTTTCTTACTGTTTTACCGTTGACCTATTCAAGCTATAACCTGTCTCCAAGTGTATGAATCAGCTATTGTTAGGTAATAAAACTCAGGGCTAAAAAAAATTCAGCTAGCTGAGCTCAGCTGGATAGCTCTACTTCAGACTGCAAGTCCAGATGAATTCAGTTCTTGGCAGAAAGTTGGGCTTAGGTGTGCCCCACCTGTGTTCATTCTGGGGCCCAGGCTGAGGAAGCAGCAGCTACGTGGGAACAGCTCTTCTCCTAGGAAGGACAGAGTGCGAAGGGAGTGCCCTACCACGGGAGCACATTTCAGGCCTTTGCTTGCTAGTATTTTATTGGTCAAAGCAAGTCCCACGATCATTCCCAAAGTTGAGATGCAGGGAAAATACACTCAGTCTCTGATGGAGGAACCGCACAGTCCTATGTCAAAGCTTGTGCATAGAGGTCAGGGTGAAGAATCGAGCCAATAAGCCAATCACTCACTCCAAAGCTGGTATTAATGGCCTCTCTTCTGCGTGTTTCATTGTCTGTTTCCATTCTCATTGAAGTTTCTCTCTTCAGAACTCATCTAGGAGTACCTTTAAGATTTAGTTCAATTCGATCTTGTGTTCATGTTTCTTAATCATTTCTTCTTCAGCTAAATTGGAAGCAACTTAACATGGAGATCCTAGGTTACCTTTTAAAAATATTTCCTATCCTTCAACAGTGGTGAGCATATAATAGATAACAACAAAAACCAAAGCAATGTATTTGTAGAAGTCACTTAAGAAACATTTCTGTGGAGAAAAACACATCTTAGAATTGCAAAGGCCTTAATCTAAGATTCTCGTAAAAGGTAGGCTCTAAGCATACAACAGCTTCTTAAAGAATTTGGCGCAAACTAGACTGCCTGAATCTTTTTCAAATAAATACAAATCGGAAAGCAAAAGTAGTTGTATGTTTCTGGGCTGCCTACTGCTGTAATATTAACTATTTCTGGTATAATGGCAGGCTGTCTCCTCTATAATCAAAGGAAAATGTGTAGATTGACAATTCTGCCAACTATTGAAATGTCTCTTAAAAATAAAATTGGCGGTAAGTAACAGGCATTTTGTATGTGCTGGTTATTTTGACCTGATGGATTTGCACATTTCTTACAAGCGTAGAAAATAAAAACTGCAGCTTATTTTTAAGTACAAATCTCCTGTGCAGCAAATGAAGTCACATTTTTTATTTATTCATTTATTTGTGCTGTTAGAAAACCACTTTGCAGCAAGTATGCGGGAGAATACTTATTAGGCTAATAACAGCAGAATCCTAGAGATGAGGCATGTAGACAAATCTGCCTCTAAAAAATAATGTGGAGTTAGAGAAGGTTAAGAATCTGTAAGGATCAATGGAAGCCAAGAACTAAAAATAGATAAGCAGAACGGAGAGAGAAAGGGAGCAGAAAAGGAAAACCCCAAGAAACGAGTAATGGTGTTTGGGACGGCTTTTTTGTCTTTGTTCCCTGTTGAAAATTCTGAAAAAGGCATTAAGAGACCTTTAGAAATTCTTTGAAATAGATCATTTTTACTATGCACAATGTCTAAGCTCTTGTGGGTATCTTGCTTTTTCATTTTAATGGGCACACTCACTGTATCATGCACACAGTCTCACGCGTGTGCGCACACATACACATATGGGCCTTTGACTTATGGAAAGAAACACATCGTCAAATGATGGCTGTAACTAAGTAAAATGTATTAATGTAATAAAAGATGAAGATGGCTGTATGGGGAAAGCTGATTCTTACATATAATGCTTTTTGTATCCAAATGGGAAATTTATTAACACTGAAACATCCTCACACAATTTGCAAGATAATGCTTCATGCTTTCTTTGACAGAAATGCAGATGTTTCTACGTGAGTTCTGTTTCTAATTTCCTCTCAGTTTTCAGTGGGATATTGGGAAACTGTGGCTCAGTATGAGGGCATCTAGTCAGGGTGGAACAGGAAGACCACGGTGTGAGATCAGGTCGTTTCATTTGCCTCCAGAGCCCTCCATGTTTTATCCTTCCAGTCCCCCAAGTCCCAAAGGACTCTCAAAATTAATGGTCTGTGTTGTAGAAAAATAGATGAAAATCACACAAAGGCTCTCTTTTTTGTCTCTCGAGGCCTTTAGTATTCATAAAATTTTTGGCTCTAACCTGTTGTGTACGCCCATTTTGAAAATTGGTAAGAACCAGTAAAACGTAGTATTTTTATGTTAATTTGGCCTTTCCTCGCATTTACCTATTATAATTTTGTTCTTTCATAGCCGTAGCATATCCGAGGTTAAACAATGGCAGTCTCTGACTGGGGGTCTTTGGGAACTTGGACGTGGCCTGGGATCTGTATGGCACACCGTGTTAGTTAGCTGCTATGTCTAAGTACTGCAGCGTGGGTTGCTTAAAGAACAGAAATGTACTTGCTCACAGTTCTGGAGGCTAGAAGTTGGAGATCAAGGTGTTGGAAGGATGGATTGCTTCTGGGGCACCTCTCCCTGGTTGGTAGATGGCCGCCTTCTCCCTGCGTCTTCCTTCGGCCTTCCGTCTGCGGGCATCTGTATCCTCATGTCCTCTTCGTGTAAGTACACCACTCATATTTGCCGTATGACCTCATTCTACCTTTGTCATCTCTTGAAGGGCTCTGTCTCCGAATGCACTCACATTCCGAGGTATTAGGGGCTTAGGACTTTAACATCAGAGTTTTGGAGGAATGCACTTCAGCACATAACACCTGCCTTTCACCAAATGGTGCAAGAATCTTGAGGCCCCTGTATCTGTACAGAACAATCTGTTTCAAGTCCGATTTTCTCCGTCACATCTATGTAAATAGTTGTGGTTCGGCATATGATTGGCAAGCCAGAAGTGCCTCGGATTTAAAAAAAAAAAGTGTTTTAGATATTCTGACACGTGGTAGGTACTCCAATCCTATTGGGCAGATTGCCTGGATTTCAAATCCATACCCATGTTGCATAGAAGCCAGATATGGGGTGGTTTATTTTTTTCCACTCTGCACCCCATCCCAACCAAATAATAGGGAATTATTTGCAGGGAAAAAGATTATGAGTAGTAGAATCAAGGAGAAACTCTAGATTCTCTTCCTAAAACTCTTCCAGGCTTTCATCTAAGACCTCACGTATTTTCAGAGATCTATTATCACGGTGCGAATAGCTTCACGTAATACCTTTATCATGTAACGTCTCTCCTGGGTGCATTGCTATAAATGTCTGAAATGTCACTTTTCCTCCTCCCTTCCTCCCCTCCTTTAACCCATGTCTGAAATGTCACTTTTCCTCCTCCCTTCCTCCGCTCCTTTAACCCTCCTTCCTTCCCCCTCCCTCTCCCCTCTGTCATTCCCCTGACTCTGTTAATTCCCTAACTCACACATAAAAGGAGGCAGGGTCAGCATCAAGTAAACTGATTGCTAATGTGATTCATTTACCTACCAATCATCACTCTGTGATCACTGAGTCATCTGATGAGGACAATGGAGTTAATGAGGATGTGAAAATGAAGGCAAGCGGGGAGGGATGATAAGGAAACAAGCACAGGACTGAGAAGCCAGGGGAGAAAGGGGGCAGGCTGTGACCTCAGTCAGGGGCAGCCTTTGGAACCCAGAAGCCCAGGGCAGAGTGAAGGCTCCTCCGTGTGACCCTCGGCGCTTTTGGATGCAGCTGGTCGCGCTACCCGATTGGATTTTCTGACAAAATCTCAGTTGAAGCAAAAAATGTTATTCTGGAGATAATAAGTGTATAGGAATGATTATATGGCTTTGGTATGTTCTTTCCTTGCTGTAGAGAAGAATATATTATTTATTTATAGAAGAAGCACAAGCCTCACACGGTTTGCACAGGTATGAGGGATAATTTACAGACAAATATTAGGATCTACCAATGTAGAAAGCATCAAGGTTGTAATAAGGAAGATGGGTTTTGTTTTATTTTTTAGCAGAAGGAAAAGTGCCAGCACGCTGTCACTGGGGAGAACTATGTGGTGGTTTGCAGGTCGCGTTGCTTGGTAAACGGGTCCAAGGCTATTAAGAAGGAATTACAGAAAGTACATTTATTTTTCTGCTTGATGGCCGGAAGTAATTTTAACAGATTCCTGAATTTTGTCTCTAGGCAAGCCAGGAACATAGAGAAATCAGTTTTAGTTGTTAATAATTGTGTTGCTGATGGGAATTGTAAAGAGGACTTGTTTTAATCATTTTAGGACCTACTGAAGGAACTAACAGCTGGGGGCCCAGAGGACTGGCTGCTTCAGGCGAGTTCATAGCAGGCCCATGTGAAGGTGGGCTTGTGTCTGTCAGGAGACAGCATGTCTGCTCCAGCTGTCCAGTGGCTTAGGTGTTAAAGGAACCTGGGACCCCTGTGAAGTCCGAAGTCATTGCCTGGTGATCAAGAAATAAAACCCCTGTCATTGTTTTGAAGGTTTTCTCTGTCAAGTAACACACATTAAAACAGTGAGGGTCCTGGGTTTGGCTTGGGTAGTTACCAGTTCCATGGTCCTGGGCAAATGACTTCATCTTTCCTTGCCTTAATGTCTTTCTCTTCAAGAACGGTGAGAACAGTAGCAACTGCCCATCTACAGTAGACCTTGGAAGATCAAATAGGATCCTGGATGGCAGTCTTAGAGCATCGAGCCTGACAGAGTCAATGCTCAGTAAATTGTAGTTGTCTTATTAATATTATTGTTATTGTCATCATTAAAATTTGTATCTGCTTCATGATCCATGTTAGAGAAACTCCAACTTCAAGAATATTGAGAGGAGACTAGGCCTAGAGTCTTAGTATACATTGCAAAATGATAGGTCTGCAATTCGGAAAAGAGAATTTACATCATTTTCTGCACAGAAAAATTTGTGGTATTGTAATCATCTCCAGTTCCTTTAACTATCTGGACATCGAGTCAAGATAAATTGTCATGCTCTGTTTTATTTTGTTTCTACCTTTGCTCCTTGAAACTCTTGTTCCTAATTAAGGGCTTGTGGTATTTTCTTGGGTTATTTTTAAAATGTCAAGTTTATATGATCAGATTGAGCCTTTTTTACTTTTATCCAGTCTAACCGTTTCCTAAAATTAAATATCCGTAACCTTTCCTGTGAATAAGCAGGGTTCATGGGGGTGTAATTATAAAGCAACTTTATTTTTGTCTCCCAGTGTCTGTTTACATTCATTCTGAGGGGTTGGTTCTTTGGTAGGCTTTTGATGACATTTAAGGGAGTTCCTATGATTTTGATGGTCATTTTTAGGTAATCAGACAACCTTTAGTCAGTAATTTGTCCTGTCAAAATATTACATTTCATTCGAAGGTAAAGCTTCTGTCTCCTAGTCAGCTTGCTGCAGCCTGGTTGCCAGTGGGTGGGTGGAGATTGTGTTTGGTTGGTTCTTTGTTCTGTCCTCCGTGCACGCTAATTCCTCTTCCCCCGAAGCAATTTCAGACCACTCCAGGTTTAGAGCAGAGGGAGGCAGAAGGGTAGAGCGGACAAGAATATTCCTGCTTGCCTGCCTTGGTTTGGTGATCTAGCCCCATCGCTGTCTAGATCTGGTAGGTGTTCCAAGCTGAACTTTGGGAAGGCATCTTCATGGGTTCATCAGAGACCCCGGAACGCTTGGCCTTTCCGTCTCCTTGCGGGGGGGTTCTCCCTCTCCCTTTGTGTTCCTTCCGTGGGGCAAATGCATCTCTGACTGCCCTTGGCTGGCTGGCCGGCTGGTTACTGACTCCTTACTTAGCACCTGGTCATCTGGTGGTACTTTAAGCCTCACTTTGTTCCCTCAGCAGACTCTCTGGGACGAGACACGGACCAAAGATGCGCTGACTCTCTTGTGTGTAGATTGCGTGTTTGTCCCATTGGCCCCCAGTGAAGCGATCTTTCTTTCACTCTGTTGTAAAGCGGCACACTAGCCCGATTCTAGATCCTTCCATCACTTAGGGAGGAATCTGCCTCTTCCCTAGTGTGTTTGTCAGCCTACATGCCGTCACCACAATTCGGTTTATTTTTTCCAAATTCCTCTTCTAATATCCAGCTACTTTTAATCCTTTCATATGCTCAATTTGGGTTTTGGGTTGAGAGTAGAATAATAGGTTATTTTTTTTTTTTCAATTCTTAACTAAGGGGTAACATTCTATTATTCTGGAAAATACCATTATTATGTGGGTGTATCACAAGACAAGATGATTTATTCTCAACACTTCTCTAACAGTGCACCACGTCCCATTCTTTATTTCCTTTTTATTATCTCAGAGAAATAGGGATATATTTGTGGTAAAAAGCTCATAACCTAAATTTACCCTTTTAACCATTTCTAAGTGTACCATTCAGTAGTATCAAGTGTATTCATATTGTTGTGAACTGTGGACCACATTAAAAAAACTCATTGTATACTGAAAAAAATCCAGCTTTTTATGTGATTGTTTTAAAAGCATTATGATCATGATATGGATGGGTAGATGCTTACTCAAGCTTGTTCACATCAGGGGAACTGGTATCAAAATAGACGTGGCCAATAAGGAGATCGAACCTCCCGACAACTGAGTTCTGTGGCTGTAAGGAAAGGTAGCACCAGAAAGTGCTCTTGAAACCTCAGCTCTGTGGCTCTCCACTCCACAGCTACCCTCTCAATAAGATTTGACTTTTCCTAGTAGGCCTGCTCCCTTTTGAACTGATACTGTCTGCCAATTGTTTTCCTCTCCCTCATGGATCATTTCTTTGTACATCGTGATTTTGGTTTTCTCGTGGTTTGTGGTTCATAATAATTTCTCGTGACTGCCTTGTGGCTCTGACAAATGGTTAATAACTCCAGCTCATTGCCACACAGTGAAATTTTGGGTATTGGTACTTAATTTAAATTATCAAAAGCAGAAATGGGATTGTCTTATCTTTTCATACTATGTGGGCACTGTCCGCCAAGGATTGGCTGCCTTTGGGTCAAAATGTAGCCACTCAGGCGTGCCCTTGAAGCAGAGTCTGGGGGGACATGGTCCCTGAGAAAGGAGCCCTAAGCATAGCAGGCTTGGTTGATGCTATGCACTTAATAAAAATATTTTATGTGCCCATTTAAACAGTAAGTCTATGTTCATTTTTGGAGTCTGGGGCAGAGAACAGTAACTCTTCGGGGAGAAGGATGCTAATAAAGGCCCCTTGAGAACAAAGAATTGAAAAGGCGCTCCTGAGTTTCTGATCATAGTGCATTTTTTTGAGGGAGAGGCTGTTGGCTTGCTTTGGGTTCCCCTGTCACCTGACCCTGAGACAAAGATGTTATTGCAAATAGTTTGTAGGAAGGCCTAAGAGGAAACACTGTTAAGGGAAGTGAAGAAATGAGACGGGGCAAGGAAGGCAGCCAGTAAAAAGTGCATTAAGTGGTGACTGCTGTGGCTTGTTCCACTGGGTAACTGTCTGAAATGGACAATGCATCTCCCAGTTCTCTCAGCTGAGTACCCAGGAATCTGGATATGTATCCACCAACTTGCTGTGTGAGGCCTGCTTCTGGGCCCTTAATTCTGGTCCTTCTGGCTTGTCCTGCTTGTCCTGTGCATAGCCTACAGCTTCGTGCCCAGTGAAAAGTCCTCAGGCCAGGAATCCCAGGGGTTTGCGGTCAGCAAGCCTTTTCTGTGCAGCAGTGCGAGCAGAGTATCTGTGAGCAGGGCACTGGCAGCATCTTCCCCAGTCCCCCTTCCCACTTTCCCCTTTCTTGAAGGAAACCGGATTTTTCTGCAGGTTATTTGTCCTGTAGGGAAAGTGACCTTGCCTGAAGCTCAAGGGTAAATCTAGGTTAATGTTAACCACTCCTGGAGATTCCGTTCCTTCTGCTTGCCTTTTGGTGAACATGTGGACACATGGTGCCAGAGGGCCTCTGGGAAAGTTTTCCTCATGGTTCTAAAGGAGAACCTTCTCCTAGAAAAAGGCAATGTTGTCTTTTGTACTAGAAACGTTACATACTCATGTCTCCCTTGGAAACATGAGACTCCTCTTGGTACCACGAGTCCTAAATTAACCAACCGTAAAGATGCTCTCCCTTTTCGTTTTGAGAGATGCCAACTTTTCCTGATAATCTAAATCATTTTGAGTAAGGATTATTGTTAACTGCAAAAACATCCTAATTGGCACGAGGAAAAAGTGGAAGTACCAGTTGAGAAAGCTCGTATTTTGAAGCTGACAAAAAGTTGGTTTTTTAAAAAGATTTTGTCAGAGCGAGCACAAGCAGGGGGAGCAGCAGGCAGAGCAGACGGAAGGAGAAGCAAGCTCCCCATTGAGAAGGGAGCCCGATGAGGGACTTGATCCCAGGACCTTGGGATCATGACCTGAGCCGAAGGCAGACGCTTAACCGACTGAGCCACCCAGGCGTCCCGACAAAAAGTTTTATTAAGAGATTATAGGATGATGTCAGTATGTCGTAACAATTCTAACTCCCTTTGTGCAACACGTACACCCCTGCTGTAGTACACACAGTATTCAGGGAGTTTTGCCGATGGTTGATCATGAATTCTAGAGCGGCAGTTACTTTGATCTCAGCGCTTGCTGGCATGTCTATTCAATATACCGTGATTAAATAGGACATATTCGCAAAATAGTTTTTCTACTTACCGAGGTACCGTGGTTGGCTTGAAGAAAAGCATGGGTGCAATTGGTTGAGCTGCCCGCTGAACTAACCACTTTTTTCCCTGAAGATTGTTCTGACTTGAAAGAATGAGTGACAGGGGAAGGGGAAAAAAAAAAAAAAAACGGTGGTTACCCAGACTTGGGAATTAGGCAGTTTCTCATGAGTGAATCAAAGAAGCCTGTTACTTAAAGGGAAATGACTGATAATGTATGTTGCCAATGATAAAATATGAGCTTTTAAGTGTAGTTCGGACTTTTGAAGAACTTTAATCCACCAAGGTGATAGATCCGCAGTAGTCAAAACACTTTTGATGAGGTCAGTGATGATAGTAACATGTAATTTTGAAATATGGTGTAGTGAAATGTGTCAACATTTGGGACATCTCCATAACTCAGAGAAGCAACGGTTTTCAAATGAGTGAGGCATGATGTTACAAAACCATGCGTGGGTAAGATACCCATTCTGAGTGCAAGACAGACTAATGGATTTTAATGTAACAAAGTAAAAATAAGTTTATTAATGTGACTTTAGATTCTACATTAAAACTCACTTTCAAGAGACTACCATTTGTCGAGTTTTGATACAGTGTTAAAGAATATCCACAATTATCTGAAAAGATTCTTAAAATATTCCTCCCTTTTCTAACCATATATCTGAGTGAGGCCGGATTTTCTTCATATACTTCAACTAAAATAGCATATCACAACAGATTGAATGCAGAAGCAGATAAAAGACTCCAGCTGTCTTCTATTAAGCCAGGCCTTAAAGAGACTTGCAAAAATGTAAAATAATGCCACTCTTCTCAGTAATTTTTTTGTTTCAAAAACAATTTTTTTTGTAAAAATGAATTTGTTAACATGTAATGAGTTTATTTTTTAATGAATTAATAAATACTTTAAAATTTCCTTTAAATTTTGAGCACAGCATAGAATAGTAAATATAACCCATGTAAACAAAAGCTCTTTGGAGATCCTCAGTTATTTTTAACTGTTTACAGCGTCCTGTGACAAGGAAGTTTGACACTTGTTTCAGAGGGCACAGAGGAAAGGTTTTGCAGCATTGAAGCTAAATGTGGGTTGGTGGCTGACACAAACAGAAGTAGAAAGTATGGTGGGATTACAGCTAATCTTTAAAGAAAGAATGGCAGAGAGGTTAGGAAGTTAGGTGGGAGTGGGGGTGCCGAAAAATTCTAGGGGCATGGGAGTCCTGAACTCCCTGTTGACCCCTTTGGATGGATGAGTAGAAGTCAGTGGAAGGGGAGAATAGATCTGGGGTAATGTATTAATACATCCTACATTGTCATAGTTCTTTCTGTTTGTTAAACCAACGATAAAACAAAATTAAACATTTAACTTTAAAATGGCTTTCTTCAGAAATGAGCACATTGAATATTTTTAAATTTGGAAGGTGCAGACTTGGTGAAGTTTTTCTCTTCAGGTAGGTGAGCTTTCCTGGAAAACCAGGGAACATATTGGCATGTTAGCATGACTGAATCTCAGATTGTTGGGGAGAACCCTGCCCAATGTGCTAAATAACAGCGAATGTTCCAGACATGTTTTGGCTGTCCAGACTGCACATAAAAATTGACTGATGGGGATCCTCAGAATGAGTAACAGTGTTTACTGAAACTGAAAATTTTAAGACTTCTGGATTCAGAATCCACCATGTCCAGCCTCAGCCTTGATATTGTACCAGTTTTATTGTAGAATACATCATCCTCGCTCCTTAAATGACAATTCTTGTGCATTTGACATTTAAGCTTCAAAGTGTAGCCTACTCCTTGGAAGAAATCTTGTTAATTATTTGCCAGTGGAAAAAGAATGATGGGTCTAAGTAAATAAATGCTGTCAAACCATCAATAATTATTTAATGCCACCGTGTACAAGGAATGATCCATGTCTAACTGCTTTGAATGAATTGGACAAACTACAAAAATCTGCAAGAATTTTGGAGTCGTCACATCCCATAATTATACAATAATCTATATCCGAGACACGGAGGTGGGTAAAACCATTACCAAAACCAGATCCAAAAGAAAACCAAAAGTGATACCTGAATGAACTTCGGGCGGTAATTTTTATTCTAAAACCAGTTGGGAGAATGAGGAAAGGCTATTACTTTGCTCTTGAGGGAGCAAGGGAGGTTGACAGAGGGCCTAACATCTGTGGATGCCTCCTCTGTTCCAGACCCTCTACATCCTTTAACAACTTCTGAAGTATTTTTTGCCTTGTGTTTCATAGATGAAGAAACCAAGACTGAAGGTTGAGGGGAAAATGCCCCCGGAAGTAAGATCTAGAAGGTTGCACAACTGAGATTTAAGCCCCACATGTCTCCGTCTTGGAAAGCCATTCGTTTTAAGCTCCTCTGGAAATTCCCAGCTCACATCCAATAGAGAGCAGACCCATTAAGAGTAGAGGAACATAAAAGGAGAGCATGTTGCGGCAGCTCTGATTTCTAGTTCTATCGCCTAGTTGATTTAAAAAAGTCTTAGTCTCCATTTTTATTCCTTAGTCTCCATTTTATTCCAATAGCTGAGAAGTAAGGAAGGAAGTACCCTTCAGAAACACAGACACAGAGACACGCGCGCGTGCACACACACACACATGCACGCACGCACACAAAGGTTTGCGGGATCTTAGAGGAAGACCCCCTGAATTTGGTTCTTTGTCCATTGAGCCAGATCTTTGGCCCACGGTACAAAACCCAATTTCTGCTGTCTGAAAGTAGATGAGATTATATAAATTCTCTCCTTTACATTTCTCACTATTAAGCACAACGCTCACAGCGTCGTGCACAAGATAAATAGCTCTGTCGTGTGTACTTCAGAGAAAAGATTGCTTTTCAGGGACTTAGAGCTTGGTGGAAGATGACTGCAAGCCTGGCTTTTCGTGGTTAGTTTAATAGTTGCCCTGATGATCATACTTTAGCATATTGTGAAGGGAGGTCACAAAGTTTAACTACTTTACTAATTTGCGGTTAATATTTTAGCAGCCTTTTCCTCTGTTCTCAGAAGTACCCACTCCACATTGAACTTACTATTTTGTTCTTTTTTTGTCCTTGTGAAGTTCCCACAGTGCCCTTAATTAGTGCCCTTCCCCAGGGTACTACTCACTGTAAGTTAAATAACTTCTTTAAGCCTTAATTTACTTTTCTGAAAACTAGGAATGAAAATAATTTCTCCTACACTTGTCAGAAGTAAGTAAGGTAACACTTGTAAAGCCCACAGTTCAATGCCTCACTTAATACATGCCAGCTATTATTTCTGTTACTAATACTCCGTCATGTTATAAAACAAGCCCCGATATGAGCCACCTTAAGTTTTATTTTGCCAAAGGATTTATTTTTTAAAGAAAAATGTATACTGTACTTGGGAAAAGAAGTTGAAAAGTCATAGCATTAAAGGTGTATTAAAAATAAGGCTTAATAATAGGAATAAAAATCAAGAGCCTGGCAAAGGGAACAGCCTCAGAAACATAATCAAGGCCGCAGCAGACTCTCCCCATAGATGCGTGCATCCCTTTTTGTCACAGGAATGCTGGCAGTGATTGCTTTGGGGAACTTGACGTTGCTCCAAGAATAGTCCCCTCTGCTCAGCTGCGTCGTTTCTTTTCTAATTTCCACTTTGCTGTCTTCTCCCTTGGCTCTCGTCTTTCCTCTTCAGTCCAAACCTTTCCTCTTGGCCCTCTAAACACCATTTCGTGTTGTCCTCGATCTCCTCTCAGAATGTTCCTGATTGTCGGAAAGGACAGTTTTGAGCATTCAGTCTTTTGACCCTCACGGGGCTGCATTAGAGTGGGCCGTGGGCCTGAAACTTCACCGTACTAAGAGACGGAGTCCTTACAGCTCGTGATGGGCTGACCATCTTGTGTGGGAGGGTTTTTCTCATTTGCACACCCGTTTCTTCTGCTTAAGTGTGTGCATCAAGTGGCACCTGGCCACCTCAGTACTGTATCTGTCCCATGTGGGGAGGGATGGGGCCCTTTGTACTGCGGTACGCGAAGGGTGCTTCCAGGCCGGGAGGGATCTGCGGACCTTGGGAGACTGATCGCTGCCGCTGAAACTGATCTTGCTGTCTCTTCTCTCTGCGAGTGAGGCGTTGTTCCATCCAGGGCTGGGCTATAGTGTTTTCCTTGACGACAGTGATACCAAGCTGCCGTGGCAGAAGTGTTGGGATGTCTGCTCCTGATAACAGGCAACAGGCGGCACTTACTTGACGCTCGTACTTTGCCCTGACTAGGTCCTCCACAGGTACTGCTCTCCCCGCAGCTCCTCCCAGCGGGTGCATCTCCTCGAACTGCCGCCTCAGGGTTATGTGTCGGGACTGATCTTGCTGCGTGGAGATTCTCATCTTCGTCGTGATACTTGTGCGTTGTTTTATGCCTCTTTCTCTGGAGCTCCTCTAGCTGCCTCACCCAGTGCCTTTCTTGGTGATGTCCTTGGACTCCTCATCTACGCCATCATTTATTGAACGTTTGATACCTGGCTCACAGCATTTTTTCTACCCTGCCACCATCATGAATGAAGTAAACAGGAAAGACCTATCCAGCAGATCTCTTCCTACCCAGAGCTCCTGTACGTCAGTGAACTTCAGTTCCATCCTCTGCAGCCACCTACTCTCACTTAGAATTGTTTCTCCTCTGAAATCTTAATAATGTGCACGTCTCTTCTTTAGACCACACCATATAATTCTTCCAGTTCTCTGCTTTCATTTGCCCACAGCCCCCTCCCTTTTTTTGATGTCATTGAGACCTTTGGTCCTATGAGCCCCCTCTAGTTTATTCTTCTCAGCCCGCTTATGATCGAGCTCCCCTCCCATAGACCGTCACTTTCTCCACTCTCTTGACAATGTCTTTAATCATCTTGAGCCATTGTTGTTCCATTGTATTCACCAAGAAGAAGCCAACGAAGTAAGTGAAAGCCCCCCAAGCGTCTCTGTATGCCACTGGAACTTGAGATACGGGCCGGAGTTTGCGCACGCCTAGAGATAGCTTCATTCCCTTAGCTTGCTGCTTCTACAAGCGCATGGTTTCCACCCTTAGGTGGCTGTCAATACTGATTGTTTTTCATTCATTTCAGCATCTCTGTGCATCTCCACTTGGCTCTGACTTACTTCACCTTCTCTTCCCTCGGACTGTGTTCAGCTCTGCCTATTGTCATGCCTCCCGCAAGAGAGAAGAGAAACCAGCCTCACCTTCTGCAGCCACACGTACTTGTGCGAGAACTTTTGGCCTGTCCCAATGGAAGGGTAGACCTTCTTGAAGCTAAAACTAAGCTTTTCATCCATACTCTGGATGTCAGTGACTCCTGACTTTTTAGGAATTGCATTTTTTACTTTTTGTCTGCTCTCCTGCACCCCATTCTATAAACTAAACTCCCAAACCCTTTTGTGACCGTTTATTCCCTTTGAGACACTAGACTCTTCCCTTGCCTTCATAGCCCAGCTTACATCTACACACTTCACTTCCTTAGATCCTGTTAGCTCCTCAACCAATGAGACATTTAAAGTGGTTCCTAGAGTTGATTCTTAGCTTCTAGATAATGAAGAAGGGGCAGTGGAAGTAGGGACACTGTTTTCAATGACTGTTAAAAGGAAATACCTGTTCAAGAGGAAAGAAAAAGGTCCTGTCCCTAAATTTCTAAAGGAAGTGATGGATTTGAAACTTGATAATAGAGACATTGATCAGTATTCTAGGTCTAATTTTATAAAATATGAACAAATATCTGCATTTGCATGCATTGTTTCAGCAAGCAAGTGGACACCATTGAGTGTAAGATTGAGCCCTCTGGTGAGTGCCCTCGAAACAGCCAGTTTGTACTTTGAGAGGAAAGCTGTACGTAGCTACCATTATCAGATCTGCAGGTAGGAAATTGTAATTTTGCAAACTAAAATGTCATATGTATATGTGTCTCTGTGTGTGTGTGTGTGTGTGTGCGTGTGTATTTGCATATATATGTATGTATTTATATATAAAATCCCATGCCCCACCCCTCGCTTGGGTGAAGAGTCCAAGTACCAATAGAAGATAAACTTCTTCAAGAAAACAAGAAGCTTTAAATTTGTAAAAGTTCATTAACACATGGAAAAGATACTGGAGAAAAAGTAGGGGCAGGGGTTATCGGTTGCCTGCAGCTAAATTCCTAATAATAGTTACGCATTGTGTGTGTGTGTGTGTGTGTGTGTGTGTGAGAGAGAGAGAGAGAGAGAGAGCACGTGTGTGTGAGTGCGCGAGCTAGCATAAAAGAATTTAAGAAGAATCTTCAGTACTTATATTTTTTCAAGAAAAAGAGTACATGATTTGTGATATCTAAAATCTTGAAGTTAGAAGTACTGAAACGTGTAGGGGGACGTGGCAACATGTCCAGGAGGAACGCTTGCGCGGGGCTCGCCATGGTCGTGCTTCAGAATCCTTGGGGGTGGATGCACCCAGGATGCAGACAGGCAGCAGGATGCCGGTGTCAAGGTCCCAGGAGATGTCCTGGCGTGAGCACGAGAATGCTCCGTGTCTGCAGAAGCGCGTCCTCCCCTCCTGCACCTTCGGTCCCTAATCCAGTGTGCTTTGCCGAGGAGGAAAGAAAACTCAAGATGATGGCATGGAAAGTCCCTTCGCTAAAAAAGAGGAACAAATCTTCCTGCTTGAGGAGTTGCTTGCCGCCTTACGGCTGCCATCAGGGTATTTGAAGCCTCACGGCGGTTTCTTTGGCAGAGCTGTGTACCCATGGTTGGTAATTCCTAGGTCTTCATCACTTCTACATATGCTTCATGGGGGTGTTCTGTAAATAGCCACTCTGTCCTGCTAGCTTGCTGTACAGGTACCAGAGACTGTGTTGTGGTTTTGGCGCACTGACATTCCTGCTTCGCCTGGGGCCGCGGTTCTCAGTGCCGGCTGCACATTAGAATCCCCTGGGGAGCTTTTAAATATATCAATTTAATCAATTAAAAGCCCTGGGATTGAGGCTTAGGCATTGGCAAGTTTTAAAAATTCCCCGGGTAGTTCTAATGTGTAGCCGGGGCTGGAAACACTGGGTTAGAGCATTGGAAAAGCCTGCCTATTTAACTTTTTAAATATCTTTCTTTTTTTTTTTTTCTCCTGGGTTGACTAAGTTACACCTCTCTGTAGTACCCTTCTGTGTTTATTTTCACAAGGCAATCTGTTTCCATATTTCCATGTTCTCAGGAATTTCCCTTTGTAGCCTCAAAGAGCAGTCAGTAAGAGGACGAATGCTATACTTTAAAATGATTTAATATTGTGAAGTTAGGGCTTTTTATTACTCTTTCTCTGAATTTGAATGTGCAATTGTTTCCCTGACCTTGACTACATTGGTTTGTACTTGATTGCACCTGGGGAGCTTTGGAAAAATATTGATGTCCTGGTAGGGTCGCATCCCCAGAAATCCTAATGAAATTGGTCTGGGGTCCAAACTGGACATTGGGATTTAAGAAAACAAAACAAAACATCCCCTCCCAGGCAATACTACAACGGACTCTTAGCAGAGAACTCATAAATAAATAGTTTCAACATTGGTAAGCTGCCTGTTAGGGAAATGATGTGCCTAAGCCGTGGTCAAACTGAGGCTGAAAGCTCAGCAGTTCCAACTGTAGGCAGTCAGCCTTGACTGTACAAGGGACTTGTTTGGAATTGTGGAGCTTTAAAGAATACTGATGGCAGTGTCCTAGCCCTCGCAATTAGGATGTGATTCGCGGTGTGGCCTGGGTTTCAAGACTCTGAGAAGCTCCCCTGGTGATTCTGATATGCAGCAAAGTTTGAGAACCCCAATTTAGCCTTGCCTACCAAACACATACCTGTCTCGTCAGTTTTAATACTTTTCATATTAAGGATGTTTTCAAGTGTACCTGCATGTGAATTTCATCTACTAGAGCCCTCACTGACTTAATAAGTGGGTGGTCTATTCTTGCTTGCTCTCCCCCAGCCACATCACACAGATGTCAGAATGGAAGGACTCAACTGTGAGAACCGAATATGGTGCAATACTCCTACTTCATTATTTTGAGTTATGTTTTCTTCATACTATTGTTACGGAATGTTTGCTCCCTTTGAGCTGATTGCCTTTGTTTGGGTTGAGCGCAAGGTTCTAGAAGGCAAGCCCAATCCTTTCAACTTGCTTTGTTGGCCATTTAACACACATGGATATCTTTTCAGATTTCATTTAGATGGTTACCTTTCCAGATTCAGTTACATTTACAGAAATCACTGCTGATTAATTCCTACTAAGGCCGACTCTCAGAACGCAGTGGGCACAGAAGGGTGTACGTGAACCGAGGTTTGATATCAGGCCTCGTCTTACCTCCCTCGTAGAGTAAAGCGCTGTTACCTCAGTCCTCATCAGGCCTTCCAGAAACAGCTTGCCACTCTCAAGAGTCTCTTTTCAAACGAAAGTTCATGTGTTAAACTAGCGACAGTAAAGCAGAGGAGAGGATATTGATTTTTTGGAACCAGTATACAATTAGTTTTTATTACAGTTCAACAAAATTGCCAATATCCTTCTTAAAGAAAGCATTTTAATAAAATTGACATCGTTGGCAGAGAAAGAGCGCCAGTTTTTCATTTGCAAACAGTTGCCACTGGGGGTCACCATTACAATTGCTAAGTTTTGCCTGTGGTTCTCGAGCTGTGGCTGCAACTTGCTTGAAATGACGGGGAGGATGGAGGAGACCGAGATCTTTCCAGCAGGTTCTTTTCCTCAGTTTTGCAGGGAGGCATTGCTCAGATACACAGATAAATATTTGTGTTTTGTGGGTAGGATACTCACCTGTGGTAAGAAGGGATTCAGTCAACTGTCTTGTCTGCCCCACAGAGAAAACAGGTCTTCCCGGTTATAGCTCGTGTGTGAGGTCTGTGCCATCCCTCAGAGAGGGTGCTCAGTACGCGCTTCCCTGCCCTGCTCTGTTTTTCAAAACGTTAACTAGGGTTTGTCTGAGGCATGTTTTTAAATCATTCAGCCTGGTTTTCTTTATTTCCTGAGTACCAGCCCTTACTGTCTTACGTTATTAGTCAATACATTGTTTCTGCCCAGAAATTTCCTTCAGCTGTTTGCTTCTTACATATTAAATTGCTGCCATTGTCGTTGCATGAGGGAAATGTAATAAATAAACCCAAGCCAGAGTCCCCTAGAGTGGGAATCAACATAGGACTTGTGCAGTAGGGACGCTGGAGGCAGGCGGCCCAGGCAGCAGAGGGAGTACGACAGCAGATGGCACTCCTGTCTGTGTCTTACTGAAACAGGCCACGTTAACTCGAGGGTGGACTCCGCTCATGTGAGACTTCTGCCAAGTCAGTCTCCCCTTCCGTATAACCCTCCTAACCTTCACTGTTCACTCAGGACGTTGAATCCACATTTACCAAACATTCCCATGGTAGAAGCCATGGTTAAAACAACGCAGACAGAATTAATGCCCTCAGGCCATCTTCCTGGGTTTGTGACCTGTGCACGGAAGGCCCTCAGCTCAGAAGTCCCCGCTGCCCCCCCCCCGCCCATTCCAGTGTTGAAATTCCAAATATTTTTGAAACAAGGGGGCTTCATTTGCATTTTGTTGGGGGTCCTGGCAAATTGTATAGCTTGTCCTGACTGCCCTGAAGGGGCTCATACTGTAGGGGTGAGACAGAAGAAATAAAGTAATAAAATGCTGAGATTTGAGAAATGGTCTATTAGCTATATGAACAAAATATTACGCAAAGAGTATTATTCTGTCTGCAGAGAAGTAGAGCAAATTTAGGAAGGTTTTTATTCATGACTCACATATTACCAAGTACTTACTATGTGCGAGGCACAGGGCTAAATGGTTCAGAGGATTCAGAAAGGAATTAGCCATGAGTCCTGCCATCCATCTCAAGTTAACTCAGTGTATGAAAAGCATGTATACAACACAGTGGGTTTGATACGATTAAGCAGGACCTGAGACTGGGATGGAATATTTGTGTGAATGAGCCATCTTTTCTACCTTCATGCTTTTTTTTCTTCTTCTTCTTCTTTTTTCTTTTTTCCTAATCTAGTCTGGGCAGGTCTGCTAAACCAATCTTCTAACACACTCCTTTGATAACTCCCCTATTCAAAAATACTGTTAGGATGCGCATTGCCTCTTTACCTAAAGTCCAGACCCTTTAGCATGGCATTCAAGATCCCTTGCATTATGCCTTCGGTCTTCATTTTTAACCTAGGGCTTTATTGTTCTCCTCTGTGATTCATTCCTCTTTGACCAAAGTGGGCCATCCGGAGTCCTAATGTGTTAGTTATATTTTGCCTTATAACAAATTCCCCCTGGGGCACTTGGGTGTCTTAGCCGGTTCAGTGTACGACTCTTGGTTTCGGTTCAAGTCATGATCTCAGGATCATGAGGTTGAGCCCTGTGTTGGGCTCCGAGCTGGGGGGTGGGAGTCTGTTTGGGATTGTCTCTCCCTCTCCCTCTGTCCCTCCCCCCTGCCTCCCCTCAACTCGCACGTGCACTTTCTCTGTCTCCTAACAAAACAAAACAAAACAAAACAAAACAAAAAACAAAACAAAAACAAAAAAACCAACTAAATGTAGCAGCTTAAAACCAAAGAAATATTTGTTATCTCACATTTTCTGCCCATTAGGAAACTGGGAGCAGTTGATCTGGGTGGTTCTGTATTTGACTCTGCGAAAGCAAAAAAAAGCAGGAGGGAGAAACTGACAACATAAAGAGAAGCAGAAACAGAGAATCTGACACATAAATGGGATAGCATCTCTAGAGAAAGGGGCAAAGATGCTACCAAATTCTCTGACCTCTTGGTTGAGTTGAATTACCCTACTTAGTAACACATCCTGCCCTCCCCTTGCCCCACAGTGCTGTCTGAAAACAAGGAGATCCCTGAATGGGTTGTGGAGAAATGAGGGCTTTAGAGTTAATTTTCTAATTTTTCTTAGTAGCCGTTGCTGTCTTACCACTGTTCTAGCTTTTATTCACTCATATATGCAGGGTGTGTTCATTATGATGAAATGCACCATTTAGTCCACGGATGTAGAATGATGACAGTGCCACCTGGATAGGTTAGTGACAGAACTCAGGGAGAAATGGACATCCCCTGACAATCATGGACTCTGAAACTGACGAACAACTTTTACACTGGTTCCCAAAGCACCTCTCTCGGATGAGTGACTACTGTGTGACACATGAAAGCAGAGAATATGTGTGTAGTTGTTCAACAGATTGTTTGAGCATATTGGTTAGAGCTCGTATTTAAGCTTATATATGCCTAGGAAGGAGACTGTTTTGTTCCGGGCAGCAAGCAAATGTTGCAATGTGCTAGGTATATACTTCTGCCATTATAAAAGATAATGATCAGATCCAGAAACCCCGGGCATGTCACCGGGGACTTCCTGTTGACAGGATCCATTATTCAAGCACCCATTAATTCAACCTTTGAACCCACTTAATACACCAGTAAGCTCTAATTCTTCCATTTGAGCCATACGGATATTGCAGTCCTGGTCTAGCAAACCCAGAGGTAGCGTGAAAGAAAAGGACAAGGGGGAGGAGGGGGACAGATGGCACCCTCTTATATAAAGAGGCCTCTGGGATAGTGGGCTCTCTGTCCTGGATCCCTGGCTATCTGTCTCTCTTACTAGATCTTAAATGGTTGTCCTGGGACCTGGGGGACAAGCTTGTCGCCATGGGACTAGAAGGGAAGGTACATTTTCTAAGGAGGAGGTAGCTGTCACATAATGACCTGGAACTACTGCCCAGTGTTCTGTGACAAGTCTCCCGTGGCCCTGCCCCAGTTAGAACTCGGGAAGTGAAGTTCGTTCGGTATGGATTTAGGATGATGCCCTTGCAAGGTGGGAAGTAATCTGAAAGGGCATCTTGTAGAAACCATGTCTGAAGTTCCTTCAAATAGCTGCCTCGGTCCCATAGATAAGTCCGCACTTGAACAAGGTGCTTCGTGACAGTTCAGCTTTACTGTACAGCAAGTCCTGCCGTATATTGAACTGGGTTCTCTCTTCCTCTGACTTCTTCTATCGGTCCTTTGGGGTAATAATGAGAAAATTGAATCTCTCACAAAACAATTCTTTAAATTTTTCATATAGCATGATTCCTAAACACAAGTCGGCTAGTATGTCTGTGCTTTCTTGATGATACAGCGAAAAGATCCGAAGCTTTTACTTTTAAAATGTAACCCTCCATGAGATGTCACTGTAGAGAACTTAAACTCCCTGCTTCCGTACTGGCCTCCTACAATCTGGTTTCAGCCCACTCATTACAGTTAGCTTTATGTATTTATAATTTATTCTTTATTGGAGTTAACTTTTTAAAAAATTGTATTTTTTTTAATTGGAATACAATTGACGTATATGAGGGGGTCAGAAGGTGCACATTTCCAATTATTAGCATTAACTGAAAAAATTGAAGTCAGATCATGTTGTTCTTCTGCTAAAAACCTGTTAATGCCTCTGCATTTGACCCAGAAGGCAATACAAAAGTCTTCCTCATGGCCCACAAGTCCCATATGATCTGTCCCCTATCACCTAGCTAACCTTTGCTCCTCCTGTGTCCCCCTTGCCAGCCCTGCTCCATCCACACTGACCACCTTGCTGTCCCCCAAACACGCCTCCATGTTAGGGGCCTTACTGTAGCTGTCTGTCTGCCATGTTCTTCTCCCACGAACATCTCCTTGGCTTACCCTCTTCCTTCCCTCTGACCTCACCCTTTCAGTACGGCCCACCCTTTCTGATCTGTTGATAATTGTCAACTGTCTTGTTTTGTTCTTTACTTCTCTTTGCCACCCTGCCCCCAACAGGCCCATCCCTTTTAACTCTTGACTATTTATGTATTCATTATGTCTGTTGTTTGTTCCCCCGCCGACCCCAAGAACGTGAGCTCTGTGAGGGCTGGAATCTTCACCTGTTTTGTTCCCTATTGTCTTTCTCATCCTCCTTTCCCATCTCCCTGAGACTGCATTCAGTTGTTCAGGGTCTAGAGACACAAGGTGATTTCAAGTGGCTCTCATTTCCTGTTTCGCTTTCACTTCAAGTTTGTTCTGCGCTTTTCAGTGTGATGGTCATGTTGTCTTGATGGAAACGTTGGAAGTCACAGGGATTGAGAAGTTTCCCTGTCTCCTGCTGCTCGTGGAGTCTCTTCTAAGGACTCAGCCTTTCCTTTCCTTAGCATTTCTTGGCCTACCTCGGTCACCGCAGCGCTGGTTCTGTGGCGCTGCCATCCCCAGGTCCCTTCTGTGGGTGGGGATTTGCCGGTAGCTGCAGGCTCCTCTTTCGGTTTGACGTGTGTGAACTTTTCAGATCTGAATTCGTCGGGGAATACCCTTTGCAGAGTGAAACAGCCTATCTCCTATGAACCCAAGTGTAAGAAAAGAACATTGTAAGACAAATTAATGGGCACAGAATTCTGATTTAAGGTCTTATTGATCACAAAGTTTCTCTCTCCTCTCCCACCTGCCCCGAGATACCTGTTCCAGTATCAAGAAGTGACAGGGGTTTGTGGCGTCTGTGGAATGCCCTAGGAAGTTCTCTTCCCTTGGGTACTTGGTACATCACCAGAGGTGATCCTCAGGTCCCCTTTGCATGGGGAGATGCTCTGAGCTGCATTAGCATATCTGTTAGCTCATGGTTTTGAAGATCCGGAATTCATAGATGCTCTTAAAATGTCTTCAATTCTATTTCACAAGCATTTATAGAATACCTACCCTGCGCCAATCACTGTGTAGCTAGCATCACAGAGATGTACATGAACCCCCTTCTTGGGGGCCTCCCAATCTAGTAGGGGAGATAGGCATGCGAAGGCAACAACCACACCATAGTATAATATAATAGGGACGCCAGGGACAGAGCTAGCGGGCAGGGAGCAGGTAGGGTGTAGGCTAAGTGGGGAGGGGAGATGGTCAGGGAAGTCTTTACAAGAGAGGCCGCATTTTTTCTTTGTGAAGAATGAAGGTGAGACGTGTTTCTTTTAGCTGGCCGAGGAGAACAGGGTACTAGAATTCTGCCTTCATGGGCCATTGGATACTTGCCTCCTCTTTGAGGTTCCTAAAGCAAGTGTGCTCCGGAGAGCAAAGGAGAATAGACCGCTTGCTCCGTGCCGGCAGCAGTGTGCCAGAGGGAGACAGGGCAGAGGGGAGGAAGCCTGGGGCAGATCATCTTATCCATTAGATGCAGAAAGTAGAAAAGAAGATGGCATTTAGTTAAGTGACCTGTTAGCTTAGATTGCTGGCAAAGTCGTTCACAACAGTCCCTCCCTATACAACTTGACTTTGCCACTTGTTGCGTCAGGAAGTGGAGTTTCTTCCTCCACCCCTTGAATCCGGGCCAGCTTTGTGACTTGCTTTGGGCAGTACAGTGTGGCAAATGTGTGTCGCATGAGCACTGGAGCCGCGGCCTCAGGAGGCTCTGTGGCTTGCATTCCTCCCTTCTTACAGCCCTGAGGTGGCCGTGTGAAGAAGCCAGGCTAGTCTTCTTGTGGGTGATAGGCCACGTGGAAGGGAGAGAGGCCCCGTCAACAGTCAGCATGAGCTGCTGGACATGAGAGTGAGGCCATAATGGACCATCCAGTCCCTGCTGAGCAGCGGAGTCCAGAGCTTCTGGGACAAGAGATAAGCATTGCAAACATCTGACAGTTTTTGGTGGGCTCGTCGCTGGGCTGGAACCTCACCAATTGGATTTGAAATCCCTTTTCTTGGAAAGACTCTAGGACGTTGGGGTGGAGTGGGGGCATAAAGCCTCGTCTGTATGGGTACTAGGAGGTTTGTTGTCTAATCAATTTTATAAAAGAGTACCTTTCATTCCATAGGTTTTTTTGGAAATTCTTCTTTGGCAGGTTGGAGACTCTGATTATAGGAAACGATTCAAAATCTTTAACAGCTCTATCCTTTCCTCACCCTGGGCAGTATTAAAGGCCAAAGAACTCTGCAAAGTGTTGCTTATTGCCTATTCTCTGTTGAAATCCCAGCTCTCTATGAGTTTTAACCTCTGTCATGAAGTTGATTCTTTCAGGTGTTCACTGGTTTCCAGCCTGCTATTTTCAGCAATTTCACTACCCTTTCTCCTTTGCCTCTCATCCCCACCTTGGGCTTGACTTGATCATACTTAGTCCTGCAATGGGTCACCTCCCCGCTCAACTCTGGGTTCCTGGACAAGCCTCAGCTTGGACTGTCACTTCTTCTCACCAGGTAAAGGAGATCAGATACAGATAGTTCTCGACACTTGCAATCGTGACTTTTTCCTCAGCATCTCTTGCATTGTTACTAAAATTATACAATTATTTTAAATTGCTGAGATAATATTCGATCTTGGTTAAACTTGTTAAAAAAAAAACATTCAACTGACCTTCTTGTCCCACCTCCTTCTTTCTATAAAAGTCTTTCATTTTGTACAGCTCTTCAGAGTGCCTTTCCTGCTGTTGTATGGTATGCCACCCAATTCATGAGTCATTGAGTAAAACCAACAAGATCCTGAAAATTTACTCAGTTGAACGTTCCAGTCTTAGGGAGATCATTTGCTTGGTGATTACCAGCTGCAAACATGCATTTAAAGCTTCTGAGAGAATATAGTGTGCCAGGTTGGCATAATGATTATTATAAGCAGGGTAAGTCCCAATGTTTGAAGTGTACTTTGGAGCCATGGTTCCCAAGACCCAAACCAGTCAAAATCAAATGAGTCAAAGAAGGACCCCGTTGAAGGAATCACTTCCTTAAGTCAAGTAGCTTGTTCAGTGATACTATATAGCTGAGTTTGAACTTACCCAGAAATGTTAATCCAGTTGGTAGCAAGTGGTGTTGGCCACAGCACAGATACCTCCTTGTTCAGCTAAAAGATAACCGAGGGCTATCCTATTATCAAGAAGAACATTGGTCAGAGACTCTGAGGACTTTTGTTGGGCAGCATTGTTTTTATAGCAGATTGTACGATATTTTCAGAGTTAAGAAGTTCCCGACCATAGCCCCATCTGTCCTCCTAACCAGGGAAGCACAGACCTGCCAAAGGAAGGAAATCTGGAATCATGAATGTCTCCTGGGAGGTCCTTTTTAGTTTTGTTTTTTTATATATTTTTTAAAGTTTTACTAAGCAATCTCTGTACCCAATATGGGGCTCAAACTCATGACTTTGAGATCAAGAGTCGGATACTCTTCCAACTGAGCCAACCAGGCACCCCTGGGAGGTCCTTTTTAAATCAACCATGCAAATTCAGGAGAGTTGACCAAAGAAGTGTCTCAGTTTATGGCTAGTTAAGGGCCCAGTCGGATAAGCTAAGAGGCATTGCCTAGTTGTGTGTCAGCCATCTAGGCAGTCATAGGCACAAGAAGAATGATAGTCACCGCAACCAAAGATAAGTTCCGTTGGGACACAACGCACTCCTGCTTAAGTGGCCCTTGTTAATGGATTGATTTGCAGGGATCATTGCAGTTGCCCATCCAAAGCAGGAGTCTTAGGTTTTCAGGGCACTTGGGAAGTAAATGTCCTAGCTTGAATTAAAAACTTGTTCTGCATTTCTTGCAAAGGTGGGTGCTTCTGATGAGATCTTTTCATGACTGGGCACAGATCTGATTTAGATTATCATGAGAATGTGGCACTGCAGGTGCGCTGTGATGCGTGTACGTATTTGTGTCTACTTATAGTTCTAATTGGACAAAGGTAAAAATAAGGCACTGGATGTTCTAGTCATGTGAGTTGGACTCTGTAAGTGACTTCTCTGGGAGGGGGTTAGTTGTATTTTATGGTGATAATGGGAATAGAAGAAAAATTGGTCGCAGGGAGGTCCAGGGGATCTCTAGCATCATGGACAGATGGGCATTGTTGATAACAAATCCAGCGGTCTGAAAGGTTGCCTTCCACCCCCTTGGCAGTGGCCTGGGAGATAGGGACAAGGGTGTTATCTTTCCAGGCCAATACCAGAGTAAAAGAATGAAAGAAAAAGAAGAGAGGTTTTCCTATTGAGTTAAAGTACGAAATCTTGATCTGACATCTTGGGTGGAAGCAGTCTGTGTTGATTTCACCTACTTCTCTTCCTTATCAGTTGGATTTTGAGGTCTCCAGAGTCTGCACAGGACCAGATATCAGGTGGAGATGTGTACCCAAGGCTCAGTGCCTTCTAGTTTCGAAGCATTGTCAGTTTTCAGGTGACTTGGTAAGGTCTCTTTGGGGTTCCAGGAGTGTCTTCCTCTGATGATGTTTCCAGAATACCCACTCACCAGGCTCCAGCCTGTGACCGATAGGATCCTTTGAATTGGGATCCAGGAAATCGTCTTTAACCTGTTGATGAGAGGCCTTTCCTAAGACATTAAAGATTTACAGTCCCTGGTCATATTAGCATGAGACAACAAGGGATTAACAGAAAGTTGTATAGCAGGAGGCAATGGTCTACTGGTGACTGTCTCATATAAAGTGAGTTTGTGTCTCAAAGAGGGTACTGTGAACAGTTGATAAGTGCAAAGGCAATTCCTTAGGCCAAGGGGGTCCAGTATTTTCACTAAGTTTGAACATTTTAAGTTTGAGGATGCTGTTAGTTCTCTCCACCTTGCCCGATGATTGACAGTGATATGAACTGTGACAACTCTGAGAAATTTGCAAGGTTTTCATTAAGGCATGTATGATTTGCCCAGTGCAGTGGGTGCCTCAGTTACTGCAGATTGTGAAAGTTATACCCCAAGTGGGAAACACGTTTTCTAAAAATTTCTTTGCCACTGTGAGGGTATCAGCCTTAGGCCAGGGGGAAGGCTTCACCCCATCAGGAAAATGTACATCAAATAACAAGAACATACTGATGACACATACTAATTGGCAAGTGAATGAAGTCCACCGACAGGTGCTCAAGGGGGAGGCTGTCTGAGGCCTCTGGGAACAACAATAGTTTTGCTGGTATTATGGACCCGACAGGTCAGATATTGGTGGTAAACTGCTTTTGCATTTATACAGAAGTCTCCCCACCAATGTCTATTGACAGTTAGAGTCATCTTAAATGCACCAGGTGGTTGAAGGAATGCAAACACTGAAAAATGACATTTGCCAGGATGCTGGGAAAAACCAGGAGGCCATCTTGGTTTTCCCATAGCCCCAGCTGTTCAGTGGATTTACAACCATTGTTTGCCCATTGTGATTTCTCTTACTCAAAAGCTGACTGTTGCCATGTTCTGAAGACCTCAGGATGGCAAAATCTGGCAAAAAGGGGTCATTTTTTTTGCAGAAGCAAAATGGACTTCATCTGCATGAGCCACAACTATTGTACATTCTGTCGTTGGTGCCTTTGCAGGAGACTTAGCCAGGGCATTTCTCTGATACTCAGGCTCAGTCTTTTTAGTGGGAACCTCAATTTTGATGACAGCAATTTCAGAAGGTAAGAGAATAGCAGTAGGAAGGCTATTTATTTGTTGTCCATTCATCATTGGGGTCCCCATGAACATAAGAAATCCCCTTTGTTCCGTAATATCCCCAAATTATGGATGACCCCAAAGGCAAACTGGCTGTCTGTATAAATATTAACAATTTGTCCTTCTGGTAATTGGTGTGCTCTGGTAACGGCGTGGAGCTCTGCTTGCTGGGCTGATTAAGCTTGTGGGAGACTTCCCCTCTCAAATAGTTCAAATGGGGTAGTGACAGCATAGCCAGCTTGGATTTTCCCTTTTTCATGTTTATAATATGACCCGTCCACAAGCAGAATTAGATCAGGTTAGTCATATGGGCATCTCATAAATCCAAATATGAAATCATGAAATGGATTGCCTCACTAGTGACCAAGTAATTCCAGACTGACTGGTTAGGAGAGGCCGAAACTACAATTAGGTTTGGTATTCACTCTTGATATGGTGGTGTGGGCTTAGCACCAGTGACCCCATTTTGAGCCTATCGTCTCTCTCTTTTTTTTTTTAAGATTTTATTTATTTATTTATTTATTTGACAGAGAGAGAGACAGCCAGCGAGAGAGGGAACACAAGCAGGGGGAGTGGGAGAGGAAGAAGCAGGCTCCCAGCGGAGGAGCCTGATGTGGGGCTCGATCCCAGAACGCCGGGATCATGCCCTGAGCTGAAGGCAGATGCTTAACTGCTGTGCCACCCAGGCACCCCCTATTGTCTCTTTTTTAACATGTCGAAGAAAATTTAAAACTAGTAAAGAAAGCTTTCTAGATATTGCTTATTGTGAGGCAGAATATGTCCACGTTTGGGGCAAGTCCCATTTCTATTTCAGGGTCTTTGAACCTAGTTATTTCCTTATTTCTCAGCTCTTTCCAGGGGTTACACATAAGTCTTAACTCTGTTCAGGTGTCACCTCCACAAAGAACCCTTCCTTGATCATCTAACTTCTTGCCAATCTCTGACCGCTTTAGCAGGTTAATTTTTTTTTTTTCATAAATCTCAGTTCCTGACCCTTTATTATATTTTTATTCCTCTACCACCAGGGTAGTATTTTTGTCTTGTTTTCTTCTGTATCTAGGACCTAGAAACATGCTTAGTATAATAGGCGCTCAATAAACATTTGTTATATAAATAAGTGAATATTTACTGAATCTCCCATGTTTATATCAATGATTTTGCTAGAAATTCCTTCTCTGATTTCATTCAAGTCATAAGTAATACTGTAAGACTACCCTCCCCACTGAAAGAAAACAGATAATCAACACTTCAAGGCTTTAATTATTGAAATAACTGTAAATCTCCCTAACAAGAATATCATCCAGGCCATTGTTGAGTACTTTGCCAATAAGACCACCACAGGATGGTGACCAGCTTTTCAGGTTTGCTTGGGATTTTGCTGGTTTTAAAACACAAACCGCTATGTGAGAGATCCCCCTCAATCCTGGGCAAACCAGGACAGTTGGTATTACCCTAACAAGGGATACCTGACTGAATGCTAGATATATAATGCTCATGTCAATTTTATGAGTTATAACTTTGGTTTTCTATCAAAAACAGTTTTGCTTGCCATGCTTTGTTAGTTAAGCTATGCTGATAGCTTATGATATAAATGTTTATAGCTCATCTTTAATCACTTCTGGTACTTCTTCTTGGATTAATATCAAGCTAGCTATCCTGTCCCTCCCAGTAGCCATGATACTTATTTACTAATACTGGATGTTTGAATTTCAAGTACTCTGGCATATCCCCCCACCCTTTTTTCAGAAGTTACAAATATGAAAGATGGTGGTGCCAAGGTTTTGCACTTGCTTTATCCTTAAGACGTCTGAAGGCATCGTGTGCTGGAAGACATTTGTTGTCAAAGAAACCCAGAGGCACTAAGAAGGTCATCTTTTGGGATTTGTGGGTCTCTTCCTTAGCAGGATGGCAGTTAATCCATAAGACCAGGAAAGCACATTCTCATTCTGTTAGGGTCTCACTTTGAATCTTTAATCAGTTCATTATGAATTAGCTTGCATACAGAACCTTCTGAAATTTTTTGTTTTAAATGGCACAATATGTATTTCACATCTACAGGCCAATTTGTGCTGGCCTAAATCTACATAAAATCTAAGAAAGTGTGTGGTGGGCTTTGCTTTAACATGGTCGTAGTACTTAGAATGGTAAATGTGTCCTAAATGTTATGCTTTCTGGGTGTCATCATGTCTGAATAACCTCACAGGTTTTGTTTTTTTTAAGATTTAATTAATTAATTAATTAATTTGGTAGAGAGCAAAAGCAGGGGGAGCAGTAGGCAGAGGGAAGGGAGAAGCAGACTCCCTGCTGAACAGGGAGCCCAATGTGGGGCTCGATCCCAGGACCCTGGAATCATGACCTGAGCTGAAGGCAGACACTTAACCAACTGAGCTACCCAGGCACCCCTACCTCATATTTTCTATACTGCCTCTTAAAAAATTGGTGCTTCCTGAGACTCTGTGTTTCATGTATTTATCATCTCATAGGGTAGCATCTTTTTCACCCGTGGTTTTGACTAGTTTGCATAAGCCAGTGTCTCTCAAATCTAATTCATACCTCTAGCCCTTATTTTTTTTTTCCCTGAGCTTCTTACTTAAGTAGCCAAGTGTCTCCACTAAGAATTGTACCCAGCAGCATCGGGGCGCCTGGGTGGCTCAGTCGTTAAGCATCTGCCTTTGGCTCAGGGCGTGATCCTGGTGTTATGGGATCGAGCCCCACATCAGGCTCCTCCGCTGGGAAGCCTGCTTCTTCCTCTCCCATTCCCCCTGCTTGTGTTCCCTCTCTCGCTGGCTGTCTCTCTCTCTGTCAAATAAATAAATAAAATCTAAAAAAAAAAAAAAGTATTGCACCCAGCAGCTCTCTAGTTCACCTGTGCTCTGCCTTGTTCCTCCAATATTTCTTAGCTAACATACTAAGAATAAAATCTACATGCCTGGCTCCAGTTCCAGGTCACAAGAATATGGTTACCAGGGAAATAACCTAAAATAAGCTCTATGGATGAACTTGGAAGGCCAGGTGTGGATCAAAGACAGACATAAATCTGAAGGGCCTAAACTATTTGGATGTCAAATGCAAAGAAGTAGGAAAGGATTTTGGGGGAATGAGGAAAACAATTTGTCATAAACAACAACAAGAAAGATCTAATCAAGTCAGAGGGCAACTGAGGAAGGATTTTTCCCAAGTCATGGTTCTAGTTCTAGCATTCATCTCTTCTGTAGTATACTTGGTATTCAGCTCCTGTTAATTCATAGTTAAACTACTACTGTGCTGGGAAAAATGGTGCCTGGACCAACCTGACTTCTATGTTATACATCATTCCCAACCTTACCAATTGCATATGAACTCATTCATGCTATAGGAACATACAATGGAATAGGTGGTCATTTACGTATTATCTCATTAATCTTCATCTACCCCAGTGAGGCTTAGTCCATTCAGACTGCTATAACAAAACACTGTAGACTAGGTGTCTTGTAAACAGCAGAAACTTATTTCTTGTAGTTCAGGAGGTGAAAGTCCAAGATGAAGGTGCCAGCAGATTTGGAGTCTGATGAGGACTGACTTCCTGGTTTACAGATGCCCTTCTTTTTGCTGTGTCTTAACGGCATGTGTCTCATAAGGCATCTCTTTTATGAGAGTACTAATCCCATTCAGGAGGGCTTCACCCTCATGATCTAATAATCTCCTAAAAGCCCCACCCTCAGATAACCTCACTTTGGGGAACAGGTTTCAACATATGAATTTTGGCAGAAGACATTCAGTCCATAACAAGGTATCATTCCTTTTTTTTTTGATGAAAAAACTGAGGACTAAAGAAATATCTTGTCTAAAGCCACATAAGTATTTGTCAAGATAGGATAGGCTGTTGTGTGGGAAGAATTAACCCTGAAACATAAGTATTTAACATAATAAATGTTTATTGTGCTTATTGTGTTTGTTTATTCTCACATGACAAATTCAATGTGATTTAGTTGTGGGGGGGGGGCTCTGCTCCATACAATTACTAAGAGACCCAAGATGATGGAGGCTCTGCCACCTTGTGTCTATATAATCTGGAACAAGTTTCCATGGAAGAAAAGGTAGAGGTAATAAACTAGGCACACTTTTGTAAAATGTTTTCCTATTGACCAGAACTTGTCATGTGACTCCAGTCTGACTGGAGAAGGGGCTGGAAATATGGGGTTGAAAATAGAGTATTTGGTGAGCACTGTCTTTACCAAAGTATTGGGGCAGAGATGTAAACTTAGGTCTGTTTCAAATCCTATACCATTTTTACACCTAACCTTCTGCCACAAGTTTCTTGAAGGGCAGGGTCTCTGGAATCAAAGGTGTCCAGGAGATTCGAAAGTACTGTAGTTCACGCAACAGGGCTGCTTGTTGGTTTAGACCACTAAGAGTCTAAGAGGACCAAGCTGCGTAGATGAAATGGGAGCAGTTGTACCCAGAGCAAGCCCAGCGCCATGAAACACGAGACATCACGAGAAGAAAGGAGTTGCAAGGTTTTAAGGTAGAGGAATTGTAATGAATAGAGATGTCAAAGTCTAAAGGCCAGAGTAAACAAGGATTTGGAGATATCAAGCAGGAGTCTTTATAGAGCAAGCCAAGATGGATTGAGGAGTGGGTACATGAGAGGCAGTTTGAGGACCACCCGAGAGGATCTCCCACTTAGCCTGCCAGCAGGCCGTAGACCTCTCAGTGGGCCGACTGTCAAAACCCATGCAGGTGGGAAGGGTCGTTAATGTATCAAGATAGCGTCTGAGCACCCATTAGGGACTGCACAGTTCTTGACCAGGTGAGCCAGCCTCATATTTTTGATGCATGCCAACCTTGTTACTGCCATAAACAGATCTTAAAAGCATGTTAGACTTTCTCCACACTTCCATGCCCTTTATCAGTGGGGTCCCTTTCCTAGAATGCTTTTTTACCCCTTCACCATCCAGCTACAATTTTCTCACTATTTTTGAAGCAGTGGGTACCAGAGAAAATGATGCAAACAGACAAAAGATTTTATTTGTTCCCATGGCAACCTGGGCCTGTTTCTGTCACTGCACTTATCACATGGTCTTTTAACTATTGGTTTTCTTGGAGGTAAGTGCTCTGTATCCCTTTACTTAATGTAGAGCTTGGCCCAGAGAAGGTGCTCTATAAATATTTGTTGAATGAACAGAGCTGCAGATTAATGTATTTAGGTGCCATTTGGTGGCATGGAGTTCCAGATTGTATCTATGTATTAAAATAAGAATGAATGTAAACACTAAAATCAATCTGTAGAAGATCAAAGTACCGGACAGTAAATATTATCTGGTGTAAGGCAACACTGTGTAAGAGGGTTTTTGATTTCTTCAGAAAATGGAAGTGCCTTGGTTAAATATTTATTGTTTTTAAAAAATATTTTTGATGTATCAGCCTTTTAGTGAGAGTTGATGTTTTCTCTTTTTTTATCTAAAAGATAATATAATACAATAGTAAAGAAAGGTTTATCACTGAAGGTCCAGTCAAAAGATCACCAGTTGTTTTAATGGCTACAACTTAATAAAAAGAATTGGTAGCCACGTTTTACAGAACCAAAAAGGCAAAGAGACGACATGGAGGTGTACCAGGGGTAGTAACAGCAGGAAACTGTTGAAAGTACTAGGACTACAGGAACAGAGGAAAGAGGTGGATTATTAAGACATAGACCTTGGAGGAGGACTTTTAAGAAAGTGGGTTCAGACCTGTGAAGGTGGGGTGTGGACCATCTGTGCCGACATAGCTTTGCAGACACTGTAGGTCTGGTCCAGACCCCCACAATAAAGTACCTATCACAAGAAAGCAGGTCACATGAATTTTTTAAAAAGATTTATTTATTTTAGAGAGCAAGTGTGTGTGAGTGGGGGGAGGGGCAGAGAGAGAATCGTCAAGCAAACTCTCTGCTGAGCACAGAGCCCGACCTGGAGCCTCCACCTCATGACCCATGAGATCATGACCTGAACTGAAACCAAGAACTGGACACTTAACTGCCCAAGTCACCCAGGTGCCCCAAGTCACATGAACTTTTTGTTTGCCCAGTGCATATTCTGTTGGCATTGTACTATAGTCCACTGAGTGTGCAATAGAATTATAGCCAAGAAATGTACATACCTTGGGGCGCCGGGGTGGCTCATTCGGTTAAGCATCTGCCCTCGGCTTAGGTCATGATCCCAGGGTCCTGGGATCGAGTCCCATGTCAGGCTCTCTGCTCAGCCGGGAGCCTGCTTCTCCCTCTCCCTCTGCCTGCTGCTCTGCCTCTCTTGTTCTCCCTCTGTGTCAAATAAATAAAATCTTTTAAAAAAGGACATACCTTGATTAAAAAATAATGTATTGCTGAAAAATGCTAACCATCCTGTGAGCTTTCAGTGCGTTGTAATATTTTTGCTGGCGGAGGGTCCTGGCTCGATGTTGAGGGCCGCTGAAGGGTTGCTGAAGGCTGGGGTGGCTGTGGCAATTTCTTAAGGTAACAGCGAAGTTTGCTGCATCAGTTGACTCTTCCTTTCATGCATGGTTTCTCTGTAGCATGCAATACTAATCGATAACGGTTCACCCATAGTAGAACTTCTCTCAAGACTGTAGTCAGTCCTCTCAAACCCTGCCACTGTTTTATCTGCTAAGTTCATGTAATGGTCTAAGTCCTTGGTTGTCATTTTAAGAGTCTTCCCAGCGTCTTCACCAGGAGTAGTTTCTATCTCAAGAAAGCGCTTTCTTAGCTCATCCGTAAGAAGCAAGTCGTCACCCGTGAAGGTTTTGTCCTGAGGTGGCAGCAGGTCGGTCGAATTCCGGTTCTCTGGCTATTTCTGGCACATCTGCACTTACTCCTCCGCTGAGGTCTTGAACCCCTCCCAATCATCAGACTTAAAAGTTTGAAATATTGCAAGAATTACCGAAATGTGACTCCGAGATGTCGAGTGAGCAAATGCTGTTGAAAAAAAAAGGTGCAAATAGGTTTGCTTGGCACACGGTTGCCATAAACCTTTAGTCTGTTTAAAAAAGAGGGGGAGCAGTATTAGCAGAGCACCATAAAATGAGGTTCGCCTGTAGTGGTATGTATGAGAAAACACAACGAGGCTGGGCCTGGGTATGTGAAAAAACTACAGACTAGAACTAAGAGCTGCGCTGGGGTAAAGAACCTTGGCGGAGATGACTCAGAACAAGAAAGCAAATCGTTCTGCCTTCCTCCAGCCTTGTGGTCTTCCTCTTTCGCCCTCTAGGGGTAGAGTCTTGCGGGGAGCGTCTGGCGCCGCAGAAATGGGATTTACAGAGTCCCAGCCCCAGCAGAACAGAGCCACGTAGAAGAGTAGGTTTGAAACTCAGAGTTAATGTCTAAATAACCAGTATGTAAAATGAAAAGAAACCCCACCAACCACCGTAAAACATCTTTTAAATTTTGTGGCTTAACTTCCATATATGTGAATTCATCTTTATGTAGTTTCAGCATTATTCTGTATTTACTTGATACTAAATCAATTGTTTTTGATATTTCTGCATCATATTCATCATCTTTATGTTAATGGTGCACTGTTTTGCAGTATCATAATTTATTAAATTGTTCCCCGTAAAGCTGGGCATTTACACAGTTTCTTTTTTTTTTTTTTTTTTTATTGTCTTGCTGGATTCAAGTTCCTAGTATTTTGATGTGAGGATTTTTGTATCTATGTTCAAGAGGAATATTGGACTTCTTTTGTAATATCTTTGTTTTCTTCTTTGGTAATATATTTGTCTGCTGTAGATAAAACTTGAGCATCTTTGTGTACATACTTTTTTCCTTCTATTTAATATTCCTGGGAGTGGAATTGGTATTTTAAAAGATAGAATGAATATATGAATATATATATATATACATATATATACACACACATATACACACACATATATATACACATATATATATCTTCATTTATTCTTTAAACAAGAAATATAGCTACAATGTAAATCTGAAAGNNTTCTTAGCTTAGTTGTCCTTAGGCTAAAAATTTCCTATGAATTTATTTAAGACAGTGGTTCTCAAAGTCTGGTCCCTGACCCAGCAGCATTGGCATTGTTTGAGAACTTGTTAGAAAAGTAACTCCTTGGCTTCCTCCACAATTAGATCTACTCTAGATCAACTGACTCAGAGATTCTAAGGGAGAGCCCAGGAATTTGTGTTCTACGAAGCCCTCCAGGAGATACTGACACACGCTAAAATTGAAGTTCTATTAACGGAAGATGAATTCTGTAGAAATGGGCTTTTCACTTTAATCCCATTTTGCACTTTAAAGACATTTGCAGAACTTTTTCACATTGTGTCGAGAAATAATAAAGTAAATCTTTTAACATAAGGCTATTTTAACATGAAAGCATGTTTTTCCTGCAGCTTGAACTTGATGAGTGTTAGCAAAGTCTTTTTAGAAGTAAAAATACAGAGGTTACAACACTGATTCAGTTTATAATCTGTGTTTGTGAGTAGGCTATTTTTAATTCTTGTAGTTGTTTGCAATTGTTCCTGTGGCACTGAGGCAAAGAAATGAAGCTGTACTCAGAAGAGAAATGCAAGGTTTGTAAATACTCTCCCAAACACATTAAAGTTTTAAAAACTTAAAATGTTAAAAGTGGAATGAACATATGATCCAGTAATGCCACTTCTGGGTATTTATCAGAAGAAAATGAAAACACTGTCTTGAAAAGATGAATGCACCCTCGTGTTCATTGCAGATTTATTTACAATAGCCAAGATATAGAAACAACTTAAGCGTCCATAAACAGGTGAATAGATAAAGAGAATGTGACACCTATATATGCATATATGTGTGTGCACACGCAATGGAATATTACTCAGCCATAAAAAAGGAATTTTGCCATTTGTGACAACATGGGGAGACCTTGAAGGCATTATGTGAGATGAAGTAAGTCAGACAGAAAAACAAATACTATAAGATCTCACATATATGCGGAACTTAAAAAAAAATAAACAATAAACCCTGAGCTCATAGGAATAGAGAACAGATTGGTGGTTGCCAGAGTTGGGGGGGGGTGTGGTCAAAATGGGTGAAAGGGGTGAAAAGGTACAAACCTCAAGTCCTACAATAAATAAATCATGGGGATGTAATATACAGTGTGGTGACTATGGTTAATAATACTGTTTTAGATATTCAAAAGTTGCTAAGAGAGAAGATGTTAAAAGTTCTCATCACAGGAAAAAAATTTTGTAACTATGTAGTGATGGGTGTTACCTAGACTTATTGTGGTGATCAGTTACAATACATACAAATATTGAATCATTACATTGTATACCTGAAACTAATCTGTTATGTCAGTTACATCTCAAAAAAAGAAAGTTTATGTATGTAAAAGCCATAAGCACAATGTCTAGATCAGTTATTATCAATAGGTATTAATATTACTCTTGTTAGGGTCGTTACCATAATTTGGCCCAAAGTCCCAAACATATTGTTGGAAACCTAAGAGACACTTGATAAGTGCATACTAATTAATATCTTCAGGTCGTTTAGTCCGTTAACTCACATTTACAAGAAGTAAGTCGAAGTACTTAAATAATTTGAGGCAAAATACCATTTCACCTTACATATCAAAATGCGTGAGGAATACGTGTTCTGACCCTTGATCTAGGTAATCATACTTGTTCATGATTTCCTCAGGCATAGAGAATAATTGCATTGACTGTGGCTTGGAAGATTTAGAATGAACAAATAATAGAATATTTGAAGAATAAACTCAAAATATAAAGAATTACAAAATGTCTGGGACAACCAGATATTACCAGTCAAGGGTATCACAGCATTTTAAGTGTGATAAGGTCCTCATTGGGATAATAATAACAGTAATAATAATAACTTGGCATATATAATATTATATTTCATCACCATAGACAAATCTTATAAGTGTTCTGAGAACTCTCAGCACCCTACCCCTTCATTTTACAGATCAGTAAGCTGAGTCTCAGAAAGGTGAAGTCATTTGGCTACAAATAGCTATAATGCAAAATATGATGAATTAAGACAGACTCAAACCAAGGAACTTAGAAGTTCAGAGGAGGAAGAAATTACTTGTGATGTAGATGATAAATGAAAACTTCATCGAGATAGTGACATAAAATCTATGGATGGAAAGAAGGATCTAATTTAAGCAGGCAGAAAAAAAAGTAGACCATTTCAGGCAAAGGGAAGTAATAGAATAGGCAAAACAACGGGCCCGGTTGACTGGAGCATTATGCTTCTGAAAAGGGCAGTGGATGGTAAGATTGGAATCGGGCCAAAAAAAAAAGTTTTAAGGTAATTACATCCTTATTTGTGCAGAGCTTTAAATGTTCTAAGCTTTCTATATTCATTATGTTAGGACTTAGGATTGCAAGTAACAACAATGTGACTCATACCAGTTAAAAAGAATTTTTCAAATTATATATGCAAAGCATGGGAAGTTGGGGATCAAGCTGAGATTCTTCCACACAGTTAGGAACCTGGTTGCCCAGAACTCCCTGGATCAAATGATGATGAAGATGATGAAGATGAAGATGAAGAAGAAGAAAAAAGAAGAAGAAGAAACAACAACAAAGTCACACAATTAGAAAGTGGCAAGACAGGACTCAAACTCAGGAAATCTGCCTCCAGAGTCTATGTTCTAGTAATAAGGGGTTAGTCAAGAGTGGTCAAAAGGGCCATTTATAGAGTTGAGAGCTTGTATTTGAATCACGTAATTAGAGCACAGAAAGGAGCATTTTCCAGGAGGCATAAGGTGTTGTTTTGAGCAGAGAATACAGTATCTGGCATTAAGATGTAAACTGAGTCATATTAAAATTTTTAAGGGTTGGAGCAAAACTTGATTTGAATGAGGCACCATGCAATCTAGTAGATAGAAGCTCCAAGGGGTGTACAAACTGAAAGATTTCTATAGGTAGAAGGGGACAGGCACAAGTAAGCTATACTGGCTAAAAAAGTGGGTTGCTTAATGCAAGTTCACTTTTCTTTAGGGGATTCCAGATGTCTGTCAGGCAGATTACCTGACTAGTGCTGATCAGGCGATTCCTGATTGACTGGTTTAAGATAGCATTTCCAGGAAAGCCAAAATGGTAATTAAGTTTTGTTTTGGTGGGGGGGGGGCACTTAGGATAAGCAACTCCATTTTGGGCCTCTTGTCTTTTTCTTTCTTTCTTTTTTTTTTTTTTAAACACAGTACGCTAAATCTAACAGGTTAGTGGCCAGTTACTGTTCACTGGAGTCGTGTTTACTAGCCCCACTTCACAGCTTTAGATGTTTAAGTAATTTGCCTCAGATAATCCAGCAATTCAGGAGCAGAGTTGGAACTAAAATTAGGTCTTCTGATTCAGAGATCAGTGTGCTTTTCATGATAAAATTCTATAGTTTCTTATCCATTCCATTCTATGACTCAGTGAATTAACTTGTCCTTCCAGTGTATTCCTGCTGCAGTTGTATGAGTTTTTCCCTCCTCGGCTGCATAGACCCTATGTCAGCTCTTCTTTTTCCCTTCACTCACCCAGCCCCGCCTCAGGTTTAGGCAGATGGAAGGGCAGCAGCTTATTGTGCTTGGTGGGCACTCGGATCATAGCAAGTGATTTATTTACTTCTCGTTGTTGATTGGCACGTATGTGTCCGCACCAGAGTGGAAGGATGGTAAGGGCAGAACTGAGTGTTTCCTACTTGTACATGCAGGCACATCTAATGTGAATCACACAGTAAGGCTGTAATATATACTTGAATGGTTAAATAGTTTGAGACTGTTGATTTATTCATTTCACAAATCGCTATTGAACAACTCTCCTGAAAGACATTGTGAGATGATAATTGAAAATAAGAGACTCTGGCCTCAAGGGATTCACTGTCTTAACAGAAGAGACAAGTTGTGGGTCATAAATAACTATAATACAAGGTAGAAATTTAGGCCTAGAGTAAAAGCAATCCTTCCTAGAATGAAAACCTTCCCTATTCTCAATGTCAGCAAATGACTAGCAAATGCAACTCAGGTCTGCCCCTCTGAAATAGATTTCTATTGAAGTGAATCAGACAGAATGGAAATTTCATTCAGTCTCCACTGCCACTACTTAAATGGACCTCCAATCGCCAGGTTATTGTTTTCTGTTGCTAATGTTAGTTGATTTACCTTTGTAAGTAGATCTTTGTGCTAACCTAACAAATCCACTTTAGGAAAATAATACGTACCTTGCTGGGTTAATAGTACCTTATTGGGTTGTGGTAAGAATTAAATACGTCAACACATTTTATATAATAAGTATCCAAAATGTTTTTCTTGGCCCTGGGTGTGTTAAAATCAGCTTGGAGAATTCTACATCAAAAACCAGAGTATCAATAAAAATATATATTTGACAAATTGAATTGTTATACTGTATGAAAGAATGTCCTTGTTAGGCTACGAACATGCACTTAGGAGGGTGTTCACGGAATGGCCTGGGCCTCCACTGGTTTTTACGTACCATCCCAGACTTGTTTGAAACCAGACTTCCTTGCATCAGTGATGTGAAATCTCAAAGTGATAACTCAAGTAATTGATTACGGTATACCTTGTAAGACCATCAGGTGACTAGATTCAGAGTATTGCCTTATTTGAAGTCGTTGTCCTGGAGGGGAGCCATATATTCCACCCCATTATATGCCTCTTCGGCATAAAGATCGTCTTCAGCTGGTTATTTTTAAGAAACAACAGACATAGGAAAACGTCTGAAAACACAGTAGAAGTGACCCTTTCGTAAGAGACCTTTACATTTATGAGGGAAATCTTCATTTGTAAGGGTGTCTCCTTCTTTGTACCAAGAAAAGGAGGATAACTCAATTTCTAGAAACACTTATCAATAGAGAAGGCAAGGACTTAAATCTGCAAAGCAAACTTAACCTTATTTACTCTGCTTTGCCTGTTAACCTCCCATAACTGGCCTCCTTTCTCCCCAAATCTCTCTCTTGTCTTTAACCAAAGGTGGTATTCTAGTGGCAGCTTGGGTCATTTCAGGGAGTTACTTAGCTTTCCTGGGTCTCTCCCATGTATACAAGGGGTATACGTGTTATTAAAATTCTGTTTGTTTTTCTTCTCTCAATCTGTCTTTTATTACAGGGAGTGTCAGTTGAGAACCTACAAGGGTAGAGGAAAAGTTATTTTTCCTCCCCTACATTCCCTTTTCCCTAAATAGTTAACTCTAAATTTCCTTCTCAAGGAAACCTGAATGCTTTCCTGAGGGACCTGGCTTTCCCTTGCAAGGCAAGCAAATATATTGAGCTTTGTTTCTTATTTAACACCTGTCCTCTGGCTTCCTCTAACTGTGGAAGAGGTACGTGTCTGTCTGTCTATCTTAGCTGAAAAGACATGAATATATTAGGGAAATCCATCACAGAATATAAAATCCTCTCAGTCTAATAAAGTGCTCAAGAGAATGATGATATTAAATCTTTATGGACTGTGAAATCACAGTATTTGCTCCTAAAAGAATAGAACAGCTTTGAAATATTTCAGAAATGAGAGGAAGCGTGCCATTTATAAGTGTGAAAATTAAACCAACAGTTTCATTTGTTAAGGTATATTCTGTATTTTGTTAAAGTTTTGTCTGTTTGCTTGTTAGTTTGTCCTTCGTTTGCCTTGTCAATTTGTTTGCACACGTTGGAGCACTCGGAAAGAGAATTTGGATGCATGATATTGTAGACTTCTGTTTCCTCTTTTTTATTTAACTTGTTCTGGGTAGAATTATGTTGAAAAGAACATCAAGGGGTTTTAAAACAGAATATAGGTGATAAAATAAGCAGCTTGAAGTGTAAAGGTAGAAATAAATGTGGAAGGAAAGAGACTCCAATCCATTTTGCTCTCTTTTATCAGGTTAAGGTAGAAACGGTTTTAAGAACTTGTCGTAGGCATATAAGGCTTCCCTCCAAGATGCATAATGGGTAGTCTCCTTTCCAAGGGCCGAAATACATTAAAGATGTGATTCCAGAAAGGTAATTGAACTTTCATCTTACCTGCGTACCTACTATCTCAAATTTATCCCTTTCGGTGTCTTCCTCCTTCTTTTACTCCATCCTCTATCCCTTCTTTCTGCTCCGTCCCTTCCTCCCCTCCCACTCCTATACATCATCCCTTACCACTGTAGGATAGGAAAAAAAAATTCTGTCTACTCTTCAAGGTTCTACCAGCCTGTCTTAAGAATTAAGTGGACAGGAGACAGAGTAATAGGAGAAAAAAAAAGTTATGTGTGCGTGGAGGCCCAATAATGAAATAGAGATATAAAGAAATGACCAAGGCAGGTGGTTTCTATACTTTTTATATAAGGAGACAATAAATTTGTGAGAAAGTGACAGGGCAAAGAAAACTTAGGTTTAGGAGCTTCAGTTAGTAAGGAATTCTAAATAATTTGGGCTGGGGCGGTAAATTCGTAAAAGTAAACAAGGGTTGTTGATAGAGCCTTTTGGCTCTGAATTCTGCATCTTTGGTGATAAGGATATCTCTTTACCCACTGGTACAGGGAGGGTTTCTTTCACATGGGAGATTCATTTCCTGTTTCCTGGAGACAAAGAGGGGTTAGAGTGTTCTTACAAGGGCTGTTTCTTAAGTAACTTTCATTTGAAATAATCAATATGTCCCGGTGGCATGTTTTAGGACAGCCTTCCCTTGGCCCCTGTACCATCCTTTAGCTTGTGTCTTCTTGCCCAGCCTTCTCTATTTTAAATTGCTTATTGTAATAATGACGCAGAGAGCACAACAGCTTTCAACATACAGCTAATGCCCTGTAAGTCTGGAGAGAAATGAATTAGTTGTTTTTTAATTTGTCAAGAGGCAGTGGGCAAGTTTGATCAAATGCTTAGCAGTCACAATATGAAAAACAAGAATCCCACATGTTCTGTTAGCAGAGATGATGGTTGCACTATGCCGGTGTTGATGACTATACCATCTTTTCTTTGCAGACAAAGGCAGATGTAAAGTCAGTGTAACTCTAAAGGAAGTGGACTCTGTGGTTGAGTGTTGTCTTTAAAAACTGCAATAACAATTCCCCTTTTGTGCTGGCTTCTTTTAAGGAAGTTTTATGAACCTCAGCATAAATACTGCCAAAAAATTAAAGGTTTCCTGGAAGACTGAGGGAAAAGTCTCTCAAACTTCCACCTTGCTTTTCATCTTTGAAGGTATCATGTGACATGATGATGACGAAAATAAAGAGCCAGCAAAATTTTGCATAGCAAAATAGTGACAGATAGTGCCTGGCTTTTGTGATTACAACCAAAACCATTCAGGCATACCCCAAGCTTTCGGAAAGTCAATAGTTGAAAAAATGTATTGATTGTTACCAGGACCCTTAGAGAATGACTTAGAGTTTTCCAGTTGATCACAGGTGACATTCTAAGAAAAATGAACTTTTCTAGACAAGAAGTAAATCACTAGAGATGTTAAAATTATATAAATTATATAAAATTATATTAAAAAATGTTGGTGCTTTCATTTGGGGAAAAAATGGAAGCATAATCAAAATTAGCCTATATGCTAACCACGAAATGATTCTCCCACTCCCCAAATTACTTTGTTCACCACTAAAATTTATTTACTACAAGCAATAAAAGAGAAAGGCAAATTTGGAAATTCTAAAATGGAATTTCATCTACTAATAAACAATTCTTGATTCTGGGCACATGATAATGTAAAAAACAAAAACAAAAAACAACCCCAAGGTTTGGAATCGAACAAGGTTGAGTTTAAAGCTCTTTGGGCCAGTTATCAGTAATATGTCCCTAGAAAATTTCTCTTCAAACCTCTGTTTTCTTCTCTGTGAAATGGAGATAGTGTCTGCCAAAATAGTCAATGAGTGCCTAATAAAAGTTATGTTCTAGTCCTTTACTTTCCCTGAGCACTT
>NW_024423319.1:103747717-103799393 GCF_017311325.1 Ursus maritimus | reverse complement strand
TTATTATGTGTCGGAAGAATTAGCAATCTTCCTTGTCCATTTGTTGTGCACAGCAGACCCTATGGGCATTTCACTTGCGAGAAAACATCTGCTCTTCTTAGTTTATCTGAAATGCTCTGATTGGGTTTCGGATGGGAAGCAAAAGGACAGACTGGCTGGCTTGTCACGGCTTTGTGGGACTAGAGTGAGTTAGTCACTGCAAACAACTTAAGCGTCTACCTCTTAATGCCGATGCGGGACATTGCCACACCTCCCTTTTCCACTGTGTTTCTGCTTTGGCTTCTGTTTCATGGTCTGTCATTGCTTTAACTAAGCCACCTCCTGGTTAATGCGTTCGGTGTGTTTGCTGCTGTGCACTCTCAGAAGCTTATTGATGTGTCACTTTGGATTATAGTAAGCTTCAGTGATGTATAAAGTACACATGTACTAGGAGCTTTCACTTTAATAATTGTTACTCACCAGTATTCACGCACAGTATTATCACCAAGCGACTACATTTCAGAAAAGTCCAGAGGAGTTACTTATTCATGTTAAAGAGTGAGTTCTGGATTTTTGGTATGACATCATGGCAGTCCTGAGAGATGCGTTCATTTAGCCCCACTGGGTTATTGCTTCTGCACATATATAATGGGCGTCTTCGCCCTTTTCCGGATTTGACTAATAATGAGGACTAACCAGATATATTATAAATAAAAATAACCAATTATATAAAAATAAAACTAGGGTTTGAAACTCTCATTTGAAGCTTTATTTATCAATTTCTGTATCTTGACTTGGGCACCATAAGATCACAAAACTATTACCTCAACTGTTGGATGTTTGGGAATGTGAAAATTTCCGCTCTGTCTTTATTACTTTTTATAACTCATTTATTTTGACAAAAAGTGTGAATCGTAGAAGAAGGTTTTGGCCATAAGCAGATTGTTGAAGTTAACGTTCTTTGAGAATGGAGACCTAGGCTTAATGGAATCATTTCATTACATAGGGAGGGAGCAACTCATCAGGCACTTGGCAAAGTGTGGCTTTGATTTCATAGCTGTTTCTGTTTCCAGGAATTCGCATTAGAACGTGGAGTTACAGATACTGGAAGTACGTCCATGTTTCTTAGTGCAAGTCTTCTTTCTGAGGGGCAAAGCGTACGTTAAAGATGGGATTCTAGGAAAGTCATTCGACCTGTCTTTGTTCAAAGCAGGGCTCGTGTGGAGAAGGATAGACCGTTGAGTGTTGGGCCTGAGCAAGAGCTAGGTACTGGTGTGGTGGGTGGTGGGGAATACAGCCTTCATTGGAGGGGGCTCTGTCCAGGGCTTTGGGGAGAGAACAAAGAGACGACAATTTATTGAGCTTCACTCTGTGAAAGGCTCTGAACATCCTTATTTTCATATGTCAAGTCATTTAATTATTCCAATAATGGGTGTATTCGGTCACTGTAGGCAAACCACACATGAAGCCAAATTATGATCATGGGATTCTTTGGGGAGTATGGAATCAGACAGAGTTGATTGTATAATAGGAATGTTTAATGCGTATGACAACTTCTCTGGTATATAAATGCCCGCACACACAGATCGGAGATCTTGTGTCCTTGGGTGTGGTTTACCCCACTTCTCGGTGGGTCTTGGATAGGTACATTCGCCTTTCAGACTTTCTCTTTTCTGTTTCTGTGGCTGACTGTTCCCATTCTGATACACATTGGCCTGGGATTGTTTCTTTAAGATGGTTGTATTAGATGCAAAACATACAACTTGAGAATCTCAGTGATGACAGCATCAAATGTTTATTTTCAAGCTCCTGGGTCTGGAGGTCAGCCATGATTCAGCTGATCTAGGCTGAACTTAGCTGTGCCAGGCCAGGATAGACATCCGGCTTCTGGTCAGGTTTATCTCTGTTCCTCCTGTCTTCAGGGGCCATGGCTGCCTGGAGTATGCGCTACTAATGACAAATCACAGGAGCACAAAAAGGGAAGCAGAAATGTGTGCTATTTCTTAAGGCCTCGCCTTGGAGCTATCACTCTGTCGCTTCCCTTATACTCTGTCGACTAAATAAAGTCACAGGGCCGAACCCAGCGTCAATACGGTGGGGAATTACACTCTTCTCAAATGAAGAATTAAACTGAAAAGAGCATAGGTGTGAACTCTCTAAGAGAGGGAGGAGTGAAGAATTGGGAACAATGATCCGATCTGCCATAGTGACTCCGAAGATATGTACTCTAATCCATTATGTGTCGATTTCATGGTTGTCAAAGGACTAGTTCCTTTAGATTGTTGGGGGGAGGCGAAGGAGCACCACATCTCATTTTTGCCTTTTGTTCTCACCTGCGGGGAGGGTCAAGATTGGATCTTCTGCTTTGCCTTTGAGCATTTGCTTTGTAAGCCAAACTGACTCTCATCCCTGCCACCAGGTATATTAATGATGTAAAGAATTGTGCAAGAGGTCAAAAACCTGGGGGATGCCTTACTTGGCTTGATGTCAAGGTAGATGACAAATGCTATTAAATCAGAACCTTTTCCCTTCCTGGCAAATCAGCCTCATCTGTCTTTGCTAAAGTTAATTTATGAGCCATCCCAAGACGGTGGTGGTATTTGGACATCTGTGTTTCTGCTTTATTAGTTGCTCCTGAAAATTAAATTGCTCACCTCTTTCACCAAATATAAAGAAAACTGTTTTCACTCAGGAAAATTATGAAATATACATATAGGAGAGTATATAAAACATATGTACAGGTCCAGGCTAATTAGAAAGCCCAGAGTTTCATAATTTATGAATATAGCATAATTTGATCTATTATTACGAACATTCACATTTTTTGCAGGTTGGGACTATTTTGAACAGTGCTTCTATGAATGTTCTTATATCTTCTGGGGACCTTTGTGTTTCTCTTGGGAGTTTTCCTAACATACAAAACTAGGAGTGGATTTTCTTTCTTTTTTTTTTTAATTTTTTTTTAAGATTTTATTTATTTATTTGACAGAAAGAGACAGCCAGTGAGAGAGGGAACACAAGCAGGGGGAGTGGGAGAGGAAGAATCAGCGTCCAGCAGAGCAGGGAGCCCGATGTGGGGCTCGATCCCAGGACCCTGGGATCACGTCCTGAGCCAAAGGCAGACGCTTAATGACTGAGCCACCCAGGCGCCCCAAGGAGTGGATTTTCTGAGTCAAAGGATAGAGACATTGAACCAGTTATGTTTCAAGCCACCATAGACATAGTGACTTAAACCACTATTTTATTTGCTCATCAATTCTGTGGGTCAGCAGTTTGGGCTGGGTTCAGGTAGGCACTTCTTTTGCTGGTCTCTACTGGGCTCATTCATGTGGCTGTGGTCACCTGACGGCTCAACTGAAATGGGATGGCCCTTGGGACCCCTGGCTGGCTCAGTCCATAGAGCATGTGACTCTTGATCTCAGGGTGGTGAGCTCAAGCCCCATGTTGACTGTGGAGCCTACTTAAAAAAAAAAAAGATTGCTCAAGATTGCCTCATTCGTATGTTTGGCACTTGGTGCTGGCTAATGACCAGACCCTTGCTGCATGTGGTTTCTCCTCCTCAAGGACTATCCTGGTTTCTTCGCTTAGCAGTCTCATGACAGCAAAGGGGGCAAGGGTGGAAGCTGCTGGGCTTCTTGAGGAAGGCTGGACTCAGTATTCTCACACCATCGCATCCACCTCACTCTACTAGTTAAAGCATGTTATAAGGCCATCTTGGATAAAGAGTGTAGAGAAATACTCTATCTTTTGATGACAGGAGCAGCAAAGTCACATTACAAAGGGCATGCCAACAGAAATAGGTAGAATTTGTGATCATGTTTTTTACAAGACACATCGCTAAGTTTACTAGGTAATGATGAACCACTTTTCAGCGTGGTTGTACTTTGTTTTTTTTAAGATTTATTAATTTATTTTGGAGAAGGACAGTGAGTGCGAGTGTGGGGAGGGGCAGAGGGAGAGAATCTTCAAGCAGGCTGCCTGCCGAGCTCAGAGCCCCGTGATGAGGCTCAGTCTCACGACCCATGAGATCATGACCCAATATGAAGCCGAGAGTCGGATGCTCAACTGACTGAGCCTCCCAGGCATCCCTCCGTGTGACTGTACTTCAAAATTTATGCACTCTGGTAGTGAATGGGAGTTTGCATTGCTGTGTTTCCTTCCCACCTCTTGGTAATGTTAGAATTCTAAATTTTGCTGATCTGCTAAGGATTTAATAGCATTTTATTGTGGTTTTAATTTGTTTTTTTTTAGTGACAAAGCTGAGTATCTTTTCTTATATTCATTTGCCATTTGGATTTTTTATTTTATAAAGTACCTATGTTTTTAGGTCATTTACTTTTTTTTTTTTTTTAAAACTCATGAAACTTCTCTTTCTGTGTATATTCTTTTTTTAAATATTTTATTTATTTATTGGATGGAGAGAGAGACACAGCGAGAGAGGGAACACCAGCAGGGGGAGTGGGAGAGGAAGAAGCAGGCTTCCCGCTGAGCAGGGAGCTCAATTTGGGGCTCGATCCTAGGACCCTGGGATCATGACCTGAGCCGAAGGCAGACGCTTAACGGCTGAGCCACCCAGGCGCCCCTCTTTCTGTGTATATTCTGATATTAGTCCTTTGTTAATGGTGACACTTGTGGATTATCTTTTTTATCTTTTCATGGTGTCTTTTGATGAACAGAAGTTCTTAATGTAAACCAATTTAATCAATTGGGTTTTTGTGTTTAGTGCTGTTTGTGATTTTATAGATTTCACAAAAATACTGCCTTACCCTGATGCTATGAAGATAGTCTCCTTTATTACCATCTAAATGCTCTTAAGTTTTGTCTTTCATGCCTAGAGTTTATATATATATATGTAACTGGAACCAAGTTTTGTTGCAGTAGTGGTTGTTACAGCTGACTTTTCAGGGAGTGAAAAATCCTGTTCTTATTGAGGTGTGTGGGAGTTATTATCAGCTTCTTTTCAAACTGCAAGATAGGTTATAGAGTCAGGTAAGTGGAAGTAAAAATATCTGCTTAAATTGCCAAAAAAAAAAAAAAAAAAAAGGATTTATGTGTGTCCTGACAACAGGAACTTTTGAAAAAAGCAAGCCTGCAAGAGCCCAAGCCCACATGCTTCTCTCAATCCTGTTACTTTGATAAGGACCTCTTCTTCCCTCTCTTGGGAGGCATGGCTGAGAGAGCATGGAGGACGAAGCTCAGTGGATTTCTTCCTTTCTTTACCATTGTGGAGGAAAGTGAAAATTCTTTTCCCTTTGGAGAAACATACAGACAAGGTAAAACTGGGCCGCCGTTGGCACGTATTTCTCCTCTCCACTGAAGGCGTGAGTCAAACAGAAATGTTATCTAGGCTTACTTCGCTCATATGAATAAATTCCTTTTAAAACTCCTGAGCCAGGAAAATAAGTAAATAATTGCCCTGACTAGAGTGCCTTGGAAAGTTAAGCTGAACGAGGTAGAGGTGAGGAGTCTTGGATTCGGGATCCTGCTGCTGTTGATGAGGCCCAGGAAGAAGTCACCTTCATTCTCAGGGCTTCAAATTCATCACCTACAAAATAAGGGAGTTTAACTAAATTATCTTGAAGGCTCCTTCCATCTCTGGCAATCTTTGTTTCCATTACGGTACTCAGCTGGGTTGTTAAGGGGCAGCCTATTCGGAAGTCTTATCTACGATGCCTAATATAGTAAAGCCTTCCCTAGCGCGGATGGCCCAGGTATCATGACTGACAGTACTGGTAGGATCTAAAAATGATTTTTAATAGCGGTGGCTTATATGGAATGCAATTGTACGTTTTTTTACATGTAAACACAAAAGTTTACAGAAGAGTTCCCATAAAATGAAAACAAAAATGGGCCTTTTTGTTAAATCATATTATCTTTTTTAGATTCTAATAAAATACCAACCTGATCTCATTGCTGTAAAATAAACAATGATTTTTTTTCAAGTATGAAAATGACTATCACACTGCCTCCTTCATCTGTTTGCATGGATCAGAAAGATGAATTCTGAGTTCTGGCTTGTGAGTGAGATTTTTCTGGTGAGCTCTATGAGGAGGCCTTTGGGACTATAGAGTCTCTTTCCTCTAGTAGAATGGGAGGGCCATAGAATTTGATTAGTGGATATAGATTGTTTTCCTTCATCTCATGATTAAGGTAAGTGAGATTTGTGTGCCCATCGAAAGCTCAGGCAATATTTACCATTTACTCTGTAGAATATTTGACAAAATGAAAATAAAGTCCTGTTTAGTGTTTATTTTATTATTTTTAGATGCTGGTATTAGATTATTTTGATGCCATTTTATGTGTGCGACCTGTAAGACACAAGGTTTAGGATAGAGACTTGATTCCAATTTTCTTAGTCATTGGGTACTTCTGGCCTGGAAATCGAAATTTATGTCAACTGAGGCAATACGAATTTCTCATAATAATTTATGCGGCTCCAGTCATTTTGGGGAAGACCTAAATTTTTTTGAAAATCACTTTTTTTAATGAAAATTTTACTCCAGGGTCTTAGGATGAAAAATATTTTTATTTACTTTAGGTTTACTGCTTTAGACGTGATGCAGAAGGGCCTATTAATAAATTAAGGAAACACTATGATGTCATATTAAGAGAATGGCTTTTGGTCTCAGATTGACCAACTCTGTTACTAACAAGTTATTTAACTTTGGTTAATTTATTCAACCTCTAATTTAGTGATGTCAAAATTTAGGGCATATGAGAATCCCCCAGAGGGCTTGTTAAAACAGATTGCAGAGCTCCCTTCACCAGAGTTTCTGATTGACTAGGTCTAGGGTGGGCCCCCAAATCTGCATTTCTAGTAAGTTCCCAGTTGTTGCCAATGCTGTTGGTCTAACAACCATTCTTTGAGAGTCATTACAGTTGGTCAGTTTAATAATTGTACTTCTTGGAGTGGTTGTGACTATTATATAAATTGCTCTCTCTTAGGGAAATCCCAAGGTATTGGACAAATAGCAAAATTTTAATATTCGTTGCCTTTTTCCTCGGTCTCCACACTTCCTCAGTAAATACTAACAAGGTGCTCTGTGGGTATGATGGATGAATTGGGATAAGGACCCTATCTTCATATACCCTTTTAATCATGTAAGAAAAATGAGCACCTGTGACCATTAAAAAATAAGGGGATCATTAGATAATTAAACACGAAATTACTTGCTGTGGTCTGAATATGTCTGCCAAAATTCACATGTTGAAACCTAACCCCCAGGGTAGGATTAATGCCCTTCTAAAAGAGGCCCCAGTGAGCTCCCTTACCACCTTCCACCATGTGAGGGCACAACCAGAACTCCGCAGCCTGGAAGCAGGCCCTCACCCTAACATCCTGATACACTGATTTCAGGCTTGTAGTCCCCAGAACTGTGAGAAATAAATTTCTGTTGCCTATCAGCTACCCAGTCTGTGGAATTTTGTTACAGCAGCCTGAATGGATTAAGACATTACTTTTTATATTTACTTGATGGCCTTCGAAGATTCAGAAGAGGGAGGGATCACAAGGGTGGGCGTAGAAGGGTTGTTACTGGTCAGGGAAAGCCTCACTGAGTGGGTAAAGTTTAATTAGTTCTGAAGCAAGAAGTTTTGTGTTACCTGCAGGCTGGTAACAGATGATGAAGAAGCCTGACAGCTAGGTGGAGGGATTTAGCTTGGAAGCGCTTAGCGTTAGGGTGGGAAAATATTTGAGAAAATACCTTTTGAGCAGAGAAAAAAATAGGATGAAAGTGCTTCTTGGGCAAGGCAAGCCCCCGACAGTGTTCCTGTAGTTAGACTGTGTAAATATGATAACGTTCTTTCCTCATAAAGAGGCTTTTGGAGTGGTGGACATACCAGCCTGGCTTGCACCAGGGAGCAGTTGGAGTGAAGACTAGACCAACCATATAGAAAGGGCTTTTGATGTCTCTTGTATTACATAGTTGTTTGCATCTGCTCCCTCACCAAAGCGTGGGGCCCTGTCCTTGGAATTTCCCAGTCCTTGGATCCTCTTGTACCTTTCACAGATGGGGGAGTGTGCAGTAAATGCGGGCTGTGTTAAATGAAAGGAGACTTGAAAAATCTTGGTGATGACTGGTTATGGGGGAGAAAGGAGAAATTCCTTTCACAGGTGTCTCTGTGATAAGGAAAATGATATCTCTAATGAGCATGGTTTCAAGGTTAATGTTAAGTGTAAACCGATTTGGATGGGCAGCCATTTGGGGATATAATTTTATGGTTGTGGGATTGATATAATGTCTAGGCATATAAATAGAAATGTTCAGGGATTGCAGCTCATGGGAAGTATCAGGATGGGAGGATGTGACTGTCATTGAAATTTGGAATCATAGCTTAGGAAGAACTCAGTTTCATTCCAGTTTCGTACCTAATAAAGAAATTGCCTCTGTACCCTTGCTCTACTAGAAGTGTGGTTTTTAGACCATCAGCATTGACATCATGTCGGAGCTTGGGAATTTATGTAGATCTTAAAGATAAAGAAGCACTGCCTATATACCGGTCTTGTACCTGCTGTTTCCTTCTAGTGAAGGAGTGCTTATTAGCTCATAAGTTAACCCATTCTCTTTGGACACTTCTAATTGTAATAGTTTAGACCTAGACCTGCTCTGGTTCTCAACGTTGGCTACAGATTGGAAACACTTGGGAAGCTTTAAAAAAAATACTGATACCTACACTGCACACTCACTAGAATAACTAAAATTAAAAAGACTGACAATACCAAGTGTTGATAAAGTTGTGGAGCAACAGGAACTCTTAGAGATTGCTGGTGAAACTGTTAAAACACTATAACCCACTTTGGAAGGCTGTTTAGTTTCTTAAAAGTTGAACACATACACATTTATTATGTGCTGCAGCACTTCACTCCTGGGTATTTATCCAAGGAAAATGAAAGTATATGTCCATAGAAAAGGACTTGCCCAAGAATGTTCATAGCACCCTAAAGGGGAGTAAAACACAGCACCCAAAGATAGGCCTCTTTAGCTTAAGGGGATATTTAAAAAACAGCAGATACAGGCAAAGCTCTGAAAATGAGGTAGAAGTTATTCTTTTATAAGAAACATTTGCATTTATAAGGGAAATCTCCATTTGTAAGGGTATCTGTCACGGGCGCGCTCGCTCGCTCTCTCTCTCTCTCTCTGCTAGGAAGAGGAAGACGATCAAATATCTGGAGAAGGCAGCAATTTAAATCTGCATAATAATTTTGTCCTGTTGATTGTGCTTTCCGAGACTCCCCCCATAACTAGCTCCCTTCCCCAGCATCTCCTTTTGTCTTTAGCTGGAGATGGTATTTAAGGAGGTGGCTTGGGCTATTGCAGGGAGTTAATCATTTTTCCAGTGTCTCCTCTGTATACAGGAGGCAGACATGTTATTAAACTTACTTTCATTTTTCACCTCTTAATCTGTTTTATTATTATTATTATTATTATTATTATTATTATTACTACGGTGGGTTATCAACCAGGAACACAGAAAGGTGGAGAGAAATTTTCTCTCCCACAATCCTTACTTATAACCCCAAACTGAAAACAACTCAGAAGTCCAACAACAGAATAATGACTTTTTAAAAATGAAGCTATATTCATGCAAGGGATTACCACTTAGTAATAAAAGAAACAAACTGCTAATATATGCTGTATGATAGATGGGCCTTGAAAACATTGTTAAGTGAGGGAAGCCAGACAAAAAGATGTATATTATGTGATTCTATTAGCATGAAGTTCTAGAATAGGCAAAATTAATTCATGGTGGTAAAAATCAAAACATTGGTTACTTTTGAGAGGGGGTGGGGTGACAATTGACTGTATGGGAACTTAAGAGAACTTTATGGGGTGCCAGAAATGTTCTGTATTGTGGTAAGGAGTTGAGTTACACAGGTCTATACATTTGCCAAATAAATGACAGCAAAGATTTGTATGTTTCATGGTATGTAAGCTATAACTTAATGAAAAAAGGAAAAAACAATTTTCAATGCCTGTGTCCCACCTCAGATTCTGATTTAACTGATCTAGGGTGCACCGTGGGCATCAGAATCTTTAAAATCTCACCAGGTGATTTTAATGGACAACCATGTTTGAACCCCTGGTCTAGGGGCTTTGGAGAGGGACAATGCATGGCCTTTCGGTAGGGGAAGAAAGCCAGGGGCACGAAGAAGTTTGGGAAAGAAGAACGGGAAAACACTAAGAAAACCAAGGGAGGGGGAATTTCAAGGGAAGACTGAACAAAGACATACTGTAGAAGTCAATCAGAATAAAAATGAAGCAAAAAGTCTACTCTCAGAAGGTGATTTATGTGGGTGAGAGAAAGCATATCACAGTGTAAATGAAGAAATTAGTAGTAAGCAAAAGAAACTATCAGGTGATTTACATAAACTGGAGTGATTTTAAACATGGGTGCCTTTAAAAATCAAATCTGGCTTATTTTATCCTCACGGGAGTTACAAAATAGCCCTATGAAATTGTGATGTCCAACACGGTTCACTTGTCTGACCTTGATTCTTGAGGGAAGGTTCCCCCCCGCCCCTTGCCAGGGGAAGCCTCAGCATAGAGACTCCCTCCTGGGAGGGTTTCAGGAGTTAAAGAACAAAAATTGAACTGAGTAAATTTGAAGATCTAATGGGCTTTGTTAAGTGATTTGTGAATTGGCATCCCATCTAGCAATTCCAAGGGAGTTCCTAGGAGCTGTATAAAATGGAAGACTTTTTTTTTTTCTATGTAGAAAGCATATTTCTTTTTTTTTCTTTTCTATTTTTTTTTTTTTTTTTAACGGAAGATTTTTTTTATAGGAAGGAGGGTAGGGCAAGAAATTATTAGTAAAAGAAAAGAAAGGATTACTTCAGGCAAGATCACTTTCACTTAGGGAAAAAGCAGAGGGTCTTATCATGCAGATTTCCTTGTCTTTCTTTTGTTTGCGGGGGAGGGCGGTGGAGAGGGCCCTTGTAACGGATTACTTCCCTGACCAGAATTACTGTGCTGACCAGGAAATTCCTGCCTGACCTCATGACATTTCTGCGGGTGGTTGAAAGTGCATTTAGCTTAAGTATTAAGATCCTTGGTAACTTGGCCTAAGTGGCTCCATTCCGGGGCTCTGGTTTTCTTTTTAATACGGGGGAAGTTTTGAATATTTGGCTGCCATTGTCCAAGCACTGAATGTCTTTGTTCTAAGGCAGTTTCCAACTGTAAGCTGATCCCGTAGCAGGAACCCTTGGAAGAGAGTTATTATAAAGGGTTTGGAAGGTTCTATAATGAACTGTCCTATCATCTCTAAATAACATTGTAAATATTGGCTTCTGTCAACCTTTAACTGCACACTCTTACATCATGTGTCAGAGTTAAGTATTATTTTACCCATAGCCTTTTGGGAAATGACACAAAAATCTTGTCTGGCTTCCGTTTTGTGGTGAAAAACTCTCAAACGGAAACAAGACCTGGAGAATTGAACATCACGAGGAAAAATAGGCATGAGAGGAAGAGCTTGGCACTGTCGGGTATAAGAATTTGTGTCTCCTCAGAGGTACTTCCAGCTGGACTAGGAATCAAATTGACCTGAGACCCATTAACAAGAGAAAATCAAATTCAGTAGGCGTATGTACAGGGAATCCACATAGACATGGAAATTCCAGAGTCGGGCACAATGAGGTCTACACGTCATTCTGAACTAAGGAGAAAGGGGTAGGGGCCTGGGACTTCAGAGGAAAGGAATGCACCTCACAGGGCCATAGGAAGAGCAAAGGTTTGGTGATTAGATGTTTGCCCTGCCATACACATGGGTCACTCAGGTAAAACTTACCTCTGCTAATAACCCTTATTCTGGGAAAGATCCCCAGTTTAGGTTCTTCGGTGTGGTTAAGGGAGGGACAAACGTTTCTCTTGAGCCCACAGGCTCTCAAGTGTCTTCAAATCAAAATAATCCACATGCCAAAGTGGCACGTTTTGGGGGAGCCTGTCCTGAACCCATTCAGAGCGTTAAGCTTTTTGCTACTGTAGGGGTGGATATGTTTTCCTTTCTTCCTTTCTAGGTTTTTTGGCTGGTCTAATAATTAAATCGGCATAAGACAGATCAATATGAGAAAACAGAAGTTTAATAACATGCATACATGCCTCTTACATACGTGGGGAGAGATCAGAAAAACTCAGGAAGTCTTGGAACAAGTCCAAGCCACCACCTTAGAGACCCTCTTTAGCTAAAGATGTTGGGGGTGGGGAGTCCGTTATGGGAAGCTGCCAGAAAAAAACATGCAAACAAGGGTAAGCCTGTTGGGCAGATGTAAGTCCTTGCCTTCCTAGTGATGAGTTTGTAGAGATTTGGTCCTCTTTTGACCCTCTTAGAAATGGAGATTTCCCCTTTAAAGGTTAAGGTGCCTTACAAAAGGGTCACTTCAAATTGGTTTTCAGAGCTTCTCTGGTGTCTGCTGTTTATTACAAATCATCAGCCTAAGAGACATATTTTGGGGTGGCAAGTTTTGCTCCCCCACACTACACTTGTCTCTTAGCTAATCCAGAGTCCGTTAACTTAGATGCAGGTGAAGAACCCTGAAAACCTCAAGCAGGATTTTCTGCAGAGGCCCTTTGACCCCACCATGAGGGAAATCTCTATGGATATTTCTGGAGAGAAATCCTTCGTGCTCATACTTCAGTCCTCTCCGTGCGCTGAGATTGATCTGGGTCCTTTAATAGGAAGAAGGATCAAGCAGCTCATATATTATGAATTAGTCTTTCAAATTCAATGTTCAGTGTCAGAGAAACAGATATCTGCTCATCAGTGTCCCCTCCTAAGGCAACACAGCAAAGGCTACAGAAACATTTGGACAGACTGCGCCCTGTCGCATAGTTTTCCCCGAGCCACATCCCTCTCGCGAGGCCGGTAACGCAGCAGGCGGCTCAGAGTAATGAGCTCTGCTTGATGTCCCTGAAGCTGCTCTCCAGCGCGCTAGTTGCGTTAGCAAGCTGCTGTGTCCAGAGGCAGCCGAAGAGAACAATAAGCAGGCCTTAAAGAAATTGGCTTGCTTGACAGTGACAGACGAAGGTATTGCCGCCTCTGGCAGAATGATGGGCCTTGAAGCAATATTAGCCTGAAAGCTTTGGCTTTTAGAAGTTTGTAAAGTGGGGTTTTCATATAGGGAGGAGGCATTTTGGTACGTAGCGTCCGCAGCTGTCTGGTATACCTCTGTCGCCTGGCCCCAGCACTGTCCAACCCGCTGTGCCTCCCTGTCCCTGAACCTGCAGCCATAAGAAGAGGTTGGGAAATTTCCTTTATGGCCTATCTCTTATTTACTTGACAACCATAGCCTTTCAGGAAATAATAATATGCTCAAAATGCAGACATATTTAAAGAGGATCTAAATATCGAAGACTTAGAGATTTTACAAATGAGAAGGAAATGAGAAGGGAAAAGCCACTGGCTCAAAGCTGTAACTAGAAAATTTTTAGATTTTGCTGTATTATTTTTTTTTCAGATGCGGAAAGGGAATTTCAGGTTCTTTGGTGCCTAATGAAGTCTAATACTGGTATGAGGGTTAGCTTATCTGCGGATGGTATTCATGGTTTTGTTAGTGTACTCTGTTCATTTGTTGGATTCTACTTCTTAACGGCTTTAGAAAATGAGTGTGATCCTGGTTGTTTTGGATAGGTACAAGGAGAAAAGTATCAGGGAGGATTGATGTTAGATGACCTTGGGAACGTCACTTACCTCTTGGTTTGTCACTTGTTCATCTTCCTAAAAATAGTTTTGTTCCTCACTTTTGAGTCACAGGGATAATATGTTTTTCATAATAGGAAGCAGTCCTTGGACTTCTAAAATAAACCATAAATCACGCAAAGGGCATTTATTTTCAGATGTGTGATTGGATTTCAGTTAATGTTTGTTCATGGTCTAAGAGGTATCGTTATAGTGGTATAAGAATTTTGATTAATCCCCATTAAGTAAGATTTATCTGCGTTAGGTTTTCTCGTTGTTGATTTCTGCATCACTGTCTTCCTCTGCAGGGCAGCCTTTCTCTCTACCTAAAGCCTAAAATATGTACCATTTCCCCCTTGGAGCTTTTCTTAATGACTGTAGCACAAAATTACCTTTTCCTCTCGGCTGCTACACGACTTAGAAAATGCCCCTCTCTCCTGCTGCCTCCCCCTGCCACCCCATTGGTTCTACCCCATGAATACTCACCTGTCTGAATGATACCACCGTACTCTCTGCTCTTTGATGATGGCAGTCTTGATTTTGTAGTTTCCGTTTCTAACACGGAGCTCACATAGAGGCATCAGACCTGTTGGGTTCGGATTCCAGATATCTGCCCAGAGTCTTTTAATCCCATGGTGGTGGTAAGGAGGGAGAATTTTCTTCTTCCCTTCAGGTCCTTCTAGGTGGACTGAGAATCAAATGGACAGATTAACAGAAGAGCATCAGATTTAGTTGTATATGTATGGGGAATCCACAGAGTCATGAAGTTCCAAAGACAATGAGGTAGCATGAGGTTTACATGAGCTCAGGAGAGGGCTAGGGGTCTGAGGATACAGAGGGGAGAAAGACCTTTAGCAGGAAAGTGAGAGGAGATGGTTGGAAAACAAAGATTGCCCTATCGTGTAGATAAGGTTCTTGGGTAAAGAGGAATCTGTTTTTTTTTTTTTAAGATTTTATTTATTTATTTTAGAGAGCATGAGTGGGAGGGAGGGGCAGAGGGAGAGAGAGAAGCAGACTCCCTTCTGAGGTCAGAGCCCCAAGTGGCTTGATCCTAGGACCCTGAAATCATGACCTGAGCTGAAACCAAGAGTTGGACACTCAACCGACTGAGCCACCCAGGCGCCACAAGAGGAATCTGTTTTAAGAGCTGTCTTCCTTTTCAGGGTCCTGGGATCGAGCCCTGCATCAGGCTCCGTGCTCAGTGCCGAGTCTGCTTGTCCCTCCCCCTCTGCTCTTCCCCCTGTTGGTGCACACATGTGTTTTCTCTCTCTCTCTCTCCCTCTCCCTCCCCCCCCCATCAAATGCATGCATGCATGCTCTCTTCCTCGTATACACTGGTAGTTGAGGGATGGTAAAGAGCTTTTCCTAAATCTGCTGGGTTTTGTTTGGTTTTAACTCTAATATGCATGCTGAAGTGGCCCATCTTGGGGTGGCCTGCCCTTGGTCCCTACGTTGTGAACAGAAGTAGTAAAATTAGAGGCTTTGTTCAGTGGAGGGGAGAAAAACTTTCTCCTCCTTTCCCTCCAGGTTCTTCAGTCCAATAATTAAATTGACATAAAACAGATTAACAAGAGGGGAAAAAAAAAAAAACTAGTTCCATAAGAATGGGAACCACAAAGATTGGAGATTTCCCAACAGCCAGACATTTAAGGCTTATATGCCATGATGAGCTAAGGAGAAGGGGATGGGGGTTTGGGACTTCAAATAGGAAGAAGACAATTCACAAGAAGATGGAAGAGGAAATATTTAGCAAACAAATGTTTGCCATGCTATGCAGGTAAGTCTTTCGATAGAAAAAATTATCTGTGGTAACAGCTCTCTTCCTGGTACAGGCCCCCTATCTAAATTCCTTTAAGCAATTAAGGGAGAGGTAAAAAGCTCTTCCTGAGTCCGGTCCTTCATTGTCTTCAGCTCAAAATAATCCACATATCAAAGTGTCATATTCTGGGGCAGCCTGTCTTAAACCCATCACCAGAAAGAGTAGAGAGTTGCATTGATAAACAAAGGAAGAAACTTTGAAAGTCTGTACTGCACCTACAAATTGTTGAATTTTTTTTTAATTTTATTTATTTGTGGGGGGGCATGCACCAGTGGGGGAGGGGCAGAGGGAGGGGGAGAAGCAGACTCCCCGCTGAGCAAGGAGCCCGATGTGGGGCTCGATCCCAGGACCCTGGGATCACGACCCAAGCCGAAGGCAGACGCTTAACCGACTGAGCCACCCAGGCGCCCCCAAATTGTTGAATTCTTGAGATGATGGCGTGCTGATTAAGAAACCAGTTTTGTGGCAAAGTGTGTTCTTTGATTAGATTTTATTTCTTCTGCCTTATGAAAACGTTCACCAACTAATACATATAACGCGCCATCAACTTGATGGAATTCTGTCGTGAATTTTATGGAAATTGTGGAGATATGGAAATAGGGGTATATTTGGCCTTCTGCTTTCTTTAGTTAATAAATGATCTTAATTCTATTATCATGATTATACATCTCTATGGAAGATAAGGAAATACTGTTTTACCAAAAAAAGTGAAGAACCTTGTTAGCCTAAAAAAATATTTAGTTACGGACAAAATGACAGCTGCTTTCTTGGCATGTTTTTAACATAAAGATACATATGACCGTGGGTAGGCTTTTGAGGGTTACCTAATTTTCCTCTAATTAGTAGTGCCGATGTGTTTTGGACATTTCAGATGCTTTAATTGCTTTTGGGATAGCCTTTGTTTATATGCATTGATGTCATTTCTAAAGAACTTTCCTTTAGCCCTTTGGTGTCCTCTCTTACATCTGTCTTATTATTCTCAAAGTGAAAATACTTCCTCAAGATAGTTTTAAACATTATATTGCTTAGTTATTAGTGTCACTCCAGACATTAGTGCTTAAAACAAAAATCATGTATTATTTCCTTTGAGTCTGTGGTTCAGATCAAAGGTTGGCTGATCTGAGCTGAATGGTTCTGCTGGTTTCTTCAGGGTTCACTCGGGTGTCAGTGGCCAAGGCTGGGACCTGGCCAGTGCAGACTGAGTCTGGCTGATGGTGCTCTGATCCGCATGCCTGTAGTTCTCTTCCTTGGGCCAGTGGAGTAGCTGGCCATGTTCTTGAGGGGGCTCAGGGCAGGCCACCCAGAGTGTGCCGCTTCGGCATATGGGTGATTTTGAGCTGAAAGCCATCAAGGCCCAGCAGACTCAGGAGGAGCTCTTTACTTCTGCCTTCACTGCCTACAAGAATTTATATAGGGGTCTGTAGCAGGAAGAGAGCTATTACCAGAGATAACTTTTTATATCAGAAAGACTTTTCTGCATGGCATGACAAACAACGGTTTATCACACATTTGTTCTTGTCCTCTTCCTTTGAACTATCTTCCCAGACCTCTGTCCCCCTTTTCTTAGCTTGGGATGGTACATAAGCCTCAATTGCCTTATTGCTGGGAAGTCTCATGTCTTTGTGAGGTCCCATACATCCATAATTCAATTTGTTTTTCTCCTTTTAATCTGTCTCGTTTCTTGGCAATGTGAAAGTTCAGGAGCAAACCTACTTCCCAAGTACTTTTCCAAGTGTCTGCTTGTGTCACCTCTGCAAACACCCTAATGTCAAAACAAATCAAATGCCTGAACCAAGAATCAAGTGGCAGAAGGGATATTCTCCACCTCCTTATGGGAGGAACTGCAAAGTCATCTGGCAAAAGGCGTGGATACAGGGAGGGGTGAAGAATGAGCGCCCCTGATTAAATGTGCTAGCGTTGTCTTCTGTTTTTCACTCTATCCAAATATATTTTTTTTCTTAAGATGAACTCCAAATCTTGTTCCGAGATTGATTTTTGCCTTGGTAACCTTCCTGAAAGTAAGGGTTATTTTTTCCAAGACATAAGCCTTGTAAATCGGCCTCCCAGAAAAGAAGATGGTCTGTAAACCTCTGTGGAAACTAGTTACGATCTGCACAGGACTGTCCGTGCCGGTCAGCTGCAAGGTTGGCTTAGATGCCTGCTATCCCTCGTTCGCACCCACGCAAGGAGAATGGTCATTGCTTCCGCAACTGTGATGGTTGATGGAGTGAATCCTGCTACTAGCTCGCTGTCCCTTGGCTGGCACCACGGGCTTCGATCTCAACAGGTAATCCAACTACGGAAGCTCCTGGTGCTTCCTGAGCCTCCACAATAAAGGATAAAAGGGCAGCATCAAAACGGGTAAGAGAGGCAGAGACACTCTTGACAAAAGCAAAACCAAAATACACACCCCAGGCATAAGAATCCAAAATCTGGTGGAATCTCAAAAATACAGAACTTTGCTGAGAAGCAACGGGTCTGTGCTCTACCTCAGGCACTAAGCCCTAGGTCCTGTGCAGGAGAGATGAGCCCCTAACATGCCTGGCTTTTTAAATTCCAATATAGTTAACATACAGTGTTGTATTAGTTTCAGGTATACAATAAAGTGATTTAACAATTCTATTTAAAAAAAAAAAAGGAAGTTCCTGGTGCTTCTTCCAGTTACTAATGCTGGGCTGACAGGATAGAGTTGGAGGCAGGGTTTGGTAAATCTTAGTATTATTATATTCTGGTTTTGGATTACACTTAAGCAGAAGCTGGGGCTTCCCTAATCAGGCTCAGAATTGACATCTAGCCCTGTTAGGTTTCTGTGGGCTTCCCTAAGGCGAAGGCACAGTGGGGGACTGCACATCTGCTACTCATCCTTTCTTTGATTTGTTCCCAAGGAGCACTGATCTGATGTATCTGGTGTAGGGATCGCTTGGCCGTTTGCACATTGTTCTTAGTCCCATTTTACTTCTTAAGACAAAACTCAGGTGATATTCTCTTTGGGCTCTATTCTCGATCAATCAGTTGGTCCCTATGATACTGTGATTTATGATAAGACACTTTTGTTTGATCTTCATCTCTGTTCCTGGTTTACAGCTTCTAAATCTCTTGTGGTTTACTAAACCATTAGAGCAATGGGAGAATCTTTTGTTATGATATTTGGTCTTTTGTCCTCAAATAGTTCCAGTTCCTGAAATAGCCCCAGGATAATAAAAGTGAAAAGCGGGCCTTCTTATTCATTACAAGCCTCTTTGAACCTTACCCGAATTTGTGTTAATGATGTGACTTTTGGAAAGCCCCTAAAGGATGGGAGGTTGGTTGCTAGGAGACCTGGCCAGGTGATGAGAGGATTGGAACTTTGGGTCCCACACCTGACTCCTGGAGAGGAGGGAGAGTTTGGAAGTTGAACTGGTCATCAATGGCAAATGGTTTAATCAATCGTGTATATACTTAATCCTCTATAAAAACACATACGGATGCGATTTGAAGAGCTTCCAGGTTGGTGAACAAGAATGCATGTATATGTTGGGAGGGTGGTAGACCCCGCTTTCCACGGGGACAGAAGCTCCTGTGCTTGGGACCCTGTGTATCTCTTCCTCTGGCTTTTCGATCAAATCCTTTATAATAAAAACTGGTAAGCTAGTTCATGGACTAATTTTCCTGAATTCTTTGAGCTGCTCTAGCAAATTCATCCAAGGGATGGTGTCATGGTTACCGCTGATTGATAGCTGGCTGGTCAGAAGCACAGAAGCACCTGGATCTGGCATTGGCCTCTGAAATGGGGGCGGGGTGGGGGCATTCTTCTAGCACTGAATGCTTGTTTCGAGGACTGAACGCCTGTGGGATTTGAGGCTCTCTCCGGTGAGATAGTGATGGAAGTGAGTTAAATTGTACGACATGGCAGCTGGTGTGGAGGAATTGCTTGATGTGTGGAGAAACCCACACATCTGCTGTCAGAAGTGAAGCAGTTTGGAGTATTGAGAGTAGAGGAGACATACAGGAGGGTGTTTTCACCTCAAATTTCCTAATCCGAACCCTACATGTTTCGGTTTGACCCCCTATAGTGCTGTCTTCCATGGTAATCAGGGTCCAGAGTCACTTCTATCAAAACTTATTCTCCCTTTTCTCATTCTCAAAGACCTCTTAAATTTCATGTCCAGCACAGAGCCTTGTATTAGTGAGTTTCTAGGTGATTTGCATAGACAAGAGACCTTTTGTATTCTGCAGTAAGCAACACTTAATCCGAACCTCATGTCAATAGTTCTTACCCATATAACTCTCTATTGTGATTGTTCAATATTCAAAGACAACATATTAAGTACATAACAGTATTAATATTCCTCATTTTACTAACATAAACCTTTCAAGATGGTCAGTGTATGTGGCTATTATTTCACTTGGTGTGTGTGTCTGAATTTGAGGAAATTGAGCACGATCGGAGGCAGCCCCTGAGTTGCTGACATTTACTCCTATCCTTACCTGGTTAGATGATGTGATTTATTTTTATTTTAATGGGAATGACTTGGAGTAGAACTGGGAAAAGAACATAGAGAAATTACTCTAGCAACAACAGAATCTGAGTATTTCTGACCAGATGGCACCAGAATTGAAGCAGCCTTTTCCTGACCACTTGACCCTGGTTCTGTCTACCTTTACTGAGCTCGCGTACTTGGTCTTAGTCCTTGAGCGCAAACCGTGTCCCTCTCTTCTGTTGCTCTTGCGTGCAAGTGTTTGGTGTTCCAGGAAGGTTCCCAGAGGGCTGAAGATGGGAACTGGTACATTGACATTCTCTTTGTCCCCTTCTTGTCATTGTCCAAGCGCCACAGCACAGCAGGTCTTTTAAGACTTCATTATGAATGAGGTGAATTAATGAGAAGGAGAGGAACTATAATGAAAAGACGACTGTGATGTGAGAGATGTGTCCTCCCACCCTCATTCTATTTTTTGATTCAGCCATGAGAGCATTCTTTTCACATAATCTCTCTCTCCAGGCACCCCTCTTAGAAATCTTAGATCCTCTGCTCTCACTTGCAGTCCCAGGCAGGCTAGGACTGTCACTCTGAGTGGCTCTCTAAGAAGATTTGGTATATGTAGCCCTTGCTTGACAGCCAGTTCCTTAAAAGAGACGTTTTGGGGGCGTCTGGGTGGCTCAGTCGGTTGAGCGTCCGTCTGACTCATGATTTTTGGCTCAGGTCATGATCTCTGAGTCGTGAGATTGAGCCCCACGTTGGGCTCTGCGCTCAGAGGGGAATCTGCTTCTCTCCCTTTCCCTCCCCCTCCTCCCACTCGCTCACACATGCACACGCTCTGGCTGTCTCTCTAAAATAAATAAATCTTTAAAAAAAAAGAATGTTTCATTAATCAGTACAATACTTAGGCCTGCTGAAAGGGGCCCCTGAGCTGCGCCCCACAGTTTAGAGGGCTCCACTCTGGCCCTCTTACGGTTGTGCCGCGCCTCCTAGGGAGAGGCGTCTGTGGGCCTAAGGGGACGTGTTCTCTTAGAACCTTCACTCCCTCTTGTATACCACGCTGCAGCGATGCAGGACCCCAGGGCACCTGCTTAAATGGCCTCACGCCGTACTTAGGGCCTGCATGGTTATCTTCCCCAAGTCCACCCTCTTGAGGGCAGACGATGACACCAGCATGCGCACAGAGGCCCTGTGAGTAGCGGAAAGAATGACTGTGGGGATTTGGGACAGACCCAAGTTATGCAGGCTAGTGTGCACACTAGCTACGTGGAGTGCAGTGAAGTCAGAGGAAAGGTGAGAAGAGGGGAGGCCACACGCTTTCCCACGTGACCTCGTTCTTACTCAAGGACTCCCAGATTTCTAAATTCACACCTGGGCTTCCGGGTTGTTAAAAGACATCTGATAAGTAAGCCTCCGTCCTTTTGCCCCAAACCTGCAAATGTTGGGGAAGGTTCTGTCATCAGTAGCCCAAAAATTCAGTTTATTTTATTTTTTTAATCTGCCTGTGTTTTTCTTCTTGTTTAATGGCCATGACAAACACTACTTCTTGAAAGTAATGGGCTTTAGGCCTTTTTTTTCAGTGAGATGTTAAATGCCCAGGATATCTGTTAAGCCCGCATTTAGACAAATCATCTTTTTACTTCACTCCAGGATAGCTTATGAAAATAATAAACACTTGCGTGGCTTCCAGTGGTAATCTGGCCATTTATGAACAGTGATGGAGAAAAACAAATGATTTCTTCCATTAAACTATTTTAGAATTTTAGGCAGTTGGAGATAACTGGCGTTTCTTACATGTGTTAAAGAGTGAGTGTTTAGCAGTGTGTAAAAGAAGCCTTACTTTACCCATGATACTTACAGAGATGTAAGAAATGATAGCTCAGACAAACATAAAGAGAAAGCAAAAGACAAAGCAGAAGGTGCCATTTAGTAAAAATGACTTCGAGACAAAGCTGTCCGCTCACCTTGAGTGGAAAGCACTATGAAAAATCTCACCGTTCGGTCCAACTCTACATAAGCAATTATGTTGCTGCCCTTCCTGTTCGGTAGTTGTTATGAAGTTAGTCTCACTCAATTGAATTTTTATTATTATTTTGTCCCTGTCCTCGACTTTTAGAGAGGACTTTTTTCCCCCTCCTTCCATCGCATCAATTTTTCCCCTAGCACATTTTGTTCTAGGGAAATGTTTTATGGCATTTTCACTGGGTTCTTTTCACTTGAAAGTGGAAAGCATTGTAGTTGATTCACCTTCTTTGTCTTGTCAAACACTTCACTCATCTTGACATTTGCAGAATGCTTCAAAGGTGTGTCTTCTATTAGTAATATTAAATTGCATTTGTTCTTATGATTTTTCAAGAGTTTGACTAGGATACAGAAAATTACTAGAATATCTGATTTTGGTGTTTGTTAGCCGAATGATGAATTGTCAACAACCTTGGCTTTTTGTTCTGTTCAATGGAGAAAAAAAAGTGCTCTGAAAATAATACCCACTTAATTTCTTCAGAACAGTCACGAATTGACAAGTATGTAGTGTTGGCTTTGATTCCTCTTCGTCTCTGAAGTTGACACGCTAGGCCTGTGCACCAAGTCTTTTAGGCTTCTCTTGATCCCTCCCTCCATCTCAGCTTGGACCTGCTCATGAAATGGCACTTAAATTAGAACAGTGGTCTAAAGAAATACTTGTTAACTATTCATAAAATATCCTTAAAAGCAAAACAGCTAGTTATTTTACGAGCAAAATCGTTTTATTTGGAAACGGCACAGGGATTGCCCTTTGGGACGTGGGAGCTATAGGAAACCATAGGCAAGTCTGGAGATGAAAGGAGAGGAACATTGTAAAGAACAAGAGCAAGTTGGGAGGGGCTGCTTGAATAGAAAGTCCATTGGCGGAAAGCAAGAATTCAGCTGAGCTGAGTTTTCTTGTGGGTTGAGCTTGTTGCTGGACAAGGAGAAATTCTGCTTCCTGCTGGAGTAGTAAAAGAGGCTTTTTCTTGCTGGGGTCTGTAGTCCTTGAGGAGTGGTAGGGTGTGAGAGCTCTCCCTTCTCATCTCTTGCCTCTATTTTAAATAAAATGGCCTGTATTCAGTTTCTTAGCCGTATTGTTTGTTTTAACAAAAAACTGGAAAGAACCTTCAAAACCATCAGTAGGAAAAGAAACATTATGACACATACAGTGGAATACGGGACTTCGATGAGGACTGACTAAACCTACGTGGATTAACATGGACACATGTCAAAAGAACATTGAGAGAAAAGGAAGTTGCAAAGGGAGGCGCACCGATCGTGTGACTGGCATTGCTCCTGCCCCGCACCATCGAGCTCTTCTCTCTGGTGGGCGACACGCTGGGCTTGTATTTCCCTGTTCCCCGGAGGATAGGTGTGGCCCTGTGACGCGCTTCGGCTCATAAAACGTGAGCAGCAGTGATGCCCGGTACTTCGTGGAAGCACTTACGTGCTGCTTGTTGGTGTAGGACTCTCTTTGCGCCCTGCACTGGTGACTAGAGGCACCTCGTGGGGGACAGCCAACCTGGGGAGTCGCCTGGACCTGCGGCAGGACTGGAGTACTTGAGAAAGAAACCTTCATTGTTTTCAGCCCCTGAGCTTGTTCTTCTGCGAGCCTGGGAAGATGGATGTTCATCCCAAGTTCACTGGTTGAAGAAGTTAAAAGTCTTGGTGCTTCCAGGCTGCCCAGGCTCCGTGGCTGGGTAAGCCCTCGGGCAGGGAAGCAGAGGAGCTTGGGTGGTTCAAGTGAGACGCTGTCAGTGTACTTAGGAGTCGTCTGCCGCAGCTCTGGCTCGAGTCAGAGATGGACCCCGGGAGCGTGGAGTAGCCTCTCCTATGGGGCCGGGTGGCCCAGTATATACACACACATGCTAGTTACCGGAAGCTACAGACGCTTCGTTTGTTACAGGTTTTTTTTGGTGGGGGGAGGATAATTACTGTATTTTGGAAATGTCAAGAAAGAATGTCAGGTGAACATGAAGAAACCATGTTGTAGGAGAGAAAGAGAAGGGAGAAAATCAGAGAAAGGACGGTGAGGACTCCAGACTATGGTGATGGGAGAAGAGAGTGGCCGTGAGAGGGTGTTGGTTCTCATTTCCTTCGTATAGTTTTTTTAGTCCCCCAATTAAGAGATGAGCTGTTCTTGGGCACTTTCCCTGCACTTGTTTGTTGATGACTTCAGGAGAATTAAAACAAGTTATACGTGGCCTCTGGCATCAGAGGGGTTGCTACAGACTGAATAGTGAAGCAAAACAGATGGGCATTCCCTGTAAGTAAGTTAAACTTTATCCCAAATCATTGGAGCCAGGTATCTTTTGGACCTCGTAATTTTTAGGATTTAGAAAAACCAGTATGGTTCAGATATTTTATATTACCCAACACTTCAGGAAAGTCTGGGATCATACCATGTGATCAGGTGCATTTATACAGTAAAATACAGGAATGTTGACACTAAGTAGGATAAGTAGAGACTGTAATTAGCCTCTTAAAAGTTTAGACCGCATTTTGCTGACAGATGAGTTCAGGTTGGTGAAAGTTTGACTGGCGATAGAGCTTTAAGAAAACATTTGTTCTCAGGGCCTAATAGATTTTGCAATTGGATGAGGAAAAGTAGACCTATATTAAACTACTCTTTAAAGTTGCTACAGGGAATAAATGAACTAGGAACTATGGTGCGGTGGCTAGCTTCCAAGACAGCCCTTAATGATTCTCATCTCCACACTGAACAAGGCTTATGTGCCTATCCAAGACCGTATTGAAGGAAATGACCCAGTGTGACTTATAAGGCTAAGTCACAAAAGACACACCCAACTTCGACCTTGTCCTTTCTCCTGGGTCACTAGTTCTGGGGAAGCCAGTTACCCTATCATGAGGACACTCAAACCATCAGACATGTGAGTGAGCAACTTTGGAAGCAGGGCTTCCAGGCCTTCTGATGACGACAGCCCTGGCCAACATCCTCATGAAAGACCACCTAGCTAAGCTGTGCCCGAATTTCTGGACCGCAGAAACTGTAAGATAATAAAATAAATTGTTGTAAACTCTTAGAAGTTTTTTTTTATACAGCAGTAGATAACGAATCTAGATTTTGATAACTGGTTGTGCAGTGCTGCCATAACAAAAACCTAAAATGTGGTAGTGGCTTTAGAACTAGGCTACGGGTAAAGAAGCTGGTGGGACTTGGAGGGGAGTGTTCGTGAAATCCAGGCGTGCGGGTCACGTCCTGGAGAAGCAGATCCTTCCAGCAACAGTCAAGCTTTAGATGACTGCCGCGCCGGCTGACATCCTCACTGCTACCAACTTCAGGAGAGACTTGCAGGGAGAACCGGCCAGCTGAGACACTGCTGAATTCCTAACCCACGGAAACTATGTGCAGTAATATGGGCATATCTGGGACACATTAAAGGTTCAGTTCGAGATTGTCACAAAAAAGCCAATATTGCAATAAAGCAAGTCCAATGAAATTGTTGGTTTCCCAGTGCCTATAAAAGTTATGTTTACCGTATACTGTAGTCCAAGTGTGCAATAACATGGCTAAAAACACGTATTTTCATTAGAAAATACTTGATTGCTAAAAAATGCTAACCATCGTCTGAACTTTCAGTGAGTCATGATCCCTGATCACAGAGCACCGTAACAAATAGAATAGTGGAAAAGTTTGAAATAGTGTGAGAATGAACAAAATGGGATATAGAGACACGAAGTGAGCAAATGTTGCAAAAATGGTGCCCACACACTTGGTGCCCACCTCCCTGTTACAGGAGGGTTCCTTTCGCATGGGAGATTTATTTTCTGTTTCCTGGGGACAAAGAGGGGTTAGAGTGTTACACTAGCTGTTTATTAAGGAACTTTTGTTTGAAATAATCAATATGCCCTAGTGGCACATTTTAGGACAGCCTTCCCTGTGTGTCAAGTGCAATAAAATGAGGTCTGCCCATAGATGTTAATTGCTATTTTCACTGGCAAAGTCTTGGGGAAGTAAATGACGAATGTATACAGTAATAAATAAGACTTAAGGTAAACTGTTGCTTAGAGGTTATAGATTTTGTGGTTATTCTCTAAGAGCCATAAATTACCGTTACTAAATTTTTGCTTTGTTGTCAAGAAAATATTTGCCACACTTGCTTTTAATGTGCATAATTTTATAAAACTCAGGTTTACTGTTTATAGTGTTTTGATTAAAAATTATTAAAGCTCATTGTCCTGTTAGCGACGTGAGAATCAGCCTGCAAAAGCTGGTCTCTGTGTTTGAGAGAGACCTATTCTCTTTTCAAAGTGACTTTTTCTTTCTACGGAGGCTCTCTTCTCCTTTCTCTTCAAGATCAAAAACAGAAAAAGCTGAAGTAAACAAACAATACATCGGTATTCTCAAGACAACTAGAATGAGAAAAAGCTTGTTGAGCAATTAGGTAATTAATTATCTCCGTCAGCTCCTCCATTCCTAATAGAAAGTCTTCGCCATTCAAGAGGTTTCTTGATGATGTTTTTTTTTTCCCCCAGTGTTACCAGATTCGAGGAACTTTTTTAAAAATTTTAAATTGAATTAATTAACATTGAGTGTATTACTAGTTTCAGAGGTAGGGTTCAGTGATCGTGCACTCCTGGGTATTTACCCAAAGGATGCTGTGGTTTTTCGGCGCTAGGATTCTAGTGGGCGTGCCAAGATGCTGGAGGAGGAGGGGCCAGCAAACCTGCTGTGAAGGGCTGCAGAATTCGGATGTTGAGCTTCGTGGGCCGCACGGTTGATGTTGCAGCTACTCGTGCTGTTCTAGTGCAACAGCAGCCACGGACGATATGTGGACGAATGAGCGTGGCTATGTTCCGATAACACTATTTCTACAAACAGATGGCAGGCTGTGTTTTACCCCCCATAGCATACTTACAATTTCTAACACGGAAGAGTCGACAGTTCTTTCCACCTGGTTAATTCCAAAAGCTGTTTTATACAAATCCTATGATAAATGTAGGGATACAATGATTATGGCGTGTAATGATATAATGGCACATAATGATAAAAGTGTGCAAGCTGTGTTGGAAGGAATAACTGGAGGGACGGGTCTCAGACATGAAGCAGATGAAGTGATGCTATATACTGGATGAGCAAGAAGGTTGCTTCACATTCTAGTGTTTATCATGTAGCTAAAAGGATAATTTCTCAGTGGCCTAGACTTTTAAGGCCTTTAACTTATACCATGAAACAGCTTTACCTTTTTTTAATTTTTAGGTTCTTTTATAAGATTTATCTATTTATTTGAGAATGAGAGAGAGTGCACACGAGTAGGGGGGTGGGCAGAGGGAGAGAATGTTCAAGCACACGCCCCCGGGTGCACGACCTGACGCAGGGCTCGATCCCGTGGCCCATGAGATTGTTTTAAGATTGTTTTTGCTTCTGTAAAGAACATTATTGGTCAAGCTACAAGTTAGTTGAAGAAAATACCCCATATCTGAGGAGATGATAGTTTTTTATGTTCATAGAGGCTCTTTCAAGTTTACAAAGTGATTTCATATAGGTTTCATTTGTTCCTCAAAATACGCAAAGAAGAAAGCCAAAAATCTCAGACACTAATACACTGCATTTTATATCCCCTTCCCCCACCAAGGGGTTAGATATTTGGATAAACTAAATAGAGAAAAAGAATAAAAAACTGCCCACTCTGTGCTGTTTTCATTTGCTCAGGAGAATTTATAGTAACGCTGGTGCTTTCTAGCTCAACAGCAAAAGAACAGGGTCTGCTTAGGGCAGAGCCAGTGAGGCTCTGACCTGTCATTCCAGCAAGTCACTCTGATCTAAGTAGGATTCAACTTCTGACCTGTGAAAAAGAGGTCTCGAAGTTTCTGATGAAAGTTATTTTCAGTGGCATCCAATTTAGAAGCTGTCGAAATAAGCCCAAACAGACAATTGGAAAAAAATGTATAAATATACCCACCAACAAAAGGGTAAACAAAATATAGAGATTGGAGGGGTTACTAAACTGGTTGGTCATGCAAGACCGAAGCTGAGAGCTTATGTCAGACAGAATAGATAAAATCACAAATTTTTAAAGATGAACTTTGTATGCATTACTCTTTCTTCATTTTAAAATACACATGTATACGATTACGTATATACATGTGTACATCCATAAATGGCTAGAAATATGATTGAGTAGTTAGAAAATAAAATCGAGTTTGTAATGGTTTACTGCCACAGAGGAAGGCATAAAAATTCATTTATTGAAACACTTCCCTGAACCAGGAGGGCTGTGACTGATTTTGATGCCGTTTTGTGCCTCTGCTAGCACAAAGGAAACCCTGTCCTTTGATGCCAAGTATGTGTGAGAGGTAAAAATAGAGAAGCCTGGTGCAAAGCTGGCAGTAAGAAGAGCACCGGGGCTGAAAAATTAACACTGAAGTTCTGATCCAGACCCAGGAGAAGCTAAGCAGGAAGGTGCCAAGATTGAGTTGGGTACCGTGTGATAGAGACCTGCCGCGAATGGAAATAGGAGGCCAGCAGGAGAGGCCACCTCGTGCCACAGTAACAGATTCATACATTATTTGATGTCTCAGTAGAAGAAAACTGAGAATGGGTGTGGGACTAGCAAGTTGGAACAGATGAAAGAAGAAAAAATGAAGAGCAAATAAATAGAAGGATCAAGAAAAGGCAATTCCGAAGATAATTAGATACATTTTAGTGGATTATTTCTGGTGTGAAACAAATATTTTTGCAAAACCTTAGTGTGAAAACGGTGCATTTCTCCCTCTTGGTGTTAAGACGGCACGCGCACACATTTAGTGAGCTCACTAATAACGATGAATATTTGTTGAGCACTTACCATGTGGCAGGTAAATTAACTTAGATGTATTAATTCGTGTTATAATCACAACATGTCTAGGGCGGTTTTGTTATTTTCTTTATCTTACAGAGAGACAAATTGAGGGGACAGAGAGTTGAAATAACCTCGCCAAAGCTGTTTTTGAAAAGAGGTGTCCTCGCTCCAGAGGCTTCATACTTAACTGACTTGCGTTTTATTTTGGCTCTTTGGTACTGTTGTGTGTGTGTGGACGCGGGCGTGCGTAAATGCTATATTTCAACTTCTGTTTAGAATGGCAGAGTCAGCATGCATTTCTTTGTCCCCCTGAGATCCCTACCAAATGAGAATAAAGATAAAAATAAGATAAAATTGCAAGGACAAAGAGAGTAGCCTAGAAGATGACTACCACGAAATGTTGGCAGCTGGAAAGCAGGATGACTGGTAACTTGTTGGAGAGGGAGGGTAATAAACAGATGTATACCTCCGGTCCCCCCGAAGGTTTCAGGGATTGGCGACATCTCTAAAAGTGAAGGGTGAGGGGGTGGAGTTGACAAAAAGACAGAATTGGGTGCAGTTCTGTTGGAGAAGCAGATTCCATAGGGCCCCTCCCACCCTGATACAGTTCTGGGATTTCATTCTCAGGAGAGGTAACACAGGAGGGACCCCGGCTTTTCATAACTGGAATGTCGAGTTAAACTTTTCAGTCATCCGTTATACCTAGAAGAGAGACTTACAGTTTCTTCTCAGCAGAGCAACCAGAGTGATCCTGAGAAAATGGCTTCTCATCTAACCAGAGTAAGAGCTGAAGTTTTTAGAAAGATCAACAAGGCCGGCCAGGATCTGCCCTGCCCCACCCCCGCTCCAGAATTGTTTCCTGTATAATCTCATTACTGACTCATGGGCTCCTCACGTGTTCCACTCCAGTCACACAGGCCTTCTTGGTCTTCCTCTGGCATGGGGGCCATTCCTTCCTTGTGGTATCGACTCTGTCTTTTTTCTCTGTCTGAAATGCCATCCGCACAGAGATCTGTAAGCCTCATTCCCTCACTTCAATAAGATACTTAATTAAATTTCACCTTTTCAGGGAAACCTTTCCTGACCAACAGGTCTCAGATTGCAGCCTCTCTTCTTGCTTTATTCTTTAGTTCAGCACCCTAGTCAATGCCGCTTAACTTTAATTTCCTTCCTCGTAAAAGAAGGAAACTCACAAAAACGACTTATGTTGTTTATTGTTTGCCTAATAACTCTACTTGTCCTGTTTGTCTAAGATAATAGAAGGTAGAAGCAGTAGGCCGTCAGCTCCGTAAGGGCAAGGATTTGTTCATCTGCTTTGTTCCACTCCTGTATCCCCAGCACTTAGACCACCACCTGACATGTAGCAATTGCTCAGTAATTGTTGATCTGTAAATAAAAGTATTCCAAGATAAAGGTGAGGAAATCTCTAGGAAAATAGGGCAAAAAGAGTAAGTGAAGGAAATTAGGAGGTAAAGTAATAAGAAAATTTCAGGTCCAATCTAAGAAGTCTGTGATCCAAACAAAATGCCTTCCAGAAAGAAAGAAAAAAAAAATGGAAAATGGAGGGGAGGATGTACATCACACAATGAAAAAAAAAATTCTCAGGCATAAGTTTCCTATTTGAAACAGCTCGCTTAGTACGTGGGTCAGTGGTTGAAATTAGATTGACACCAAAGAATATCATTAGGACATTTCAGAACACCAGAGACAAAGAATTCTAAAAGTATGTAAAGAGAAAAAAGCAAATTACTTACAAAGGATCAGTAATCGTAATGTCTTTAGAGTTTTCAGTAGCAGTCCTGGAAGCCAGAAGTCCTGCCTTCAAACTTCAGGGAGAAAAATGAATATAAGCCTACTTTCTGTGTCATGCCAAGCTCTGAATTAAATGTGAGTCTCCAATAAAGATATTTTCAGACAGCCTGAGCCTCATAATATTTCCTCTTCATGCATCGTTTATCAGAATATTAATAGGATTTCACAAAACAAGAGAATTAGGCATAGAAAGTGGAATATATGTAATTCAAAAAAGCAGATTCGACAGGAGAGACGAGGAGGGAATCCTCAGGGGTCCAGCCGTGAGTATGCAGGGAGAACAGCCGGTCCTGACGGGGGCAGGTCAGAAGCTGCTCCATGTCTCCAAGTAAATACCAGAAATGATGGACCCTATTGAGAGGAGTTTTACAAAACGAAGGGAGAGTGTGGGAATAAATTGATAATAAGCATATAGAACACTAAGAAGGGGAGCGACACAGTTATTAACTTCAGGGAAGAACAACAGTTTGCGAGGAAGGCAAAGTAGCCATAATAATACAGTCGGTGATTCAGCTACGAATATTATTCACAAGTCAAAACAATGCAAGTACTCAGTGATAAGACCAGAACTACACTGTAGTTAGTATGGTTGCATCTTGGAGGCGGGCAGTTGCAAATGATCCAAATCCGAAGCTTTCACAGTGGGATATCAATAAATAACATCTAAAATGAAGAAAATATTTAGAAGTAGCAAAATAAGCATATTACTTAGACTTACAGAATTAATATTTTTACAAAACCCAGCTGCAGTAGTGGAAAGTGCTTATCTCTGGGCTGTGAAATGTCGTGGGGGGAGAAGACTACTGTTGCATTTAATACGATTATATACAACTCTGGGGGGGGTTTGAACTACGTGGTGAACAACCTCAATAAATACCAACACAACGTAGACGACTTCAGTACATAGGAAGACAGACGTGTTATTTGTCTCATTTAATTTGGAGAGACAGGATTTTTTTTTTTTCTTTCATAGTCAGACCCCTTCACACTCCAGAGCGGCCTCTTCATTCCCATGTCACTGTGACCTCCGAGAGGTGCGCTTTGAAAGGCTTCGCCGAGAACCCACTGCCCACCCCTTCTGAATTGTTCTTTTAGGGTTAACTCAGTAAAGGCAAACTTCTTGGATCTTGGTTCTAGTCCTTTTTTCCACATGAGTCAAGGGCTATCTTAGCTTGCTATGTCTCTAGTCTTCTTTTTCTCCTTCTTTAAAGATCACCTACTTTAAAACACTGAAATGTTTAAAAATACTCAAGAAGAAGGAGGGAGGTGTAGTGGGCAGTAAATATTTTGAAAGCATTGGCAAGAAATACTGAACTCTAAGTGCCTGTGTTTGTCGAAACCATCTTCCCATTATGAATTACATTTTACCTGAAGCAGTGTAGGAGTCCTGTCTGTCAAGGAACTACAAGTGTACTTACTGTAGAAATAACTAGGTTCTAATGATCATAACAATTTTGAGGCTTTGGATTGAAAGCATAATAAAAATCGCACCAGTGCTATTGACTGCAGTAAAGTGTCATGGTTAGTACTAAATTGTGGCTTTTTTTTTTCTTTAAACTTTCGAAGATTTATGTGAATTTATTTTCCATCTCTTTGTCCAGCTGAATTTAAAATGAGGCTGACACAAACTCGTTGTTTGAAAATACGCTATTGAAATTTCTATCTCATGCTGCTCTGAGTTCTTTTTCAAGAGCCCCCAGGAGTTTATGGAAGGCATTATGATTGAGATATAACTCAAATTTTATGGTAACATTTTAAGTATATTTCTGATTATATTTATTCTGAGTTATTCACCATTAGTTTTCCCCAAGTCAATTTCACTGTGACATGAAACACATTCTTCGTGGCCTACCCATTCTTTTGTAAGAGGGACTTTCGGGTTGACGGTGCATTCACAATTTAGTTTTATCTCGGTTTCTTAATCTAGCTGCAGTGATGAATCTGTAATTAGAATAACCTTTCAGTTTGTTAATTTGAAAGGGTAACGTGGTATCCTGTATTTAATATTTACACTCCATCTACTCGATGTAGTTTACAAATTAGAGCACCATGAAAGGTAGGACACAGAAGGTTAAAACAGAATCTAACTGACAGAAGCAGAAGAGGTAAATGATGTCAGATACCAGAAATGAGCAGATGATAATATGTGGGGGTAAAGTGTGTTTCTAAAGTTTCTCATGGTGGAGGCTCCAGAGGAAACAATGTATTTGATGATTTTATTTTTTTTCCGACCACCCAATGCCCACATGTTAATCTATGGAGGTGAAATATTTCCCTAAGCAAAATTGAGTCTCTTGGCAGTAGAGACAAGAAGGACCGTGCAGGAATTTATCGTGTATAAATGACATTAAGTCAACTTAGAGGCAATATTTTAAATTACGTTTTATAGGAGTAAAGCAGAAATGGTGCTTCATAAGATGCTTTTCATGTCTCCTCCCAATAAATGTAGGAGAGAGGATCATCCAATAAAAGCACTTCGAGGGTGGGGGTTGGAAGAATGTGAATGCATTACAAGTATGGTCACCCCGAGAGGAATGATCAGGTTTTGGTCAATAGGAGGTGACTAGCCATGGAGGCAGTCTGGGTATTGCTTTGCCAGACTTAGGTACAGAATGATGAAAGCCTGAGTCTGTGTGAGAATATGAGGTCTGAAAACCGAGTGTGTGTGTGTGTCCGTCCCCACACGTGTGCTTATGCCTGCACATGTGTGTGGGTATATCTGCACATGTACTCATGGGGGCAGATAGAGAAGGCAGAAGCCAGCAGGCCCATGAGTATCATTGTTTTAATGAGCTAAACAAAGCTTTAAGTTCAAGAGCTGCTGGGATTTTGATGTTCAGAGCCAGGACTTGCAGGCACTGAGATGGGTTCTTCAACGTGATTTCCATACCTCGGTCCTGATTTTCTTCTATTAAACAGAGGCTTCTTTTTGAGCATTTTAATGTCTGAAATCCAGACAAGATACAGGAGAGATGAGAGAGGAGTAAGTTTTCTGGGATGTGGGAAAAAGGATAGACATGGGGTCAATAGTAAGAACATCTAGATTTTATTTTATTTTATTTTAATTTTTTTATAATTTTAATTTTGTTATATTAGTCACCATACAGTACATCCCCAGCTTTTGATGCAAAGAACATCTAGATTTTAAATCAGGGTGGTCCTCAAGTAGGACTTCTCATGGGCCCCTCTCCTGTTGTAGGATTGGTCCCGGAGTCAGGCATGGGTGAACTGTACAGATGGCCTTAGAGAGGCTCAGGGATGAAGGTTGGATGTGGGGTTCAAGGTAAGGAAACAGTGTTCACTGTCATCACAGTCATCGACAGATATTACACCCTCGGCCTTGTCTTCAAGGTGCTAACTATTGGACTTTTCTCATATGCTTTAACTCCCTTTGTGTTTATATATCTGTACTTGCATTTTGGCTGCATTACCCAAGAATTTGCTTTTTCCGGGGGGAGGATCCCCATTACCTCTTGTATCTCAAACACCTGTTCTGTTTGCTATGATGTCCTGACAGTAGTGGAGGTCTGTGATAGCTAATTGTATGTATCACCTTGACTGGGTTAGGGATGCCCCGATAGCCAGTAAAACATAATTTTTGGGTTGGTTTGCAATGGCGTTTGCAGAAACATTAGCATTTGAATCAGCATGGGTAAGGAAGATTCCCTCACCAGTGCAGGTGAGCACCGTTCAGGCCATTGAGGGCCTTAAGAGAACAAAAAGGTGGAAGAAGAGTGAATTTGCTTTTGTTACTTGAGCTGGGATATCCATTTTCTCCTGCCCTTGGACATCAGCACTCCTGGTTCTCACGCCTTCAAGTTTGGACTAGAGCTATTCCTCCGGCTTTTCAAGCCTCTTGCTTGCAAACAGCAGATGGTGGGACTTCTTAGCTCCATAATGAAGAGAGCCAATCTGTCATAATAAATACCTTACCATATAGCTCTATATATCTATTGGTTTTGTTTCTCTGGAGAACCCTGCCTAATATACAGAGTCTTAAAAATTCTTCAAAAAACTTCTCTTTGGTGAGAAAGAATTGTGTGGGCCTGTGTGGAAAATATCACAACATAAAATGTAAAAATAAGTGAAAACTTCCAGGACAGAGTATTTCCCAAATAGTGTTCTGTGTTTACTATGTTCTATTGATAAGTCAGTGACCAAGACAGGCAAGGTTTCTGCCCTCATCAAGGTTACATTCTTAGGGAATCTCTGGGTATAACAAGGATCAAGCTATACGTGGAGATGGGAGAGTGTTTATATATAAAGAGAGCAACATTAATAGGTTTAGTGTATACTAAGTGCCAGCTTGTAGAGCTTGAATAATTACAAAGGGGAGGGAGAGATTATTTCAGGTAGGAGAGTTGTGTGAACAAAAGCGTGAACACGGGATGTAATGAGCAACCTACCTGTCTGGAGTTTAGGCCTGGTATATGGGAATAGTAAAGGACAACTTTTGAGAAGTAGGTGGAGATCAACTGAAGACTTGTGAACAGGGAGCTGACATGATAAAATTGGTGTTAGCGCAGTTGACATAGAAATCAAACCAGGAAGTAGGGTGCTATGAAAGACCAGAGATGGACTGAAGGGGATACCAGAGGGAATGCAGAGCTAGTGGAACATATCAGACATTAGAAGACTCAGTAGGCTTGGGACTAGTGAATATGAGGCCAGAAGGAGAGAGAGGAGGTAAGGATCCCTCCAGCGTGTCAAACCTCACTGGTGAGATAATGAGGTAATATTTGGATAAATGGTAGAGTCCAGATGGGAGACAGTTTGGGAGGATCATTGAGGAGGTATAATTTAGATATATATGGTCGTGGAATTCGGGAATAGAAGAGTTACATTTATTCTAGTTTCATTCCCCCCCCCAATTTTTCTTAACAGCGTTTTTGAATAGAAAATTTGAAATACTAGTAGTTAGCACCTATATATTCCATACATCTAGATCTGACATTTTCCATCTTCCCTTTTTAGTATCTGTCTTTTTCACTGAACCATTCCAAAATAACTTGCCAGTACAATAAGACTTCATTCCTGAATACTTCAGCACGAATCTCTGAAGGACAGAAACGAGTTATAGAAGAATTTAAGACCAAGGGTCTTTTACTTGGTGATAAAGGCTGTATTAGATCTGCAGGTTACCTTTTGGTACAATCTACTACTTTTCTCTCCTGCCACACCCCTTCCATGTTTATATATGGTATTTATTGGTTGGAGTGTTCAGACATATAAATTAGATTTGGGCAAGTAAGAAACAATATAAGAGTATAAAAGAGGTCTAGAGACATGGATAAGAAAAGATTTTGAGAGCTCAAGGAGAAAATATGGGGCGCCTATCTGGCCCAGTTGGAGGAGTGTGCAACTCTTGTTCTCGGGGTTGTGAGTTCAAGCCCCACGTTGGGTGTAGAGATTACACACTTACACACATGTATACATACACTGCAAAAAAGGAGAAGATGAAAGAAAAGAACAGTGGAGCACAGATTTTATTTTCGGGGGAGAAATCTGATGGTTGGATCGAATGGTTCTTGATGACATCTGACAATTACGGATCATAAGGTCTGGTTAGTCCAAGACCATGTTTCAGGGTAGACTTTATGGACCACCTCCTTTGTTTTTCGTGACAACCATACTTCCCACTGAAGAAAGCGGTATTTTGGATAGATACATAGGCATACCTAGTGGTGGTGTTATTTTACTACTGGCCTAGTAAAAGCAGACAAATAATTGTTAGGAGATTGAGGTCTGTGTCAAGGTGGGGAGGATTTCAAGATTGTCTTTGTGAACTCTTAATGGTTACAGCTGTGCTGTTGAAGTGCTGTGCCAGTTGAGAGCTGTTGGGGGAATATACCTTCTTAGGGATGATTGAAGCTCTTGGATACCCTATTAATCTGACCCATGAGAACATGACTTGGTGGGAAGGGGCTCCCAGGGACTGATGCATGATTTGTGTGCTTAGAATAGTGAGGGTCCATAAAGTAGTCAAAGTTTCCCGACAAGCTGCCTTAGTTCAGGTATTTTTAGTGTATTTACCTTTGTGATTTGTATTACATCTTTTACTTGATGTTAGGTGTTTGAACAGGAAAAATTGAATCATACAGAGGCTTATAGTCTAATAGTTTGATCAAAAAGCTTATAGTCTAAGACTTGAACTTTGTACCGGGCTGAATAGTATTGTTCCCCACCCCTCCCCCAATTCATTTCCACTCAGAACCTCAGAAAGTGATCTTATTTAGAAATATAGTCTGGGGGCGCCTGGGTGGCGCAGTCGTTAAGCATCTGCCTTCGGCTCAGGGCGTGATCCCGGCGTTCTGGGATCGAGCCCCACATCAGGCTCCTCCGCTAGGAGTCTGCTTCTTCCTCTCCCACTCCCCGTGCTGTGTTCCCTCTCTCACTGGCTGTCTCTGTCAAATAAATAAATAAAATCTTAAAAAAAAAAAAAAGAAATATAGTCTTGACAGATGTAACTAGTTAGGTTAATTAGGTTAAGATTAGTCATACTGGAGTCAGGTGGGCCCTAATCCAACATGACTAGTATCCTTAGAAGAAAAGAGGATGCACAGATACACGGAGATCTAGAGAGAATGATGACATGTGAAGACAGGGGCAGAGCTTGGAGTCACGTGTCTACAAGCCATGGAACACCTAGGATTGCTGGCAACCACCAGAAGCTAAAAAAAGAGGCCTGGACCAGGTTCTCCCTCAGAGCCTCTAGAAGTAACCAGCCTTGCTTGTGGATACCTTGACTTGGGACTTCTAGCTTCCAGAGCTGTGAGAATAAATTTCTGTTGGTTTAAACTACCCAGATTGAATGAAGGGGGGGTGGTAAACAGAACGGGAAATGAACCATGAGAGACTGTGGACTCTGGGAAACAAACTGAGGGCTTCAGAGGGGAGTCGGGTGGGGGATTGGGATAGGCCAGTGATGGGTAGTAAGGAGGGCACGTATTGCATGGTGCACTGGGTGTTATACACAACTAATGAATCACGGAACATTGCATCAAAAACTAAGGATATGGGGCGCCTTGGTGACACAGCGGTTAAGCGTCTGCCTTCGGCTCAGGGCGTGATCCCGGTGTTCTGGGATCGAGCCCCACATCAGGCTCCTCCGCTATGAGCCTGCTTCTTCCTCTCCCACTCCCCCTGCTTGTGTTCCCTCTCTCGCTGGCTATCTCTCTCTGTCGAATAAATAAATAAAATCTTTAAAAAAAAAAAAACTAAGGATATACTGTATGGTGACTAATATAACATAATAAAAAGTTATTATAAAAAAATAAACTACCTGGATTGTAGTAATTTTTGCAACAGCCTTAGGAAACTAATAGAGATGATAAGTCACAAGATCTGTAAGATTCAGGCTTTTGATGTTGTTACTGTTCATTTTTAATGAAAGTAGTGTGCCATAGAATCTGAAATCCTGCACCAAGATGTGTGTGGTCGAAAGTCAAATGAACTAATCCTAAGGAGGTATTGGCTCTGAAAATTATGTGTGTAGAGCTCAATTTCCCATTTGCTTTGGCTTTCGGGAAGAGGTAATGAACAAAAATATAACCTTTGCTTTTTTTTTTTAAGTCAAGAAGTGCTGCTAATTGAAAAAAGAAGCAATCTACTTAAACGGGGACAAGAATTTTTGCCTCAGAATTATTTCCATTCCTTAGCCTTTTTTTTTTTTTTTTTTTGATAGTGCATTGGATGTTTTTAAGTGGGAAATCTCTACCATCTCATTTTTTTTCCCCTGCTTTGTTTGAAGACCAAAGTCCGAGCTTGCACATTTTTATGAAGACAGTATGAACACCATATTTGGAGTCTTATAAAAATGGGTTTGCAGAAGTGATCACGTGGGAGGATAATTCATGCAGAATGTAGGGGGGAAATAACCTCTCTATTATTTACAAATAGTAGTTCCTTGGTCTGTTAAGCTCAGCGCTCCTCATCTTTATAATAAGAGCCATATCATTTTGACGTTATGAGCTTCTTGGTCACTATAAACTCAAAACGACAGTGGTATATTTGTTACTGATCTAGCCCTTCATTTTCCACTTCACTTGTTATCTGCCTTCAGTTTTACATTTTACATTTTTTCTCCTCTTGCTCAGAGGGTTCTAGCTCTTACCGCGCTTTTTGTGATTCTGACTTTGGAATGAGATTCCCAGCACCATCACGACTCACCTTTGATAAGCCTCTCCTGTTTGGCACCTTGTTTCTGCTCAAAACTGCAGCAGTCTTGGGGAAGTGATACATTTGGCTGAAGTCTCCAGACGCTAGCTTGATGTTATAATCAAAGACAGAGCTGGATACAGCCCTTAGTCCTGGTGTCCTGGTTGAGCCTTCAAATATATGCTGCCTTCCCTTTGTTCAAGAGAACTGACATTGGTTTTGTGCCAGCCTTGATGTAGACCTAGGTCCTTGACCGGCTTCCACAGTAAAGCCAGTCACACCAAGCATAGCGTGAAGATTTGCAGGTCATGAAGTAGGGTCACATTGCACAGCACAAACACTTACTTTGGAAAACCATGATCTCTACCCTTGTGCTTTACTGAAGAACTTCTCAGCTCATACTGCCAACGGAGGTTGCTTTCTTTCTGCCCTTCCCATGTACAGTGCCCCGTCTCTCTGGCTCCTTCACCAGTCTACTGAGAATTACCCCTTGCTCTTATTGTCCCCCTCTCTCCCCTTGAAACTTAACATGCCTTCTTCTCTTTTATCATGAAGAGCAATTCATTCCAAGCTTTTACTTCTAAATGTGCTCATGGCCAATCAGCAAGCGAAGAGCTGCCAGGTAAAAGACCCACACTTAAAAGATGATTTATGACAAATGTTTTTGTCCTTCTAAGATATAATCCATACTCTCTGATCACTTTTAAAAATAACCACAGGGGCGCCTGAGTGGCTCAGCCGTTAAGTGTCTGCCTTCGGTTCAGGTCATGATCCCAGGGTCCTGGGATCAAGCCCCACATCAGGCTCCCCGCTCGTCAGGAAGCCTGCTTCTCCCTCTCACACTCCCCTTGCTTGTGTTCCCTCTCGCGCTGTCTCTCTCTGTTGAATAAATGAATAAAATCTTTAAAAAAATTAAAAATAAAAATAACCACAGCACAGTCACTTTGAAAGATGTCACAATATATTAACTTCTATGTAAAGTGTCCATTTTACTTTGGCAGTATGCAGTCTGGGTTTTAAAATCTAGTGTCTTGGCACATGAATTTGAGCTAACCATCATTTTAAACTGTCACTCCATTAAAGAATGAGAATAAATTTAGTAGGATGCTACCCAAGGATATTCAAAATCAATTCATCTTTCTGAATTATGCTAATTAGTCTGTAATTAGTCTTTGATAATCTAATAAATAGAAAATTCTAGATCACTGACTTCCCTTTCAACAATGTAATGTTCTGATCTGTAAGAATTTGGCTGCTGAATAGCATATAGTAGTATGGCTCTTCATGCAGCAAGGCAGTACAGTTGACCCTTGAAAAATACCGATTTGAACTGCAGTGGTCCACTTATACACAGATATTTTTGATAAATGCAGTACAGTACTGTAAATTTATTTTCTCTTATGATTTTAAAGCTTTAAAAAAAGTTTATTTATTTTAGAGGGGGAGAGAGAGAGAGAGAGAGAGCAGGGGAAGGGGCAGGAGGAGAGGGAGAGAGAATCCCAAGAAGACTCTGAGCTAAGCCCGGAGCCTGACACAGGGCTCAATCTGATGATCCTGAGATCATGACCTGAGCTGAAACCAAGAGTCAGATGCTTAACTGACCGAGCCACCCAGGCGCTCCCCTTATAATTTTCTTTTTTTTTTTTTAAGGTTTTATTTATTCGAGAGAGAGAGAGAGAGAGAAAGCACGAGCAGGGAGGAGAGGGAGAAGCAGGCTTCCTGCAAGCAGGGAGCCCGATACAGGGCTCGATCCCAGGACCCTGGGATCATGACCTGAACCGAAGGCAGACGCTTAACAGACTGAGCCACCCAGGTGCCCCTCCCCTTATGATTTTTTAAATAACATTTTCTTTCACTTACTTTAAGAACACAATGTATAATACATGCAGCATACGAAATATGTGTTAATTGATTTTGATGTTTTTGGTAAGGCTTCTAGCCAATAGTAGGCTATTGGTAATTAAGCTTTAAGTATCGAGTAGGTTAGTCAAAGATTATAGGTGGACTTTTGACTGTGCAGGGGTGGGGCTGGTCAACACCCCTAATCCCTGAGTTGTTTGAAGATCAACTGTATTTCCCTTTAAGGAAGATGGTCAGTGATGATCCCCTTCTGCAGTTACGTGTGCCTTAGAAGCATAGAGTAATGCTAGTTATTGTCTTTTCCTGGGGTAGTGGTTGTAGTTAAATGTTTGCTTTGTGATTTGAGTTGACACTTACTGGTTTTATGGGCTAACTGGACCACGTTTTGTCAATATAAAGTATCTGATATTTCTGTACACTCCGCTAGTTTCTCTACCTGCTATAACCATGTGGCTTCACTCCACACTGTTGCATTATTTTCTAGAAGTGTCTCTTTTGCTTGCTGTGGATGATATTAACTCAGCCAGATAACTGTAAAAGGGGTTGTAAGGGAGTTATAAGGGATTGCAGTAATTACCCGCTTTTCTCATGTGCTTGCTGAGCTGAATAGACTTTGAATTTGCTGTGGTTTTAATAACAAGGTCTGATTAAGATGGAAGATTTAAAGTAGGGAATCTTCTTATGCCATTTTATCTTGCTAGACTGCTGTATTATCTCAGCATTGACTGTTTTTTGATTTTTTGGTTTTTTGGCCTACAATGCCCGTTCCAGAAATTCAGTCCTTGAAAGGAGACAATTGGGCAAAGAGCAGTTTGGCCAATTTTGATTGTTTTGTGATCGTGCCAGTTTGCTGAGAGGTCCTGCCAGCCATCCCAAAGGCTCTAAACTACTGATTTTCATAATCTGAGGTTTAACCTCTTTATCCAAATGCTAGTTGATGGAGAATATTCATCCAAGGCCTCATATGACCATTTTAAGTTGCCTGTGAAGTTTATTTTGTGTGAGTTAAAACATAATGCTTTTCTTTATTCAGTTCGGGTGAGCATATACTTGTTGTGCTGATGAAAAATATTGACACTTAATGTTCCCACAGGGCCCCTGACCCTGTCCTCTACACTGGAGGATTATGGGGTACTCTTGTGTTACTTTCACTTAATAATTAGGAGTGGTATTCAGGAAGACAACATTCTAACCATGGGGGTAAAAAATGAGTTGAAGGGAAATAACCTCATGTGAACAGGCAGATGATCCGATGAGCCTATAAAATCAGTGAGGTGGAACCGCGCCAGCTGTGACAGTCACACGGAGAACACACACGCTACTGCGCTGTGTGCCTCCACTCGGCCATGTTAACAAGCAGAGACACGCCCGCTCTGGTCTCCTCGGTACTGTCTAAGCCGCACTTCCTGGCTGCGTCCGATGACTACCCTGTCATTTGGTTATTCTTTGTTGGATGTCCCAGTTTACTATAAAGGAAAGGGCACAGGCTTCCGAAGACAAAAATCTGAGGTTATATCCCAGTTCTATGGCTAAATAGCTATGTTACTTCAGTTAGGAGACTTCATAAGTAAGTGTATTAACAAACCTTATACCTGAAGGCACCTTTTCATTTCTTAGATGATGGGGTAAAAGGAAAAATTATGGGGTCTATTTCAAAGGTATGCATTGGGCCAGTGACAGCAATGGCTGGATTGCAGAGTGAGGCAAGTCCTATTTATGTAATGAAAGACTTGTCACCAGTGGAGGAGAGACTGGGGGGGTCAGTGTTTGCATATTTTGGTGATTGAGGGTTAGAGGCAGCGTCTGGCATTGAAGACACCATAGGAGCTATGATTGGTGTGTGGGGTACAGAAATGTAGGACAATATGGTGTAATAAAGCCAAGTTCAAATAATGGCCTCTCTGATCATTAGCTGAGTGAATTTGGGGAATTTATCAGCTTCAACCTCCATGTTAAAAAAAAATGTTAAGCGGGGCACCTGGGTGGCTCAGTCGTTAAGTGTCTGCCTTCGGCTCAGGTCGTGATCCCAGAGTCCTGGGATCAAGCCCCACATCAGGCCTCTCCGCTGGGAGCCTGCTTCTTCCTCTCCCACTCCCCCTGCCTGTGTTCCCTCTCTCGCTGGCTGTCTCTCTCTCTGTCAAATAAATAAAATCTTAAAAATGTTAAGAGAGCATAACATGATTTTGGTTTAAGGGGCTGTTGAATGAATTAATGGTCATAGAATGACTAGCATCATGCCTGGAATTTACTGAGTCTTTGGTGAAGGTAAGGTATTCCTGTTATCCAAGGTTATTCAAGTGCAATAAGCAGAATCATGGAGAAATGCTGGGCAAACCACAGTTATGTCCTCATTGGATTCAGCTGACTTGGCTATTTTTCTCTGTTTTCAATACAGACTGAAATCTGTTAACGTCCTTTGTTGATTGTAAGTCTGGTTTAAGACAGTTTCCAACCGGGTGATTTTCGCTAGTATCACATCCCACAGGGAGAATATGCCCCACTCAGCTGATGGTCTCAGCGATGAAACAGTTTATAATGCTCAAAAACATTACGTATAAATTTATTAAAAATAGAGGAAGAAACTAAATGCATATTCTTTACATTGGCTAAGGATGTGAGATTTGAATAAGCAATTAGTTAACGGTGGCCAACTGTATCTTTTTAGTTTGTGACTCAGGACCTAAAATTAAGTATGTAGCAGCTTCTAGCTTATTGTTTCAAAGGTTTATTAGGTAAGAACGCTCTGCTTAGGTATGTGAACTTCATGTTCCTTGTTTTTAGATTTCTAAATATCGTTTTGTGTTAGAATTTCCTCATATGACTATCACAGTTACCTGGCTTCATTGCGGAGCAGATTGACCCGCTCTTTGTAAAAAGAAAGACTGCTTTTCATAAGGTTGCTAAGAACTCTATGCCTATACCATTAGTCTCGGTTTAAAAACAGTGCTAGGGGCGCCTGGGTGGCACAGCGGTTAAGCGCCTGCCTTCGGCTCAGGGCGTGATCCCGGCGTTACGGGATCGAGCCCCACATCAGGCTCTTCTAAACTTTGTTCGCTGCTTAGAAAAATCAACACAGCATTAACATTTCAAAGTTTGTCATTTCTTTGATTCTTGCGAGATATTTCTGTGGCTTTTAAAGAAGAACCCACAGAGGTCAGCAAAAGTTGTGCAAGCCCCCAGGGCTGTAGTCACTCCCTTAGAGTGGTGGCAGTGACAATATTGCAAAAGATGAATCCTTCCAGTGAGGGCATTTGGATGTTGGTGAAGCAGATGTATCACTACATTTATCCAGTCCTCAAGAACATTCTGATTTTTTTAAGACAGCCAGAGAACTTGGAGCAATTTTCAATTTTCTTTCTCTTTCACTCTCTCCTTCCTCCTTTCCTTCCCTCTAATTTGAAGTAGAGGTTTTCTTTTTTTTTTTTTTAAGATTTTATTTATTTATTTGACAGAGAGAGAGACAGCCAGCGAGAGAGGGAACACAAGCAGGGGGAGTGGGAGAGGAAGAAGCAGGCTCATAGTGGAGGAGCCTGATGTGGGGCTCGATCCCATAACGCCGGGATCACGCCCTGAGCCGAAGGCAGACGCTTAACCGCTGTGCCACCCAAGCGCCCCCTGAAGTAGAGGTTTTCTGTTAAAACTTACACAAGAATCATTTTGTGCTAGCTTCTGTTTTACAGAGTGTAATTTTAATGAAGATCATTTCGAAAACTGCCAATAAGCAAGTGGTGACCCTCTCAGAACTCCTATTTTTAAGTGCCCGTGTTTCGGTTTCTTAGTATCTATCTCCAGGATCCTGAATGAAACTTTTGCCGGCAAAGTATCTTTTTAAGCACTCTGTTTCAGTCCGCCTGCTTTCCAAATTCTCTCTCACTCCCTGTCCCAAGAATCCGTTTCTGGGGAAAAGAGGGAGCCTTCAAAGTTCCTTCAGAGTGAGAAGTTAAGAGTGATTCCTCTTAGAAGATAAGGTAAACATTATTTTAGCTCTATTGAAACTCTCTTCGCTCATAACGGGAAGATAGGAGGCAGTGAACTTCACCAAAGATTATCTCCCCTGAGGGCATTACCGTCCTCTGAGATAGGGAAGTAAGCCTTGACCGCAGGAAGCAGAATGATTGCTGGAGGTGCCAGAGAAGACGAGCCAAGCTGACGGCCAGCTTTGGGCTCCAGGCCTAACATGGAGCCGTGTTCCTCGGGGTTAAGTCGCTCCAGCAGAGTTGGCTTCTGTAGCTAAGTGCGCTAACACTTGCTCTGAATCTTGGAGATTCCAAGGTGGTTTCAGCAGCGAAGTTCTTTTATAATTAATTGCGTGTATATTGCCATTCACTTGGGAGGCAAATGATTACTTGGCTCGGTGTTACCCTAAGACATTACAATATCAATAGCACTCCTGATTTTAATTAAAACTTCAAAACGTATGCCCACTGAAATATTCATTATTGCACCCTTGATTGTGTGTGAGAATTGAGAGTCTTCTGCGCTTTTTTTTCATATAATAATACTAAGGACAATTAACAGGAGACAGACTTTGCAGAATATTTTTCTTTCTTCCTAAGACAATGGAATGTTTCCGTACGTGCTCACGTGCACGTATGCTCATGTGATAGTTTTGATGTTACTCTGATTAGACTTTTCCTTTAACTCTAAAAAAATGTTTGTCTCCTGGGGCGCCTGGGTGGCACAGCGGTTAAGCATCTGCCTTCAGCTCAGGGCGTGATCCTGGTGTTCTGGGATCGAGCCCCACATCAGGCTCCTCCGCTATGAGCCTGCTTCTTCCTCTCCCACTCCCCCTGCTTGTGTTCCCTCTCTCGCTGGCTGTCTCTCTCTCTGTCAAATAAATAAATAAATCTTAAAAAAAAAAATATTTGTCTCCTGTCAAAGCTAGTAGACAAAATGAGACAAATGGGAGAGAGGAAGTAAAAAGGCAGAATGACTAATCCTTTCATTGCCAGTTAACTGTATTCCAATCTTGGGTTAGTCAGTAGTTCTGTGCTCTGCAGAACATCCTGATCTTTAGTATGACGCCACACCTAGATTTGCTTAGTTAAGGTATTTAAAGGAGATAGAAAGTGTGCTGGCGTTGTGGAAGAAGAGAGGAAAAGCCACGTGGAACAGGAAAGGTGATTCATGGGGCTGTTTTGGATGGGGAGACATTTTAAGGTGGTCTGTCGTTTATGCACCAAATGCATCAAGTACACACTTGGAAGGGATAGAGATGGTCCCGGTTAGTTCCTTCTTTCTTACAGGTTGCATTCATAATTACCCTTTCTGATAAGTATTGTTTGATACCCTGGAAGTGAAGAACCCTGCAATAAGGTAGATTATCTCATTAAATTTAGCAATATTTTTTTAATCCACGTTTTTCAGATCTTCCATATAAAATAGAAAGGGCTGCGTGTGTGATCATATCATGTGGGCAATCTCTGTGGCCCCACTTTGCTTCCTGAACATGGCAAATAAGGTTCTGAAACTTGGCGAGAAGCTGGTCATGAAATTATTGCTGCTGTTCTTGAAGAATGTTGATTGCACTGTGGTTTTCTTCCCCCAAAGCCCTTAATGTGTAGGGTTATATTTTTATGGTTTTCAAGTTTTTGGTGACTCCATTAGGAACATTTCTAGTGAGGTCAAAACATACTCAGGATATCACTTCCTTGCTGGGGAAGAAAACAACAGCAACAATGAAATTATTGCAGTAAAAACAGTACGCTTCAGAAAAACGACAGTAAGTGGTTTTATTTCAATGGATATCCAGGGCTTAAAGCAGCACAAATTTGAGCAGGTAGGCTGCGGCGTCGCTGTAGATTTCTTTACGGAAGAGAAAATCTGGCCTTGATTCCTTCAACTCTCTGCTGACTCTGGAGATTGGTTTCAATTAAAACTTTCCCCCTAGCTTCAGAGCCCGTTTTTTGTCTTCTTTATTAAAGTTGGTTTGGGGATGAAATTTTCGAAGGCAGAAGGAGTCCTATCATTAAGAGTTTAGATTCAGTGTGTGGAAAGAAATAAAAATCCAGATGTCCTTTGTAGGTTTCAAGTGAAAACAATAATGATAGCAGTATTTTTAGGTAAGATAAGCAAACACCTCATTGGAACATCAGAATAGGAGGTCTGAGCCCATCTGTGTTTTGTTTACTGACTTGGGGCAAATATCATTCATCTTTTGACTTCAATCTCTTTCTGTGTTGGTGACCTTCTTCCCTCTCTTTCTGCTCTTTGCTTCCATCTCCTATGCCAAAATTTCTTTTCACGAAATGACTCTTTTTCATATGGCACTAGACTTTGAGAAATCCCTTGATCCTTTACTTTGCCCTTAACTTGAGCCAAATTTAATTCCCAGGGCTGAAAAATTGCTCTTCATTCAACTGTTTCCCAATATGTCTTTGGATAGATGAGAATTTTCACTTCTTTTCGGAGGACTTCAAAGGAGGTGATAATTCCCTTCCTTCTCAACTCGTTGCAATATTCAACAAACCTTCAATCTTCTTTTTGTTTTTGAGAAATAGTATTTATTTACATTTCAAGGTAACTTTTATATACAAAGACATGTATGAATCTTAAGTGTGTAATTTGATGAGTTTTGACAAATGCATGCAACTCTGTAGCTCATATTCCTAATCAGGATATAGAACGTTTCCATCACTCCAGAATTGTTGTTTGCAGGTCTTTTCAGTTAATCTTTGACCCAAGAAGCGGCAACTTTTCCAGTTTTTTCCACATAGATCAATTCCTCCTGTTTAGAATTTCATATAAAAAGAATTATACAGTATGATAATTTGAGTCCAGCTTATTTTGCTCAGTGTAATATCTGTGTTATTCATCCATGTTGTCTGAGTCAAAAGTTAATTCCTTTTTGTTGCTGAGTAATATTCCACTCTATTGATATAGCATAATTTGCTTATCCATTCTCCTATTGATATTTGGGTTGTTTCCAGTTTGGGGCTATTACATGCAGAGCTGCTGTGAATATTCCTGTACAAGCCTTCGTTTTAGTTTGTCTCTTTCCTTTTTTGCTTTTGGCCCATACTGTAAGGCAGTCTCTAAGGTGGCCCCCAAAGATCCCTACCCCTGATACTCAGGCCCTTAGCATCAGCTACCTGGCTTGACTCAATTCTAAGGAATAGAATATAGCAGAGGTATTAGAACGGTGACCCAAGCGGAAGTGTGGGATGCCACTTGGGAGATGGGGTGCTGTCTCTCACTCTCCCCAGGCCTGCTAATGCTGGAGAGAGCCAGTTTCATGTCATGAGCCAACCCTCTGGACAGGCCCACATGAGTAAGTTTGGAAGATGATCTGCTGAGGCTTTGCCACCAGTCCCATGAATGCACTTAGAAACTCATTCTTTCCCGGGCAAGCCTTGAGTTGACTGCAGCCCTGAGATGACACCTTGATTGCAACCTCAAGCCACTCAGAGCTCGAACCACCCAGCTAAGCTACTCTTGCATTCTCGACACCAAGAAAATGTAAGATGATAAACATTGGCTGTTGCCAGCCCTCAAGTTTGGGGTTCTTTGTTTCATAGCAGTGAAGAGCAAGTAACAGTCCACTCCAGTGACCATGGTGTGGTTTTATTTTACTGTGTTTTAAAATTTTTACTTTGTTTCACTTTTATTGAGATATAATTGACCTACAGGTCAGTATAAGTTGAAGGTGTCCTGCATAACAACTTGGCAGAAATATGTTGTAAAATGATTACCAGAATAAATTTAATTAACATCCATTTCCTCATATAGTTAAACTGAAAATTTTTTTCCCTTGGGGTGAGAGTTTGTTAGACTTACTCTCTTACCAACTTTCAAAAATACTCTACAACTACATTAACTATAGTCGTTGTGTTGGGTGTTACATCTCCAGTACTTATTTGTCTTATAATTGGAAGTTTGTAACTTTTGACTCTTTTCCTCCTGTCTCCCAGTGCCTCTCCGTTACTCCCCGGGTAAGCACAAATCTGATCTCTTTTTCTGTGAGTTTGGTGTTTGTTTTTTGTTGTTGTTGGTGGTGGTTCTTTTAGATTCTATGGTGTGGTCTAAATCATTCATTATATATTGATTCCTCAGTGGAGGATCGTTCACTAGGAGCTTTGTGTTTCTCACACCCACAGCCGGTAACAGAAGATAGGCTAATCTTCTCCAGAGAAAGCTTTATGTAGTTTCTTCATTCATTTTTTGGAAAGTGGCTAAAGAACTTGGTTGTTTTCCTCAGGATGGAGTTTTACATATTCTTTTTTGTGAAGTAGCAGAAACTCATTCTAAAAATACTCAGTTAACGAAGAACTGGAGAAAAAAGTGAAATTCTCCATAAAATCATGACCACCTCAATGCAGTAATTGTTAAAATTGTGCTGTTCATTTCCCTGGATTTTTCCCCGTAGAAATACACGTACACATAAGCATGTATACATATTCACAACTGTAATCATATTAGATGTGCTCTTTTAAAATCTCTTTTTCCCTTTCATAGAGTATTCTGATATTATTTCAATGTCAATAAAGACAGATGAAGGGGAGCAGAATATGTGACCCCAAAATATGCAACTTTGACATGTGGGTTATTTTGAGCTAAGGCCAATCAAGACTCAGCTGACTGAAGAAAAACTTTTACCTCTTCCTTAACTCCCTGAAAGAATTTGGATAGGGGGTCTGGCTCAGAGAGTGAGCTATTACCAGGAATAACTTTTATCTGAATGACTTACCTGTATGCTGGGGTAAACATTTGATCTTTGTATTGTCCTGTGAAATACCTTCCTCTCTTTTGAAGCCCCAGGCCCTTATCCCCTTCCTTAGCTTAGGATGGCATATGAGCCTGAACCACCCTCCTTCTCTTTGGGTCTCATATTCTTGTAGGGTCCCTCTTTGTATATAATGAAATTTGGTTTTCTCCTGTTTATCTGTTTTCTATCAGTTTACCAACCAAAGAACCTAGAAGGGCAGAGGAAAAAGTTTTCCTCCCCCGACACAGACCTAGACCTACCTGATCATTTTAATAGTTTCATAGTGTTACTATATACCATAATTTATCCTATTCTGTGCCTTTGACCTGTTAGATTCTCTACCTCCACTGTTTTTTGACAATTAAAAACTGCTGTGGATAATCATCCTTTGTTATTCATCTGTGTTCACTTATCCAATATTTCTTTAGCATAATTCATCAAGTGAATATTTCTAGAAGGATATGCACATTTAAAGACCTTGGGTAAATATTGTAAAATTGCCATTCAGGAAGGGGAGACTCACTAATAGAATATGAGGGTATTATCCCTCAATAAGTATGGTAACACTGAGCATTATCAAACTTGTTAATATTTGGCAATGTGATGAACAAACATACTGTCATTTTAACATGCATTTTTTAAATTGTAAGTAATACTGAACATACATTTTTTATATTGGTCTTGGCCATGTATTTTTTGAGTTGTGCATATTCGTTAATTTTTGTCCTATGGTAATAAAATGTTTTTCTCACTGATTTGTAAAGTTTTTTTTAATAAAAAAAACTTTATAAATTTATGTATATACACACAAATACATTTTTACATTTTTATATATTTATATTTACCTGTAGTGTGTCATATATAGTGCACATAATTCTTTTTCATATCGTAGTTTGACCTTTAAAATTGATAATGGTGAGTTCTTTGGCTGTAAAGAAATTTTACATATTAAATTAGTTAAATTGATCCTTTTCTAAACAGTTTATGGCTTTGGCATGATGTTTAGTAAGTCTTTTTTTGGCTGTAAAATTATAAAATTACTTCATTTTTTCTGTTTTAAAGAATTACTATGATTTCATTTTTTACATTTATATTTTATATCTACATTTTACTTTTTCCATGTTTAAAATTTAATATTTTTATATTTAAAGTTTTTAATTGATCTGGAATTTATTTTTATATAAGGTGGGAAGTAGGGATCCTGTTTTATTTTTCCCCAAACTATTGACCAGTTATCCCAACATAATTAATTGAATAATCCTTTTTTTTTTTTTGGTTACTAATAATTTTAAACGTACCATTATAACTTCCTAATTAATGTGCATTGTAAATATGCATCCTCCCTCACATATCTCCCTGAAAAAAAATTAAGAACTTTTGCATGTTGATCTATAAATTTGTATTTTGAATTGTAAAAGTGTGTTTGTCCCTGCACTGTGCCTTTTCCAGGTCCTGCAGATGGGAAAGTATATCCAAAACCTACCTGACAGTTTATTTACATGACTAAAGTTGTATCCCAAGCCATATCCATATGTCGAATATTATTTCTTTATGTAGAATAAAAGGCTTCATGACTATTACCATGAATGTAGTATAGGAAAGAAGGGGTGCATGCTAATTAGTTTTACATTAAAGTTAGAATAGAACATGTTTCAATTCTTTTTTTCTTTAAATTCCTCTTTGAAGACATTTCAGTGAATTTAAATTTTATGTATGGGATGCAAGTAAACCTCAACTTTCAAACATTGGACATTTATTTATTTATTTATTTATTTTTAATGATTTTTTATTATATTATGTTAGTCACCATACAGTACATCCCCGGTTTCCGAAAACATCGGACTTTTTAACCACCTACATTTTATACATTAGGTATTGGCCACCTCACCATATTTCGATAATTAAATTCATACTTGAATACGTGAATTGAAGAACAAATGTTTCAAGCTATTGAATGAAGATTTGGCTTTCAAGGCAATAGTTTGCATCACACCATCTTTGTTCTTTAAAGCAGTTGTTTCAATATTATTCTTCATTGCATTTTTGTTACTTTTATTTTAAAATAAGAAAATAAAAAAACCCCAAAATGCTAATAGTGTTGGTAAGATGCTTTGGTCTCATGAACTTAGTATAATTGAGGCAACACTGGAAATGTGCTGAAAATGGTGATTGTTTATCCCCAGTGCTTGCTAATGGATCTATGCCAGCAGGCTATCTGAAGAAAAAGAATACGATTAAAGAATACATATAATATGTGAGAAGATTGTGTCCAAGAGACAAAATGTAATTAGTGCTTTTATAATATTTTTAGGTTTCTGGGAATAGAACATTCCTTAAAAACAGGTTGCTAAATCCAACCGATATGTTCCAGTTCTCATTTTACTTGACCTCTTAGCATTAAACACTT
>NW_024423319.1:103744307-103747707 GCF_017311325.1 Ursus maritimus | reverse complement strand
TATATACCATAATTTATCCTATTCTGTGCCTTTGACCTGTTAGATTCTCTACCTCCACTGTTTTTTGACAATTAAAAACTGCTGTGGATAATCATCCTTTGTTATTCATCTGTGTTCACTTATCCAATATTTCTTTAGCATAATTCATCAAGTGAATATTTCTAGAAGGATATGCACATTTAAAGACCTTGGGTAAATATTGTAAAATTGCCATTCAGGAAGGGGAGACTCACTAATAGAATATGAGGGTATTATCCCTCAATAAGTATGGTAACACTGAGCATTATCAAACTTGTTAATATTTGGCAATGTGATGAACAAACATACTGTCATTTTAACATGCATTTTTTAAATTGTAAGTAATACTGAACATACATTTTTTATATTGGTCTTGGCCATGTATTTTTTGAGTTGTGCATATTCGTTAATTTTTGTCCTATGGTAATAAAATGTTTTTCTCACTGATTTGTAAAGTTTTTTTTAATAAAAAAAACTTTATAAATTTATGTATATACACACAAATACATTTTTACATTTTTATATATTTATATTTACCTGTAGTGTGTCATATATAGTGCACATAATTCTTTTTCATATCGTAGTTTGACCTTTAAAATTGATAATGGTGAGTTCTTTGGCTGTAAAGAAATTTTACATATTAAATTAGTTAAATTGATCCTTTCTAAACAGTTTATGGCTTTGGCATGATGCTTAGTAAGTCTTTTTTTGGCTGTAAAATTATAAAATTACTTCATTTTTTCTGTTTTAAAGAATTACTATGATTTCATTTTTTACATTTATATTTTATATCTACATTTTACTTTTTCCATGTTTAAAATTTAATATTTTTATATTTAAAGTTTTTAATTGATCTGGAATTTATTTTTATATAAGGTGGGAAGTAGGGATCCTGTTTTATTTTTCCCCAAACTATTGACCAGTTATCCCAACATAATTAATTGAATAATCCTTTTTTTTTTTTTGGTTACTAATAATTTTAAACGTACCATTATAACTTCCTAATTAATGTGCATTGTAAATATGCATCCTCCCTCACATATCTCCCTGAAAAAAAATTAAGAACTTTTGCATGTTGATCTATAAATTTGTATTTTGAATTGTAAAAGTGTGTTTGTCCCTGCACTGTGCCTTTTCCAGGTCCTGCAGATGGGAAAGTATATCCAAAACCTACCTGACAGTTTATTTACATGACTAAAGTTGTATCCCAAGCCATATCCATATGTCGAATATTATTTCTTTATGTAGAATAAAAGGCTTCATGACTATTACCATGAATGTAGTATAGGAAAGAAGGGGTGCATGCTAATTAGTTTTACATTAAAGTTAGAATAGAACATGTTTCAATTCTTTTTTTCTTTAAATTCCTCTTTGAAGACATTTCAGTGAATTTAAATTTTATGTATGGGATGCAAGTAAACCTCAACTTTCAAACATTGGACATTTATTTATTTATTTATTTATTTTTAATGATTTTTTATTATATTATGTTAGTCACCATACAGTACATCCCCGGTTTCCGAAAACATCGGACTTTTTAACCACCTACATTTTATACATTAGGTATTGGCCACCTCACCATATTTCGATAATTAAATTCATACTTGAATACGTGAATTGAAGAACAAATGTTTCAAGCTATTGAATGAAGATTTGGCTTTCAAGGCAATAGTTTGCATCACACCATCTTTGTTCTTTAAAGCAGTTGTTTCAATATTATTCTTCATTGCATTTTTGTTACTTTTATTTTAAAATAAGAAAATAAAAAAACCCCAAAATGCTAATAGTGTTGGTAAGATGCTTTGGTCTCATGAACTTAGTATAATTGAGGCAACACTGGAAATGTGCTGAAAATGGTGATTGTTTATCCCCAGTGCTTGCTAATGGATCTATGCCAGCAGGCTATCTGAAGAAAAAGAATACGATTAAAGAATACATATAATATGTGAGAAGATTGTGTCCAAGAGACAAAATGTAATTAGTGCTTTTATAATATTTTTAGGTTTCTGGGAATAGAACATTCCTTAAAAACAGGTTGCTAAATCCAACCGATATGTTCCAGTTCTCATTTTACTTGACCTCTTAGCATTAAACACTTCTTGCAACCATCTCTTCCCTTGGCTTCTGTTCTTGACGTCTTCTTGGTCACTTCTCTTTCTCTTTGCACCTCATCCTCTTCTTCTTAGATTTTAAACATTGAAGTTATTTAATCGAATCTGGGTCATTTCCTCTGCTCCTGCTATGCTCTCCCTTTATGATCTATTCTAAGCTTGTGGCTTCAAATTTATTCTCAATATAGATCACTTAGAAATCTAAACTATAGCCCAGAAGCCCCCTCTGGAATACAAACCTTTATGTCTACTTAACTACTTAACATTTTCTTGATGATGAAGGGGAGTGGAATATACCACCCCAAAACTTGCCACTTTGGCGTGAGGATTATTTTGAGATAAATGCCGTCAGAACACAGCAGATTCAGGAAAAGCTCTTTATCTCCCCCTCAACTGCCTAAATGTACATTGGAAAGGGGGCTGGTACCAGGAAAAGAGCTATTATCAGCGGTAATTTTTTTACCTGAGAAACTTATCTGCCTAAAAGGGCAACCTTTGTTTCCACGCATCTGCTCTGCCTTCTTGCAAATGGCCTTCTCGCCTTGATATTCCCAGGCCGCTGCCCCTTTCCTTAGCTCAGGATGTTCTATAAGCCTCAATTACTTGGCTGCCTTTGGAGCCTCCAATCTTTGGGGTTCTTGTATGTATGAAATCAAATTTCCTTTTCCCCTGTTAATAAGTCTTAGGACATTTTGCTTGTTTGACCAATCGCAGACTCTAGAAGAGTAGAAGGAAAGTTTTTCCTCCCCAACAATGATTCAAAGACACTGCACATACCTAATGCCCAACCAAACCCAAATTTCCAACCTTTCTTTCGATTCTGTTTTTATTTTAGGTCACCTTACTTCATTTGTTCAAGTTAGAAACCCGGAGTCATATTTATATCTCCCTCTCTCTCTCAGCTCCATATCTAATCCTTCACTGAGTCTTACTGGTTTTACTTTCCCAGCGTCTTTTGAGTCTGTCCACTTTTCTTCATCTCAGATAGCAATTTGTTTTTCCTCGATTTGTTTTTCACATTCTGACTTTTTTTTTTTTCAAATATCAAATGTGATAGATCAGCTCTCTGCCCAGAATTCTTTGATAATTTCTTAATTCTTATAGCGGTAAAGGTTTTTGTTTTTGTTTTAAAACTCTGCCTATAATCCCTGTGTGCTATGTTTTCTACGTACCTCCGTACCTCCGCAGTCTCCTTTTTCACCTGTTTCTCCCATGATCTCAGCAATCTAGCCATTTGGTCCTTTTATCTGCCTTTTTTTTTTTTTTTTTTT
>NW_024423319.1:103734696-103744297 GCF_017311325.1 Ursus maritimus | reverse complement strand
TTTTTTTTTTTTTTTTTTTCATTCTCTTAGGGAAGCTGTCTCCAGGGAATTCTTTTCTTTGTCCCTTTTGAATTGGGCTTGCACCCATTGTTTCTCAGGATTCCTAGATCTTGTCTCTTGCCAGATACCACCACCTTCACCTCTTTTCACATACACAGGCATTTAAGTTGGCTTTACCTAATATTTCTAAGCTTGCATACCTCCAGGCCAAACTACTGGAGATGAAATGTCATTTGTTTTTGGCAAATTAAAGAGCCTAGCTAGCTCCACAATGCATCCTTCTTAAAAGGTAAGGCATGGTTGGAGAGAGATGGGATTTTCATGAGACATTGCAAGCGTGTGAAACACTTACTTGTAAAAGATGGGTGACGTAAATGTGTGTTTAAATCCTAATCATGAGGATCTTTTTAATTGGAAATGATAAGCATACAGAGGAGAGTATTCTGTGGGGGTGATACTCCTGCAAATGAGGGAGGGGGTGCTGCGTCTGTCAGGTGTAGGTGGCATGGCTGGCTTTTTCTTTGGAAACAGGAAGAAAGGAGGTTGACATTGTGTGGTTGTGGTAGGTTGCTACATTCAGTTTGATTGGTAACCTCAGCATTTAATATGAAGTATCAGACAGGGTCATCTTTTAAGATTGAAAGGCGGAGATCACAGATTTGAGGACCATGGAGAGTTTGAAAAACTTTCGTTGAGAGTGGGAGTTGAGCAGAGAAACTTGAGAGGATTTCTGAGAATTAAGGAGGTTCCAACTGATGGTGCCACTGTGAAGTTTTTGAGATGAAGCTTGCCACGTTGTGTGACCTTCTTCAGCGGCGCCCTGCTGCCCTGCTCCAGGGTTGGGGGAAGCAAATACTTGGTTTCATCCAGCTTGAGGGTTTACTTAGATGGCTATGATGAAAAGGCAGATGGGTAATGGAGTTTAGAGTATTTGCCTTTTTAAAAAACACTATTGTGGATTTTCTTTAGGCCAGGAGGAAGATGAACAAAACAAAACAAAACAAAAAGGCAGGAGGGCTAAAGACTGGGAGAAGGCACAAGAGTCAATGGCTTTGTGTTTCAAATGAGGCCAAAGTTTAACAAATAAAAATTATTTCATTTCCCATCAATGTTTGGAACTGTTTCCCACTGTTTATTTGGAATTTAAAAAATTGCTGTTGTGAATCTCTTATCAATATACTGTGATTTAGTTTCCCATCTGTGGAGAATGTTACAGGAAGTGATAAGCTAATTCACTAATGTTTCATCCAATTCTAGATGTAAAATTTGACGAAACTCTAAAAAGAGTCTTCATGAAAATGTCTTTCCTTGCTGACTGGCGTCTCTTGCCTTTTCTTGCATTAGCAGAAATAAAATAAAGTAAATCAGTCAAGGGCTCCACGGCAAACAAATGGCACACTCGGAGGAAGATAATTTGAATTAAGAGGGTTTATTTAGGAAGAGGCTATTTTTAAGAAGTGTGTCTGGGTATACTGGTGGAACTACAAGGGAAATTGCACAGCTGAGGTTTTACCCTCCCTCAGTATAAAAGGACAAGGGGAGGATGGACTCCATCCACAAGGACAGCCGGCCTCGTAGTGCCGGCAACCTTAGGAAGTGCAGTGACCTGTGGTCAAGGGATATGACCAGGCCACACTGACCTTGGGGGCATAGAATATGAAAACCCTGACCTCACTCTTCTCTTTCCTTTTAATCTTGTCAGGGGGTGCCCACTTGGCTGAGCGCAATTGAAAGAGAAGCCTGTTGATGTGGTACAAACAAATGAGCTCTTTGAGGCTCAGACCACGTGCAGAAGGGCGGAGCTCGACTCTGAAAGCTCACGTAGAGGACACCTGACCCACAGAGGGAATTGATGTTGTGGTTCTTTTCTCAGTCAGATCCTGTTTTAATCCCTTGGTATGCTTCAGGGGAGGGCATATGTGATCTTCCATCCCCTAGTCTTTTCCGTCGTGGGTTCAAAGCTTGCTCTCGGTGTGGCGGATACTGTTCGGGACTGGGTATATAAAGATACATAAGACATGATTCCGGCCTTTGAGATGCAATATGTATCGGGAGAGATAGATATGGGGATTGTGCAGATAATACCCGTCAGCTTACTATTTATTATGTTTACTGTTATTTGTAACTGCTATTTGACAAGTCCTATGGTAGCCTAGAGAATGGAGGATGTAAACTTTTACCTGTGTGTGTTTTATATGTTTAAAGTGTATGTATGTGTGTGTGAAGGTTGCTCGAGGGGAAGGAATGGGAATTCCATCGGTCATACTTGCTACCACGTGGCTACTGTAATTAAGACCTCACTTTCATTATATCCTGCTCTTTTCTCGAGAACCTGTAATGGCTCCCTTTTAGAGGACCTCCCACAAGCTTTCTCCTGCTTTCCAAAGGTCTCCATCCTTTGATCTTACCGTGCCTTTCCAGTCGCATTTTCCAGAACCCTCCATCTGAGACCAGCAGGTCTCTCTACCCCTTCGGCATTTGGCAGTAATTACTGTGATGATTGCCTACTGCCAACTTCTCCTGCTCCAAGCTTCAGTACTTTTAAACTGACGGCTGCTTATCGTTCAAAACAGTGCTCAAATGGTACCTTTTTGAATTAAGTCTTTCCCAATATTTTAATTAATAATCAGCTCTTCCTTTGCTCAATTTTGTTGGCTCTTAGAGCCAGTTATACAGTGAAAGCAATGGATTCGTTAGACGTCTTGCATATGCTAATTTTGTCTCCACGGGTATACTATGGGTGTGTCTTTCACTTCTCTATCTCCTTCAGCATTCAGGGAAGTTGAGTTTTAATACAGTTGACCCTTGAACACAGGTTTGAAATGTCTGGGTCCACTTACACATGACTTTTTTTTTTTTTTTTTTTTCAGTAAATCCAGTGCAGTACTATAAATGTATTTTTTTCCCTCATATTTTCTTAACATTTTCTTTTCTTTAGCTTACTTTATTATGAGAATACAGTATATAATACAACTTATAAAATATGTGTTAACTGACTGTTTATGTGATCAGTAAGACTTCCACCCAACAGTAAGCTATTAGTAGTTAAATTTTTGACTAGTCAAAAGTAATACCTAGGGACGCCTGGGTGGCTCCGTCGGTGAAGTGTCTGCCTTCGGCTCAGGTCATGATCTCGGGGTCCTGGGATCGAGCCCCACATCGGGGGGGCTCCTTGCTCAGTGGGGACCCTGCTTTTTCTGCGCCTCCCCTCCCCCCGACAAATAAATAAAATCTTAAAAAAAAGAAAAAGAAAAGAAAAGCATTGGTAAGACTACTTCCTCTGACCTGGTTTGCTCTTTCCTGACCTCCTATTAAAGACTTGAGGCCTAATCTGCCTTCAGATTGCTTCTCTTCTACACATACTTTCTTTTGGGTCTTCCAATTTCTTATTCCTATAGTTTTCTTTTCAGCCTAATTAGAACTAAAATTCCAAAGTAGAGGGCTGTTTAAATAAAATATGACCCATCCATAGGATTTAATAATGTATATTAGAATATGTAATCAATGTTTATGGTAGGCTAAGAGAAAAATCAGATGACAAAATAGTGTGTACAATATTTTCTCAATTCTCTAAAAATATGGTAAAATACATGTTTCCATAAAAAAAATAAAAATAATATTTACCAAAATATGATTAGTAGGTAATAAGTGTTATTAGCAGACACTAATGCTTTTTAGCATTAATATTTCTGGCTCTCTGCTCTCTGGATAGATGATAGGATTGCTCTTCCCATTTCCTTGACAGTAAGTGTATCCATGTGACTTGCTTTGGCCTGTGACACGGGAGTGGGAAATCCACGTATCATTTCCAAGTAGTAGTTGACTAGACAATGCAAGATCTCTGTTTCCCTCCCGCTGCTGCTCTAGTGGTAGAAGCGCTTGTTTAAATGACACCCCATCTGTCAAGTTTGAGCGACCGGTAAGTGAGCAAGAATCTTTTGTTACGCTCAAATGCAGAGATTTTGGAGGCTGTTACCGTAAGCACAGTCTAGCCCATCCTGAGTAGTTCGGTGTTTATGTTATGAATGTTTGGAAGATACAGGTGAGCAAGAAGGACCAAAGGAAAACCACGTGTGAAGCCACGCTGTACGTGTACGATGCGTTTTCCCTGCAGTTGTGTTTTTGCACAAGCTAGGCCAACTTATTATTTTTTTTGTTAATACTGAAAATAATCCTGTTTTCTGCGCGTCACAATAAGGATGACCTAAGTCTTGTGGAGAAGCACATTCCTTTGTCTCTGCACCATGAGGCCCTTACCATTGTGGAAGCATTGTGAGGGGTACTGCTACCGAGGGCAGACTCGAGGCTAAAGAAAGGAGTAAGTGATTCGAGGCATCCCGAGCCTCTCCTTTCCTTCCATTATATTTACCTACTCGAGGCTATTCCCGAAAAAGCTATCATGTCCTCTTGACGAAGGGTGAAGTACATTCAGTGCTCTCCCAACTTAAGAACCCTCCACACCGGTCTTAATTATGTTCTTAATTATTTCTCTTTGCCTCAGAATGATATTCACTTACGAAGTATTTCATAATAAACTGAAAGGTTAAAAAAGAGACTCGCGTACTTCTCTTTGTGTGCACATGCAGTACATTAACAGAGGAAATGATAAAATTTGTGAGGCTTTGAAACAATCATTTGTGAATATTAACTTAGCTCAGTTGAACAGTGAACTCCAGAAGATCAGTAAGAATTTATTCAAGGACATGTAGGAGGCAAATAGTTTACAGAAACCATTCTATGTTATAAACTATTAGTCTGAAAGAACACGGAGAGGGTTTTAGTGTTTATTGCATCAATATTTTCTTTTATTTTGCTTTTCTCTCACTCTCTCCCCAACCTGTCTCCACTCACACATTAAGATACATAAGCTTATGCACCCAGTACCCTAAGACTAATGTCAGCTGTAAAAATGTGGCGTGGCATTTTACGAAAATTGCAAAACTCATATTATGCAAATGCTCCTTAGCATCTCGAACATTAAAAGAAGGAAGAAGAATAGTACCTTTCTTTATAAATTCATTTTCTACTGTCAGAGCCAAGACTCGTATGACCTTGCAGCTCGCAATTAGGATCGCGAAAGAACCGGTTTTGACAGTCAGCCAATGCCATAAAAGAAAGGAAAGAGCACTTGTGCGAGTCAAAAGCTGGCTGCGGCCGGCGGCGTGGGAGGAGGCGGTGGCTCTTCCTTTGCGAGCACAACGCATCATTACGGAATGACACCTTTCAGGACTTTAATTTTAAAACCTAGAAAAAATAATAAGGTGAAGTTGCCGAACAAAGATTGGGCTTTCATGCAAATGTCTTTGGAAATTAAGGGGAGGGTGCTAAATGTGCAATATTCCTTCTAAGCAGAATTGTTTCTAAATTCAGGGGTATGTTCACACTGTAGTCTGTGAGGCAACAGCTGTTCTTAAGAGGCCGCTGTCAATGTTGATAAGTTACTTTTAAAACTAAATCTGTTTGCTGAGCTCATGTTGTTTGGAAAACCATAAAGAACAAAATCTTTAATGCATTTTTTTCCTTTGAAAAAAGGGAAAAATCCTATCAATTGCAAGCAAAAGCAGTTTTCTGAAAGCCCACAACCTAGCGAGATCCTGGGGTAAGCTCATTTTTATAAGGGAGGGAGGAAAACAAAGCAGATTGGAATTCTGAGTCCTTGTCTGTGGGTAACAATTTACACTCTGAAAATGCACTGATTGCGTTCTTTTAGCCCTTGTTTGCAGTGACTGAGTGTAGGACTGAGAGCTATTTTGAATTGTTGCCCTTTTGTTTGTTTTTTAGGACGCAGTCTCTATTGTGAGTGTATTTGTTGTGAGTGAAATACTGGCCAAACTAGCCTTGGACCTCATTCCTCTGTTTATTTCATGTGGTGCTTTAGGCATTGTTTAGCTACTGGGGTAGAACAAAGCATGTCGTGTGGTGTCTGATGGCGCTATACAACTCTGGCCCTAGGGAAAAAATGAGAGAAATTAGTTTCTCTCTGCAGTGTGGTATCCCTTTCTTTGTCTTACTCAGTTCCATAATTGTTTCATCTTATTCAAGAGCCCAAACCAGACCCAGGAGACCCAGTCCATCATATTCTGTATTCTTCTCATTTTTGTCTTTTTTTACAAACCAACCAATTTTCCATCTCATAAGCTTGGAGACCTTTGACAGGTATCAAATCAAAGTGTTGGAACGTGTGTTGTTAAGATTTTCTATTCAGCTTCTGTGAAATACAAAATTCTCTGCCTTATATCTGGCAATGTAGTCTCTGCTCAAATATTACATGTGGGGGCAGTGTCAGTTGTTAGAAAAAACTTCATTAGGCAAAAGCAGTTTCTCCTATACATTTTTACATGCTAGTTACCAGTTTTGCCCTCTGGGCGAACAGGGGAATCCCACTTAGTTGCACAAGTAGGGAATGTGAACACAAATTTCAACACAAGATATCAGGAACTCCACCAGAATTGAGCACTGGAGAGTGAGAGCTTTTTTTCAAAAGAAATGATTGAGGCTGTCCAGCTTGGAGATAGTAAGGATTGAGAGAGACAGGGTCAGTTTGGCATACATGTGTGTCACATGCTTGGTTGGCTGTCGAGTGGAAGAGTAATTAAGCCTGCTGAATACGGCCCCAAAAGGCAGGGTCGGAACCAGTGCTTGGAATTAGAGGTAGACAGATTCTGGATTCATCAAATGATGCACGTGGCCTGTTCTATGTTAGGAGAGCATTTAAGATTAGACTGTTAGATCTGATGACCTTTAAGGTGCTGTGGAATTCTTGTAAGTCTGATCTCCAACAGGAACATGAAAGAAATAATCATATGTTTAGAGGATATATAATACCGAGTACTTGTTGGAATATGAGGGATATCAAGGTGTCAGCATAACGGAGAACTGCTAGATGAGGCTGAAAGGAGAGAAGCAGCAAAGAAATTTGGCAAATTTGGGATCAGTGATCTGGGTCATGAAAGGTTATGGGACAATAGTTTTGTAAAAGTTAATTTTATTGTGGTATAATTTACAGAAGGAAGATTAATATTGCTTCCATTTTTATGAGTTTTGGCAGATTATGCGCTTAGGTTACCATGACCACAATGACAGTATAGGAAATGTCCCACCTGCCTCCAAAAGCTCCTTTGTGCTCTTTCCCGTTCAAATCCCACTTGAGTCCCTATCTGGCTTCTTTTAGCCAGCGTTTTGTTTTTGCGCTTTGCGTATTACTGTGTATTTCAATAGTCGATTCTTTTTTTTTTTTTAAAGATTTATTTATTTTTGTGAGAGAGAGTATGTGCACGAGCACACAAGTGGGGTTAGGGGGGCAGAGGGAGAAGCAGACTCCCCGCTGAGCAGGGAGCCCAGATGCAGGACTCAGCCCCAGGACCCTGGGATCATGACCCGAGCCAAAGGCAGACACTTAACTGACTGGGGTCCCCGGGCATCCTAATATTTGATTCTTTTATAGAAAGAGAGAAACCAACCAACAGACTCTTAACTCTAGAGAACAAACTGATGGCTACCAGAGGGGAGGGGGAGGGGGTGGGGAGTGAGGGAGACAGGTGTTGGGGGATAAGGAGTGCACCTGTTGTCATGAGCACCTGGTGATGTATGGAACTGTTGAATCACTATATTAAAAAATAGTAATAATTTAAAAAATATATTTTCTGTCTGGATAAAAATTCCATTGTCATTAAAGAATTTTACCTCTCCCCTCCGCCAACTAGTTGATTCTTTTTTAATGGTGAGGAGCGTGCCATAGATTTGTTTATCTGTTCATCATTTGATGGACATGTAGGTTGTTTCCAGGTTTTGGCTTTTATGAATAAAGCTGCCATGAACATTCATGTCTAAGTCTTTGTGGACATACGTTTTCATTTCTATAAGATAAATAGCTGGAAGTGGAATTTCCGAATCAAAGAGAAAGGTATGTTTAACTTTACAGGAAAATACCAAACTATTCTTCCGAAGGGGTTGTACCATTTTACATACCCAGCAGTAGTGTCCAAGAGTTCCAGTTCCTTCCCATCTTTGTCAAAACTTGGGATATCAGTTTTCTTAATTTGAGCCATTCTCATCGGTGTAAAGTAGTGTGAATTGTGGTTTTAGTTTGCATTTCTCTAGTGAAGAATGATGTGCACTTTTCTTTCTGCTTATTAGCCATTTGTATTTCTTCTTTCATGAAGTGAGACCAGTCTTTCTGTAAGGTAATTGACACAGAGCAGGGCACAGCAGTGATGTGGCACCTTTATTAGGGTAGGGTTAGCAACCTTTTCCTCTAAAGCGCCAGATACTACATATCCTCAGCTTTGAGATCCCTGCAGTCTCTGTGGCGCCTACTCAACTCGGCCGGTGAAGCGTGAACGCAGCCATATACAACACACCCCTGTGTTCCGGTAAAAACAAAAACCAGGTGGTGGTCAGATTTCCCTGACCCCAGAGTTACAGGAATAGTATTTAAATCCATTTTGTGGAAAGTAATGCCTCTGTTTGTGACATCCTTTGCGTAAGTTAAAGACAGCCATAACTGCCACTCTGGACTTAATTCTGCCGAAAAAGTGTGAATTGGTAAGAGCCAAGAGAGCGGACTGGACATCCCCAGGATGGCCTTTATATATCGTAAGCAGTTTTTTTGAAAGTGTTAGATATTAGAAATTGAACGCTTACGGGAAGCAGAGAGAGTGAGCATCGTCACCACTAACTCCCAGGAGAGCAGTTCAGGGGGTGTGAAAAGCTTTGCTTTTCACCACTCAGGTGCCAGTTCGTACCATAGCAAAAGGAGATTTTTGCTCAACATTCGGGTCATATGCTTTAGAACTTCGTCTTATGGGTATTAAGTTGTTATTATCCTCTGGGCGAGTCATTTATAGCATCTATTACAAACTGCAAATCTTGCTAATAGTGAGTTTGGGTCTGAAACATTTATCCCAAGAAGAATACAGTCAGGTCTAAATCAGGGTTGGGTAGACGAGGAGACATTTTTGTCTCGATAGCAAGCAGATCGGTGTGAGTTTCCTTATCCTTCAGGAAGCAGACCGTATTTTTCCTAGTTGACTTTTAAGAGGCTTTTCTCTTAGCCGTTTATGAGGTTCGCCTTTATGTGAACAAATACAAAGTTAAGGTAGAGAAGCCAATAATATAAAGGAGATGTTTGGTCATAGAAACAGATTTTTATGATAAGCTTAAATGATCCCCCACAAAATGGAAGCCAGCCATTGTTTGCTACTCAGACATTTCAGCATCCGGAATTTTTTCCACTGGACACAAGCCTGCCTATTTGGCTGCTCTTCCCTCCTGCCTGCCATGCTCACCATTTTCCTCCTGCAAGGTTAAGAGAATGCTGTCATTTGCTGGCAGAAAATGCCTTCAGATACTCTTCTTTCTCTCTGCTAGAAACTGCAAACTACCGTGATAATTCTTTTCCATTTCAAATTAATTGTCAAATTTTACTATGTGACTACCGCTGTACCAGATTCTATGGGGTGCACAAGGGTAACATAAAATTTGATGATTATTTTCCCAGCGTTTAAATTCTAACAAGAAATGAAACAGAGGAAAGTTTTTAGCTGTTTGTTTTATTATATACATTGATTAATTTACTTTAGCGTTGTATTTTTTTTTTTTT
>NW_024423319.1:103668612-103734686 GCF_017311325.1 Ursus maritimus | reverse complement strand
TTTTTTTTTTTTTGGCTATAAAGATGTTCAATGGAAAGTTTTGCTAGAATTGTGAGTACAATTAATTTTTCTATCATGGTCATTTTTCTTTCTGTAGTTACCTGAGAAGGATATAGACCATGGTCATCTTCAAGGTGGGGACATAGGTTGCTCAGCTCTATTCACCAAGGTCACGGCACACGATATATTTAAAGACATATTGCTTTAATTAAGTTGAATTGGCCAAAACGTCAGTGAAAAACATAGGCTTGTTTTGGATGGGCTGTTGGGTTTAGAATGACTGTGTAACTGATTCATTAGGTAGAAGAGGAGGAGTGGATTTTTAAAAAATTTTTGTTCATGTACAACAAATCACTGGTACAGCACTTCAGGAATTGTTACTTATTAAAACATTTTGTATGATTTAGGAAGTTAGGAGAGAGTAACCAAAGGGCTAAAGACAGAGGTAGTGAATATACATGTTGATAAAATACAGAGAGATTGTTGTAACTGAGAAAAAAGGATGTATTCGGCTGGAGAAGAAGAGGGTGAGACAAACCGAAAAACCTCCTCACCTGTAACGCCCTGTGAGGAGTCGAGCCAGGTGCTAGTTTGAGGGGCCAGACCCAGAAGTAAATAGCTTTGTTCACCAGCACCGTGGACAGATCAGAACGTCGCAGCGAATGTTCTAAGACTGCTTTCAATTTGCTGCACCTGACCTTTAGAACTCTGACATTTTTCTTTTATTCTCACCGCATTGACTCTGAACATTTCTGTGTGTTAAGTAGATTTTTCACACATTGTCTTTGTTGTCCAGGTTAAAAATAAATCAGAGGTCACTTCAAGTTTACAGGTGTGTATATTTACCCCTTGAAGGGATTAATAACTCAGAAAACGAAAGCATCCCTTGCCCACTCCCATCTCCTCCCACACCTCTGGCTCCTCGCTGCCTGACTTAATGCTTTGAGGAGAGGAAAGAGGCTGTGTCCTCTGCCTTCTTGACTCGTCCCCGCCCTCCTAATTCATCTCTGTAATCCTGAGTTAGAAAAGAAGGTACATATTTGGCTCTATACATTTATTTATTCATGTTCTCTCTCAGGTTGTTGGTGTGACATTGGCATTTCAGTGTAGCTGTTTTGCATCAGGCTGTGGAATACAGAAAGCCTGTTGCATTCTGTTTTTCTCCTCCCGCTCTCTGCGGCAGGTCAGTGTCGTTGTAGCACAGATCCGTACACACGGGTGAAGGAGCGCACAGGATGATCTGAACAATTCCGTAGGCCCGAAGTTTCCATGCTTCTGCAGCAGAACGTCCTTGAAATTGTCATTGAGCTTTCAGTAACCTTTCTGGATAAGAGTCTGCTGTCACTGAAACATAGTGGATTTTGTCTTTATTTATTCTACTTTATTAAAACGAGTATAAGCAATCTCTTTTAATGCCTTGCCCTTTCTGGCAATGAACATACTTGACAGGGATAGAAAGGGTAGGGAAAAATACCATTATTTGCTCTCTGATGAATATATGCAAAAATAAATCTTTATTATGAAGCTTCCTTCAGTAAGCATGGCTTAGATATTAAACTATTATATCTAACATTCCACTTCAACTACATTATTATATACATCTGCAGTGAAAATCGTTATGAGATGTATAGTCAAAAAACACATGGCGAAAGTGGAAGTGCATTTAGACTTAATAGGTATTTAAATGATTTGGGTCGTGGAAGATTGTTTTGGGGAGCTATAACACAAAGCATTTATTTTTATATTAACAATGCAGGTATTAATAAAGTATGCCTGGGTAGATTGTAATATCTGAAAGTACATTAAGGACATTTTTCGGGGTAAAAATATGACATTTTCCTTCAATAGTTTATTAGTTTCAGGGCTTTGTGTATGGTGTTTAGATGAAGCAGTGGAATTGTTCTCAAACTTTACTTAAAACACTGAAATGCTTAGAGTGGGTGAGGAGCATAAACTTGATTTAGAGGTTAGAAATCTTAGCCCATTGTAGGGGTATAATTGTATAATTGCCAAGACACTGAAATTAAGATAAAAGAAACCTGCCATAATCTGGAAAGCTGAAGTGGTGGCAGGTAGGTGCCAAGAGGCCAGAGGGCCGGGAACTACATTCTGACGTAGAGTTAGGGAAGGTATCTTAAAAACCCAACACTGGGTTGTATCTCTCAGAGGACCCGGAAAGAGCTCCAGACTGTGTTCTCTCCTCCTGCTTGATTGTGTTATGTGAGTCACCTGGGGATCCACTGAAACTGCAAATTGTCATACACCAGGTCCCAAGGAGAACCCAAGGAAAGCATTTCTAACCAGCTCTGACGATGCTGATGCTGCTGGTCCTAGGATCAACTTCAAACAGCAGAGGCCCAGGGGCCATTTTCCAGTCTCTCAGGGAAGAGGTCCAAAGACAACGAAAGAACCAGGTGGCATTTGCCCCCTTAAGCCATGGTTGTATTTCCTATATGAGAAGAGAGAAACCATCCTTCCGTCTCAGGCATCCGTATGCTGGCTGAAAAAGCACCGAAGCAGTGAAAAATGCCAGCCACCCCGGTTGTGGCACTGTTGGGCCCTCCCACAGGCTAGTGAATAATAATTGTCACCGTCATCAGAATAGCGGCTAATGTGTATATGGGGCTTGCTGAGTGCCAAGCATTATGCTAAGTGCGGTTCATGCGTGTCTCGGTCCTCACACCCTCACACAGGGATGTGAAGTGATGGGTCAGGCACACACAACTACTCAAGATTCAAACCAGGATTAGATGAGTATCATTACAGACGCAGAAACTGCGGTTCAGAGAGGAAAAATGACTTACCTAGATTGGAATTCTTTGTCATAGAGTAGGGATTCACATTTAGGCTGTGTGACTCCAAAGCGGAGTGAGGTCAGAATGATAAGAGTGAAAAACTCCAACAGCCACAAAGTAGTATTGGTGAGTAATTTGAGATCCATCATGTAGGAGAGGATGTTGGGAACTTGTAGCGCGCAAGTGACATTATGTTGGGAGACTGAGGAACCAAGGACATTTTGATTGTCATCTACTCCCTGGCTTTTCCCCCCATTGCTAATACGGCCTTGGAATACAAGGTTTTACAGTATTATCTGGAAAAGAATTACGTATTTGAACACTTATATGTACAGTTTAATAATTTTATTTATACCTTGAACGATTACAAATTTAATATTAACCACTCTTCTAGGGCCTAGAGCTGGTTGGCCAAGGAACGTTGGATAGATGTAGGTTTATGTCTCTAGAGGTATATAACTGGAGCTTATTCAAAGTTCACTTACTATTTTTAAGTTGCTGCTAAAATCATTTGCATTTAAATCAATATAAGCAATGGGTGAGTTGCTCCATAGTTAGTTTTTTTCTATAAAATTGTGTGTGTGTGTGTGTGTATGTATCTTCTTATACAAAAAGTGGTGCTGAGCAGAAAAGGTCATACTCAACTGAAATTTGTTCCTCTCAATTAGCTCAAAATCATGAAGTAGTACAATTTGAATAAGTACCAAATTCCTGGATTGGGATTCACATGACCTTTTTGTTAATTTTTATTTTTATTATTTTTATTTTTTTAAAGATGTTATTTATTCACTGGAGAGAGAGCGAAAGAGAGCATGAGCTGGGGATGGGGAGACAGAGAAGCAGGCTCCCTACAGGGAGCCTGACTCGGGGCTCAATCCCAGGACCCCAGGATAGGGACCTGAGCTGAAGGTAGATTCTCAGTTGACTGAGCCACCCAGGAGCCTTTTTAATTTTCATTTTGAAATAATTTTTAATTTACAAAGAAGCTGAAAATATAGTACGGGGTTCCCATATGCCCTTCACTCAGTTTCTCCTTATTTTATCTTAATTTTTATTTGATTTTTTAAGTTTCCCCTTATTTTAACATCTTTTTTTTTTTTTTTAAGATTTTATTTATTTGTGTGAGAGCACACATGCACAGGCGGAGGGAGAAGCAGGCTCCCTACCAAGCAAGGAGCTGGATGTGGGACTTGATCCCAGGACCCTGGGATCATGACCTGAGCTGAAGATAGACGCTTAACTGACTGAGCCACCCAGGCGTTCCTTATTTTAACAACTTAATCACTGTAATATCATTAAAACCAGAAGGTCAATATTGTTTCAATGTTATTAACTAATCCACAGATCTAATGGAAACGTTTCCCATTGTCCCAATAATAACTTTTCATTTTAAAAAAATTTTTTTGACCTTATTCTCAGAGATTGTCTTTGATGGTGATTGTTTAAGAATAAGGCGGGAGAAGAGCAGAGAAAGAGAGAAGACATGGATGCAAATCAAAAATGTATACACATGTACTTCGTTTACGGCTTGAATTGTATCCTCCTAAAAGATATTGAAGTCCGAACTCCCAGTACCTGTGAATATGACCTTATTTGGAAAGAGGGTCTGTGTAGATGATCAAGTTAAGATGAAGTTTTTAGGGTAGGCTCTTAGCCAGGATGACTGTATTCTCATAAAAAAGGGGAATTTGGACTCCAAGGCAGACAGACACGTAGGGAGAGCTCCAGGAGAAGATAGGAATGCTGCTGCCGTGGAGCTAAGGAATGCTTGCGAGCTGGGAGACAGGCCTGATGCAGATCCTCCCCCACCACTTCCGGAGGGAGTGGGGCCCTGCTGTCACTTTGATCGCAGATTTCGAGCCTCCAACACTGTGAGACAATAAAAATCTGTTGCTTAAGCCACTCAGTTTGTGGTACTTTGTGCCGGCAGCCCTGGCGAACTAATACATTCGCTGTGCTTGAGACATCAGCTGGAGCTTGGGTGCTTTTTTGACGCGTTACGCTGTCCTGCCCGTGGCTGTTGAAAGGTTCTGGAGAAGTGACTGGCCAGGCAGAAGCAAGGGACTGAGGTAATGTGTGAGTAGACAGTGTTTTGGACTGGTACCACGTGCATAAAACATGAGGAATCGTGAGGCAGAATAGGAGATCTGTGGATGGGGAGAGGCGTTGACTTCGTGTGGTGAGTCAAGTGTGGGTCGTGTGCTGTTGGTTACAGGTGGGCTGGGGACCACCAGGAGGGAAGTTGACTTTAGCCGCCCGCTGCACCCTACCCCGTCCCTGCGTCCGCTGTCACCCTGGTGGTGGCGGGGTAGCTTGCCGACTATCCTGCCTCGTGAGACTTACGTTTTTTATGATATACCTTCTTTGAATTCTTTATGCCGTCCTGGAAGCCAGCGTTACCATAGGCGCCTCAGCACTCCTAAGGATATTTCAAAGGATCTCTCACAGATTCAAGGTCATACGTTAAAAAAAAAAAAAAATTAAAACTATTTGGCACAGATGAAGTATAAATTGAGGAGAGGCATAGATTTCCAGCACAGCTATGTAGACTCCGACAGCCAAGTTATGTGTGTGTTCATCCTTGGGGATGGTTGTCGAAGACTCAAAAGGTTCTTGACAAATTTTCAGTTTTTGTGATTTTTTTATAGTATGCCTGTTTTAAAAAAATCAGTTGTGTTCCTCCAGAGCCACGCGTTGTGTTACTCTATTAGCACATATTTTGTGCTGCTTTATCAGGTGGGTTATGTGTGGGCAAGTGTAAATAGCACTGGACCTAAGCATTGCAACCCACGCGAAAATGCCTCACGTGTATGCGAGTCAGTCATGGGTGAGAGGAAGCTAAGACTGTTATTATGAACTCATCAGTTAATCCGGGGCTCAGGAATTCCTCTTTTAGGAGCATTATTTATTTTCATAAGATTAGGCTGATAGAGAATATATGGTTGGTTTGTTTGGGCTGTGTGTGTGTCTGTGTGTGTGTGTGTGTGTGTGTGTGTGTGTGTGTGTGTGTAGATTATACTTTGCTCTAAATGTAACTCACAGGATTATACCCCAACAGGGGATTGATTTTATGTGCAAAATTTTAGAACCAGTCAGGGCTGTTTTAACCTTATTAATTAATGGGAACCTAAGGACCGAAAGGCTGTGTGTGGGTGTGCACACAGATTTTTGGAACCCAATACTTTCCGGTAAAAATAACGTGTGATCTTACTGGAACCATCCCTGGCCTTAAATACTGGTATCAGTTTTCTGCTGTCCTTATTACTAGAAATGTCCCAGTGCCAAAGTACTCCTCTGGGTAGGGAGACTGGTGTATGCTTGCGTTTCTGCCTCTTCGGGGTCTAGGCACTCTTTCTGGAGTACCAGTTAGCCCATGTTAGTCACTGAGTCTTTTGGCATCTTCATGGGATTGTTGAAGAATGATTCTGCAGTTTGCTGGAAACTTGGAACCTGGCTTATTCTTGGGGGATGGCTGTCAGAATGCAGCCACTTCAGGGATGAGGTTGGATCTGTCAGGCCGTGTGATTAGAGGTCTGGTTGTCTGGGACAGCCTGGATCTTTCTGGAGCCTAACAAGTTCAACTGGAACGGAATCACTTTGGGGAATGAAGCAAGTCTAACAGCTGTTTGATTTCCTGGGTTCAGCTAGCTGTGAAGCTTCCAATTTACCTGGCAGTGTGTGTTGAATAAATAGGAAAGAATTGTCCAAAATTTCCATCTCTGAGTTAAAACTCCCAGAGAAATAGTTAGCTTTCCAGGAGTCCTCTCCAAGTTGTAATAAACCACCTGCCTTCAGTGGGTAGAATCCACCGAAGTAAAATATTGGCCAACACGGCTACTCACGTTTAATTTAATTCCTTACTCTAGGCTCCTCTCCAAACTCTTTCTACAGGTTAGGTGGTCACCTTGTTACTTAGCTGTTAAGATGTTATTATTGGATCTCTTGAGTTAAATTTGGTTTTTTTGAAGAGAAGTGTCTATAATAAACTTATTTAAAGATGACTGAAAAAGAAAGGTAACAGAGCTCTACATAGAATCTGTAGAATACAAGAAATAATTTGAGGAGCTCTGCAGTCGAGTGCCTAGATTGAGAACTGGTTTTAAGGAAACACACATTTTATGTGGGATAACAGGGGTTTAGTAGTCAAACAGAAATGGAAGGACGTGAGGCAGCCTGGAAGGAAAAATTGAGGGATCTGACATAATCTTTAAGCAGAATATCCTGATTGCCAGGCATCTGCATAGTTTCTATCTCTCGGATTATTCTTTTTTTTTTTTCCAGCTGTTGGTTTAGAATGTTACTGCTAACTTCTTGCATCTCCTTTATCTGTAAATGTGGGTAACCAGGGTGTGATACTGTGACTTGTAATCAGAAATAGATATATTGGTCTCTGCCCCCCGGCTCCTGACACAGCCCTCGTGAACCGCTTGTCATTTCCTGGGTGATAGAAGTGTCTTTTGCTCTAATGAGGTGACTCTGGGTGGGCCGCTGCATGAGGGCTGGTCACTGGACAGACCAAGCTATGATTAGAATTGGAATTTTCAGCCCTGCCCCCATTCTCTTGGGAAGGGTGAAGGGCTGAATGTGGAGTCAGTGATCAATCATGCCTATGTGATGAAGTCTCCATAAAAGCCCCAAAGTTGCAGCGTTTAGAGAGCTTCTGGCTTGTTGAACACATGGAGGTGCTGCGGGAGAGGCACACCAGGAGAGGCCAGGGCAGTTCCGCACCCCATTCCACATACCTTGCCCTACACATCTCTTCCATCTGGATTTTCATCACTTTCCTCTATCATCTTTTATAGTGAAGTGGTAAATGTAACTAAACTGTTTTTGTGAGTTCTGGGGGCTCCTCTTTCAAATGATTCAAACCTGAGAAGGGTGTCATGGGAACCTGTGATTTATAGCTGGTCAGAAGTACAGGTGACAACCTGGACTTTGAACTGTACTCTGAAGTCCAAGGAGGGGGTCATCAGAACCTTCAACGTGTAGCAGGTGGGTCAGAACAATCTGGGCTTCTGAGTGGTATCCGAAGGAGTGAGGACAGTCTTCTAGGACTGAGCCCTTACCTGGGGAATCTGATGTCATGTCCGGGTAGATAGTGTCAGAATTAAGTTTAATTGTAGGATGTGCAGCTGGTGTCATAGAACATTGTTTTTTGGTGGAGAAAACCTCCCGCTTATTTGGTGACCAGAAGTGTGTTTTATGTAAGTAGTAAAGGAAACTCATAGGAAAGAAAGAAATAGTAGGGAAGAACTGGTTTTTCCCCACACAAGTGGCGAGCTGAGGTTTTGATTTTTGCTAGGGTCAGCAAATTCGAAGTCCCAAGGTTCAGAACTGTACTTGGGCATAATGTCCGCCGTGGTAGACCACAAAGATGCCCACTCCCTCCTACCCTCTCCTCAGCCAGGAAAAGGTAATGCAGTGGTTTCTCCTGCTGTTCCTTGTGGTAGAACTGTCTGTGCTTTTCCCTAAATCTGGCCCAAAATACATTCCTTTCAGGCAACTTTGAGATAGCATGTGGTTGGCCCCCACGTCAGTTGAGATTTGTCCTTGTATTTTATGGTGCAGTGGATAAGGAACTTCCCCAGTGATGTTATCATAGGCACAAAACTATGACTATTTTTCTGTAATTCACATTATTTCTGTTTTAAGCCCCCCACTCTTTCCAGTAGCAGAAAACTTCAATGCAATCAGTTCTGGACAAGTGGTTATTGACGTTCCGAATGCACTTAAGAATTTTCTCTCTTTTCCTCTTTCTTTTCAAGATGGCAGCCAAGTTCCAGGGTTCACGGAGCATTATGGTTCTGGGCGGTAGTTGTGAATGAGTTGGGAATGGTGGTGGGGGAAGTGGCACCAGGGTGCTCTGCTGTGGTTGCGTGACCTACACTGGTCACTACTCAGGCGGACTGTGCTATTTGTCCACAGCTGTGGTCACTCCTTCTCACTGGCTTCAGGCAACTTGTCTGTGCTCTCACTGGTGCTCGGGGTCTCATCATTGCCACGTGGGAAGGTACTTGCCTTTTCCCCAGGATGTGCAGTGGTGGCAGAGAGCGGCCACAAGGGGGCAACGCTGATTCGGGCAGATGGCATTTCATGCAGCGGTGGCTCAAGGGCGCTCGGGAGGCCCTGTGGACCGGATACCTTCTCTTCTCAGCTCTTAAAAGCTTGTCTTTTGGTTTTATTATATTCTCTTCACCTCATGGCTTCTGTTAGGATAATAATCACTCTTGCAGGCTAGTAGTAGCCTCATGTCCTTGCGGTCTCATTTTACGGTGGTCTGGGGGGCCGCAGGCTTACGGGGAAGAACAGGGTGGGTGAGACGGTGTGGTGGAGTTGCTAAGCACATCTAGTTCATTCTACTGTAGCAGGTTTACCCAGTGGACTCGAAGGGATCTCAGCTGCTGTGGGGAAGGATCCTGTTACCAGAAACAGAGATAAGTAGAAAGGAATAAATGTGCGAATATAGGTGACATCTTGCAGAGGTAGGGTCTTGGCTTGGAAGTTGGGATAGGCTTTTGAAGGAAAGAGTCAGCTTTATATGAACAGGGATGAAAAACAGAGTAAGTAGAAGATTGCAGGTCAAGACTGAGAGTAGGTGTTATTTTGAGGTATCACACATACATGCACACACGTGTGTGCACACAAACATATACATACATATACATACATTTTTGGATAGCGAAAATGGGATTTTTGCCCGTTATATTTTCCATCTGGTTACTGCTGGTATGCAGGGAAACTATTAATGTTTTATGTGTATATAGTATAGCTTACTCAACTCTTTTCAGTTTTAATAGGTTTTTGTTTTTGTTTAGTTTTCTGGGTAAACCATTCTGTAAAAAAATTGTAAATTTGTGTCTTTTCCCTCGTTTACCTAAAATATTGTAGTTTTTATTTTAGAGGAGTAAGTGCTAACAATTAGCGTTGCTCTTTTGGTATTTATGTGGATATACATGTAGTTTCTTGTTGGAAGAGAGTCTTCATATTAAACAATCCTTGAATTCCTGGAATAAAATTTGTTTTGGAGGATTTTTCTTTTAAAATTTCTGTTTTAAATAAGAGTGAATTTTATATTCGATTTGCTAATGACCTAATGATTTTTATCAAATGTATTAATATCGGCTTGTTACGTTGCGTGTATGTGCGTGCTGCTTCGGCAAAGCTTTAGAATCAGAGATTTACTCTGATCGGATGTACAGTAGTCCCACGTCATCCGCAGTTTCTCTTTCTGTCGTTTTGCTTCCTGTGGTTTCATTTACCTATGATCTGGAAGCCGATGATCCTCCTTCTGGTCTTTTTTCAGAAGGCCAGTAGTGGCCCAACGCTATGTCGCAATGCTTCGTCATTCACCTCACTCCATCTCCTCATGTAAGCATTTTGTCATCTCACATCATCACAAAAGGAGAAGGGTAAGCACAGTACAGTAAGGTATTTTGAGAGAGACCACATTCATATAACTTTTATTACAGTATATTGTTACAACTGTTCTTTTTGTTAATCTCCTCTTATGCCTAAATTATAGGTGAAACTATCATACACACGCTTGTATAGGAAACAACATATACAGTTGACCTTTGAACAATGTGGGGGCCCGGGGCACCAACCTCCACACAGTGGAAAATTCACATGTAACTTTTGACTCCCCAGAAACTTCACTACTAATAGCCTATTGTTGACTGGCAGCCTTACTGTTAATGTAAACAGTTGATTAACACGTATTTTGTATATTTTATGTATTATATATTGGATTCTCAGAGTAAAGTAAGCTAGAGAAAAGAGGATGTTCTTAAGAAAATCAAAAGGAAGAGAAAATACGTTTGCAGTACTGTACTGTATCGAAAAAAAATCCACGTATAAGTGGGCCTGTGCTGTTCAAACCTGTGTTGTTCAAGGGTCATCTGTGTAGGGCTAGGGCTCAGCACTGCCCCAGTTTAGGTACCCACTGGGGGTCTTGGAATGTATCTCCTACAGAGAAGTTGGGGGGGACCGTTATAGTTGATAAATTATCTGTTCTATATAATATCGAATGAACATAAGTATGAAATTGGTACTGGACCAGGCTTTTGAAGTAATTCTTAAATATTTCAATTGATTTAAATTTTCCTGTTTTATAAGATTTATCTCCTTCATTCTTTTTAAAGATCATGATTTTTGTTGTACTCATCATCTGTTTTCTCACTTACATTATCAATTTTTTTCTTTCATTGGGCATTTTGTTTTTCTATTTCTTGTTTCTCGATTGGACTGTTTGGCCCTTTGTTTTTCATTTTTTGTGTGCTAATATGTGTTTTTGCCTCTGATGTGGACTTTGGTTGCCTCCCATAGTGTAGTGTGTACTTGATCTAATTGGCTAAAGAGACAGTAATTTTGGTTTTGATCTTTTCTCTAACCGAAGAGTTATTTTTGGAAGAGGTGAACAGATGGACCTCTTTATCCTTTATTTTGAAGATTTCTTGTTTACTGATTGCTGTAAGAGAATGTAGCCTATATAAGTTTCTACTTTTATAAGACTTTGTTGAGTTCTTGGTGACATAGTAAAATTGTATAAACATTCCACGTTAATTTGACAATTAAGTGTCTATTTTGGAGATTCATTGTTTTGTATATCTATGAATTGGCTCATTCACCTATTGAAAAATAATGAGTAAGTAATGCTAATCACTTACACTAAGGAAATCCCAAAGAGTCTCGATTTTATACTCTGATAATAATCCAGCTACCTATGATATTTTCCCATAGGCCATGCCCTGTGAATTCATAAATTCCAGATTTGTTTACCATAAGCCATCAAGACAGGGCAGGTATACCTTGTGAAAAGCATTCCAAACTCTGTCAGCAAATAGCATCAATGTATAAGGAGATTTGGACAGATTCTTTTTTTTTTTTTTCTCCTCCCCAGGAAAGAAAGGATGGAATATAGATAAGCTATTACTATATTCTTTACTAATTGTTAAAAAAACAATTTCAAATAAAGAAGGGGAAATGTTGAAAATCTGGAAATAAAATTCCAGATGCTTTCAAAACAAATTGAAGTAAAGGTAGTAAAGGGAAATAAAGACTAGAATACCAATTAATTCTCAACAGTGATAGAAAAATAGAGGTTAAAATAACCAGTACTACTGGGGTGCCTGGGTGGCTCAGTCAGTTAAGCGTCCAGCTCTTGGTTTTGGTTCAAGTCATGATCTCAGGGTTCTGAGAACGAGCCCTGTATTGGGCTCAGTGTGGAGTCTGCTTGGGATTCTCTCCCTCTGCCTCTCCCCCCATGCTGGCATGCGCTCTCTCTCTCTCAAATAAAATCTTAAAAAAAAAAAATGTCTGGTACTTCTCATCTCACTCACCCGCCTTAGTCTTACCTTCTTGCCACCGTGGCCTGCCTGCTTTTTATTTCTCGTACATGACAAATTTCTTTTCTCCCTTTGCATTTGCATTGCCTCATTCCTCTCTGCAACATCCTTCTCTCAGATCTTCAGTTAGCTAATTCCTTCTTGTAACTGACGGTGCAGTATGATGACGGAGACTGTACACTCAGAAGCCAGGCTTCGTGGGTTCAAAGCTTACCTCCACCACTGAATAGCAGGGTAATGTAGCCTCTCTGTGCCTCAGTTTTGCCATCTGTAAAATGGAGATAATGAACTGACCTCCTTGAGTTGTGAGAATTAGAGGAGTCCGCTCCAGAGTATATAACACATAATAATGACTAGTCATTATTGTCATTCGTGTCTTCGTTATTTGTTCACTGTTTGTCTTAGTCACTGTGTAATTTGAATATTGAAAAAATATCTATATCTCTATGACTTATTCTTTGCTTCTTGTTTTCATTGTGAACATTAATGTACTCTTGGCAGTGCCCACCAAATTGATTAGATAGATGTTGATGTCAGTAGTACTCAACAATTTCATTATTTGGAGAGTGAAAAGCATTCTAGAACAAGTTGATATTATCACTAAGTGCTGTATCAGCATATCCCTGATTGTACCTGAATGTGTGTTCCACTATTTTCCTTGTGGTTGGATGTCAACATGAATACACTGTTACCTTAAGCTTTATTTTTATTCTCAGGGGCAGTGTTCCATAACAAAAGACATATTGTATAGGTTATTTTAAGCTTCATTACTCTTGACCCTGGCTGCTCTTTCTAATTTATAATTTGGATCAACATTTATTGACCAACAGGATCCAATTGACTCATTTGGATTCAGTCAATATGATCGACCTGCTATTAATCTCAATGGAAGTCAATAAATTTATATTCAGACATTAAAGACTTATTAGATTGAAAGCTTTATGAAGCAATTCAAGGCAATATCTTGTTAGCTACATTAGTTCTGTCATTCATTTGACTTGGAGGCCTTGGGTGAGTAGAAGGTTGAAGCAGTTTAAGCAAAGTTTTAGAATCAGATTGATTTCAGAGATGCTCTGGCAGAGCTGTTGACCTTAAGCACTGCAAGCCACGGAATGCATAAGGCTTCACAGGTCAGCTTTTTAAAATGGTGAGACCCTGGACACATTCATTGTAGGGGACCTGACAAAGTAAAGGCACGTGTGCACAATTTTGTTTCTGTGCCTTTTGTTCTGCTCTCAGTACTTCTTCACCAGTATACCTAATTTGTTTCTCCTGAATTGCATCCTTTATGCATTGTTCATGATTGTGAATATACATCGTTCTCAGCAGGGCATCGTGAGCTGAATAGTTTCATGCGTTCAGTATTAATAAAGAGTTGGTGTTTATTACGTTTCCCTACCTTTGCCTCCCAGAACACTGCTTTGTGTGTAGTATTTGTCAAGACCCCAAAAGAGAAGCATCGAAAGAGAGTTTAGTCGCTTCTCTGTAGTTCTTTTTCATCATGTTCTCTGATCTGAAATAACATAGGCTTATTTTACTACTTTTGGGGTGTGGGCTTGGGGGAAGGATGTGACAGATAGTAAATGATGTTTCTTTCAACATGTTTTCGAATTTGGGTAAGAAAGCAAATTATACCAGAATCAAATCAGAAATGTAAATGTAAATAAAGCCACCATGTGAGCCTTGTACTCTTGTCGCAAACTTTCGCCTTCTACTGGACCAGTGGTTCTCAACCAGGGGTGATTTTACTTTCCCAGCCGACATTTGACCATGTGTAGAGACAGTTTTGGTTCACATGGCTGCTGACTCCAAATGTCACTAGTACCAAGTTGAGAAACCCTGATTTAGAGAAAGACCCATACCTTTGGTTTTGGCTCTGGTCATTCAGAAGGAACATCCCGGACTCATTTTCCTGGCTAACTCGCGTTATGCAACCCTGTTTTAAGATTCCAGTCTGTCTGTGTCAGATGCACTGCAGTGAGCCTGCTGCTCGGTGTGAGGGAAATTGTTTTCCACTAACTGATGACCTCAGCTTAGCAGCTCCTTTTCCAGCACATCAAAGCTCCCAGTGAGGCCGGGTGCAGCAAGTGCACTTCGGAGTGGCTTTATGACATAGAAAGACCCTCTTTGGCATTCATACTGTGCTGCTCTATTGTTTACAAGCGAGCAGTAAATTATTTATGGATAGTGCCGGAGATGGGACTCACTTGCTCTCTCTTTTTTAACCCCAAAGCTATTTTTTATCTGGTGACAAGATTTTATGTGAAAGCTATTTGGCAGGGGGGTGGGGTGGGGTATGTTCTCTTTGCTTTTATGTGACAGGTTTTATGGTACCAATCCCATCCACTTTTTATTACTTTAGACTTGTTCTGGAAATTACTAACTACATCAGGAGCTCAACAGATAGTAATTTTTTCCCTTAGAATTCCCAATTTAACATAATTTCAGGAAGGCTCTTCCTGAGTCATTATGAGAAAAACTCTGAGAAAAATCTCATTTTGGATCTAATGCAAAGCCAAAGATCTTTAGGTTGCTTTGGAGCACTGTCGTATAAATGGATTTATGAATGGATGAGATCCTGAGTGTATGAGAGTGTCGGGTTTTTTGGTAATAATGAGGTGATCACCGAAGGAATCATATAGAATATGTGGTTGTTTTTGCCAGCGTCAGTGTTCTTCAGTTATTTTTATTTTATTTTTTTAATAAGCAGAGTATGATTTCCATTTGAGTTTACACTGACCTGTTCTCAACCACTGCCTCTGATCTGGGGACTTTTTTTTTGATCTTCATTATCCCTTCCCCCAACTGCTAACATTTTGTTCTGAAATTTGCCAGGCATTTATGAGAGAAACTGTTTTCTAAAAAACAGTAATACTGTGAGTATATGTAGAAGGCAATGCTAATCAGAATGCATAACTTCAACCAGAATGCCACAGCTCTCTCTAGTAGATCTTTGCTTTTATGGGGCTGATAAATTACCAATTGTAAATTAAAGAATGGCTTATTAATGAATTAACATGAGACAAACTACCGGATGTCAATAAGAATGTCCTTCCTAGTGGATTTCATTGCGGACTGGAAGTTTGTGCCGGCAGTTTAGGCTCTAAGGAGGCTCCGAAACCTGGTAAGAAATAGAGGACGGAGACAGTGTGCACTTGGAATCAAGCCGTCAGTCCCTGGGTGTGATAAAGCCAATGGCAATATGGAAAAAAAAGAACTAAAGAAAAGATAAGCGTGGTAATATTATTTTTAATTGATTTCTTTGCTTTATAGATCCATCTTATTAGAGCCTTGGGATTTCCTAGTTTTAGAGTTTGGGTTAATTAAAAACACAATATGAATCTTTGTATTTCTCCTGTAGAGAGGTTTATGGGTTCATTTGGCCTATTGGATTCTTTAAGAATCTTGGTTCTTGCATGCAAATAGATTTTATAGCTGGAACTCTTTCCTTGATGAGGAAGTAAAATTTGTAGGTAAGGACTTGAAAAAAAAAATCAGTCTCGTGAAAATTGCATTTCTAAACTTGCATAAATCAGCCAACGTATAGGATTGGTGTTTGGTATGGTTATAGAGCTGTATATTGGGGCCTTCAGTGAAAAAGATAACAAAGCAAAGCGAATGAAATCGAAAAAAAACCCCAGCAACACAATAATAATAAAAACTCAGGTTTAATATTTTTAGTGTGTTGGAAAGCATTGAGATGACCACATATCCTGGTTTGACTACTGATTATTTTTCACTATCAAAAACATTCCTGTTTAGATGAGAAAGTATATAGTTACTCAAAGAAACAGAGAAGAGCTCTACTGTGTTTGAGACTACTTAACTGATTTCCTCCTCTTTTCTTAAGGTGATTAAGTTCACAAAAACATTCCTTTTATCTTCCCCTCACAAAGATAAGCCATCTTGATATGGTATATGACTTTAAAGACCATTTTTTACAATCCTGTTGTATTTAAATGATTTTAATTATTTCAGTGGGTTCTATTAAATAAAAGGTTCTAATTTAGTTTTTGATAGTTATTTCTTCTCTTTGCAAGGATTTATACAGTGTTCCTGTGCTGTAAAAATACTGATTAACAAATGGTTGCTCAAATGATTTTGAGAAAATGATTTTTTAAAGGGCTTATGTAGGAAAATTATATTTAAGATTCCTGACACTATCTGTTACGGAATCCACAGTTGTATTTGAATCAGTGGCTCTTAATTTATTTCGGATCTTGAAGGGGAGCAGAATTTGCCACCCCAAAGTATGTTTCTTTGGCATTAGGATTAATGAAGCTGATTATTTTTTAAGAAACAACAGACACAGGGAAAGCTCTAAAGATTGAGTAAAAATTACCCTTTTATAAGGGACATTTATATTTCTAAGGGAACTCTCCATTTATAAGCGTGTCTCCTTCTCTGTACCAGGAAGAGAAGGGTGACTCTAAATCTCTAGAAACTCTTGTCATTGGAGAAGGCAAAGACTTAAATCTATATAATAACCTTACCCTTGTTTACTGTGCTTTGTCCTGATAGCCTCCTATAACTAACTACCTGCCCCTGCCCCAAAATAGCTTCTTTTGTACTCTGGAGATGGTATTAAGATGGTGGTGTGGGCCATTTTGAGGAGTTGCTTAGTTTTCTTGGGTCTCTCCCATGTACACAAGAGATACACATGTTATTAAACTTCCGTTTGTTTTTCTTCTCTTATCTATCTTTTATTACAGGGGGTCTCAGCCAAGAATCCGGAAGGGTAGAGGGAAAATTATTTTTCTTCCCCTACAATTTCATTTCATTACTACCCTTGAGAATCTGGTAGAAGCTAAGATTATCTTTGCACAAAAAAAATTATATACCCATAACATTGGGTTCAAGAACCCTACAATGCCCTTCAAAGCATTTTAGGTTCAGAAACCGAGACATGAGAAGCTGGGGAGTATGAACTGTGTTTTTCTTTTTTTCTACTCTTCCTTGAATCTCCAGTAATTTTTTTCATTTTCCCACTAACATGTTAATTGTTGGGAAATGCTTCCCACTCTGTAAACTTCGCAGTGGATCAAGAAGTGCTAGACCCAACACTTACATGCTCTGTGTCCTGGGGTGACTTGCATGAACTTCTCTGAGCCTCACTTTCCTCATGTGAGGAAACACGGATGACACCATTGTACTTCATGGAGTGGCAGAAGTCCCTTTAGCTCTGTGGAGTCATTACCTATGAGTCCTCTTAACACCCTGCCCACAGAAAGTGAAGTTTCCCAACAAACCATCCTTGGTGCTGATGAAATTGAATTACTCTATTATTTGGTCTTATGTAGAGATACATGAATTACCTAAGAGTTGCTCATTTATGTCCCATCTGCTCAATTTTCCTGATAGGCAGGGCTGGTGTGCTTTAAGAAAAGCTATACTATCTCATTCTGATTGAAACCAATGTATTTTTCCCAACAGCCGTGTTTATTGTTGAACATTCCTATAGTTCCAAATAATTCTCACTTTCTTCTTTGGGTTAGAAGTTAATTTGACTTTTCAAGCCAGTTGCCAAACAGGGGCTAGGGAGTAGACTAAAGATTTTAATGATGACGAGAGGGTCAGATGGAGTCCAGAGCATGTTTTGTACCTTGGGGTAAAGAACACAGTGAGTGTAGGAAAAACACTGGCAGAGGATGGCCAGAAGCTGTAGAAAACAAAATCCAACAAAAATGTTGGATTATCTGCGGAAAGAGATCAAAGACAGAGCTTGCACATATCATAATGGTACTTGCTGGCCTGTTAGCCGCCTCCTCCACTTTTAAAGTTTATGAGCCTCAAATTACATACATTAGTTGAATAAGAATGTCGTATATAGCAGAGAAATAAATTGCATTGCTAATTTGATGTCATTTTTCCTGAGGCATCCTAATATGATACTAATTTCTGAGTTGGGCAGGAAAGTCTGTGCAGTACACTGGGAACAATGTGAACAGTGGATCAAAGAGATAGGAGATCATTTTCCACCTTAGTGTTCTCATTTCTCAAATGCAAATCATTTTTACTACTTTGAAGTGATTTTTGCATCAGATGACACATTTTGGAAAAGTGGCTCGTTTAGGGACAGGCACATAATCGGCACTAAATAATGACCTTAGATGTGAGATATTTTGTCTTTAAAAAAATAAAGTTTCAAAGTTGACTAGGAAGTTTGGTTTCCTATAAATTATTTCCATTTCTTTGTTACTTGTTTATTTTACAGTGCTTTTCAACTTGGGCACATACCAGTCACATTTTGGGCACTTAAAAAACATAGTTACCCATGACCATTCTTCATCTGTACTTATAAAAGTTTCCCTGATGGTTCTAATTATGTTCTTGTGAATTAATCCAGGTTTCTTGCGTATTTTATTTTTATTCCCTTCCTTTGGTTTTCTTTTCCTTTTTTTTGAGATTTTATTTATTTGAGAGAGAGAGAGAGAGAGCGCGCATGAGCACATGCCGAGCAGGGGGAATGGGAAGAGGGAAATGGAGATGCAGACCCCCTACTGAAGACACAGGGTCTGAGGACCCCAAGATCATGACCTGAGACAAAGGCAGACGCTTAACCGACTCAGCCACCCAGGCGCCCCCCTTTCTTTGGTTTTCTAATCTTCAAATAGCCAGATGGAAATGCGAGTGAAACTAACTGTTCGTAGGTAACATCGCCATCACCATTATCTATGACTGTGGTGTAATAGCATTCATGTGTCTTATTTCACGTGTTAGCTCTCTTCCAGCGTCACTATGCACAGGTGATGATGAGCTCACTTCATCATCCTTTTCTGCTTCTGATGATGTTGAGATATGAGAAGCATTCATATTCAGATGTGATTGGCTTTCTGCAGAAACCTATTGTTACTTTGAATTTAACAGAAATATTTTATATGTGCTTATTCATGTAAATTCCTTTTCTATCTGACTGATAAACATCAAGAGGATGTTCTTGATAGGACATTCAAAGGGAGGCCTTTTTGGTTCTTAAAAGGCTGTGGTTGGGCTAAGGGTATTTGAAGATCAAATACCTGTTCTCAAAATTCCGTTTTGTTTTGTTTTTGTTGTTGTTGTTGTTTTGAGATGGTATTTATTTGGCAGAGAGGAAGAGTACAAGCAGGGGGAGCGGCAGGCAGAGGGAGAGAGTGAAGCAGGCTCCCTGCTCAGCAGGGAGCCCAATGTGGCGCTCTATCCCAGGACCCCAGGATCATGACCAGACCCGAAGGCAGATGCTTAACTGTCTGAGCCACCCAGGGGCCCCAAAATTCCATTATTTTTAAGGTGACTAAAATATCTTAAAGTGGTAGACCTGGTGAAGAAAAACACCATTGGTCTTGGTAATATAACAATTAGAAAAGTATTGACCTGTTTTTTTTTTTTTTTAAAGATTTTATTTATTTATTTGACAGAGATAGAGACAGCCAGCGAGAGAGGGAACACAAGCAGGGGGAGTGGGAGAGGAAGAAGCAGGCTCATAGCGGAGGAGCCTGATGTGGGGCTCGATCCCAGGACGCTGGGATCACGCCCTGAGCCGAAGGCAGACGCTTAACCGCTGTGCCACCCAGACGCCCCTTGACCTGTTTTATATATGGAGTAACTTTGCCTTCGTGGAGGTGCTTGAAAATAGAATTAAGTATAGGTCAAAAGATTTTACATGAAACTTTTGGATACTTTAAATGTTCTTACTATTTTCCTTTGCCTGACTTGGGCAAGACTATACTTAATTTACAGTGTTTTATTTTTGTTTCGTTGGTTATTGTTTGTGTGGTAGATATATAAGTAAAGCATTTTTATTATAATTATTGTAAAAGCATGTTATTTTTAGGGGTGCCTGGGTGACTCGGTTGGGCGTCTGCCTTTGGCTCAGGTCATGATCTTAGGGTCCTGGGATCGAGCCCCACATCGGGTTCCCCGCTCAGCGGGGAGTCTGCTTCTCCCTCTTCCTCTGACTCTCCTCCCTGCTTGTGTTCTCTCTCTCTCTCTCAAATAAATATATAAAATGTTCAAAAAAAAAAGTATGTTTTTTTAAACCTTTATATTATAGAATTATTCAAACCTATACCAAAGTAAATGGAATAATGAGCCAAAATCCCATGTAACTGGCTTCATCAATTTTCAGTATTTTACCATTTTTTCCCATTTATTTCCTCCTTTTTAGGGGCATTTTTAAATTTTAGATATTGTGTCATTTCACCCTTGCATACTTCAGTGTATGTCTTTTACACTTATTGCTTGGTCTGTAACATAGCCCCCTAATACTGAGTGCATGATTTTGTGATTTGATCTGGGTTCAGCTCTGTGATTTATATCTGCTCTGTGTCATGTCATTTGGGCTTACTTGTGCATTTTCTACTGGCTGTCGACTAAATTTGGTCTGGCATTTGGTAGTGGCTGCAGGTTGGAGCACCTTGATTTTGTCCACATGGCCTCTCACCTTCCCATGAGCTAAACCTGGCTTGTTCATTGCAAAGTGGTTTCAGGATTCCAAGAGAGAGAAAACAGGTCTCATGAGCTCTGGTCTTGGAGGTCACACTCCACCACTTCCTGCTGCATTCCACTGGTCACAGGAAGTCACAGGGCCAGCCCTGATTTGAGGGGAGGGAAATAGACTCTGCCTCTGGATTGGAGGAAGGGCAAAGGCACGTTGCGTAGAGGCATGCGGGCAATGAGAGGAACCGTTCGTGCCATCTTTTAAGCAAGACTATTTTTAGAGCAGTTTTGGGTTCCCGGCAGTATTGAGCCAAAAGGTACAGAGAGTTCCCATATACCTTCTGCCCCAGCACATGTGTAGCCTCTCCTGTTATCAACATCCCCACCAGAGTGGTACAGCTGTTGAAATTGATGAACGTAGGGGTGCCTGGGTGGCTCAGTTGGTTAAGTGTCTGCCTTCTGCTCAGGTCATGATCCCAGGGTTCTGGGATCGCATCGGGCTCCCTGCCTAGTAAGGAGTCTGCTTCTTCTCCCTCTGCCCCTCCCCCTGCTTGTGCTCTCTCTCTCTCTGTCAAATAAATAAGTAAAATCTTGAAAAAATAAAATTGATGAACCTACATTGACACCTCATCAGGCACCCAGACCGCATAGTTTATATTAGGGTTCACCCTTGATGTCATACGTTCTGTGGATTTGGATAAAGGTATGACATGTATCCACCATTACAGTATCAAAGAGACATTTCACTGCCCTAACAATCCTTTGTGCTCTGCTTATTGATTCCTACCCCACCCCACCCTGCTGCCAAAGCCTGGTAACCACTGATATTTGTACTGTCTCCATAGGTTTGCCTTTTCCAGAACGTCATATACTTGGAATCCTACAGTTACGTAGCCTTCTTAGATTGGCTTCTTTCACCTAGTACTGTACATATAAGGTTCTTCCATATCTTTTTATGGTTCAATACCTCATTTGTTTTTAGCACTGAATAATACTCTGTTGTCTAGATATACCACAATTCATCCATTCACCTACTGAAGTACGTCTTGGTTGCTTCCAAGTTTCGGCTGTTATGAATAAAGCTGCTACAAACATCAGTGGGCAGGTTTTTGTGTGTATGTAAGTTTTCCACTCCTTTGGATAAATACCAAGTAGCGCATTTGCTGGATGGCATGATAAGGCTATGTTTAGTTTTGAAAACAATGCCAAGCTGTCTTCACAAGTGGCTCTGCCGTTTTGCTTTTAAAAGCAAAAAATCTGTCATAGCACATCTAGCTGATCTTTTTGTTTTTGATATCGCCATGCCACTAAAGGAGTTAACAAATTTAACAGTATTTTTTAAAATTATTTTTAATGTTATAATTTAGTTTACATATAGTAATCTTGTGTGTGTTTGCATGTGTACACTTCTCTGACTTCTGACAAATGTACAGAGCTCTCAAACAGTCACCGGAATGAGCATACCGATAAGTTTCCTCACTACCAAAAATTCCTATGTGCTGCCCACTTGAAATCAAACCCTGTTTGTACTCCTAACCACTAGAAGCTGCTGATTTGTTATCATTCTCTATAGTTAGGCTTTTTTCAGAATGTCGTATAAGTAAAAATTTGACTGAAGGTAATCTTGTGAGTCTGTTTTGTTTCGCTTAGCATAATTCATTTGAGGTGATCCATATTATTGGGTGGGTCAGTAACATGTTCCTTTCAATTTTTTTGATGAGAAGTAGTCCATTTTTAGGATGTACCACAGTTGGTTTTTCCATTCTTCAGTTGAATGACTTTTAGGTTTTTCTAGTTTGGGGGAATTGTCAATAATTCTGTGATAAATATTTATATACAGGTTTTTGTGTGAACATAAGTTTTAGTTTCTTTAGGGTAAATACATAGGAGTTGAGTCATATGATAGTCGTATGTTTAAATTTAAGAAATAGCCAAACCGTTGGGGTGCATGGGTGGCTCAGTTGGTTAAGCATCCGACTCTTGATTTTGGCTCAGGTTGTGATCTCAGTGTCCTGGGTTCCAGACCCTGGTTGGGTCTGCTTGGGATTGATTCTCTCCCTCTCCCTGTGCTCCTCCCCCCACTTGCACTCGTTCGCATGTGCACTCTCATTTTCTCTCTCTCTCTCACAAATAAGTAAATAAATAAAATCTAAAAATATATAGCCAAACTGTTTTCCTGAGTGGCTGTACCATTTTACATTCTCATGATGTCTGAGAAACCTAGTACATTGTTGTCACCAGCACGTTGTCAAGATTTATGTATGTTTGTTTTAGGTATATAGGAGTATGTTGTTGTGATTTTAATTTGTATTTTCCTGATGCTGAATGGTCTTGAGTATCTCTGCGTGTGCTTTTGTGCATTCCATGTCTCTTCTTCAGTGAAAATATATGGAAGATATATAACAGGCAAAACTTTTGCGTTTTCTTAAAATTGGGTTTGTTTGTTTTTTTAGTAAGTTTTGAGACTTGTTTTTATATTCTACAAATAGGCCTTTTGTTGGATAACTTATAGGCAAACATTTTCTCCCAGTCTATAGATTGTCCTTTTATTTTCTTGTCATGTGAAGAGCAAAAGTTTTTAATTTTGATAAATTCAGATTTGTCTTCTTTACCTTTTGTGGATCAGAACTTTTTGTTTCACCCAAGATCATGAAGATTTTTCCCTAAAAGTTTATTATTTAAAGTTTTGCATTTATATCTGTGATCCATTCTGAGTTAATTTTGTGCAAGGTTTGAGATACAGGTCGAAGTTTTCTCTCCCCCTCTCTTGCTTTTATGGGGAGAGGGGAAGGGAAGAGTGTAGATATACAATTGTTCAACAGTTCTTTAGAAGACTCCTTACTTCATTGAGTTCATCTTGAAACTTAACAGTGGTCTGTATTTGTGTTGATCTGCTTCCGTGCTCTGTGATTTGTTGAGCTGATCTGTGTGTCTTTCCTCTCACCAACCCCACAGTCTCTTGCTTGTGGTAGCATTATAGTCTTTCTTTTTTTAGATTTATTTATTTATTTTAGAGAGAGAGCGAGCACACGTGGGGGGGGGAGGGGGGGGAGAGAGAGAGAGACTCTCAAGCAGACTCCCCATTGAGCACAGAGCCTGATGCAGGGCTCGATCTCATGACCCTGAGATCATGACCTGAGCTGAAATCAGAAGTTGGACGCTCAACCAACTGAGCCACCGAGGTGCCCCTATAGCAAGTCTTAAAATCAGGTCGTGTGCATCTTCCAACTTTGTTCTGATAGTAATTACTTAATATTATCGAGTAACACTCTCCATTTTCAGTTTTTCCTAACTGCTTCAAAATTATTTTTGTCCACTTGTTTTGTTTGAATCAAGACCTAAATCTACTTTCACACACTGAATTTGGTTGTCTATCTTTTAAGTTTCTTCTATAACACTTCCCCTTCTTTCTGTCCCCCTTCCTACCTTAAGAAACCAGGTCATTTGTCCAGTAGAGTGTCCCATATACCGGCTTTGGCTGACTTTTCTCCATGGTGTCATTCAGATTGCTATTATATTCCTTATACATCTTGTGAACAGGCGATTAGATCTCGATTGGATTTGGGTTTAGATTTTGATTAGGTGACTTCACAGGCTCCTTTCTAAGCTTTCCATCAAGGGTTGCACAGTGATGATGTTTTGATTTTAGAATTCATTTTGCATATATTAGACAAAGTTTATTTATAGAAGGACTTTACTTGATCAACTTCACATTGGAGAGGCAGGACAAATGGTTCTTTCCTTAATTTATCAATTTTCATAGTAATGAGTTGATGCCCTGGCAACTTCTGGTTGAGACCAATTATTATTTTTAGTATCATTATGGACTTACAGATTTGTAGTCACTTGGCATATTTAAAACCATTGAAGTCATTACTTTTGATGCTCAAATTATCTCATCTTAGTCCACTGAAAGTCCCTTCACCTTGACATTAACCCATTAGTTCTTAATAGCTTTCTTGCTTTCTGGTACGTTAATATCCTCAACTAATCTTGTACGTTTCCTGTCCCATTCCTGAATTCAGCCATATCTCCAAAGACTCCTCGGAACCTTTTAATGGCTGATAGACTCTAGAGAACACATTTTGGGAACTATGGTAAAACAGGTAGATTTTGAATGTTGGCTGTGTGGTGGTTTTCAGGGTTTTGATTCTAAAGCATCATAAAAATCCTCAAAGAAAGTTTATAATATCCTCATAATCCATTGGTAAGCCTCAATTAAAAGGACTGGCCCAGGGTAGGAATTGACCAACGTCAGGTCTGAAAGTGGCTGCCCTGAATTGCCATAACTATTAGTCTAGCTAGTTAATTAAAGGGTTGGAGCATTCTGGGGGGACAAATTCAGTGAAAGATTTCTCTGAGGCAATGATTGACTACAACGTAAACACAAGTGAAGCGGCCAGTAGGACTGGAAGGTCCTTCCATTATAAGGAGGACCACGCCTAGCCATATATCAAGATTTGGTTTATGTCAGGTCACCAACTTTGCTTTCAGCAGTGTCACACTTAGTTTCCTGTCATATTTGTTCAGTGGAAATTGGGAGAAAAAGGCATGCTCCAGCATTAAATCTGCTATGAGTATACAAATTTTTATTAAGCTAGACAACAGTGTGAATGCAAAGACTTTAAAGTGACAATTCTTATATGGAACTAGCTAGACATTTCGATTTCATTACCTTGAATAAAGTTATGCTGCGCTTGGCGTAAATGTGTTTATTCTCCTATTTGCATTGGAAAATGACCTTTCCCTCGGTACCGATGCCAACTGCAGTGCAGAAAGCACTATATAACTGAGCAGTCCTGTTGACAGTGTTCAGGCAGGTGCTGTATATTGCCTCAGTCTGTCTACTTTCTCATATTCAAGAAATGAGAAAGGTCAAAGATTGCTGCATTCTGAGCTTTAAAATTCAAATGAGGAGCTGTCTCTTGCTCTGTGAACCCAGTCATTATCCATGATCTGTATGTCCTTTGCCTGCTTGATTTTTTTCTTAGCTCTTTTATTACTTGTGCAGAATGTTAGAATAAACACAAAATATATATGAGAAGTTTCCCCTGCACTAGACTCTCTTTGTCTCCGTCTGTATTATATCTATATCTCTAGCTTCTTCTACGCCTGTAGCTATATGTAGCTAGCTAGCTAGACTAGTAAGCTTTTGGTGAGCGTTTCATTATGTTTCTTTTCCATTGTTGGCTAGCACTTATGAACCAGCATCCCAGAGGACTAATATTTTCTTCTAAGCCATTTATGGATGTCCTAGCAAGTAACTGTTGATAGGCCTCTGAATGCTGACATGTATGTGTACTTGATGTCAAACCGAACCTCTAATGTGAAAGATATTTGCCCAAATAAAGATGTGCATAGTACACTCTCCATCTAGTCCTCCGTCATGAACCTTCATTACTGGCTCGTGCGCCCTGTAATTTACCCGGGTTCCTATACTGATGATGACATTAACTCAGTAGTTTTGTAGGAAGAACAGAGCATATCCGTTTATTGTACAGCATGGTGTCAAAGGCCTTGATAAATATTTTGGCTTTGCATATATTCCAACCGAAAGAAAATAAACTGCAGTTGTGGCCTTAAAAACAGCTCCATTGACTTAGCCCTCCTACCACATGACAATCCATTGTATAGCACTGGGGCACACCATTCCCCTTGTCTCTGCATTTTATTTATGAATTTTACATGAAATCATTACCATTTCTGTATTCAGTTTTTCTGCAGCGGCGGAAGCAGGGATCTAAACAGGCTGTTACATCTCAAAGACACATTCATTAGGCCTGAATTATGAGTTCAGCATATCCTGAAAATAGGAACTGCTCAGAACCTCCTCACAGCTGTGGTTTTGCTTCTCTCCTACAACTGCCATTGCCCTGTACAAAATGACGACTCCATTCCACACCCACCAGATGTTTTTGCCCTTGTTTTATGGTGTTAGCTTTGAATACAGAAAGCTTGTGTTTTATCAAAATCTTTATAGGCTGCTTTTAAGGAAGATGAGGAAAGAAAACACAAGGTTGTTGCCATTAATATAAAGTGCTAGAAAAATCTGTCTCCTGGCTTCAGTCACTTCAGAAGGTAGGAAACTATGAGTATTTTATATTGGAAAAGATGTATTTAAGAGATCTAACATTTTAAAAAGATGGTGGCTTATCCTCATAAAATAGCACCTGCTTCAGTCATAAATGGAAGATAATAAATATCACTACTGATCTTCTTTGGAACCGATCAATTTTTATTAATTTCTATTAATGGTAATGTGTTCATGGTAGAGTCATCAGACAATTTTATGAGAATCTCATTATCCAAGTAGAGATACCTCTTGGAAGATACCAATTCTGTATTTATTTAAGCCACTATATTGTGTCAGCTTAATCAAATCTCTTAAATGGAAAAGACTTGTCCTGAAGGTGAAAATGGAATACAGGACTTTAAGGTTCCATAAAAATAAGTAAGTAAAGGTAGTAAGGAAATTAGAATTAATATCTAGCCTTCATGGCGTCTTGTTCATCTATGTTCATTCATGTTAATATAATTAATACATATTTAGTGTTTATTATTTGTCAGAGACTCTGGTAGTTGGTGATAATTATAATGTGATGAAAGCTGGGATAGAAGAATGAAAATGAGCCTTTATCATGTGTCTTGTGTATTCCAAGTACTTTTTTATGTATCCTATTTTATTTAACCCTTAAAAAATGCCTATGAAGAAGGTATTTGTATTGTTGTGTTAGAAATGAAGATATCAGCTTAAAGACGATTGATTGTCCTTTTGAGTGTTGTAAAGCAAAAACATGGCAGAACACATTCTCTTTGGGTCTATTTTTATGAAACGATGCTACCTTGTTTGAGCAACATCGTGAAGGATAAATAGAAGTTTGACAAGAAGTACACATGGAAGGAAGGACATTCCAGCTCAAGACTCATAGAAAAGGAAGAACATTGTTCTTTCTGGTAATTGCCAGAAGTTCACTAAGTTTGGCGTGCAGGCTGAATGAAGGGGAATAGAGAGATGAAGCCTGATGCCTTGGCTTGCAACTTAGAAAGTGTTTGAATAAAAATCAGTTTTATTGATGAGTAAATCACATACAATAAAATGCATCAATCTTCTAGGTACAGTTGATCTATGAGGGTGATCTTCTTTACACAGTACTGATTCAGATGCTAATCTCTTCATCTTCTGGAAACACCTTCACAGAAATAATGTTTTACCAGCTTTCTGGGCATCCCTTTATCCAGTCAGGTTGAGTCATAAAATTCACCGTCACAATTAACATTTTCTTGCTGCCTGGAAAACTTACATGACGTTCCTGTAGTATAGGTCTGTTGGCAGTAACCTCTCTCAGTGTTTGTCTGATAACAATTACTTATTTCACTGTAATTTTTAAAGGATATATTCATAATACATAGAATTTAAGATTGACATTTTTTTCAGTACTTAAAAAATAATTTCAGATGAGAAGTCTGTGATCTTTTGTATCTTTGTTCCTCCGTGTATAATGTGTTTTCCTTCACTTGCTGCTTTATGACTTTCTCTTGATGACTGTTTTTCATTAATTTATGAAATGCCTTGGTGTGATTTTCTTTGTGTTTTTCACCGGCCTTGGGAAAGCTTCTTGGACCTGTAGGTTTATAGTTTTTATCAGATGGATAATTCGTGGTCATCATTACTTGAGATACTATTTTTGACTCCCCCCTCCCCCACATTCTTTTTGTGACTATAATTACATGTGTAATTTTGATAGTTTCCCAAAGGGCACTGAGGCTGTCTTTATTTTTTAGTCTTATTTATTGTGTGCTTCACGTAGAATTGTTTCTATAGCTAGGTATTCATGTTCACTCATCTCTTGTTCTACTGCATCTAATTTGCTAGTATTCTCCAGGGAAATTTTCATTTCAGATACTGTGTTTTTAGTCTTCTGAAGTTCCATCTTGTATATTGTTTCACTTTCTAATTCTCTCTACATTATGGTCATATGTTCTTCTCGTTGTTGTTCATATGTTCTTTAAAATTCTCAAGCATGTTTATAATACCTATTTTAGAGTTTCGTCAATTCCATCATCTGTGTTATTTCTAGACCTACTTATTTTGACTTAGTTTTCTCCTGGTTATGAGCCGTATTTTTTGACTGCTTCATATGGGCATTACTTTTTTTTAATGTATTCCAGACATTTAAAATTTTTATGTTGAGTGTTGGATTTGTTCTAGCAGGCATTTTAGGACTTTGCCGATCAACTCGATCCTTTAAAAACTTCTTTTTAAGCCTTTTGGGGGCAGGTCTATAAAGTAAGCCTTTATTCTAGGATTATTTTAGCCATACTACTAAATCATAATCCTTTGGGTTTTATACCAGATTTTTCCACATATTTAATAAGACCTCTCCCCCTGAGCTGGTGGGTAATTGAACAATTCTCAGCTCCTAGTGTCTCAGATCCTTAGTAATTGTTCTTTGCTAAACATCACTCTTTGCTTGGCGGCAGAGAACTTCATCTTGTGTATATTCAGGTTGGTATTCAGACGAAGAGTCAATAGGACAAACACAAAGATTGCCGGAGGACATTATCTATGTAACACTCCCTGGTTTGGTACTCTGTCCCCCAAATATTAGCCACCTCAGCCTCCCCAATTTTCATTTTTGTCTCCTCAACTCAGTGACATGACTGAACAATGTTTCGTTCCCGTTCCATTTGTCATAGTTCAGAAATTTCCACTCAGCGGAGAGCTAAGTAAGTCATAGAGCTCATCTTAATTGTTTTCCTTCTCAGAGGGATCACAGTCTTGTGCTTAGTGTTGTTGAGCGTCATAAAGCACTTATTCCATATATTTTTTTCCAGTTTTATAATTGTTGATGGAGAGGGAGTAATTGTCATGAGGTGAGTTTTTACATGGAAGGATCGATGTGCACCTTGAAATCCCAGACAACAAAGTCCTGTATGATAATAAATCACTGTTACTAAATTATAAAAATGGCCTGAATTTCGAATTTCTGATTTTTGGAATGATGGGATACTAAATCAGACTACTCTCATAATTTAGGACAGCTAAAAATAGTAAGAGTAAATAAAAAAGAAAACCTCTTAAAAACAGCGGAGAACTAACAACATGGTGAAGAATTTGCAGGCCCAAACAAGGGAAAGTTGAGAACACAGAAGTTTAACGTGGCCCTCAAATAGTTTTTATATTGAGAACATTTGCTAATCTGGAAAAACTAGCTGTGAAATTGAGTGCAGTTTTGGTGGTCTTGCAGGATGATCAAAATATATGTCAACAGTTGATAGAAAATGAGCAAATATTTAACAGGCACTTAAGAAAGAGGAAATTCAGATAGCTTTTAAACACATAAAAACCTGCTCAATTAGTGAGCAGGGAAAGACGAGTTTAAACCACAAAGAGATACACCCACCAAGATGGCAAAAAGTAATACGTATAATGATATTAAGTGTTGGCAAGGATGATGAGCAACCGGGACACTCATACTTCACTGGTGGGAGTATAGTTTGTATATAACCACTTAGGAGAATTTTGTCTCTAGTAAGTTCGAAGATTGGCAGGTATACACTTGAGTCAATTAATTTGTTATTTTTAAAAGATTTTATTTATTATCAGAGAGAGAGAGCACAAGCACAGCAGGGGGAGCGGCTGGCAGAGGGAGAAGCAGGGTCCCCGCTGAGCAAGGAGTCCAGTGATGCCCGACTTGATTTGTTTGAGTTTCTCTCTCCTTCTCCCTCTGCCCCTCCCGCCATGCTTGCTCTCTTTCTCTCTAAAAGAAATAAATCTTTAGAAAAAATAGTGGCTACCTTTAAGGGAAGAGGCAACAGTGTTTTGAATGAAAAGGGGCATGTAGTATTTCCAGAATCCCAGAAATGCTGTATTTCTTGATTTGGGTGGAGGTTACACAGATGTTTCATATATAATTGTTATAAAATTACACATTATGAGTTATACAATTTTCTGTACATATATTTTCACAATAAGTTTTTAAAAATGGTATTGGTGTCAGTTTAGGCCATCTCCACCTGGTAAAAAATAATGTGAGCCATTAATGTGAGACAAATCTGTAATTTAAATTTTTCTAGTAGTCATTTAAATGGTAAAAAGAAACTGGTGAAATTAATTTTAATAATATGTGGAACTTAACCCAGTATAGCTAAAATATTATTATTCAACATACAATCAACATAATAAAATACCAAATTATATCACTTTTTTAAAATTGCTAAGTCTTGAAATCCAATATGTATTTTGTATTTATAGCACATCTCAGTTTTCATTACCCATATTTCAAGTGTTCAGTAGTCACACATGGCTAATGGAAACTATATTGGACAGCCCAGGTCTAGGCTACAAGTGACGTTTAGCTGTGTGGACTGCAGCAAAGGCAACAGATTGATAGAAGAGGTCAAATACACAGATCATAATCTTGGCACAGTAGCAGTGAGTTCAAGAACTGAGAACTGAGGCCGATAGTGATCAGGTGCAGAGAGTCATTGATCATAAACCTGCAGTCCATTGAGCGGCTGAATCTACAAGTAAGTTTCAGGTAAAGTGTAATTCATTTGAAGGTATGAAATGAAAACAAGGAAACAGAGACGGAGTATTACAGGCTGGGCTCAAATCCAGCTCTGTCACAGAGGAAAGTTCACATTTCTCTGTGCCCTGTTGTTCTCGTCTGCAAAATCAGTTGACAGTGTCTGTCCTTTGGATTTATTGTAAGAGTTAAGTGAGACAGTGAATAAAAAGTAAGTTGCACAGCAACTGGCAAATGATGCATTTAATCCATTCATTTGATGACGAAATTTCAGCACCCACAGTGTGCCAAGTGCTACCTTATTCCGTATAGGTACAGACCTCAGTGAACATGAGCTTTTGTTTTTGTAATAAATAGTGATAAAACTTGAAGTCCAATCTCCATTGTACCTCACTTCTCAGAGTTTCCCTATTTGAACTGAGAGCACTGTAGAATGAGGCCATGTGGAGGCCATGTGAAAGGAGGGAACTGAGAATGCCTTCTGGAGTTGAAAAGTGTGGAGGCAAGCCTTTTCTTTCCTGACTGAGCTTTAAGGATATGAGCCTTAATTAAAATAAATGTGTAAGAGGAATTAAAATAAAGATTTAAAAAATAAATGTGTAAGAGATAGTAGGGATTTTAGGGGACATAAATTAGGTAAAAATTGGGGTTTTTTGTTTTTTAAAGTAAAAGGCTTCATTTTTTAGAACAGTTTTAGGTTCACAGCAAAATTGAATGGAAGGTACAAATATTTCCCATATCCCCACACATGCTTAGCTTCCCCCTTGTCAAAATCACTCACCAGGATGATACATTTGTTATAGTTGATGTACCTACATTGACATATTGTCACCCAGAGTTCATAGTTTACATTAGGGTTCACTCTTGGTGTTGTGCTTTCTGTGGGTTTTGACAAATACAGAATGGCATATATCTACCATTGTAGTATCCATAGCATAGTTTCATTGCCTTAAAAATCCCTAAAAATGGTGTCTGTGTAGGTACTCCATAAGTGTTTATTAAATAAATACAACAAATAGATGTGACGGGATTTGTCTGAGAAGATTTCAGTTTGTTTATAATAGATTTGGAACATCTGAGTGGCAATCAGAGGATAATGTTTTGTAGGCAGTTGGCTATACCAGTCCAGAATTTAGAAGAATGATTGTGTGGCTCTTGGTTGTCATCAGTATATGTATGTGCATGGTGTTTGGAAAATAGAGGTAAGATTTCCCAGGAATAGAATGTTAGAGTATAGGTTCTTAACCATTTTATCTCTAAACACAGCAGGATGAAGGAATCATTCTGCGAAAGCATTGTATTTTAAAATTACATAGTAGTGTTGAAGTGAATTTTGATTAGTATCCTAAACGGATCATTTTTCTACCAGTGCTTGATTAATTCAGGCATTGTGTATCAATGTTGGCAGGCTAAAGCTTTAAGAATTGTTGGGGGAGGAAGTAAGATTCACTTGGCTCCAAATCCCAATCCATTTCTTCAGTAGCATCGACATTATTGTCATACTGGGTTTCCTTGGAAAGTACAGTAATTAGCTGCACATTTTGAATAGTTTTAAAATAACAGGAGAGCTCTTCTCTGTGCTTTTGTACTTCTTTGTACTTAAGGTGTGACATGGGAAGAAGAAAGTAAGTTTCTATAAGAAGCACAAAGAGGGGGCGCCTGGGTGGCTCAGTCCTTAAGCGTCTGCCTTCGGCTCAGGTCATGATCCCAGGGTCCTGGGATCGAGCCCTGCATCGAGCCCTGCATCGAGCCCTGCATCGAGCCCTGCATCGAGCCCTGCATCGGGCTCTCTGCTCAGCTGGGAGTCTGCTGGAGATTCTCTGCCTCTCCCTCTACCCCTGCCCCTGCTCATGCTCTGGCTCTCTGTCTCTTGCTCTCAAATAAATAAAATCTTAAAAAAAAAAAAAAAAGCACAAAGGGGCCAAGAAACTTTGGTAGTTGGTAGGATCGCTTTCCTTTGTCATAATTTTTATTTCTAGGGTGTTTTTTTAAAAAATTATGCAACTACAGGGGCAGAAATCTTTTTAGTAACAATTTTATTGAGATATAGTAAATGTACCATAAATTGATCCTTTTAAAGTGAACAGCTCTTTAGTTTTTGTATATTCACAGAATTGTGCAGCCATCACTACCATGTAGCTTGAGAACATTTTCCTAACCCTCCAAAATCTTGTACTCAGTAGCTGTCACTTCACATTTCCCCCAACTCCCAACCCTTGGCAACTTTCTGTCTCTCTGGATTTTCCTGTTCTAGACCAGAAATTCTTTATCTATAGCAATACTTCACTGTAAGTCAACATGCACAGTAAGCGAGATAGAATGTTGCTTAAATCCTCAGTGTGTAAATCATCAGTGTACAACTCAGTGAAACTTCAAAAAGTGAATACACTTGTGTATCCACCGCCCAGGTCTGGAAATAGATTATTATCAGCAGTCCAGAGGCTCCCTCTTGTGCCCCCTGCACTGTCCCTATTAGTTAGAGGTAACCAAGTATTTTGAATTGTCACCCTTCCTTATTTTTTTTTTATCTGTTTTGGAACATCATTTTTGACATTCGTTTGTGTTTTATTTATTCTGTTTAATTGTTGATCCCTTTCAAGGAAGTCTGTCTTTCAGTAAGCATTCTCCCACTCCTTTCCAGTCAATCTGCTTCCCCCATAACAACCACTGCTCTAGTTTCTGTCCCCATGTATTAGTCTTTCCTGTTCTTGAACTTCTTATAAATGAGATCACCCAGTATATACTCTCTGGTTTGTGGCTCTTTTGCTCAAAACAGCATTTTTGAGATTCACGTGTTGTTTCTTGTATGAAAGATTCATTACTTTTCAGTGGTGCGGAGGAATTCATTGTATGAATATCTCTTTATCCATTCACCTTTTGATTACATTTGCATTGTTTCTAGTTTGAGGCTATTACACACATAGAGTGTTCTGAACATTCTCATGCACGTCTTTTTTGTGGACTGTAGATAATTTTCCCTCTACTCTTCCAGGTTCTTGGCCGAGATGCCCCCCCCCCCCATAATAAGAGATGGAGTAACAAGAGAAAAATGAACAGAAGTTTAATAACATGTGTACCTCCCATGTGCATGGCAGAGACCCTGGAAAACTGAGTAGCTCCCTAAAATGGACAAAGCCACCACCTTAAATATCATCTCCAGCTAAAGGCAAAAGAAGATGCTGGGGGTGGGGAGTCAGTTATGGGAGGTTACCAGGAAAAGCACAGTAAACAAGTGTATGGTTGTAACACAGATTTAAGTCCTTGCCTTCTCTACTGATAAATGTCCCTAAAGATTGTCATCCTCCTCTTTCTGATACAGAGAGGAAAAAACCTTTAAAATGGAGATTTCCTTTATAAATGTCTTTACAGAAGGGTAACTTCTCAGGTTTTCAGAGCTTTTTCTGTGTGTGCTGGTTCTTAAAAATAATTAGCCTAAAATAATCCTTATGCCATAAAGGCATATTTGGGGGTGTCACATTCTGCTCCCCTTCAACCTTCTGAGAGTAGTAGCTGCTGTTTTCTTTCATCTTCTGAATATCATCTTGTCCCAGTTTAACCGGGATCCAAACAGGGAAGGGATTCTGGGAAATGTACTAAACCACCTTAGAAAAAAATAGTGAGGTGAGGTGGTATTTTTCTGGTTAAGATTTTCTTTAAAAAATTTTTTTTCAGGTCTGTTTGGTTATTTTTTCATATCAGCTATGTTTTGAGATGTCTGTTGAAATTTATCATTCTGTTTGATCTTTGCTAATCTGGTTGGACAAAAGTTTCTCATTATTTCCCTGTTTGCAGATTTGTCAGAAACTTTTTTCATATGTTTCATCCCTATTTATAATTATTTTATGAATTTCTTCTTTTTTTTCTTTTTGTCCCTTTTTGTATTAAAGTGTTTATTTTTAAAACTAATATACGGGAGTTAACCTATCTGAGAATGCTTTTTTTTTCTTGTCTCTTGTATGTATTGCCCCCAGGTTATCATGTGCCCTTTATATTTGTTTATGTGTTAATATTTTGCATAAAACATTTAAAATTTTTGGATTGTCAAATCCGAATATTTTTCCCCTATGACTTCTACTCTGGGGCTCATTCTTAGAATGGCCCTTCCATAATCCTGACGATTACATTAAAATGTGTGGTTGCTTCTTTGAAACACTTTTTAAATGTTTGTGATCACATTTTAGAAGTATTTTGGCTGAAGTTCCAACATGAAAAAGGGTTTTCTGTTATTGAATTGAATTCAGCAGACATTTTTTAAATGCCCACTGGATACTAGGTATTTTGTTGGTGATACAGAAATGAATCAAGTTCCTCCCATTGAGAAATACTCGGCTGGTGGAGGATCTACCTATGTAAACAGTCACCATAATGAGATGTGATGAATATGTGCTTAGAACTGTTCCAGAAACATAAAATACAGAGCAAATGTTGCTGGATGTCTGAAAGGGATGTTTGGTAAATAACGTTTATTAATTAATAGCATATGAAGAAATAGGTCACAAAGGTAAAAACGTGGTCATGCTAACACACATAGTTTTGAATCATAAAACGATGAATGTTATGCTGTAACAAACTACATAATTCACAGGACTGATAAGCATTAGGCACAGGTGAAAACTTCTCTCTCACCAGAGGCTCCTGAAGTGGTCAGAACCAGCCTCCAAAAATGTCCTTTCCCCTTGTGTTAGGGACTTCTTGATTGCAGGTTAACGTAGGAGTGTTTGGCAATGTATGCGAAATAGTATTTATGAAGGGAATGCAGTTTGATTTGGAACATTTTCTTTGTTTTATTCCATTATTTAGAGAACTTCTTTGACGACCCTTCATCTGCAGATAGCTATGTCTCGTAAACGCACAAATCCTAGCTTTATTTGCATTTAAAAAACCTGCTGGGAAATAGCATTTGCATCTCGATAAGGAGGTCACTCAAAGTCATTTCATTGACCTGGTTGGTGGTTGGGGACGAAGTCAAGGGCCTGCTGAGAAACCTTCCTCGGGGCTTTTCCTCTCCATTCTTTGAGATCATCTCTTCTAATTATTTTATTGTCCTTGTTCAGGGTTTTCCTTTTTTAAACGAGTGTTGTCTGAGAGCCTAATATTTTCCGGGCAATGTGCTAAATATTTTTCACAAGTTATTTCAGTGTAAAACTGTAGACTCAACTCTTGCAACCTTTAAGATAGTAAGATACTAAGACGAAGTGCTCAGAGAAATGAAAACAGATGAAAATAACTTTTACTTGCTGTAATGAATAGAAGTGATTTTTTTCTTGGGAGCACATCTCTTACAGGCAATAATACTGAAATTGGAAATATGATAAGATGATTATCATTTTGCACTTATCTAATACTTTTAAGAACAAAACTGTAATGGGTTGTATTAGTTATGGCGGGGTAACAAACCGCCCCCAAAACTCAGTGGCTTAAGACAACCACCATTAATTCTTTGGGTTGGTAATCCAGACAAGGCTGAGCTGGGCACTTTTTTTTTTTTTTCTTACCGCCATCTTCGTTTTTAAAATTGGTTGATTGATTGAGGTAAGAACACTTACCATAAGATATACCCTCAGCAAATTTTTAAGTATTCAGTACTATAGTATTAACTGTAGACTCTGTGCTGTACAGTAGATCTCTAGGACTTACTCATCTTGTATAACTGAAAGTTTGCACCTTTTGATTAATACCTTCTTCCCCTCCCCCCACCCCAGCCTCTGGCAAACACATTGTACTTCCTGCTTCTATGAATTTGGCTATTTTAGATTCATCGTTTACCTGGGATCATGTAATAGTTGTCCTTCTCCCTAATTTTTTTTTTTTTTTTTTTGGTCTTAGCTATGTTCGTTCCCTCGTGCATCTGCATTCAGATGTGAGTCAGCCATGTGGCCCTGCTTCTAGGGTTGTCTGACTGACATCCATGGTATTAGGGGACAACTGGGCAATGTCTCTCTAATTCCCCAGCAGATTGGCCTAGGCTTGTTCACATGGCAGTTTCCAAGAGAAGGAAGTGAATCTCAAGTCACAAGGATTTTTCAAATCTTTCAAGGACCGACTTGTAAGTCATGTGGCCCAGCCTAGAGTCAGTGTGAGGAGAAGTCTGAAAGGTATGGATTTAGGGAGATGTCAACAAATTGTGGGCCATTATTACAATAATCTTCCACAAAAATTGTGCTTTTGGTAATATTTTGTTCCTGAAGTTTTTCCTAAGCTCTCAAATACCTCATCTATCTTATCTCTTTTCTCTTTCTCTGTCACTCTTGTTCTTACTGTTGCACATATACACGCGCACACGTACGTTTTGTTTTCTAACAGAAATCAGATATCCTTGACAGAGTGCATAGAGACCAGTAGTGTGTTTCAGAATGATGACATTATTTTTCAGTTCTTGCCTCATCCCAGCTCTCTGAAACATGAGTAGGTATGGAAGATTATATAAGCAGATGGCTATCAACATTAAATCCTTAAATCAGCTTTAAAAAAATGTATTTTTAAAAAATGTGTTTCCAGTTTTATCGAGAAATAATTGATAAATGTCACTGTATAAGTTTAAGGAGTACAGTAAAAAGAAAACAAAGGAAAAGATTTTCTCTTTGTGATGAGAACTTTTAGGATTTATTCTCAGAGCTTTCCTATATATTGTCTAGCACGATTGACTGTAGTCATCATGTGCTACGTCACATCCCCAACACTTATTTCTCTTATAACTGAAAGTTTGTACCTTTTGACCACCTTCCTCCAAATCCCCACCTCCTGACACCCCTAATTAGCTTTACAGAAGAAACAAAAACTGACTGTTTACTCAGCATTGTTGAGGAGGAAAAACTTTCCTCTATCCTCAAGATTCTTCTGGGTGGTCTAAGAATTAAATTGACATTAGACAGATTAACAGGAGAAAGTCACCTTTAATTATGTACTTACGGGGTCCGTAAGAATATGAGGCCCACAGGCAGTCAGGCAGTTGAGGTTTATATGCCAGCCAGAGCTAAGGAGAAGGGGTCAGGGTCTGAGACTTCTAAGGGAGGAACACCATTCACAAGAAGATAAAAAAGGAGTTACTGTTTTGTAAACAAATGTTTGCTGGGCCGTACAGAACCAACGGGACATAGAGAAGAATTTCCGTGAACAGCTCTCTCTAGGTTCTTCCGGCTCCATCCCACCTGGTCCTGTTACGCTGTGGTCATCTGCGGTGATAGTTCCTTTCCTGGAGCAGGTCCTCTAAATGCTTTCAGGCATTTGGGGGGAGGCAAAAAAGAAAAACTTCTTGAGTCTTCTGTTTCTTAAAAATATTCAGGCTAAAATAATTCACTTGCCAAAGAGACACATTTTGGGGTGGTAAATTTTGCTCCCCGACAACATCAACAAAGAATTGCTGAACACAGCAGTGAGATGCTGCCGGGAGGGAGCAGCATACCGAATTGCCTTGCCACCCTTGCTTCCAGAGCTGTGCAACAGGGTGCCCAGGCGGCTTGGAAGTGGTAGTTTCTATTTGTGCTTTGCTTCAGTGTTAACTTCCAATTTAGGCTTTTAAAATGGAAACTCAATCTTAAAATCAGTTTGGATGCCAGAAAAGCAGTTTTTGAAGAGGCAAGGAAACGAAGACATTATATTTATATAAAACATGGGCAGATGAGGAACTGTAATAAGAATTTCGAGCGACTCGTATTCTAGAATGCCTTTTTTTCCCCTACCACGGTCTATTCTTTATCACTAGATAACTCAGAAACTTTGATTTAAAAGTTTTAGAGGTTACTTCTAAAATGTATTTGTAGAGAAACAAATAAATACACGATCAGCTCAATTGTCTGACTATGAATTACCTACTTGATCTCTGGCTTAGCATGTTTGCAATAGATATTTCGATTCAGTCCTTCATTTAGCACCCTCTGAGGCCAAGCACCTCTTCAGTCAGGCTAGTGCGCACCAAGGCAATTAATCTAATAATTAAAATGGGAGCTTTAAAGTGATACATGTTAGTGAGATTAGGATATAATTCAGTGGAAACTGGCAGTGCGGTCTAAATAGGCTGTGCCTTCTAAGGACCCTCAAAATAACAGTAAAAGAGCCATGTCCAAGAAATCCTATCTATAGATAATAATTTCTAACTTAAGCTCTCCTTTTAAAATTTTCACGACAGCTAAGTGAATTGGATCCCTTTTCCTCGTTTTATTGATGAAGGAACTAAGTCTCAAAGAAGGTACAGATTTGTTCTTAGCTGGTGGAGTGGTGAGCCTTGGGATTTGAACTCGGGAATATTTCACTAACTCTAAAACTCGTATTCTTTTCATTGCTTATTCCTAGTTTCCCTTCATCAACAGGGATACTGTATCTTTTAGATGTGGAAGATGTTAAGCAGGTGTTTGTTAAATTGAACAAAATCAAATGTTGGCAGTTTCAGTACCTGTCATCTTGGCCAAGGGAATTTAATACTTTTACTAGTTTTTACTAAGATTACTTCTTTAAGAACTTGTTTTAAACTTTTTTTTTTTTAATTCACAGAAAAGTTCCTCTTAAACAGGACCAGAACAGGTGTCTTGAATTTCAAATTCATTGTAGACAAACTTTTTTGTAACAAAACAATGAAAATCACTAAAACAAAAATGAAATAAGCATATGAAAATATGATGCAAGTTAAAGAAAACCACTAGACTCCAACATAAAATTGCTTTGCCGAGTTGGTAAGGGATGTTTGCAAGTGCACTTACTTTGAATTTCTGTACCTTTCTCCTTGAGGACTGGTAACATACAGTTCATGGACCAGTACCAGCCCACATGTCCATGAAGCCACTCGAAGCAGTACTAGAGTACCAAATGCTGACCTCGTAGAAAACAGCTTCTGTAGTGCTCACCTAGGCAACACACGGGAAAAATGGAATGTGGGAGAGAAAAAGCATTTCATATGTTTATGAACTGATAAAAAGTAATTTCCAGCATCTTTTGTGAAGTGTCCTTCTTTTGTGAGGCAAAAGAAGGACAGATCGTTTGCCCCACTTGGGGTAAGAACAAAGGGAAATAAGAAAATAGATAATTATCTGCTCGTTTTTCTGAAAGTTTACCCAGGCAAGATAAATCAGATATTACTGATGAGTTACCTGTAGCTGGTGGGTGGGAAGGGACGGATGGCAAAAATTGCAGATAGCATCTATACTGCATATTAATGTTGTAGCGATGTTAAATTTCCTGAATTACATAATTATGGTATGTATTAGTATGGTCTTGCCCTTAGGAAATACCCACTGAAACATTCATGTGTACAAGGCCCTGATGTCTACAAGCTACACTCAAGTGGTTCATGGAAACAGTGTTAGCAGTTGATGTGACCGAGACGGTGTTTTTCCGGTTTCATTCTTTCATCTCTGCTGTGAGCTTGAAATTCGTTTCAAATAGACAAAGGACACTTCGTTAACCGAAAAGATAAATATTCAGAACTGAAAGAAAGGAAGAAAAACATCAGCACCTAGCTTTTTTTTTTTTTTAACCAACTTCCCACACCAAACTACTACACTGATTGACTTTTAACCTTGAGACCGTGGGAGGAGTAATATGGTAATTTTTTTTAGCCTGTATTTACCCTGGCAGAATTGTGTACAGTATTTAAAAATCATGCATTACATGTTGCATCTAATTAATCTCCTGCCAGACGCTTAATCTCCTGTGAAATTCAGCTGCCATGGAAATAAATTGACAAAGTGGCTTCACTTGTTAATAGTAAAGGTATTTGAATCTGAGAGCCAAATTATAGACTCCTCCATCATCTGTAGCTCAGTGGTGGCCTAAAAAGCAAAACCAACGTCCAAGAGTGGCTAATTTTCAGTTTCTTTGGATTTCTTTATTATCTGCAGAAGAATCAGGGCTTTCTGGCACTAAATATTATCCCTCACACCTGTGGGTCCTAAGAGTGGATTTCAGGTATTTGAATTCTTTAATCTCCTCTGTTTGAATAAAATAAAACCGTGGAAGGTAGTAGATACTTTCAGCCAACACATTTGTTGACTATCAAAAAAATGAAACATTCCAAGAGTGGAAAATTGAAGAAGTTTGTACAAGAGGGAATTGCGCCCAAAGAATACCTGATATTTTAATCAGGTTCTTAGTGCCTGGATGAGGATTAAGAAGCCAGGTGACGGTCAGCAGTGGAAATGTGTTCAGGACTAGGGTGAGGCGCCTGCTGAGGACTTGACAAGATAATGGAATGAGCTCAAAATTAAAAACAAATAAAAATGCACAGATGAAACCCAGCTCTGTCAAAATAGCCAGATTTCAAAGTATTTGTTCTTTGGAGTAGGGGAAGGATGAAGGCGCAAAAGGGAGAAAAGGTACGTGTATGTTTCAGGTGTTGGGAGAAAAACAAAGTGTGGAATCATGATGTTACTCATGAACTGAAGATTGTGAGACTGGAGGGACCTGCTTTTGGAGACCCACGTGCGGTGTCCGAAAGGGTTGGTTAAGTGGCGCTGCCTCTCCTCAGCTCACAGTCATCATTTTGTCTGGGATCAGGAGTCCTCCCATGATGCACAGGGCACAGTCACCTGGTTCAGCTGACAGTGCTGTTCCTTTTTTGTATCTGGTTTTAAACATTTCCCAGGGTTTGTCTAGTATCTCTGGGGAAGTTTCCTGCTCAGATTCCAGTCACCGCAGGTGTCTGTCTTTAATGGATTGGTAAATGCCTTCCGTGTTTTAAATCTCAGCTCTGCCTGTTCAGTATAATTTAAACAACGGAAGCCAAAAGTTTTAAGTAGCATGTATTATTTCCTTACTAGTAAGTTCTCTGGAACTCTCCAGATTCATAGTACTTTCTACCAGTGGCTTGAGGTATAATACTGTTGTGCAGATACTGAACCAGTCTGTTTTCTTTCTCTGTAATCCTTAACTCCAAACCTTGCATAACGTCATGGGCAGCAGATGCTTTGCAAGGAACCCAGGTCATAATGGTTTCGCTGTTGAATAGAGACAATCCCCACAGGTTTAGGACATTGGATTGTGGGGCTTGCTGCTTTAGGATAGGAATAGAGGGTGGATTATCACTTCTGGTGCCCATGGCTTGTCAGAGTTATGGACAGCCAGGGTGGCTGACTCAGGTCCTGGATGATCGTTCACACCTGATGCTGTGCACTATGCACCATCAAGAGAGTGGAGCCCGGGCTATCAGTGAGGTTCTCCTAAGGGTTCCAGCTTCCCACATACCCTGTGTAGAGCACACAACCACTATTCCTGTGGTTTCTAAAACCCCTCTCCTGAGTTTGGTTTGAGTTGGGGGAGAGGCTGAAGTGGGTATACAGGAGAGACTTCATCGTTTCCCTCCTTCCCCCCCTCCTCACAATACATGAAGATCTGAGAGGTGGTGTATTTGCTGAGGCCACCATAACGAAATATCACAGACTCAGCGGCCTAAATAACAGAAAATTATGCTCCCACAGTTCTGGAGGCTGGAGGTCCAAGATCAAGATGCTTCAAGGTTGATTTCTTCTCAGGCCCATCTCCTTGGCTCGCAGATGGCTGCCCTCTCTCTCTGTGTCCTCGCGTGATCTCTCCTCTGTGCATCCGGCATCTCCGTGTGTCCAGATTTCCTCCTGTTATAAGGACACCTGTCAGATTGGATTAGGACCCACCCTAACGGCCTCAATCACTTCTTGAAAGGCCCTGTCTCCAGGGCCTTTTTTACATTCTAAGGTACTGGGGGTTAGGGCTTCAACGTATGAATTTGGGGGGACACAATTCAACCCATAATGGGTGGGTTTTGGGTTTGTGACCTTTATCATGTTTTTCTACTATAGGACAATAAACTTAATGGTCACGGACAGAAATAGTATTTTCTTTACTCTGTGCAAAGAATTCTTTCTTAGCCCTTGAACTCATAACTTCAGAACTTGAACTACCTGAGATGAAAAAGTATTAGATTAGTGTCTACCAAGATGATCTCTGTTGCCCCCTCTACACCACGAACCAGGGATAGCTGTTGGCGCCAGATCTCAGGAAGCTCTAGCACATGTGACGGAACCAAAGACAGACATTTCTGAAGGGAACCTACATGATTTGTTAAAGATCGGGGCTACAGAAAAGAAGAAATTGTAGTTTTCATGCAATGCAGGCTCTGTGCTCCTTTTGCTCTGTACCTTGGTCTCACCTGTAGAAGGAAGCTTAAGCCTAAGTTTTTCCCTGTATGAACAGGAAATCGAGTTTCATTCTATGTAAAGTCAATTGACCAGAAAAAGAAAAGAAATTATCATGTCCTTAACATCCAAGGACCATTGGACCTAGTAGTCTAAAGTTGAATAGTCCATTATGGTAGCCACTAAATACATGTGGTTATATAAATTTAAACTTAATAAACTAAAATATCAAAATTTGGCTTCTCAGTTTCACTAGTTACATTTCATTTTCTCAACAACCGTATTTGGGTAGTGGCTACCATATTGGGCAGCACGGATAAAGAATTTTTTTATGATTGTGGTAAGCTCTATTGGATGGCACTAATGAAGAATCTTTTGATGCGTGGTGAGATAAATGTCTACATTGACTGGAGCTCTGATTATCTGTGTTCGAATTCAGTCTTGATCCCCCTTCTCTGATAATCAGTTTTCCCAATAAAGATTTTGTAACAACCTTGTAGAAACTCCTCTCTTCCATGGGGACCAAAACTCTTAGGGGATTCAAAATACTAGAAGAACCCATCTCTGCCCATAAAAAGACTAGGAGTCAAATAATACATCCTTTTATGTACAGTGTAAAGTGGTCTTTTGGGCATAAAATCTTGTGGCCACATTATTGTTTCTGAAGAAGAGAAAATGGATATTAATTTGGTTAAGGCCCCATGTGTCTCTGCTTGACGCTAGGGAGAGCGTTAACAGCATGCATTATTTCTCTTCCCTTAAGTACTTTGATATTCAAAGTCTCTTCCTAGATACCAGACAACTGAGTTTGATTCCCAATAGGCCTCTAGCTTTTGAGTCTTGTACTATAAATTCTTTCAGCTCCTATAAATTCATCAACTATAAATTCATCAACTCCATCCAGAGAGAGCTCATCCCTGCCAGTTGGGGATCCTCCAGGACGGACAGATTAAGTGGAACTCAATGCTCTAGTGCCTTAGAAGGTCATAAGAGTCAGGGCTTGTGTATCTCTTGTTTAGAGAAAATACAAAGTTCTATTGTAAACTTCAGGCTTTCTTGATTGGATCAGCCAGCCCACCTCCCTCTCTGCCCTCTTTCCTTTCAGAAGTTATTTGTTGTAACTTACTACAGAGATGATACATATTTAATTAATTATGTCTTAATATGAATGTCGTTAGCCGTTAGTTTTCCAAGTATATTAGTAGTTTAATCAGTATCTCTATAAGAAAGTGCTGTAGCTCAGGCGTTAAAGAACTTTCAAGCTGAAGGAAATTAAGTGGTTCATTTTTCTTTGTTTTCTTCTAGATGTGTTACAGTATTAGTTGTTAGATTTAGCTCCTTGCATTCTTTTTAACAGTGAAGGGGTTCCTTCCCACATTTCATTATTTCATATGATATCTTTAATGCATCAGAAAAGATACCTTTCGTAACACAAAAGAATTTTCCTCATATTCCCTGTTTGCCTAATAGACACCTTTGGATCCTCACCTTCCTTGACGTCTCAGCGCTTTGACTAGGAGACTGCTCCCTCCTGCTTTTCCTTCTAACTGCCTGACTTCTCATTTTCATTCACCTCTTCCTCTTCTTCTTCTGACTTCTGCCTATTTAGTGAGGTCTATTTCTGGTCTTTTTCAACAATGCAATTTATTCTCACAGTCTTGAGAGAAATGTGGCTGCTTTTGGGTAATAGATAATCATGGATAATGTGGTTGGTTCTGTACTAAAATCAGGCTTCCTATGAGTTGAATACTGATGTGTGCTAAGGAATAAGTTTGCAAGCCACTAAAACACCTACCCAGCCAGCTTCAAGCTCTGACAACAAATGCAGTGGAAGAATGGTCACCAGCCATCCTTCTAATCGGAGACTTGGGCCTGACTCAGGGGTATGCAGAACATAGTCATATCCCAAAAGAGAGAGAACCCTGAAGGGGGTTAAGTTATGCATGCCTATTTTTGTATTCTACTTTGATCAATCAAAAAGCCCATCATGTCTCCCTTGGAAAGAAATGAGGAAGGAAAATTGAGGATCGATACAATTTATTTTCCCAGTATTGTTCTCTCTTAGGAAATGGCACAGAAATTAAAATTAGGAGATAATGAGGAAAGGGGACAGAGCCTCCCATTACAACCATTTCTGTGTTCGTTACTTCCAAGTACATATCCGTAGCACAGGATCTGCCCTTAAATTTTCATATATCCAACTGTTTATTCGATGTTTCCACTGAGTTGTATCATTGGCAGCTCAAAGTTAGTATGTCTAACTTTTTAGCATGTATACAGATGATCCCTGACTTAGGATGGTTTGACTTAAAATTCTCTGACTTTATGATTGTGCAAAAGAAATGCATTCAGTAGAAACCATACTTCAGATTTTCAGTTTGGATCTTTACCTGGGCCAGTGATATGTGGTCCAGTCTTCCTTGGGACGCTGGGCGGTAGCAGCGAGCCACAGCTCCCAGTCAGCCACCCATCAAGAAGGTGAACCACCAGCCGGTACGCTTATAACCATGCTGTCCCCATATGCCCATGCTGTTTTTTTACATTCAGTACAGTAGTCAATAGTTTACCTGTGATGATCAGTATTTCATTATAAGGTAGGCTCTGTGTTAGATGATTTTGCTCAACTGTAGACTAAGGTGAGTGTTCTGAGCGCATTTCAGGTAGGCTAGGCTAAGCTGTGATCTTGGGTTGGGTTAGGTGTATTACATGCATTTTTGATTTAAGATACTTTCAGCCTCCAATGGGTTTATTGGCGTGTAACCCCATCGTAAGCCCAAGAAAATCTGTCATCTTAGTAGATAGTCTAACCCTCACAGTAAATGTTATCTCCACCTACCTAAGTGCTCCAGCCACAAATCCAGGAGCTGTCTTTTGTATTTCCCTTTCCGTTCCGTTGGCTCTACATCCAAAATACATGGTAACCCCATCTGGTCATCTCTATCCCTACTGCCACCAGCCTCTTCAAAGCACTTACCATTTGTCTTCTAAACGATCGCAGTGTCTTCCTGACCCTTTCCCTGCTTCTACCCTCGCTTTCCTCCAATTCTGGATCCACACTGTAGCCACAGAGGACTTTAAGGGTTATAAATCAGATTGGAATGAGCCTCTGCTTTAAAAGCTTCCTGGCTTCTCCTTTTCCCAAGGACAGAATGCGTACTCCCCCCACCCCCCGACCCTTACTGCCTATCTCAGTAGCTTGCTTGTTTTTAACACTGCATGCAGTAATTATTTTCTTTTAGTAAGTGTTTTTAGTGTATGTTAGCTCTTATACTGTAATGTATGCTCTGTGAAGGCAGAAGCTGTCTTGTACCTGGTTCATCACTGTGTCCCCAGAACTGGGAATCTGTGTGCATGAATGCCAGGCTGTGGGAAATTCTTTGGGTACGTTTTTTCATTTGATGCTCACAGCACCCTGGTAAGTTTGCTAGTATCTCCAGGTTAGATAGGAGAAAAAAATACTCTGAGACTTAGCATGGCTGAAGAACTTGGCCAAGATCACACAGCTCTGAAGGGATAAATGTGGTATTTGAACCTACATCTGTCTGACACCAAAGCCTGAGTGTCCCACCACCCGCTGTTCTATTGTCGGCCCATGGGAACTGGGAATAAAGCTAAATATCTACCTAACTCTTTCTTCCCCTCTGAAAGAATTTACCTAACAAGGAGGTAGGCTTAAAAAAAAAAAAAAAAAAAAAAAAAAAAAGATTTTTCCTTTCTGCAGGGAATATTTTAGTAGGTCAAATAATTACATTTTAGGGGGACATCTTTGCCTGGGAGAGTTGAACACGTGCCATTTAAAAGAAACAGCCAGAAGCACAGTTTAATACAATGGGATATTGCCCAAATGTGCAGGAATGAGCTCACCATCAGGCATTTAGAACAAATCCATTCCTTGGTTCATAATTAAACAATCAAGAAACGGTTTCGGGGCACTCACCGTGTGTCTATCAATACAACTTTGTTATAAGAATTACAAAGACAGTCTCTGCTCTCAAGAAGTTCAAAATCGAATGGGAAAGACAACCGTGTAAATAAGTAAATGAAATACAAGTCAGAACAAAGTAAGAACTAAAGCAGAGGAAGAAGCTAAGTGTCTTTTTGACACACAATTTGTATTGTGTATCATGCATAAAATACTGATAAGCTTGAGTTTTTGTACAATTATTTTCCTAAGTCAGATACATAACACCTTAAATTTTTATTTGCCATGTGTCTGTCTGTACATGAGACTGAGAAAGTGTGGGCTGCTGTTGAAGCCAGAGGCTTGGAATGGCCTCGACCAGCATTCCCATGACTCCAGTGTCCCCGGCTCTGCTTCCTTGGGCAAGTTCATTAATTCTCTAAACCTTCCTCATCGGTAAAAGAGGATAACGATAGTGTCTAACTCTCAGGGTTTGGGGGAAGATCAAATGAGACAATGGCTATAAAATTCTCAGCGTTTCTGGTACCTAGTAAGTTCTCAAGGGCATCAGTTGCTATCACGGTGGCAGTGCAGATGAAAGATGCTCTTGGGTTCTTTATAAAGTACAGAAACATACACGGAGTGTTTAAAAGAAAAAAGAAAAAAAGAAAAGAAAAGCACCTGACAAAAATACCACAAACCATTAAGCTCTAGTTCCTGCTCTGCTGCTTTCCTACTCAAGTGACTTTAGCAACATTAACTTTTTATCTGTTCCAAACAGATATTTCAGTGATGAACGCTGTTCCCTTTCAATCACAAGGCGGTTGCGGGCAGGCCGTGAAGGCAGAAACTGTTGCATACACGGGACACACAGAGATTTATTTGATAAGCTGCTTTTCCACAGATAATCCAAAAGCTGATGAAGTGTGTATATTTAAATTTGTTTGTAAAAGGTTATAGATTCTGAGAAGTAAGCAAAGACTATTTCTAGTGTATGTGATTGCTTTTTTTCTCATGAAAGTTCAGGTGGCCTTCATAAATTTCATGACTGAAATACATCAAAGGGCTAGCCACGCACCCCCAGGGTGATCTGAACTTCTCCAGGGGTTTCACTAACTGTGTAATGATGTCTCTCAAAAGGAAATTTCTAGCGCCCAGGTCCCTTGGGTCCCCCCCCCCCATTTGTATGAACATCTCCTCTACCATAAAAACCTCAAATGCCCTGTGTCCAAAGTGCACTCATTGTTGTGCTATGCAGGTCAGTTCTATCACATTAGACAGTGGTTTTTAATGAGGGGTGATTCTGCTGCCAGGGGACATTTGACAGTGTCTGGAGGTACGGTCGGTTGTTATAGCTGGAGTGGGGTGCGGTACTACGGGCATTTAGTGGGTAGCACGCCGCTCACCGTGGTGTAATGCCCCGGACATCACCCCCACACTCACCCTCACGATGGAATTATCTGGCCCCAATGTCAATTGCTGTGGTTAAGAAACCCTGATACTTAGGTGATTTCCACGGGGTGGCCCAAATCTGAAACCTGGGAGGCATCCTGATGCTTCTCCAGCCACACAATATGTAGACTATCTGTAGGCCAGTCTGGCAAGAGAATATCTTCTATCTTTTCCTTCACATTACCATCTTAAGCCGAAGTAACTTGTGCCTCAAACTTCTCCAGTTTCCTTAGAACGGGGCTTCCTAACATGCTCCTTCTAACCCACTTTCTTTTTTGTTTTCAGAATCACTTTCCTGAAATGAGAGATTGTGAATATTTATCTTCTACTTGTAGTATTTCAAGAGTAAACTCAAACTGTTAAGGACAGACTATCGAAGGCCCTGCAGACATTAGAAACCACCAGTCCATCTCTCTAGGACCACCTCTTACCAAAACTCGATTTGCACTCTGGGTTCCAGGCACATGGACAGGCCTGTCATGCTTGAGATCTCTCCCTCTAGCCCCAGCCTTTTCTTTGTCAAGCCATTGTGCCTTTGGTGCCCTGGGCCCTCTACTGCAGTACCCTTCCAGCAACTCCCACGCCATGCCCAGCTAGTCCTGGTCATCCTTTTAAGGCCTAGCTCAGACGCAGCCTGCTTGGGAAGCTCTCTTTGACTCTTGTGTTTAGATTAATTATCCTTTCTTTGTAAATTCCTTTATAATATTAAGTATCAAAACGTATTGGTGTCCTAGATTGTAAGCTTCTTAAAGGAGGGCTGTATTTATATCTTAGTGTCCTCGGTGCCTAGTAGTATCTAGAACATACTTATTGTACTTTGTTGAAGGAATGAGGTCAAACTACAATTGATAGAATATTATTTAAGAAATAGAAAAAAAAAACCAACATGGCTGTGTCAGAGTTTCAATAGGAAACATAGGGAACAGTCAGATTGAATAATTTGAAGATAATGTAATAAGGGTAGAGAAACTGAGAGAAACTGCAGGGAATTGGAGTTCATAACATAAGGGAGGTGTTGCCACTATAGCCACTATGGCCTACCTGAGCAAGAAGTGGGAGCCATGACTGGAACCCAGGAAGGAGGGAGACAGAGAAGCATCTTCTAGAGAGTAGCTGTCAGATCTCCTGCAGGGGCTCTCTTGTTTGAACCCAACCAAAAGCCAGAAAGAAATGGAGCATATTGATGAATCCACACAGATGAAGCTCAAAGGACCAAAACCAGGATGGAGAAGTCTGGAACGTAGATCTGGACAGCGTAATCGGAAAATATCCGGTACCATGGCACAGTGAAAGGAAGCATGCATTTCAAAGTCTGGCAAACCTGGGTTTCAAATCCAAGTGTTTGTATTCTCTAGTTGTGGGATCGTGATTAAGATGCTTTATGTATCTGGACCTTAGTTAACATTAATTTAACAACACCTTTTTAAGGTTACAAGGAGGATTAAATGAGGTAGTATATATGTACATGTTTTATAGATTACCTGGTGTAGAATAGGGCTAACAAGATAAAGATATCAAATATAATACGGAAAAAAAAGGATTCTAAGTAAAAAAAAAAAAAAAAAAAAAAAAAACATGGGGGAGGGAGGGAGTGTGCTAATCCTTACCAGTCCCCTCGCAGGTGGTGGAACCATAGCAGAACTAGTCCTCCGAGTGGAAAAATTTCCCAAATCACCCTGAGTCAGTATTACCCTCACGAGCTTTTGTGTATATGTACATACAAACTGAAGCTGCAAGGCTCAAAACGGCCTGCATCTGTACCTTTACGAGCTGTTTATTTTACAGTGATGGGAAGTTTGCTGGAGAGCTCTTTACATTTTCCTCATGTAGACTCTATCTGCTTTCAGAAGTAGTCCAGTTTAAATAGCAAGAATTAATCCATTGAAGACACACAATTTGGTTGAAACATCTGTTTGATATTCTGTGCAACCAACTTCATCTATTCTTCATAGAAAAAGAACACAATCTTACTTATAATAAACATTTATTTTTGTAACAGCAATCATGCAGCTGCAGAAAACATGGTTTATCATTAGATAATCACATCCTTGGGGATTGGATGCACCCGACTGTGTCTTACGCTTTCTATGTTGGAAATTTAATTTTCTCATAAATGTCAGAACTGTTGCCTTGCCACATATTGCTTAATTAATAATTAAACCATAATTCCCTCCTCATAAACTATATTTAAATCTATATGCTATATGTATGTACACATAATACAAGCAGGACTAAACATAGATAGCAGAGCCCTTTGTATTTCACATAAGTGCATTTACATTTCATACCCTGGTATTAAGTTGTACTAGTTGGTACATTTACTTCCTCAGTGAAAACGTCTCATAAAAATGATCCAGTTGAAGAAACATCGCCCAGTTCTTAATGTCCTTCTTGGCTCTATACTCTGTCATCGTCCAGATTTTTAAGAAATCTGGCTAAGGGTAAGAATGAACGTGAGTAGTAAGTAGAAGCTAAGGAATCACTTTTGAAATGGGACCTCAATCCTAGTCCTGGTTACCAATGGAAATGTTTTGGTCCCTCAGGAAAGATTGGCCGTGGGTGGTGTTACAGCGTCAAGTGATGCGTGTTTCCCCCGTATTTGAAGTGGAAAGTATCTTTCACTGCCGCGGTCAGATTGCTGAAAGCATGAAGATCTGTGGCGACCGCTTGGATCATGCGCAATTTAAACCCATCTTTGAGCAAGGTGGCGCTTGGTCCTAAGTCTGCAGGAGGAATCCCTGTCACTAGGAGGCAACAGGGTCTTGGGACCCCCGAGCCGATGGGCAGGGCTAAGGGGGACTGCCAAGCCCCCTTCACGCCAGGATGAGTTTTAATTGGTATGAAGCTGTAGAGGAGGAAAACTTTTCCCTTCTTCCCTTGTAGCTTTATTGGCTGGTCTAGTAATTCAGTTGACATAAAACAGATAAACAGGAAAAAAAAAGATTTAATTTCATACACGCAGGGGCTCATAGAAATATGAGACTCAAGTCACCACAGCAGGCAGCTTTTACACCTTTTAGACAAGGAAACAATACATTTGTGAAGAATTGACAGGACAAAGGGGTTTGGGCTTGGGGTAGCAAATTAAAGAAGAAGAAACAAGGTTTGTTTATATCTCCTTCTTGGCCCTGAATTCCCTGTCTTTGGTGATAAGGACGCCTTCTACCCACCTTTCACATGGAAGATTGATTTCCTGCTTTCAGGGAAACAAAAGAGGGTCACAGTGTCCTTGCACTGGCTGTTTCTTAAGCTAATTTAATTCAAAATAATATGCCAAAGTGGCGTGTTTTGGGTGGATAATCTCCCCCTTCAAAACCGAAACCAAATTACAATGAGGTTACTTAACTATTGAGACCACCCATCTTTTGCATCTCTTAACACTATGGGACATATATACTAGTCCCAGGAGGACGAGAAGGAGACCCACATGGAGCAGAACCACTCCCAGCTGTCACCAGTCCAAATCAATTGAATTCCCAGCTGGCAGCAGACACGTGAGTGAGTCCAGTCTAGATCAGCCTAAATCAGCAGACAGCCAGCTAAGTAAATATTTCTTGTCGTACGCCATCGAGATTTTATGGGTGGTTGTTTTGCATCATGATTGTGACCATAATTAACTGTCCCTTGGCACTTGCATCTTACTCACCTCTACTGACGTTAGTTGTGTTGGCTGGTAATGGTCACATTAATGGTGATTACCGTTCATTATATTTATGGCCTTCCATGTGCCAGGTGCTTGACGTATGCTATCTCTGACCCTCACATAATTATTACCCAATTTTATAGCTAAGTAGAATGAAGTTCAGAGAGATGAGGTTCATCCAGTTGCTTTCTTGACATCTCCACCTTGTGTTCTCATAGGCATCACAAAACATTTCTTCAAAATTGAGTGCCTTATCTTCCCCTCCAACCTGTTTGACCCACAGTCTTCCCCACCCTGGTTAATGGCAATTTTGTCTTTCCAGTTGCTCGGGTACAAAACCTTGGGGCTCTATTGGACTTTGTTCTCAGACCTCAAATCTGATTGGTCAGTAAGTCCTATTGACTGTACAGACTGTACGTTCTAAATATTTATAAAATCAGACTACTTCTCATCACATCCACTGCTCTCATCCTGCTCCGAATGACCATCAGCTCTTGCCTGGATTATTGCATTAATTTTATCTAATCTGGCCTCTTTCACACATGCATTGCTATAGTTGAGTTTCCACATTGCATCTAGAGTAATCTAAAAAGTGTTCAATCTAAAATCTAGAGTAACCTAAAAAGTGTTAAATCATGTCGCTCTTGTGTTGAAATCATTCTCAGAATAAAATCCACAGTTCCTGCAATGGCATATAAGACCCTACACAATTTTTCTCCAATGGAATGTATGTTCCATGAAGCCAGGGGTTATTATATTTTGCTCACCAATATTTTCCTGGGGGCCTGAACACTGCCCAGTCATAGGTGCTCAATAAATATTTGTTGATGGAATGAATGAAACAAACCTTGAGTACATGTAGAAAATGGCAGAGATAGAATTTCAATCCTGTTGGATCTAACTTCAGTGAAGTTACTTTTTTTTTTTTTTTTTTTGCCACTCACATAATGTTCAACTTTTATGTATTGAAGACAGATATTTTGGTTTTTTCCCTAATGGCTTGTGTGTCTCCTTCTTTCTCCCATGTTGTAGTAAATTTTACCAGGTAAAAAAATGAGTTGGTAGTCATGGTGGTGATGGGCTAGTTTGCTAAGCTGTTTCATTTAGGTATTAGTATGGGAGAGTACCATGTATGACTTTCAGCTCCTCTCATAGTGGCAAAAATCTACACGATAAGCTGGGGCTAGAAGGGGCTATGACCAAGTTCTTGCCTCTCTTCTTTGGTAGTGATTTTTATGTAAGTAAAAAAATTTCCTCTATACAATCTGAAAGCTATGTTTTCTAAGCTTGTGGTAGAATGTATCAGAGCATTCCACTAGAAAATAGGTGGTCTACTTAACTTTCAATATTTCCTTTTATTCTCTCATTACCAGAGATGGAGACCCACTCCTTTTGTAACAAGCCTTCATGTTTTGGAAATCATTATGAAAACACCTCCTGCCTTTCTTTTCTTTAGGTTGAAATAGTGTCAAATCGTTTAACCTTTGTTTCTCAATCGTATTTCTGAGTCTTTAATCATTTTCATTACTTTGCTATAAGCCCTCTTCAAATTCCTCACGTATTAAAAATTGAAGGGCCTCTACTGGTTTTCTTCAGTAGGAGGTTTCTCTATTTGTGTTTAATACAGCACAAACATGATTAATTATGCAGACTCCTCTGAACCAAATGCTTAACTAGAATATAGATATATTCTTAGTGTAAATACTATTATAATGCTGCTTTATGTCTTAGTTGATAGTTTTGACTTTTGGTTTTTATAATATTCAGTCACCTTTAGGTCACTTAAATAAACCCAAAAAACCTCTCCTTTATGTACACACCACGCTCTAAAACTATTTAGAATAGTTTTAAATCGCTTCCAGGGCCGTCTGATTTCTGTACCATTGTAGTTTTTAGATTAGGGCACTTAGCTTTTAATTTGTGAATGAAATAACATTTGCAGTATTACAGGGATGATATAAAAAAAATCTTTGGGTCCCACCAAAAAACATGTAATTCCATGATATTTGCATTGTTTCCACATATATCACCAAACTGCTTCCTTTCCACCGGACTAAGAGACACTATGACATGGAAACAGAATTTTCAGAGATTCCTTATAAATGTAATCCATGCATGCCCCCTCCTAAAATATAGACAATGAGTCAACAGTTTTTTCTTGCTTATTTTCTGATCTTATGTTTTTAAAAATTAAAGACATAATGTGCATCACTGATATAAAGGCCAATTACAGCATTATTTCTTTTATGTAGATTTAACCAGTAAGAACATTCTTGGATGGGGGTGCCTGGGTAGCTCAGTCAGCTGAGCGTCTGATTCTTGATTTTGGCTCACGTCATGATCTCATTGTGGTGGGATCAAGCCCCAAGTCAGGCTCCGTGCTCAGCATAGGGTCTGCTTTTCCCTCTTCCTCTACTCTTGTCCTTGCATGCGTGTTCTCTCTCTCTCTCTCAAATAAATAAATAAACAAAATCTTAAAAAAAAATTCTTGGATTATCCTTAAAATGCAGTAATAAGATGCACTTGATGCACCTGGATTAGTCGTTAAGACTTGCAAGTTTGAGGGGCGCCTGGGTGGCTCAGTAGGTTAAGCGTCTGCCTTCAACTCAGGTCATGATCCCAGAGTCCTGAGATTGAGCCCCACCTGGTTGGGCTCCCTGCTTAGCAGGGACTCTGCTTTTCCTTCTCCCTCTGCCCCTCCTCCTGTCTGCTTGTGCTCCCTCTGGCTTGCTGTCTCACTCAAATAAATAAATAAAATCTTAAAAAAAAAAAACTTGCAAGTTTATTTGATGGGAGTAAATAACTTGGCTGAATTGTTCATCTTGACATCCATATTCTCATAAAATAGAAATGAACTAAGAACTATAAATTTGGAGGAAAGGGGAAAAGACACTTTTTCGTGTAAGTCCTTCTTTGGCTTTGGTGAGATGTTTTCTGAGAAACATGCTTTCCCTTTGTTTCCAGAAGAATTATTTTGTGACCTGATTTTCCATAAATGAAATTCTCATAAGTTCAGTCAGTTTACTTAGAGGGCACTCAATTCCATGTTGAAGTTCCTTCTTCATTAAATAGTAGTGAATTGCCATTAGGTACATCTGGGAAAACTTTGATTAGACAAAGCCCAGCTGATCATAGCCATTGTTTTTGAATCTATAGATATATTACGGAAATTGGTTTTATAGAACAAGCCAGGGACAGTACATTTTGTTGGTTATGGAAGACAGAACTTTTTATTGCTGTTTCAAAAGAGAAAATTCTAATACATGAACTAGATCCAATGTAGTCTTTAATATACTCTAACCTCGAAACTTTAGGGTTTTTTTTTTTTAAAGATTTATTTATGTATTTTTTTGAGAGAGAGAGAATGCACACAGAGGGAGAGGGAGAAGCAGACTCCCCACTGAGTGGGGAGCCCAATGTGGGGCTCCATCCCAGGACCTCAGGATCATGACCTGAGCCGAAGGCAGATGCTTAACCGACTGAGCCACCCAGGTGCCCCAAGCACTACTTTTCTGATAGTCACAGTCCCATCCAGCTTCAAAGGCAGGGAACAAAGATCCTACCTCTTTATGAGATATGGATGGATGCTTTTGGGACACCTTGAATTTCTAGGCCATTTTTGTTTATATTTCCATTTTTCTACAGATAGCATTCATAACTTAATATGATTCTCAAGCTAATTTAGGGATCTAAACAAGTTTTATGACCCAAGGGGGAAATGCAGACTTTATCACCCATGTAAGGGCACAGTCTTGGAAGTTAATGAGTAGTATGATACATGACACTGTTACATAGATAACTGTTTCTCACACTTTAACATACATACAAATCATCTGATGATCTTGTTAAAAATGCAAATTCTGAATCAGTAGGTCTGGTGGGGAGCAGGTCTGGAGTTGGTCCTTAGATTCTGTGTTTCCAATAAGTTAGCAGGTCATGCTATTGCTGCTGGTCTGTGCTAGGCCATACTTAACATGTTTTCCCCTACTGTAATTTGGAGCCTTGTATTGCTATATAGTATTGTATTAGATAACAATTATTAATAAATAATAATTTTAATTACTAATAATGGAATAATCAAGTAATATAAAGAAAGTGCCAGCACATAGGCACTACAAATAATTCATCGAAAAATCCTCAATCGGCCGGTATATTCTTCTGGAGTAACACACCACCAAAGTCAGCCCTGTATTAAGGGCAACCACACAGAGTCTGAGCTGCACACTGCTCACCTACAGTGGGTGTCATTTATACAGATCAGGAAGTGAGCATTGACTCCTGGAGTTGTGAAATACAGTGGCCGTGAATGTTCTCTAAAAACAAAGAAAGAAAGGCAGTATTATTTCAAAAGTCATCCTAATTTTCTCTACTGTTCTTCCTTCCGTTTATTTGGTTTTAAATTCGCAGTCCTGATTTGGATCCTACTTTTGTTAATTCATTGACTTCTAACTTCCAGCATTGGGTGATACTATCTGAAACCCCAATCTGCCCCCCCCCACCCCATACCACGAATAATGAGACTGAAGAAAGAGAAATTAGGAATCCATCCCATTTACAATAGCACCGAAAACCATCGTTACCTTGGAATTAACTTTACCGGAGAACGTAAAGGATCTATTTCTAGACACTATAAATCACTCTTGAAAGACATTGAGGAAGACACAAAAGATGGAAAAATATTCCATGCTCATGGATGGGAAGAATTGAGACGTTAAAATGTCCATTACCCAGAGCAATCTACACTTTCAATGCTATCCTGATCAAAATACCAGGACATTTTTCAAAGAACTGGAACAAATAGTCTTTAAATTTATATGGAACCAGAAAAGGCCCCAAATCGCCAAGGAAATTGTTGAAAAGGAAAAACAAAGCGGGGGCATCACGTGCCGGATTCAAGCTGTACTACAAAGCTGTGATCACAAAGACAGCATGGTCTGGCATAAAAACAGACACTAGACCAATAAGAATAGAGAGCCAGAAATGGACCCTGCTCTTTGGGCAACTAATCTTTGATAAAGCAGGAAAAAACATCCGATGTGGAAAAAGACAGTCTCTTCAATAATGGTGCTGGGAAACATTGGACAGCTGCATGCAAAAGAATGAAACTTGACCACTCTCTCACCATACACAAATAAACTCCAAATGGATGAAAGACCTCATGTGAGACAGGAATCCATCAAAATCCTAGAGGAGGACATAGGCAACAACTCTAAGCATCGGCCAAGGCAACCTTTTTCATGACACATCTCCAAAGGCAAGAGAAACAAAAGATAAAATGAACTTGTGGGACTTCATCAAGATAAAAATCTGCACAGCCAAGGAAACAGATCAAAGAAACTAGAGGCAGCCCACGGAATGGGAGAAGATATTTGCAAATGACACTACAGATAAAAGACTGGTATCCAGGATCTACAAAGAACTTCTCAAACTCAATACGAGAAACAAATAAACAAATCATAAAATGAGGCAGAAGATATGAACAGACACTTTTCCAATGATGAGACATGCAAATGGCTAACAGACACATGAAAAAGGTTCAAAATCATTAGCCACCAGGAAATTCAAATCAAAACCACACTGAGATCCACCTTCGCCAGTTAGAATGGCAAAAAATGACAAGGCAAGAACAACACTTGCTGGAGAGGATGTGGAGAAAGGGGATCCCTCTACATCGTTGGTGAGATGCAAGTTGGTACAGCCACTCTGGAAAACAGTGTGGAGATCCTTAAAAGTTAAAATTGAGCTACCTATGACCCAGCCATTGCACTCCTGGGTATTTACCCCAAAGATTACAGCGTAGCGAAGTGAAGGGCCATATGCACCCCAATGTGCATAGCAGAATTCCACAATGGCTAAATCATGGAGAGCTGAGATGCCCTTCAACAGATGACTGGATTAAGTTGTGGTCCATATATACACAATGGAATATTACTCAGCTATAAGAAAAACGAGCTCTCAACATTTGCTGCAACATGGACGGCACTGGAAGAGATAATGCTAAGTGATATAAGTCAAGCAGAGAAAGACAATTATCATATGGTTTCTCTCATCTATGGAACATAAGAACTAGGAAGATTGGTAGGGGAAAAGGATAAAAAGAAGGGGTGTAATAGAAGGGGAATGAAGCATGAGAGACTATGGACTCTGAAGAAACAAACTGAGGGCTTCAGAGGGAAGGGGGTGGAAATGGGATAGGCTGGTGATGGGTAGTAAGGAGGGCATGTATTGTGATGCACTGGTGTTTACGCAACAATGAATCATCGAACTTTACATCAGAAATCAGGGATATCTATGGTGACTAACATAATATAATAAAAAACATTTTAAAAAACTTACCCTCCAACTAAGCTTCCCTTATGCAAAATTAATTCAAGATCACTCATAGATATAAATGCAAAATGTAAAATTACTTTAAAAACTTTTAGAAAGATATAGATTAAAAATCCTTGTGTCTCTGGTTTATGCAAAGATTTCTTTTTTTTTCTTTTTTTTAAATTAATTTATTTTTTAAATGATTTTTATTATATTATATGTTAGTCACCATACAGTACATCCCGGTTTTTCGATGTAAGGCTGATGATTCATTAGTTGTATAACACCCAGGTACCTGCTCGTGCCTCCTACTACCCATCACCGGTCTATCATTCCCCACCCCCTCCCTCTGAGAGTCTCAGTTTGTTCTCATAGTCCATACTCTCATGTTTCATTCCCCCTTCTGATTTACCCCTTTCTTTATCCCTTTCTTCCCCTACCGATCATCCTAGTTCTTATGTTCCATAGATGAGAAATCATATGATAATTGTCTTTCTCTGCTTGACTTATTTCACTTAGATTATCTCCTCAATCCGTCCATGTTGTAGCAAATGTTGAGCTCGCTTCTTTCTGATAGCTGAGTAATATTCCATTATATATGGACCACAACTTCTTAATCCAGTCATCTGTTGAAGGGCATCTCGGCTCCTTCCACAATTTAGCTATTGTGGACATTGCTGCTATGAACATTGATACGTATGGCCCTTCTCTTCACTACTGTCTGTATCTTTGGGGTAAATACAGTAGTGCAATGGCTGGATCATAGGTAGACGTCAATTTTTTTTTGGCAAGGACCTCCACCTGTTTTCAGAGTGGCGTACCAATCTGCATTCCCACCAACAATGGGTAAGTCACATTTCACCATCTCTCTAAATTGGTGTTGTCTTTTGCCTTGTCTTTGCCATTCAGGCGTAAGTATCTCAGTGTGGTTCCGGATTGAATTTCAACTTGATGCATGAGTTTTGTTATTTTTCGCTGGAACATCTTTAGCCATTTGTATGTCTTGCTTGGAGAAACGTGTTCATATCTCTGCCCATTTTTTGATTTGTTTTTGTTTTGTATATTCATTGAGTTTGGAATTCTTTGTAGTGCGGTCTCTGATATCTGTAGTGGCTACAAGCTCCCACGCGTCGGCTGACCTTCTTTTGACTGTTTCCTTCAGAATCTGTGCAATGCTGCATGAAGTCCCCATAAGATTCTTACTTTCTCTTCATTTGGTATGAAAACGCGCTAACATATCTTAAAGCTGATGGATTCTCATGCACCTCGGTCTTTCATCCCGGCCCCAAGACTTTAGGCCGGCCAACATGGTAACGAAGGAAGTGATCGGGGCCTATCTGCGATGTGCTGTCCCAGCCCACGCGAGCTCATTTGGAGACTGCTTTCGCACTCTATAGTTGCCCGAAAGATAACTTGAAAGTCTAGTCTCGTGTCTGCTTCTGTGTGCGGACCATGCTACTTGTGATCACCAGCCTGTGGCTTTAGGGGAAATCGACGTAGCGTGCGCTTTTCAGCGATTCCATGTGAGACCGAGGCCACTTGTCGAGTTCCACTGCTGAAGCGGACTGTTTGTCAGTTCTTTTGATCGCGATATTGACTGGATAGATGCTGCAAACATGACATTTACTATGTTAATTCTTCCGAGTCACATGGCATGGTTCTTTTCCATGCGTATGTGCTTTCAGCATCTTTCAGAAGTGATTACGCGTATTTCTGAATATAAGTCGCTTTACGTCTCTGGTATAATTCAAGCGATGCTGTTGCAGTGCTATGTGCTAAAGCAGAAATCCTATTGCTCTTTGCTCGATCTCGATGACATATCAGCATTAGCAACTAGCTGACTCTGTTTTCACGCCTTCTTTTAATCCCACGTTACTGATGCTCTATACTATCTTCTAATAGTTTGGGGTGGCTACTTTGGATTTTCCATATAAGTATCATAGTCTATCTATCCAGGAATTTCTTGCACTACAACGACCAAATCATGGTCAATAAAAATAAATATTAATAAATTGGACATCATCAAAATGAAAGAACAACTGCTCTTTAAAGATACTATTTAGACTGTGAAAAGACAGCCACCAGATAAAAAGATCATGTTTGTAAAAATCATATACCTGATAAAGGATCTCTGTCCAAAACCTGTTAAAAATTTTCAAACACAAAAATGAACAGGCAACAAACCAGACTAAAAATGTAGGCAAGACTTCCCATGACACTTCACTTCCGAAAATATACAACAGGCCGGTAAGCATAAGAAAAAGATGCTAAACATCATTGGTTATTAAAGGAAACACAAGTTAAAACCACAATGAGATCCAGCTACACCCAATAGAATAAGCTAACTTATTAAATCAAACCAAAACAACAAAACAGACACGCCAGGCCTGGTAGCGATATGGAGGAACAATGGCACTCTGGAATCTGGACGCTTACCAGGAAGTGGGCCTGAGAAGAGAGAGAGAAGCCTCAGCCCCACCTTCAGACAGTGCTTGTTCTATTCTCATGGTCCCTGTGTTGCCCATCCTCTGAAGGGACAGTCAGGCTAGTTCCTGTGACCTCCCACTCTCCTGCGTGGCTGAATGTTTCTGATGCTGGCTCAGAGGCACTATCATCTATTGCTAAAATCCTAGTGTTTATATTAACACTCTATGCACTCAAGGGAGGCCCTGTCTTGCCACTGAAGTCCTTCTGACTGTCCCTATATGCACCTATATTCAGTAGAGACCACGAGGTCTGATAGAATCATTTCGGAAGTCCTTCTCCTTCTTCAGTCAGATCCAGTACAAAAGAGTCTAGAGTTCTCTACCACATTCACGGGGCTCTGTTCTTCCTCTTCATGTTCACCACTATGAGACAAGATGATCATCTAAATATCACAGAATGAAAGGGGGCTGCTGTTCTTACCTGTCTTAATCCATAAACATGCGAGGGAGATCATGTCTAATAGGACAGGAGGTATTTGGGTTATGGAAACAGGGAAGAGAGAGGAAGAGAAAAAAGTAATGTCCAGGTAAAAGAAGTAGAAAGGAGAGATAAGGACAAGAGAAGCACCAGGGACTACAGAGGAACTGGGAAAGCGGTACAAAAGAAATGTAGTTCGAGAGCCAAAGCTTCCAGTGGTGCTGTGGGCAGATATAGAGAAGGGCACAAATGTAAATTGCCCTTACTTTACAACTGAATGCACCCATGAATCCAAGAGGAAGATAATCCTTGGGAGAACAGCAGCCAAGTTGTAGGGAATATGGGATGCTGATAGAGAGGTGACAGGCAACATTTCCTGTATGTTTCAAAAGCTACTCTCAGGTGGTATAAAATTCCATTTCATGGAATTGACACAAAGCTGCTGTTCATTAAGACCCAAAGGGACAACACAGCTGAGGAAGTAATATGTAGCGTCACAGTTAAAGTGTGGTTTCTGAAGCAAACTACTGGGTGAGAGCCCCAGCCCCACTGCTTACCAGCCCAGACACCTTGAGACACCTGTTTCTCATTTGCAAACAAAGTGTCTGTCTCTCAGGGGAACTGGATTCAGGGCCTTGAACAGACTTGTCCACCATTACTCTTGTTAAGTATATAAACAGAATGACAATAAAGGAGAGAGGGGGCACGCCGAGAGAAGGGCAAAAAAGAGAGGGATGAAAGGAAAAGTATTAGAGAGACAAGTAGCAAGTGGTAAAACCCAGCAACAGACTGAGAAAAACCTACATTTGAGTCAGAAATGGGTAAAGAGCCACAAAAAACCTAAAAGGTTTTAAAACTTTAAAATTGGTAAAGGGAAAAATGATGTTGGGACATCGACTGGATATAATCCAGGGTGGAGATTGCATCTATTCTCGCACTCAGGGTTTCAAGACCCCACCCCCACCCTGCATGAGTCCATGCCCCACAGTAGTAACAGATCTCAACTTATCACTTCTTGCAGCTCCCAACCGCAAAAGTCACAGCAGAGAATGGCCAAAGTTCTCAACTAAGGAGCTCAAATCTAACAGTTGGCCTTTAGACATCCTGACTATCTATTTAGCTCTCAATTTGTATGATGCTACCTTTGGGCTCCACAACCCCCAGAATGGATCTATGGATGTGGCTCCCTCATGATATTGAGCCTTTCCATAGCTATTAATAAGAGTTTCTCAGAGCCACAGAGGGTCTCAGCTGCCTTTAGACATAGGTAAGATCAGGAAACCCCTGTGGGTTCATTGTGGAGCCACAAAGGGATGGGAGAATTGATAGAGTGTATGAGGGACTCTAGGCATGGTAAAGCATGAGAATTGAGTTCATGAGTTCTGAAGAACTTATTTCTCTGCGCACCCAGATGGCAGCTCACATCCAGGACTCAACGTTCCTTTTGCTTAATGAAGCTGTAGCTTGTCAGGTGTCCTTGAATAGAGTTCCTAGATTAGGAGGTTTGGATGTAGATTAGTCCCCATTCCTGTCTTTGAGGCAAGCACCTAGCTGGCACAGAGAACCAGAGCTCCTCATAGCTTTCCCCCATTCTTCATTCTCGGGAGACATGGCCCCAGCAGCATGAATATAATATTCCTAAGTGGGACACTAATCACACACCCCCAAGCCCCATCCTAGTTCTCCTGAAATAGGCATGTAAGCAGCCTCCTGGGTCAGAGGTTCTAGGAGGACACCCTCTCCTCTGATCCTCAGAGGGAAATATAGCCAGGGAGGAGAAAAGTGAAACAGGGAAGGAACAGAACAAAAACAAATGGGATGAATTGCTTCTTCTTTTATGAAGCTATTTATCAAATCAAAGCCACAAAAGATAACAATCAAAAACCATCTGTACTGTTCCTCTCGAGATCACTAAGTGAACCTTTCTTTAATATTCACCTCCGCTTAGCCCAGCCCTTACTTCAAGATCCAGCTTCTCAAGGGCAGAAAAGAATGAATGAAGAGTAGTAGAAGGAAGGAAGGAAGGAAGAAGGAAGGAAGGAAGGAAGCGAAGGAAGGAAGGAGGAAGGATGGAAGGAAAGGAAGGAGATGGAGGAAGGAAGGAATGGAAGGAAGGAAGGGAAGGAAGGTGAGACAGAGAGAGAAAGGAGGAAAGAAGAGAAAGAAAGAACGAAAGAGAGAAAAAAGAAAGAAAGAAGAGGAAAAAGGGAGAAAAGAAGAAGGGAAAAGGAAGAAAGGAAACGGAAGAAAGAGGAAAAAGGAAGAAAGAGGAGGGGCACCTGGGTGGCTAGTTGTTAACATCTGCTTTCCAGCCCAGGGCCTGATCCCAGGGTCCCTCTTCTTCCTCTCCCACTCCCCCTTGTGTTCCCTCTCTTGCTGGCTTCTCTCTCTCTCTCTCTCTCTCTGTCACATAAATAAATTAAGTTTTAAAAAAAGGAAGAAAGAGGAAAAGGAAGGAAGGAAGGCTCCTAGATCTCTTCAGGCTTGAAAAACATGACTGTCTGTTTATTGCTACTTCTTCAGAGAGACAGAGAGAGAGAGAGAAAGAGGAAAGAAAGAGAAAGAAAAGAAAGAGAAAGAGAAAGAGAAAGAGAAAGAGAGAGGAGAGAGGAGAGAGAAGAGAAGGGAGAAGGGGAGAAAGAGTAGAAAGGGAAAAAGAGAAAGAGAGAAAAGATAAATCCTGGATCTCATTCAGCCTTGAAAACCATGACTCTTTTCTTGCTATTTTCTCCAGACACAGAGCGCCTCAAAAATTACAAAACCTTTGGGGTGCCTGGGTAACTCAGTTGGTTAAGCATCTGACTCTTGGTTTTGGCTCTGGTCATGATCTCCGATTCATGAGATCGAGCCCTGCACCCAGGGCAAGAGTCTGCTCGAGATTCTCTCTCTCCCTCTCTCCTCTGCCTTCTCTCTCTCTAAAATAAATAAAATCTTTAAAAAATATTACAAAGCTCTCTGGAGGGATGGGGAATATCTGCCTTTCTTCTCTCCCTTCTCATGTGCACATGCATGCTCACACACCTCAGATTCAAGACTTCTTAGCAAAGGATACAGACATTGTTGTGATTAGGGATTAGTGAAATACATCTCAAATTATTTATTCTGTAAAGTTTTGCTAATCCTGCATTTTCCCAAGAAGGATATCAAAAGTGCACCTGATTTCACAGCTGGAGAATCTCTCTCTCTCACCGTTCCCCCAATCCCTCTCTCAGTACATATATGAAAGCAACCTTAGCAGTCAGTTCCAATTTTTTTGGCTAATTTTCTTAATATCATTTTCCTTTCAATGAATTACAAAATTTTTAAAAATGTAACCAGAAATGATAGCAAATATTAACAATATCACTGAGAAAAACTCTTTCTGTATTATGGGTTACAATGATTTAATGTAACTTCCTTCCGATATATAGCATTTTACAAACATTGCAAGTAGCAAAATTGTGTGTGCACAGTTGTGTTAGGAGGAGGCAGAGGCAGACTGCTATCCTACGGCATTTACGAACCTTTGCATGAAAGAGCATGAAGCCTCTTTCAGTAACAGAAATGAAACTCAGAACCTGCCAAGGGGCTCTGGAGAGCATGTCTCCAGGCGTGAGGGTTCTCAGTTCCACTTCTTTGAAGGCTTTCTGGATAACCACTGTCACCATCGAAGGTGATGATGATGGGTTGGGTGTGTGTGTGTGTGTGTGTGTGTGTGTGTGTGCGTGTGTGTGTTCCACAGGCATATGCTTGAAGCTAGGTCCCACCTCCAAAGCGGGGCAGAGATGAGGCTAAGCCTTTTGATTAAAGCCTTCAGGAAAACTACAAGGAAAGAAAAGCAAATAGTAACCAGAAGCAGGGCAATCTTGTTTTAGACAACTTACTTTAGCTCACCTTCCAGTTGGTACTTCTCCTCAGGAACCTCCTCGCCTGTTCCGTCTGCCCCACCATGCGGAACTGATTCTCTGTATCTCTACCTAGACTGTCTAGGTTCAGAGAGGGAGGATTTGAGGGAGAGCTAAAAGGCTTCCTTCCCAGCTGTGCTGTGTTTTCCTTTCTGAGAAAGCATCCTTCTCAGAGATTAACCTTAAGACTGCATTAACTTAGGAGGTGCATCTGAGCACGTCACCTGCAGGAGCTTGTTAGAACACAGACCACCAGGCCTCAATCACAGAGATTCTTGATTCAGCAGGGCCAGGGGTGGTGGCACAGAGTTTTGCACATCTAACAGTTCTAAGGTGCTGGTGCTGGTCCTGATGCTGGACCATCCTCTGAGGACCTCTGACTTCCAGGCCACTGTTCATGAATGATGATGCTTTTAGGTTGTATGCTGGAAAGCACAAGGATGGAAGTTCAGGCTGCGGACTTGCTGCTGTGGCTTTTTGTGGTGTGTGGTGGGAGAAGGGAGTGGTGGGAAATGCAGGCGCTTCTGCCCCTGCAGCCCCAGTGCTTTGGGAAGGGGGCAGGATGGAACCTATGCAGCACCCTTGGCAAAGGCAATCTGCACGTTCTTAAAATATTAATATAAATTGACCAGAGAACCAGCTAGAAATCCCACACCTAGGTGTGTACCCAAGAAAGAAATAAAAGCATGTCTGTACAAAGACCTGAACTCAAATATTCATAATAGCCTTAATTTTGACAGCTAAAAATGGGGAGCCCTCCAGATTTAAGAATAGCTCTTCATAATGTGATTTTGCTA
>NW_024423319.1:103652292-103668587 GCF_017311325.1 Ursus maritimus | reverse complement strand
AAAAAAAAAAAAAAACTTTAAAAAATTATTTTGGCTAGATTTTTTTTATAGAAATGATTCTGCTGATAATATGTACATATTCACATTTGCATTATGTGAATAACATATGTTATGTTTTAATAAAACTACTTTTAATAAAGCTAGTAATACAAAGAAGAACCACCAGCCCTAGTAAAATATTTACCACCTGAAATCCATTCCTAGCTGCTAACAATTAAATATACTGAATAAATGTATAAGTTTTATGGAACATTAAATGATTTACCTTAAATCTCACCATTGCTCCAGTCACTTCCATTTTTGATTTTTTATGTCATTCTTTTTACCTATTAAGCAACTGACTCATTGGGAGCCTGGGTCATATTTCATTTTTCCACTATCATTCACTCTTCATCTTGCAAATATCATTACAAGGAAATATTCAGTTATGAAAGGTTTTCATGGTCAAATAATGCACTTGTTTCTGAAAATAATTGTAATAATGAGCAAAAGGGGAACGAGTACCCACATGATCCCAACAAAAAGTAATAGATCACATACACACTGCTAATGTGTGTCTTATTAATAACAGGTCTTATTCCCAAATATGTTGGGGATGAAAGAACATAAAGGGACAAATCAAGAGGTATAAATTAAAGGGAAAATAGAGGTCAAATTGCTATGACCAAAAATTAAACTAAATGTTATTTTGTAGATTTTCAGAGGCCAAAACAGGTAATTATTCACTTTTAGATAGGCAATTTGCCTTTTGGCTTTTACATTCATCATTTCACCAATTTGTTTGCTATTAACAAGGTATGAGTGAAGGGTAAAAATTCTAGAGTAACCCTCCCAATAAAGCAGGTGTAGTGATAGAAATATATTTTGGGGAAACAAACTGAGGGCTTCAGAGGGGAGGGGGGTGGGGAATTGGGATAGGCCGGTGATGGGTATTAAGGAGGGCACGTATTGCATGGAGCACTGGGTGTTATACGCAAACAATGAATCATGGAACATTACATCAAAAACTAAGGATAAACTCTGTGGTGACTAACATAACAAAATAAATATTATTATTAAAAAAAAGTAGTAGGTGCTTAAATATTCTTATAGGAGTCACAGCAAACATATAGAGGGGCTTTATTTCAGTCTGCACTCTAGGTCACACGTGGGACTGAGGCTGAGGAAATAAGTAGCCTTGTGGATGGTCCTGTGGGCCTTTGCTAACAGTCTTGAGTTAATGTCACATTTTTCTTTCATTAGCAGTCCATTGTACACAGAAAGACTAATCTCAATTTTTAAAATTAAACAATATGCTCTGCAAACAATAGTGACAGATTTCCTGAAATAATTTTGGATTCAGAAACTGCGAGGTATACCAGGTGCTATGTCTCTGAAGGGCGTGGCTGATAATACTGATTCCTCTGGAAAGCCGCTCGCTAGTATAACGGAAAGTATTTTAGCAGAAGTGTATCCGGTTGATAATTTATAAGTGCATCTCAGATGTGCATGTGACTTTTTCATACCAAATTCTTGTTCACAAACCCCCATTTCTGCCACTCTTCCAATGAAAAGTAATGTAATTACTTCCAGATTTAAATGTGGTTAACTCAGAATTTAAACTCAGTTTTTTCCATTTTCCTCTTCTCATTTCTACCCATGGATAGTCTAAGGTCTTGAAGAATTTGCACAGAATTCATACATTTTCCTGGTTGTATCCCTTAGCTACTGCTGTGAAATAACCCCCCCAGAACTCAGTGACTTAACACGATAAAAATGCATTATTGCTCTCAGGTCATCAGTTAAATGTTCCTTATGGTCTCAACTGGATTCACTTAGGTATCTGTAGCCCTGCTGATTTGGCTGAGGTTCACTCACGTGTCTGGTGTTCATCTGTCAACAGTATGGTCTAGGATGACTTTTGCTGGGATCACTGGGCTCTCCTGCAAATGATCTTTCATCCTCCAGCAGGGTAGCCCAGACTTGTTCAGGTGGTAGAGGCCAGGTTCCAGAAGAATCTGTAGAAGAGTGCACAGCCTCTTGAGGCTCAGGCTGAGAACTCGGACACCTGCCCTGTGCTTCATTCTCTGGGCCAAAGTAAATCACAAGACCAGAGCAGTTTCAGGACTTGGGGAAATCATTTGACCTCTGGATGGGAGTTGCTACAGAGTTACATTGCAACGAGTGTGAATACGGGGAGAGTGAAGTGTGATAACCATTTCTGCAATCAGTTTACTCCACTGGCATTGGAGGAAAGATGTCAGATTGGTCTGAAAATCCCTGTCCTTGCTCACCTCTTTCTACTGTACTTTAGTTGACCAGGTTGGTGAACATCAAGCCTTTTGTTTAGATCCACACTTGGGGGTCTAAATTTCCTATGGCAGCCTTAGGCGTGATGGCTACATACTCTGTTCTCTTTTCCTTGATACCAGGTTCCATCTGGATGTCCATTCTATGTCTTGGACAATTTTGAGCTATTCCTGGACTCCATGTACCTTCACAATTCCTACCACATAACTCAATAAACATATTACTGACTTAGCTTGTCTTTTGTCTGTCTCTGCCAGTTAGATGGTATGGTCTTTGAGAGAGGGATTTTTGCCTCTTAATTATTGCTATAGCTCCAGTGCTCAGACCAGTGCCTGGAACAAGGCAAGCCCCCAGAAGTTAGTTGAATGAGTAAATGATGGAATGGGAGGATTCAGAGAGCTGTCCTCCCTCATAGCCATCGACTTCCACAGCTCCCTCCTGTTTTGGTTCTCTACCACTTAAGTTTCAGCCCTCTAAAACATTTGGATCTTGATATGCCTGACAAGTCTTCATAATAAATCAAACAAAACAGTCTATCGGATTTGTGGCTCTCAAGATTGAAAACTATGGCTCTCAGAAATAAGGCCACCGCTGTTGCTCTGTTTTCATTTTTATTTCTTTCAGAAACGCAATTAACTTCTTGACTGTATTCGTTCCCTCCTTGAGGATGCTGAATGGTGGTTAGAAAAGCAATGGGCTCAAGGAAACTTACATGAAAAAAAAACCCTTCAATATCTCAAAACATTGTCCTGCTTTACAAGTTAAAACTCGGCCATTTCCGGGCCATTCCAATTCTGATGATTACTCAGAAGACTGAAGGTTGAGCTGAGCCATGCAGTTTCATTGAATTAATTTCATTTTTTAGAATTTAAGGCAAAATATCATGTCTAAACCAATTTGTAATGGATGAGATTGCCCCGAGTGTCAAAATCACACACTTGTGTTGTCACTGTTTTTACAGTATCTTTATAAAGCTTCATTAGCACTAATGGAATGAAACGCCAGGCTGAATTACTGGGTAAATATCAATAACTTTATTGAAATAAGCTACAAGTACACCCGAAGAAGAGATTAAATTACATCTCTACCATCTTCCCCAAAATCTGGTCCCACAATTAATGTCATCGTCTCTGCTGCTCTTCCTGTTTTAGTTTATGTTTCTGTTTAGAAGGATGTCTGATTAGCTTTGTTCAACCTTACAAAATAATAGACCACTGGTTAAAAACTACAAGCATCTTAACTATTACCCTTTAGAAATAAATGAGATTTCTTTAGTCGGCATTCAGGATTTGGTTGAGTGGTCCAGACAACTTTTTCTTACTGGTAGCGTTTTAACTACCTCCATGTGACAAATTTTGTTGAAAGCTGTTTATCCTGAACCTCGGTGTATGTGGGCGTGAAGTGGGCCCGAGTTAGATAGTATTGTATTGAACCTAGCAAAAGATGCCACACCAGCATACAGCAGACTCTAGAACAGAATCTATATTAAAACCAGTCACAATTGATTCAAAAGGGGAAGTATGCATATTATGGTTGTCATGTAATAATCCAGACAAATGAATATGGATAGGTTCTGTCTTCATTGTCTTGGGCTCACAACTGCTCACGATCATTCTGGATCATTCACATCAACTTGGTAAACCAACCAGCTTCTTACTCTTTGAAAGTATTCTTACCTGTTTTAGAAAGGAAGGGAACTGACATTTACTGAGAATTGTTTACGGTTTGCTAGCTTCAACCCCACAGATGTGCCAGAAACTATGACCATTATGCTTCACGTAAGTGTACGTTGTCTGTCCTTTTTTTTTTTTCCTTTAATTTTTTTTTGGTAGGATAATTGGCACACCGTGTTACATTAGTATCCTTTCTTACTTATTTTTCTTTTGGATGCTGTTAGCACAGATTAGGTGTGGATTATGGATGGATGTTACTTAAGATTTAGATTGTGGAATACCAGTCAATGTCCCGAATTAGGTAAACTCCCACATCTTCGAAGACTTATGTAAATTATGATTCATGGGAATGTTAGGTTAGTATATATAACTCTAGTCAAGTAAAATTGACTTCTCATTTGTTCGAGAGTAAGGGAAGAGTTTTAGGTAGCTCTATCACTCTACATTTTTTCTTTATGCATGCTTTGTATTTAGAGATAGACAGCAAACAGTTAACTTACAGATTTTTGCCAGGAGATCAGCATCTTCTTTGTAGAAGCATTTGGTTGCTGCTTTTGTTTTTGGCAAGGTGCAGCAGAAACAGCAAGAAAACGTAAGAATAATAGGGGAAAATAATTCTAGTTGTTAGGGGCACCTGGGTGGCTCAGTCATTAAGCGTCTGCCTTCAGCTCAGGTCATGATCCCAGGGTCCTGCTATGGAGCCCCGCATTGGGCTCCCTGCTTGGCGGGAAGCCTGCTTCTCCCTCTCCACTCCCCCTGCTTGTGTTACCTCTCTCGCTGTCTCTCTCTCTGTCAAATAAATAAGTAAAGTCTTTTAAAAAAAATAATTCTAGTTGTTAGACACATAGAAACAATAGGAAGGGTGGTACTTACAAAAGTGAAATCTCTACACTCAAAGATGATATAGAGCAGTAAAAGCTAAGAGAAGGTGGTATTTGAGGGAATTATGGACAAAGACATATCTCCCTGTATTTTGTCTGAAGCCAGAAAGAATCACAGAGAAAGTATAATGTTGGAGCTATAAATTTCAGAAAAGGAGAATTGATGGGTATCATAGCTTCTGAAACTAAAGTTTTGTCTTGAAAGAATTGCTCGTTTTTGAAACTGGGCTTCTGGAAGGGTATTTGCTACTTAGGAACAGAAATTGCAGCTTTCCACTAATTAATCATCAGACATCTACGGAATACTTTCTACGTGTGAGTTTCTGTAGCAGACACCAGCACTCTCTAAGTACATCGGAAAGCATGCCTCCTCTTGAGGAGAGAATTACTTGAACAAATCTTCCCTTGGTTTCCAGAATAACCATCTTTTTTAGTTTTCTTTTTCTAACTCCGTAATGCTTTTTGTTATTTTCATCTTTTGGGGGCCCTCTTCTATCTTCCTCTTGGTGTCAGTATTCCTCAGGTTCAGTTAAAATCTCTTTTTCAATGATCCCATCCTTTAACGTTACCCACTATTCATGTATTGATGACACCAAAAATCTTTTATCTAAATTGAACACAAGTAGCCTAAAATCCTGTCCTACATGTGACCAGGGTGACCGTATAATTTATGATAAAACTGGAACCTGCTGGGGGAGTGAAAGGCGGTGCTATTAATAATTTTTTCTGGGGCAACAGTGATAAGCAAAAACTGTCCTGGGCAAATTTGTGGATAGGGTTACAGAACCTCAGCCCAGCAGCCTATTGGATAGCTCTGCTTGGATGTCTTTTAGGCACGTGAAATACGATGGGTTGAGAGAACTCAACTTTGTCTCCCTCCAGATCTACTCCTCCTGCCCTCTCTACCTCAACACACTTCTCCCTGGTTGCCCAAGACAGAAATACGGTCAGCGTCCATAATGCTTCTGTCTATATCTATATCTATATATGTCTTGCTCTCTATATCATTCCTCAGTTAAAAATCTTCCAGACTTCCTCCAAATTTCCTTTGGAAAGAAGTCTCAGTTCCTTAGGGCATGAAAACCCTCCATGGCTTGGCTCTTGTGTGCCTTTCAGCCTCTTGTACTGTCATTCCTCACCGAAGTCACACCTTTGTGTCCGCTTCTCCCTGGAGCAGCCTGGAGTAGCCTTCTCTCCTCCTTCATTCTCTCATCCATGATCGTCCTTCAGATCACTTGCAGGCTGCTACTTCTCTAGGAAACTGTTCCTTCAGCCTTTCTGGAACATCGGCATTCATTCTTCCTTAAAGACTACTTTTGATTATAATAATCCCCTGATATTTTCAGTTCTCCATTTATTATGTTTTATTAAATTGAGGCAAAATTTACGAAGTGACATATGCAAGTCTCAATTGAACTATTAGATGAGTTTTGACAAACATATGCACCCGTTTATCCCATTGCTGCAATCAAGATATAAACCATTTATATACCCCCTGTAAGTTTTCTCATGCCCCCTCCGGGTCACCTCCACAATCCATAGGCAACCACTATTCTGATTTTTATTGCCACATATATTAATTTTGCCTGTCTCTGATTTCATATAAATTACTTATTTTCCTTCAACAACAAACCAATATTCATGCTTATTAAAGACATTGCTTTATTAGATTTTTAGTGAACACAGTCAATATAAATGTGTAACGGTGAAATTTTAAAAAACATTTCGCAGTGTGCTTGCTGTAAGACTCACAAATTACAGTCACTAGTATAGGCCGGTTTTACATTTTCATAGGCTGCTTAAAGCCTATGTTTTTGGAATTGGGTAGTATCTTTTTCTCTTCTAAAAATGAGGAAGAAAACTGGTGTCTGCCTCATTCAGCAAGATTCTGCTTAATAAGGCACACTTGTAATGTTAGAAAATATGCCAACTATGAGCCAGAATGCACGTAACTTGAGCAAAATCCTAATGAGCTCTGTAGGGGCAATTGTGCATTAGAATTCTAATAAGGAGAAGCTAATTGTCAGCCAAATTTATAGTCAAAGGAGGAGAATCAGTGACTCTATTAACGTCGAGATTGGGGACTATATTGCATATTAGGATGAAAACCTAGTGTGTTTTCACACATTACTTCTTGATGGAGGCTACTTCTAGAACAGAGGTTTCTGCCCGGGAGTAGGGTGGGGGAGTTTTTTTGTCAAATGGCAAAGCAAATGGATTCAAATGAGCACAAGAGCCTTATTTAGCTTACGACTATAAATTGTCCCACAACACTAAGAACAGAGTCTGGCACACAACAGACACTTAATAAACAGCTAATAAATAAATGAACAAATCATTTGGTTTTTCTTAGTGCATGGGAGTAGCTATTGAGTTTTTGAGCATGCTATCATATTTAATAATCTTCCGAGGAAAAGAAGTACTCTCATTTCTTTCAATAATATCTGTTCAGCTCTCCCATGAAATACTGTGTGGAGAAAATGGAATGCTTGAGACTTGTGGAGGGGCTAATGAGCCTTGCTGGTCTTATCGAAGAAGAAGTTTTTATAGTTTTAAATGATCTGCAGTGGGAGCCAGCCTCCTTCCACATGACACAGAGGTTAAAACAGCCAGCGGTTTTTTCCGCTTGTGGCCAGAGCACTGCATTTCCACCCGACCCCGGTTCCATCCCTTCAGCCTCCGTCTCCGCACACACACTGCCCTTCAGTTGTTAGCCTCTGAAGGGCTATACTTTTGGAAAAAATAACATTTTCCATTTTCCTCAATGTAACCTATAAACCATACGAATACCCCATATTTTTACGAAATTGCTATAGATATGAAAAAAATAGGTATTGACGGAGGCAAGGGACTAATTCTGACACTTCCTTTTAAGAATCGGGGGGAGCAGCTTGTCAGACTGCGTGGAGCCGTCCGTTAGCTGGTGTGTGTTTTGCGAAGTCACTTGGCATCTAAGGGTTTTTGAAGAGACTCTGCGTGAATGCCTGTCACTGCACAGCGGTTGCTCCCAAAGAGAATCTGTTGTCTATTCGAGGGAGCAGGTAGTTCGTGGATGCTTCACTGGGGAGCTCAAAGCCTATTAAACTAATAATTATACGTGTTTGCTGAATATGGAAGATCTGTCATTTGGGAGTTTGGTAGGGGATATTGGATGGTGGAATTAAGAAAATAAGATTAGTTATTTGGATGACAGAAGAAAAGTAAGGGATGTGACTTGCTGATTAACCTTGATGAAGTTCCTTGATTTCCTTGGGCGTAAAGCCCCTTGTTTGTAAAAGGAGGGGGTCATGTTATTCCATCATTGCAATCCCTATCTTTAGCTGGCTGAGGTGTTGTAAGCAGTTTCCCCTCACAAAGAGAATAAGACGGAAGCCAGTTTCTTAGAATTACGCATCCACTTACACCAAAGGGATGAAGCACCAGTTAAAGGGAGTAAATAAAAAACATCCTCTCTTTTTGGAGGAAATTTGAAAGCCTATACAATAACCACGGGGTGAATTCCTTGGGTCCTGTTACGCGGTAAGATGTTGTTCTGTTTGGGTCTCGGGGATGATTAAATTACCTTAACATTTCTTTGAAATGGGTGTTGGGTAATGAAAAAAGGGACTGTTAGACTTCTCCAGTGGGACAGTCATGAGAAGCAGAGAGCCCCCCCCCCCCGAAGAAGGTGGGAGACAGAATAGAAACGGGGTGATGAAAACCGAAAAAGTTTACATCAGAATCGAAAGGGTTTGTTTTGAGGTTACTGCAAGTTCTTAAAGCACTTTAAGTACAACACAAAGGCAACTAGTTACTTTATAATTATGAATTTGTTTTGGCCAGGGAAATGAAGTGTTCTTATGGAGATCTTTTCTGCTCGGCACGGCACGTAGAGCTGGAATGTAGGAAAACAGAGCAATGAAAGCAGCTCATGCTGTGTGTGGGGCTTGAAGCACTGCCATTACCGAGCGCCATGGGCCCCATGGGCTGGGGTAGATGACTCTTAAGCATTAGTTCATATTTTTCCAATTAAGCATAAGTTGTGTTTCTTTATGTGTTACAAAAGAGTTAGTCATTTAGTCCCCATAAGGAGTATTTTGTCAAAAGCAACGATTATAGCCAGAGACAAAGGAGCCTGTGACTGGATTGTAGGCCTCCCCCCATTCTAACAGGGTTCAGCTCCGTTCTCGGCTAATTGTGATGTAGCAGTGATAGCTTTTGGAACGAAAATAGTTGTCAATAAAAGAGGAAGCTGGCAAGACTTTATGAGTGAAATGATGGTTGTGGAATTAAAATGTGATACATGAAAACTTGTCCCAGACTGCCTGATTCAGCAGAGGGGAACAGGTCCATAGCATGAGCATTTACTATTTAACTCGAAGTTTTTCGTGGCCTTTCGTTAGTTCAGCCCGTATGGGTCTGTCTTCCTGGGTCTTGGTTTGTATTTGTAGGCCTGAGACTTGGAAGATGTACCTCCAATACATACCTTCAAATTTCATCTTGAGTTTTAAACGAAAAATTATTTGTTAATCACAGCGCTGTTTTAGTCTGAAATCTATGTTCCGTGCCCGCTCCCATCTGCATTATCTATTGCCCTCAAAAGGAGAAAGAATCTCCCAGGTACACCATTCCAAGATCGAAGGGACAGGGAAGTGGTAGATCAGGTGATAGCAGCTCGCTAAACATCGCGCGTGTGCTTATCTGCTTGATTCACGGAGACTTGGCTCCTCCAGCGGCGACCGCAGCAGAGCCACGACCCCCTTATGTGGGAGGTCAGTCTGGGCGTGGTGTCCGTCACTCGCTCATTTGCAGTAGTACACGGTGTTGGCGAATTTACTATGGGGTCTCCAAAAACAATTTATGTCTGCGACCCACCACTTCGACCAGTTACTTATGTTTCTCATATGAAAATAGCAGAAATGACAGGAACGCAACCATAGGCCTGTTGTGGAAAGAACAGGATAATAAATGTGAAAAGGCTCCACAGAGTCGCCGACACAGAGCAAGTTCTCGCTATTGCCATGGGCGATGTCACCAGCCAGCCAGGAAATTAACCCTTCTCTTCGTGTGCCCTACGGCGTTTCATGTATTTGTGCTGCTCACACTTGGGTCACGTTCGAAGTCCTTCCTCGGTAGAACCCTAATTGAGGACATCAAGAGAGGGATGCTTTGTCAAATTTTTTTTTTTTTTTCCCAGAAAGAAAAGTAAACACTGAGGGGCATGGCGGAGTTAGTTGGGAGTTGTGGTTGCTGCCTTCTCATTTCATCTGCTCGTGAAGTTTCTATATCCCTCGTCAGGCCACCTGCTGGGGTGGGGAGGTGCCATAATACTTGAAAAATAATTATGCAGCAAAATCATATTGTTGAAATGTCAGCCTTTGCTTCTTTTTCTTGTATTTCCTTTTATCCTTATACTCCCCTGTATTCGGACAGTTAGGTTAAATGCTTAATGCTGTATTCACAGCAGGCAGCAGAGGTCGGTCAGTTATGGGTGTTTGGATTCTAAAAGCTTCCATTTTAGAGGGGATGAAAAAACCCAGGGCATAAACAAAGACTTTGGAAGAATTAGGAAGCCATAGAGTGAGTCTGTTCTCCCTTCAAGGTTAGATAGTTGCCCAGAATGAGGCACAGATAGTCAGAGGGGGTGGCAAAACTTGGTTTTGAGGTTTCAAGGGAAGGGGCCTTGGGACCTACTGGTCGCCACTTTGCACTAAAATCTTGGGTAGGTTTGTGGAAACCAAGGACAGAGGACACTTGCTGTTCACGTCTGTCTCCTCCCTTTCCTACAGAGAGCACGGGGAAGCAGGAGACATGACTGTGGAGTAAAGACGGGGCATCTGAGACCCTGCCACAGAGTTGCCCAGTGCCCTGTGCAGGGCAGGAGCCGCAGAGCATATCCCATGGCCCTGACAGTGGCCTTAACCAGGCTCACATACCTCCTGCATCCGAAGGGGACTTGTGGTCGGGGAAGGGGTTTCAAACAGTGACCTGCATGGACACTGTGTGCTTGGGCATGCACACACACACACACGCGCGCGCATGCACGCACACACACGGGATGGCCATGTGGCCATCACGATAGAAACCAGCATGAGAGAGCCTTGCATTCACCCCCATCACCTTGTCACTTTGCAGGCCACCTACCTTTGGGGAATTTCCTGGCCTTCAATTTCAGTCAAATGGCTGGCTAAGAACTCAAAACATAATATAGGTTCAGATAGAGAAGGTCTTGTGTTTGTGGAATGACATCATTCTCAGCTCAGGTACAAACGTCGTCGTTGGGAGGCCTGAGCAGCAAAGGGTGCGCCAGGAATAAAGCTGAGCATGCAAGCTGATTGAGACTGGATTCCAAGGTAAGGGCAGAAGCACTGAAAAAGGAAATGGGAGAGAACATTCTTCAGTATGAACACATGCATTCCCAGCCTGTGTGTGAGAGAAGACAGACAGTCAGCTCAGGTCTGTCTAGGTAGCTGTAGTTCATTTAAAAGGCAGATGAAGCTAGTTTCTTCTTGGCCTGTGTCACCAAGGAAAACCCAGGAGGTAATGAAATTCCGGAGCAAGTCAAATGAGAGCTGGGCCTTGCACTTGAGGGGCTGGGTTCTTAGAATGTGTGTGTGCACATGGTGTTGACTTTAAAGAAAGTACCATGGGCTGCAAACTTGCAACTGCAGCCAGTTCTGGAGGGGACTCTCATTTGGAACAGCATTTCTAGAACCTGATTGGTCACAAAAATCCGCTGGGTACCTCTTAAAAATAGCAATTCCTAGGTGTGACCTCAGATGTATCGCGTCAGCATCTCTGGGGCAGAGGCTTCAGGTTTACATTTTCTTTCTTTTTGTAGGGAGGGGAGGGGCAGAAGGAGAGAGAGAGTGAGTCTTAAGCAGGCTCTGCGCGCTCAGCGCAGAGCCTGAGGCGGGGCTCGATTCCACGACCCTGAGATCATGACCTGAGCCGAAACCAAGAGTCGGACACTCAACCGACTGCACTACCCAGGGGCCCCTCGTTGTGAGTCTTTTTGAACACTGCACTGGGAATGAAACAATGAGGGCACACTCACTGAACAGTAGCAAGAGCTAACATTTCTACAGGTCCTTTTGGGTTTTAAAATGTATGATCTTATTTAATATTCATAACTTTGCGACATAGGTTGTAGGAAACCCATTTCATCATGGAGTTGCAGCCTTAGACATATTGGTTGGGTAGCTTATCTAAAGTGTCTGGCTGGAAATCCTCGAGTGCATCTTGCTGCTTGGAGGAATGGCATCATTGGAGTAAACACTGAGCTGTGCTTCTCAAACCTCGGTGTTCATAGGCATCATCTGGGGATCTTGATAAAACACAGATTCTGACTCAGTAGGTCTGAGGTGTGCCTGAGAGCCTGCATTTCTAAGGATGTCACGTGCTGCCGCGGTCCCGCAGGCCACGCTGGGAGAAGCAGAGCGTTCCCTTAAGATCATCCTCACGTCCCTGATGTGTGTCAAGCACACCGGCTGCGCTTACGCTGATGCGGACTCCCCGAAGGGCAGTAGATCTTTGATTTCTGGGAGCAAATATAGATGACCCCTAGAGACAACGTACCCTCAGGAAAGTCCGTTACCTGTGTGGTAGAAGAAAGCCCAGCCTGTTGTAATTAAGCAGATGGAACGCTGCTGGGCGCACCAGGCGTGCTCTCCCGGCTCTGGGAGCACTAAGTTCAGTAATGTATGTGCAGCAGAAGAACGACCTTGGATATAATTTAATATCGCTGGCGAGGAGGCATTTTAGGGTCTTGTAGATATGCTTGCAATCATTACCCTGGCAAAGAGAAGAAGAGCTGCTTAATAGAGATGTCCAATTGATAGAATGCTGCATAAACCAGCTTTCAGGACACTTTTGGTGATGATATCCAGATGAACTCGGAGAGATGACACACCAGAAATACATGGCCCGATATTCCATCATCAGTCTTGGAACCATCCAGTGAGATTCACGCTTTATCTGTTCTTTGTCATAAAAGCCAAATGAACAAGTATAAGCTATTACTTCAATCTGTAATTGAAAGGCTGTGTGGCATAGAGATTTACTGAGTATCTGCTACAGTATCAATCATATTAAAAATAAATGCTCAAGTACACATACTCTTAGAAAGTGTACTGGAAGAGAAATCAAATTGCAAGGGTGTGTGTGTATGTTAAAGCCTTCACATCCGCAGGAAAATAGATCTGAGTGTGAGAGAATTGAACTACAGTTCATTGGCCTTTAATAAAGTTATTTAGCTCTAATCCTTAGGTAGATATAAGAAAATCAGAAGTGCTTGATTAGATAGACAGTGGGTAAAATGAAAAAAAAAAAAAAAAAAAAAAGCCTAGACTTCCAGAAAAGTAATGCTGCACAGGCTTTATCAAATCCTCCCTATCAACGCTGTAATTCTCAATAAAGCTCAGCATGACAGTTCAAAATAAAACAGGGACATGACAAGACAACAACTCTCGGAGCATTAGAGTAACGTTTGATATGTCTCCCTTCCCCCGCTAGTGCTCTCCCCGGGCCTTCTCCCGAAGCCTCTGAGGGAGCCAAAGGGGTAGTAGTATCTATCCTTACGTGTACAGGGACTGATTTTCTTTCTTTCGTGGCTTCTAAAACCAGCCGGTATTGTGGGTATTGAATTCTCTTTTAACACCGTCACCGTGGAGTGGGAAGGGAAGTGGGAGTTACCTACGTAGCAGTGGTGCCGTGTAAATAAGCAAGTGCGGGAATCTCCCCGGCAAACAAACGGGGTGTGTGTCTTTGCTCACGGGTCTGCCGACTGGCTGTTGATGTGGTTGTGGGATATCGGTGAGGTTCGGTGGGGTGAGGTCCGGAGCCGACGACGAGGAAAGAATTCTTGAGACGTCTTTGGTGCAAAATGGTGGTTTATTAAAGCGCGGGGACAGGACCCGTGGGCAGAAAGAGCTGCAGCCCCGGGTTGTGAGGGGTGGCGGATTATATACTATGGGGTTGGGGGAGATGAGGAAAAGGGAGGTTGAGAAAGTACTTTCATATGTTAAAGAAGACTCACAGGATACCGGAGGCCTTGCCACTGTCAGGTTAAGGTTGTTTACCCCTCTAGTAAGGCGTTAATGGTAAGATAGTTGGGAGCTTCCTGGAGGAATGTTACTTTCCTCCTATCACACGTCCTTATCAATGGGCTGCAGGTTTAAAAGAAATTCAGTTTTATTTACATTTCCTTGTGCCTCAGCCTCCCTCAATTTTATGGAGCGGAGGATGATGTTAGGGCTTCAGGAAACTGAGTTATGGGTCTCTGGAAGTTAGGCTATTGATAAGAAAGCTGCTTCCTTGTAAATCGCTAGGACATGTGTAAACTGAGGAAGACTCCTGTCCTGCAGGACTGTGGTCTCTATCAGTTAACCCTTTGTTCTTCCTTTAGGGTAGCCAGGAGTGCCCGAGGGATGTCACACATAACACATGGGGGAGGCGGCGGTGTAGGGTGCCAGCTTCTGCTTTGTCCGCAGCTAGCTTTCTGCTCCCTCATCACTGTGAGTAAACTTTTCTAGATTGGGCTTGGCTGGGGTGGCTGCAGCCTCCTCCTGGGACTCAAGTCGATAAAGAGGTTCTAGTGGGGAAGTGGAAACACCCACAAGGTTCTTAATGCACACTGCCACGTCTGCCCTATTTCAGTGGTCAAAGAAAGTAGCATGGCCGAAATCGAAGTCAGTGGCGGGGGGTGGGGAGGGATAAACTTTTGATGAGGATCATCTGCAAAGTTTCAGGGCCCATGTATAGGAATGGTGAAGATGTGGGTTCTTACTGTAGTATATTTTCGTAGACAGAAGGACCTGAAACTTAGATCTCTCTCTCTCTTCTTTTTTTTTTTTTTTTTTTTTTTTTTTTGAGAGACAGCGAGAGAGAGGGCGCTCACCCTTGTGAGTGAGCCAGGGAGGGGCAGACAGAGAATCTTAAGCAGGCTTCACGCTCAGCACAGAGCGCCACGTGGGGCTCAATCTCAGGATCCCAAGAGCACCACCTGAGCTGAAATCCAGAGTCAGACACTAAACCGACTGAGCCGCCCAGGCGGCCCCTGAAACTTCTATTTTAAGCAAAAAATAACTTGAGTAGGAAGGAAGACAGTGATAAGTAGAGTTGTCCAACAAAACACAGGATGCTCAGTTAAATGTGAATTTCAGATGAACAATATTTTTTTCTATATAAATAGGTCTCATGTAATACTGAGTGTTTGGTTCAGGGTAAACTGGTCTACGTTGGATAGGTACAATATTTTGGACCCATATGTATACCAAATATTGATGCTTTATCTGAAATTAAAATTTAACTCCATGTCATGTTGTTTCCTTCATCTAAATCTGGCAACCCTGAGGCTGGAGCTTTTGAGACAACTGCACCTTCCAGAAGCTGAGGAGGGACAATTCTTAGATAAAATGAGCTTTGCAAACCTGTCCTATTTCCTGCCTCCCAAGATGTTTTACCCCTTTCATAGCTTTGTTCTTGCCTGTTTCCCACCAGGAGCACGGTTTTTTGGCAGAGACGATACTTGGCCAGTGCCAGTATGGTAACCAGCTAGCCGCCTTTCCGAGAGACGGGGCATCTGAATGATAGGCCCGCGCCCATGCAGTACCGGCTGTTCGTATTTTTATTTTCACTCCTGCTTATTGGCAGACATGAAGGCACCCGAGTGTGAGTTAATGCCGCAGGCCCACTGAGAAAGCTGATAATGTGGAGCCTGACAAGGCATTAATCTTTTAATGTGTCCCCAAATATTTATTTAAAAGTTCAACTAAGCATTATAAGAAGAAAGGGCAAAACCTGTAGCCCCCTCAGCAAATACTAAAGCTGGATGGTCACAGGAACTGTGTTCCTTGGAAAGTAATTTTGGTGTATCTATTCTCATCTATTAATTTTTTTATTTCTAAATAATAAATGGTGACAAACTTAGTGGTTTCAAACACCAGTCACGTATTATGCCACGGTTGTGTGGGTTCAGGGCAGGGCCGGGTTCTCACCTCAGGGTGTCACGGGCTGAAATCTCGGGGTCTGCTAGACTGAGTTATACGGAGACTGGCAAAGAACCCCCTTCTGAGTGTGTTCGTGCTGGCAGAAGTCAGTCCCTTGCAGGTCGAGGGCTGCGGCCCCCATTCTCTTGCTGGCTGTCAGCGGAGACCACTCTCAGCTTCGGATGCCACCTGTGTTCCTTGACATGTGGCCTCCCTTATCCTCAAGCCAGCAGTGGCACTTCTACTCTCTGACTTTGTCTTCTGCAACCAGCCACAGAGAATTCTGTGCTTTTAAGGGGCTCATCTGATTAAATTGGGGCCCACCTCAATGCTCTCTGTACCTTAAGATGGACTCATTGCAAGATTTCTTTCCAGTAATGCCTAGTTCAGTGTTGGAATAGCTGGGAGAAGGTGAGTGCACACCAAGGGCCTAGAATCTTAGAATTCTGCCTACCACGCTGACCCAGTTTTCGGGGGGGGGGGGG
>NW_024423319.1:103645512-103652282 GCF_017311325.1 Ursus maritimus | reverse complement strand
GGGGGGGGGGGGCTTCACAAGTTTCCCGCCAGATAGGAGGCTCCTAACTTGTCCCAAATCCAGGTGTTCCATTTAGCCAATCTGTTGCACTCTCTCAGAAATGATCATTTCTTTCTTCATTACTGTAATTTCCCAGGGACGGTTTTAGTGCCCGTTGTGATTGGTGCCCTGACTGACCTGTCCCAGATACAACCCTGCTGTACCATTCAGTGACTCTCTGTATGGTGTGCTGCAGTAATTTTCTCTTGTGAGCTGCTTTATTCCATTTTATATTATGCATTATCTTCAATAGCAGGCAGGAAAAATATCACAGAATTTTTTTTTCTCCGTCTCTTCTACTTTCCCATTGCAAAGGGGTTTGAATCTAGTTGGATCTCATGATATACTTTTTTTTTCCAGTTCATTTCTGGAACATAGATTTTCCTCCTATTGTGTGTCATTTATATGTTAAAAATGCCACAATGGCGTGAGCTACCCACACAATCTTCTCTGCAAGAGAGGTTTGCTGCCCTTATGCAGTTGTTCCTTGACGTCAGAAATTCATTCCATGTTAATTTCTTCTGTGATGATTAACACCTAACGTTGATTTGCGGGCTTTCATCGTGCTACATACATGTAGGTGATCTATTTTTTCCTTGGGACTCCGAGTTTTACAAACGCCGTTAATTATTTCACATTCCATTTATTCCAGAAGATGGCGCTGCTGCTGCTTCTCCTGCAAAGGAGCTTAGTAAAATAGGAAGAAAGCCTCAGTAGGATATTTTAACATTTCATAATCATACACCAGGCATCCATATTGACAAAAATATATTTGAAAAATGACATTTGAAAATACCTAGTACATTACTTTTTCTCCTTATGTTAGGTTTTGTTCTATAGAAGAAAAGATCACAACTCCTACTCATTAAAAGAAATGTGTTGAGGTAGAAGGAGTACAGACCTTCTGTGCTGTCCTGTTATCACAATCAGGACTCAGTTGGTGACTGAACTGAACAGTTACTCTTTTTGAGCGGTGTGCAGTGGCTTCTGATATTAGATACAGACCTGCAGAGGCCTTCTTAAGTGGTTCTGCTTTGAATAATGTTGTCACCAACGGTTTTCACGTAAAGAATGAACGGTACCTATTGCTATTAATAGAAATTTGAGCTCTTGCTCTGAAATGATTTACCTTTTAGAGAGCTTTTTTTTAACGACATTAATATGGTGAAGCATTCAATAAATGTCAGAGACTGGACATTGTTTTATACTTGGAAACCTCACATTGGAATTTATAATTTTGACTTCGGCTGTTCAGGTGCTGAACGTTTTATTTATTTTGTATTTTTTAATTTATTTTTTTTAATGTTTTGTTTATTTGAGAGCACGAGCGCACGTGAGAGCATACGAGCAGGGGGAAGGGGCAGAGGTAGAAGCAGGCTCCCCGCTGAGCGGGGAGCTCGATGTGGGACTGGATCCCAGGACCCTGGGATCATGACCTGAGACCAAAAGGCAGATGCTTAACCAACTGAGCCTCCCAGGCGCCCGCTGAACGTTTAACCAATGGATTAAATCCTATTAACAAGTACTTCCGTTTGAGGCAGCAAAGACGTGGGGTACAAAGAAGTAAGGACTACAAGTTTATACCAGTGACATAAAAGCAAGGAAAAAAGCTATTATTTACCTAAAAGAAGAGGCTCGGAAACAAGTGAGTGACTCTGAATGCTTTGGGAGGGTAATATATTTCCTTTGAAAATATATTAATTCCATGAATTAGTCAACATATTGCTTATTCTTATGGCTGGAGATGTGCATATCCTAGCATATCTTTCTAAGAATTTGCAGAATTTTTGTCTATAGCCAACTAATTTGACTGTATCTCCTGATTTCATGAGCACGTATTCATTTACTTGTTTTTCCAACAAATGATTATTGAGAGTCTCACGGCTTGAACAGCTCTAGCTTCTACATGGTCAAGAATGCCTGCTCTAATGGAGCTTACCGTCTAGTAGAGGGAGACAGGTATTATGGGTTCAGTTGTGCCCCCGAAAGGGGGGCATGCTGTAGTGCTCACTCCCAGTATCTGTGAAGGTGAAGGACCTTGTATGAATACAGGATCTTTGTAGATGTGATCAAATTAAAATGAGGTCCAGGGAGTGTGGCTCTCTCAGTCAGAAAAGCATTCAACGCCTGATCTTGAGGGTTGTGAGTTCAAGCCCCATGTTGGATAACAATCAATCAATAAAAACTAACAAAATTAAATTGAGGTCCTAGTGGATTAGGGTGGTCCCTCATCCAATGGCCTGTATCCTATTCATAAGAAGAGGAAAATTTGGACACAGACACCAACAGAGAGGAAAAACGCCGTGGCAACGGAGGCAGAGATTGGAGTGATGCATCTATAAGCCATGGATGCCAAAGATTGCCGGCAACCACCAGAAGCTAGAAAGAGGCAAGGAAGGATCCTTCGCTAGAGCCTTCAGCGGGAGCATGGCCTGACTGACATCTCTATTTCAAACTTACAGCCTCCGGAACTTTGAGAAATTTCTGTTGTCATAAGCCACCCAGTTTGTGGTAATTGTTATAGCAACACTGGGAAAGTCATACAGCAAGTAATAAAAATTCAAGTAGCAAGTTATATAATACATGAAAAAGTGGTTTTGAAAAATAACACTAGGAAGGGGGATAGGGAATGTCACACGAGTTGTACTTTTTAAAATATTTATTTGAGAGAGAGAGAGAGAACAGGGGGGAGGGGCAGAGGGACAGGGAGAGAGCATCTCAAGCAGACTCCATGCTGAGCACAGAGCCCGACATGGGGCTCGATCCCATGACCCCAGGATCATGACCTGAGCCAAAACCAAGAGTCAGATGCTTAACCGATTGTGCCACGTAGGTGCCCCACAAGTTGCAGTTTTAAACAGGGTGGTCACAGTAGGCCTCATGGACAAGGTGACACTTGAACAAAGAATTAAAGGCATTGCTGGAGATAGTCTTGCAAATATCTGAAGAGAATGGTCCAGGCAGAGGAAACAGCAAGTGCAAAGGCCCTGAGAGGAGAATATCTGGTGTATGGTTGTTTTAGTTAGAGCTACTGTAATAAATTACCGTAAACCAGGCAGCTTGAAACAACAGAAATATATTCTCTGACAATCCTAAAAGTCAGAAGTCTGAAATCAAGCTGCAAACAGGGCCACATTCCCTCCAAAGGTTTGAAACAAGAATCCTTCGTTGCCTCTTCCAGTTCTGACGGCTTGTGATTGCATCGCTTTAATCTTTGCCTTCATCTCCGCATGACCTTCTCCTCTGTGTCTCCGGCTTGGCCTTCTCGGCGTATCTGTGTCTTCTTTTGTGTAATTTGTAAGGACGCTTATTGCTGAATTTAGGGCCCACCCTGGTAATCCAGAATGATTTCAGTCAAGATACTTAATTACATCTGCAAAGAACCTTTTTTCCAAATAAGGCCATATTTATGTTACACAGGACACGTCTTTTTGAGGAGCACCATTCATGACAGTACACATGTGCTTGGACCACAGGAAGGAGGCCTGTGTGGCTCTAGCAGACACGTGGAAAGCAAGAGATGGAAGAATGCTGTCAGAAAAGAATCCAGGTGGAGGGTGAGAGCGATCACGTAAGGTGTCAGAGGTCGCTCTCCTGACTCTGCTTGTCACTCTGAGTTCGATGGGAACATACAAGTTACTCAGGAGGAACTGATTCCTTGACAAGTTCGAGATTACCTGCATTTTCTCCATGTTTTAAAAGTGTTTACTTGTGTGCTTTTGTTACTTAGTCATCAAGAGCGAAAAGGTGTAATGATATTTACTGCTAGCTCAAGAAAAACTAAGAAGATAAAGAGTTGTCCTAAGTCAAATACCAGACTAATATTTCCACCACTGCCCAGCATTTCCATGAACCTGTTGGATCCCAGTCAGAGGGGGAATAATAAGCCCCCTGGAAAGTGCAGACCAGCCTCCACTTCCTGTTTTCTGCCTTTGAAGGTAGAGTCTTAGAGCTCAAAACTTCCAGGTCATAGTGCCAGGTCAGTGCTTTCACCCAGCCTGTCCATGTTGACTCTGCATTTACTGCCTATCGTCTTCTGCGCAAGCTGGAATTTTCAACATGGCGTTGTGGGTATTTCGTGCTTATTTGGTAAAACATAATAATAAAATATAGTATCAGTTGCAGCTACTACTTAAAAAAAAAAAAAAAATCCAAGTCCCTACCACTACCAGTGCCCCCTAAGATCTGTTCTCAACTCAGAAGCCACATGAGTTTTTTTGTTTTTTGTTTTTTTGAGATATAAGTCAGTTTAGGTTATTTCTCTGTTATAACCCTCTAATAGCTCTGCGTTTCGCTCAGTGTCAAAATCGAAGTCCTTACAATCGAGTTCAGGGCCCTGAGGGATCCGGCCCCTGTCACTGCGCTAACTTCATCTCCTGCCCCTCCCCCATCACTGACTGCTGCTGTTACGGGGTCCCTCGGCCTGTTCAGGGACCCTGCCAAGCCTACTCCAGCTCCAGGTCCACACTCTCCCATGACCAGCTACGCAATCCTTAGGCCTGTACCTGGCGTCTAGAACAGTGCCTGGCAGATATTGTGTATTTAATAAATATTGGTTTAATTAGTGAATATGATATGCCTGATATACAGTGATATGCTATTAGTACATTATCTCATTTTATCCTTAAAAGCAAAATATGGTATTATCCATATTTTACACATTAAAAAACTGAGGCTTGCGAAGGTTAAGTAAATTTCACGAAGTTATAAAAAGTAAGTGGCACAGATGGTACTAGAATCTGAGCGCTCTGTCTCCTGACTCTGGGCTGTTACAGGTCTCCATTTTATGCATAGTAGCATAGGCGCAAAAAGTTCATGTAATGTTTGCAAAGTTACAGTATTAGAATGCAGTCCAGCCAGGGTTCAAATCCAGTTTTGATCCATCATAAAGTCCTTATGTCTAATCACTGTGGTAACTGTGGTGAACTAAATCCATGGCTGATTTTTTTAAAAACAGTAAAAACAAACAAACAAACAAATGCCACATATTGTAAAATGTACCATCTTAGCCATTTTTAAGAGGACATTTCAGTAGCTTTAAGTATGTTCACGTTGTGCAACAGATCTCTAGCACTTTTTCCTCTCTGTTCGCCTTACATCACGCTGCTTCCATAAACTCCCCTATTTATTCTAGTCTAATGGGTTACCTTCAAGATGCTTGGTTTTCATAGCCATTTTACTTGTAGCATGATCTCTTATTGTACTTCCCTTCCTCTCTTCCCCAGATTTCTGTCTTACACTGTGCTTTACCGTCATGGGGTAACCACCATTTCACTTGCTGTCGCTGTAAGTGGGACTACTGTCGCTGCCTCCTAGGAGTATAGTCACACTGTAGTTGTTTCTTTGTCTTCAGTTTTTATGGGTTTTTTTGAGTGACTCACTTATTTCACCTAGCCTCCTTCAAGCTTCATCCATGTTGTAGTATGCAAGAAGATCTTCTTTTTTAAGGTTGGATAATATTTCACCGTATGCGTCTCCCGCATTTTCTTTATCCACTCACCCGCCAACAGACACTGGCGTTGCTTCCACCTCTTGGCTATTGTGAAGAATGCTGCAATGAATGTGGGTGTCCATGTATCTCTTAGAGATCCTGCTGTGAATTCTTTTGGACACATACCCAGACATGGCTGATCATTTTGAAAGTCTTGAAACTGTTCCAAAAATTATTAGTGAGATTTCATAACTCCTTTTTTGGCCCTCGTTTTAGAATTCATTTTATTTGACAGAGAAAGACAGTGAGAGAGGAAACACAAGCAAAGGGAGTGTGAGAGGGAGAAGCAGGCTTCCTGCTGAGCAGGAAGCCCGATGCGGGGCTCGATCCCAGGACCTTGGGACCATGACCTGAGCCGAAGGCAGACCCTTAACAGCTAAGCCACCCAGGCGCCCCTTAGAATTCATTTTAAATATTTTCATCTCCGTGGTGCTTACTACACTCCTGAAGTACTCGCAGCCAAGTAATCTGTGCATGTCCCTATTCTAAAACGTCAGCTCTTCTAAAACATCAGACAAATCTAATCGTTCATCATTTATTTTCAAGGAAAAAGGAGTCACCCGAAATTTATTTTGCATTTTATTGATTTGTCTGCTCAGCTACTCAGTGATAAATGCAATGAGAAGTTCTGGTGAGAACTGGCATTTGTTGTTTCTACCCTAGACTCTAGATTTGCTATTCCTGACTCTGGTAGAATAGCCTCAGAAAGCTAAACGTTCATGGAATTTGTTAGAATTTCCCCCTTTTACTTGCTTTTGAAAATTTGATTAAAATACTTAAATTTATTTTTTACTTGACACATTTATGTATTATAATATGATTGCCATTGTAATAACAGTTTGCACCACTGGTATACCCCAGAATTATCCTTTCTTTTTTGTGATGGGAGTAATGAAGACCTAGTCTCTTAGCAACTTGGATTATAGTGCAATATTATTGTCTATATTCACTGTTCTGTGCATGAGATCTCCAGGACTTATTTGTCTGTTAATTGCAAGTTTGTACCCGTAAACAACATCACTCCTATTTCCCTACCTCCCAGCCTCTGGTAACCACCATTTTACTCTCTGTATTTATGACTTAAAGCCTTTTTAGTTTCCACATGTAAGTGGTAACTTACGGTATTTGCTTTCTTTGTGTGGCTTATCTCACTTAGGGTAATATCCTCAGGGTCCATTCGTATTGTTGCAAATGCTAGGATTTCCTTTTTTTTTTTTTTTTTTTAAGTTTTTTTTTTTTT
>NW_024423319.1:103626642-103645489 GCF_017311325.1 Ursus maritimus | reverse complement strand
AGAGAGGGAACACAAGCAGGGGGAGTGGGAGAGGAAGAAGCAGGCTCATAGCGGAAGAGCCTGACGTGGGGCTCGATCCCATAACGCTGGGATCACGCCCTGAGCCGAAGGCAGACGCTTAACCGCTGTGCCACCCAGGTGCCCCATGGATTTCCTTCTTTTTCATGGCTGAATAATATTTGCGTGTGTGCACGCACGTGCGCGTCTCACATCTTTTTTTTTCTCTCTCTCATCTTCTTAATCCATTTATCCATTGACAACCACTGGTTGTTTCGTATCTTGGCTATTAGGAATAAGGCTGCACTAAACATGAGAATGCAGATATCTTTTCGATACCCTGTTTCCGTTTCCATTGGGTGTATACTCAGAAGTGGCATTGCTGGATCATAGTGTAGTTCTCTTTTTAATATTTTGAGGAATCTTCATGCTGTTTTCCATAATAGCTGCGTCAGTTCACATTTCCAGCAACAGTATACAAGCGTTCTCTTTTCCACATTCCCTTGCTCTTCACTGCACTTGTTATCTTTCATCTTTTTGATAATAGCCATTCTAACAGTTTTGTAGGAACAGCTCATTGTGGTTTTGATGTGCATTTCCCTGATGATTAGTGATATTGAGCATCTTTTCATGTGTCTGTTGGCCATTTGAGAAATGTCCATTTAGGTCTTTTGCCCGTGTTTTAATTGGGTTACTTGTTTTTTTCACTATTGAGTTGTAGGAGTTCCTTATTTATATTGGATATTAACCACTTATTAGATTCATGATTTGCAAATATTTTCTCGTAACCTGTAGGTTGCCTTTTCACTGTCGTTTGTTTCCTTTGCTGTGCAGAAATGTCTAATACTTCAAATAAAGCATTAAATAGTAGCAGGGAATGTGGGCATCTTTGCCTTATTCATTATAGCAGTGATGCTCTTGGTGCTTATTAAGTAAAATGCTGGCTTTGGGGCATGCACATGTGTGTGTAATAATACTTTGAAATATAATCATTGAGCTTTTAATCTGAAATGGATGCTGAAGATTTTTTTGAGTATCTTTTTAGCGTCTATGAAGTTTATCACATGATCTTTCTCCTGAGCTCTATTAATACTGTGAGCTATTTTAATAAGTTACTTAATATGAAACCATTCTTAGACTTCTTGAGAAAACCTTACTTGCCCCTGATATGCTGCTGTTGTGATGCCTTCATGAATTCTGCTTGCTAATATTTTATTTGGGATTATTGCTTTGACTGTCAGAAGTGAGACTGGTCTGTATGTTTCTTTATTGTCCAGTTTCTATCCAGTTTTTGCATCAGTGTTAAATTCACTTCATAAAAACATTTTGTAAATGTCCCTTCTTTTTCTGTGCACTGAAACCATTAAGTGGCATTGGGTCTATTTGGCCTTTGCTGAATTGGCTGTGTTCCTTTGGGCCTGGGCTTGGTCTTTTAGGAGGGGGTAGTTACTTGACAACTTTCTCTGTTCCTTCTACCTTTGCTATCTGTTCGTACGTTTTCTTTCTATTAGAACCAATTTTGATAAATTATATTTCTTAGAAAACTATCAATTTAACCTGTTTTTCACATGTATTTGCAAACACTATATATACTATGATTTTTCTGTTAGAATCCTGGCAAGAAATAGTTGGCATATTTAACCTGAGCATTCTGAGGAAAGTGGGCAAGGTTTAAGGAACTCAAAGAGGAATAGTACAGGATATTGGACTTGTAACAGTGGGGAGCTCTCACCAATGCAGGGAAGGGGCGAAGGGCAAGAGTGATTACTGGAAATAGGGTGGTTTTATAGTGAAGGCTGCCTAGCAGGAACTGTAGTTTTGGGGAAGGAATGCAGATAGTCCAGAGTAGCTCATTGGGCGGTTCTTGGGGGCAATAAATAGCCCAATCTCATTTCCTTACCATGCTCTGATTTTCCATTTGGCCAAACCCAAATGAAAACCAGAGGGAAAGGAAGCTTGCAAATTGTCAGCCTTCCTTTGGCATGGGGCAGAGCAAAGAAGGTAAGGAGGGGCAAATGGGAGAAATCCAGCACAATTTAAACAATGTAGTCCTTTAGTGATTATTTTCCCAAGTCATCTTATTTTTTTTTTTTATATTGTGCTTTCTTTACTTGATTAGGTTAGCAAGTGGTGGATGTGTTCTATAGATTTTTTTAAAAGATTTTATTTATTTTATTTCACAGAGACAGAGCAGGGGAGAGAGTGCAAGAGAGAGGGGGGGAGGGGCAGAGGAAGAAGCCAACTCCCCATTGAGCAGGGAGCCTAATGTGGGGCTCTATCCCAGGACCCTGAGATCATGACCTGAGCCAAAGGCGGACACTTAACTGACTGAGCCACCCAGGTGCCCCTACAGATTTTTTAAAAAACTTATTTATTTTACTTTCTCTTTTCAACTGCATGAAATTTTTCTTTCATCTTTATTATTTTCTTTATATTTTCTTTTTGTTTACTTTTTCTTTTTCTCATCTTCCCAGTTGGATGATTAATTTGGATTAATTTATTCACTTCTGTTTTCATCAGTATATAAGGCTAAGTTTTCTGTGCATTGAGTGTATCCCAAGACGACCATTTCCTTTTTTTTAATCCATTTTTTTATTATTATGCTCAATTAGCCAGCATATAGTACATCATTAGTTTTTGATGTAGTGTTCAACGATTCATTAGTTGTGTATAACACCCAGTGCTCATCACATCACGTGCCCTCCTTAATACCCATCACCTGGTTACCCCATCCCCCCAACCCCCTCCCTTCTGCAACCCTCAGCTTTGTTCCTGGAGTCCAGAGTCTCTCATGGTTTGTCTCCCTCTCTGATTTCTTCCCATTCAGTTTTCCCTCCCTTCCCCTGTGGTCCTCCACGCTATTCCTTATGTTCCACATATGAGTGAAACCATATGATCATTGCCTTTCTCTGCTTGACTTATTTCACTTAGTATAATCCCCTCCAGTTCCGTGCATGTCGACGCAAATGGTGGGTATTTATCCTTTCTGATGGCTGAGTACTATTCCATTGTATATATGGACCCCATCTTTCTTATCCATTCGTCTGTTGAAGGGCATCTTGGCTCCTTCCACAGTTTGGTTGTCGTGGACATTGCTGCTATGAACATTGGGGTGCAGGTGCTCCTTCTTTTCATGACATCTGTATCTTTGGGGTAAATACCTAGTAGTGTAATTGCTGGGTCGTAGGGTAGCTCTATTTTTAACGTCTTGAGAAACCTCCATACTGTTTTCCAGAGTGGCTGCACCAGCCTTCATTCCCACCAACAGCATAAGAGGGTTCCCCTTTCTCTGCATCCTCACCAACACTTGTTGTTCTCTGTCTTGTTAATTTTTGCCATTCTAACTGGTGTAAGATGGTATCTCATTGTGGTTTTGATTTGTGTTTCCCTGATGGCTAGTGATGTTGAACATTTTTCATGTGTCTGTTAGCCGTATGTATCCAAGACAACCATTTCTGTTATTGTGTCTAGATCAGAACTCTTCCTTGGACTTTCTAGGTTCATAATTTTACAACTGTGGATGTTGAAATTGTAAACAAGCTTGTTAAGGAACACTAAAATCCAGCAATACTTGGCTATATCTCAACAAATGCCCACTTATGGAATGAATACAAAGCAAACAGCAGCCCTACGGGTATGAGAATTGGTGCTTGTGTGTTTCTGGTACAGTTGGCCGTGACAGCATTATAGATGCAGTGAGAGGGTGCTGTGGCTTAGGTGATGTTGGTGAAAGGAACAACAAAGTGTTCAGGAAGCTGCGTTAGATGCCCGAACCCTGGCTCCAGTGAGTTGAAGATCCTGATATTAAAGTGTGGCAATAGCAGTTGCTTCCCAAAATGTGATAATAGAAAAAGAAATGATCAATATGCCAACTTATTAGGGAGGTCATCATGGTTTAGGAAGTTAAATAACTTTTCCAAAAAAAAACAGTTTTGTAAGGGACAGAAATCATATTTAAATTCATGCTCTTAAGGGAATCCTAAATTAAGGGGATTACCTTCTCTTCCCAATTTGAAGAAACCCATCCTCACTCCATACACCTACAAAAAAAAAAAAAAGAAGGAAGTACAATAACATCATGGTAAAATTAAAATGGCTATGAACACTAAGCATCTTGAAGGTAATCCATTAGGCTACAATAAATAGGGGAGTCGATGGAAGCAGCGTGATATGATGCAAAGAACAAAGGCTTTGGAATTAGATGTGCACTTTAATTTGATTTTATTTACTTCAGAGCTATGGATCTTAGGGGAAGTTAGTTGACAACTCTGACCTTCTGTTTTCACATCTATTATAAGATGTAAAAATAAAATAAAACTAAAATGGCTAGTGAATAGTATCTTTCTCAGGATTAATTGGTATGTCTCTGTAGTACTAACAGTATCATGTGGCATATAGTAACCATCCAATAAGTGTTTCTTGAAAGAACATCCTTTTGAACTTAAATAAAATCCAGATCCCAGTCTTACTGAAACTACCTTACAAAGAAATGCCTTTATGACAGTGAGCTAAGAGAAGTCCTGTAGTCCCTTTTCATGAAGTTCATTGTGTGATTTTTTTATTCTATTTTTAATGCTTTTCCTATGATCTACAAGGTGACATACAATTTTGATAAGGAAGAGCTTAATTTTTCATAATTCTAATGCTCTAAAGAAGAGAGAATATAAAATATAATGGACTTTTTATGAGTTTCTTTGGAAAGAGCACAAAGCTAATATTCTCACTCTTAAATCTAATACATGGAAAGTTGTGATCCGTGAGACCAAAAAATGATACTGTTAGGCTGTAATCAGGGAGACATGTGGCTCGGGTTGTTTGGAACTAGCCATGTGCATTTGCTTAGCCCTCCTTAGGACCAAACATATTTTTCTCATTCATTCCATTTGTTACTTAAAACCTTTCAGTTTTCCAGCTATATTCAAAATATAAATAGCTGACACTATAGGCTTGCTAAATAAATATTTTCTCCAAACTCTGATAGAACTCTTTGGGGGGAAATAGCTTTATTACGCTTTAAATGTGGTGTAGGCTCCCGCATCAAAGGATGATAACAAAGCACAGTGTTAATAACTAGAGCAGACTTTTGTCATCTGTGATGCAGGTATGCTGAGGAACAGCTGCCGGAATGAACCACTTCCTTGTAATGGTGTCACCATTTTGTTACAAAGCAAGCACTCTCCACAATTAAGCCCAGCTATTGGGTATGTCAAAAACAAACAGCATATTTCAGGAGAAGAATCTCCTATGCCTTAGATATTCTTTTTCTGCCTGTAGACATTTTTTACATTGATGAATGAGAAGCTGCCATTGTGCTCCGTAATTATTGTCTGAAGTTATTTCTGACAGTTGAATACACTTCCTAGTATTGATTATCTTGAAGGGATACAGTGAGTTCATAAAATGGTTTTTACTTTACTAAGCTGTAAGAAGTTTAAGAAGTGGTGAAGCCAATTTCAGATTTAGTCAGGAAGAGAATTTAGAGAAGGCTAAGATGTCTGATGGGCAAAGTTCTCAGAAACTTATGTAACTATTGAGGAATCAGTATATGATTGTTGAGTGAATCTTCATATTTTGTAGTACTGATGGAGGAAAGGAATAAAAGAATGAACAAGTGAAAAGTGAAAAATTAAGTGATTACTCAGGCCAAATTTCAATGAGCAATACTGAGAAAACACACTTGTGAACTTTATGGGAATATAATTTAGGATTGTAATATTGAAAGTTTCATAAGTTAATAAAAACTTCATATCATTCATTGTGAACAACTCAGGGAAATAGGGGATATAAAATGTGTTTCTAGTCATAGCTCTGTATATCCTTATTAAAAATTTTTGTTTCTCATCTGAAGTCTAATGGGAAATATATAGGAAAGCCTAGTTTAAAAAAAATATATATATATATATAAACATGCACATATCTACATATATCAGATATGTGTATCTGATATATATATATATTTCTCAAACTATGACCTTTAAAATTAAGTATGGGAATTTGTTATAATTAGATATTGGGTGGCCTGTAAGATCAAGTAGTCAAATTTCTCATGCTACTCCAGAGTTGTAATTCATCCTATCTTTTTCAAAGTTTTGCTTAAATTTTCTCTCTGTGGGTTTGGCACTGCTGGACAACATCAATACGATGTTATCGCTAAAAATTGCTGTTAAGCTGCTTTTTCCCACCAATGGTATAATTTTAAATGTAAGTCATTTGTTCTTTTTTAACCCTATAGATGGGCTTTTTAATCTCAACTATCTACCTATAGATTTCTATCCAAAGCTAACTTGAAGGGTTAGATACAGGATTCATTTAGGTTTATCCCCCCCCCTTTTTTTTTAAATATATTTTTATTTATTTGCGAGAGAGAGAACACAAGCAGGGGGAGGGGCACAGAGAGAGGGAGAAGCAGGCTCCCCACCGAGTAGGGAGCCCCATGTTGGGCTTGATCTCGTGACTCTGGGATCATGACCTGAGTGGCAGACCCTTAACTGACTGAGCCACCCAGGCACCCCGGTTTATCCCCTTCTTAAGAAAAAATGTGTAACCCACAGTAGAGACTCCTAAGCTATGGTACCTACTTCATAGCCTCAGAGAGAGGCATGTGTGGACAAAGGGGGTTGGCAGGTACAGCCTGGTGACCTAAGACAGAGAGTGCCCCCGCCCCCGCCCAAGCCCTAAGATGATGGAAATTTATATCAAGCCTCTTTTACCTGAGACACTAAGCGAAAAATATTCAGTCATTAGCTCTTCTGAAAGTTTGTTCAGGCTTTTATAATGGATGCACCCCAAGGTGGACTGAGAGGTAGGCAAAGATAGCAGGGTGAGGAGCATGAAGTGGTGATTCCTGGAAGGACTTGACCCATCCCTTGGGTGGGAATATCTGAACTCTCTTCATACCTTGTCCAGTTATGACCCTCTTTAAAAGGCTTTGGTGCAGTGATCATGGTAGGAAGTAAAACGGAGTGATCACAAGAGGAGTAAATTGAGGTGGCTTAATTCTATAATCTGGATGGGCGCCATTACGTCCTGTGAAACCACAGGGCCAAGCATCTAGCACTCTCTTTAGTGATAGATCTTCTACATGTTGGAGCCCAAGACAACTTAAATTAGATAAAAGCTACCACTTAAGATTAGTATCTGAAGAACTTTGGTATAAATTAGGCCAATGCGTTCTTGTCAGAAATGAGGAAAGCCAGGCTCCAGGATATTAAATTGAAAGGTCACACACCCATCTGCTGGAAAAATCAAACACAGATCCTTATTCCCTGACTCCTGTTCTTGGAGTTCTCCCTGTGTACAGCATTCTCTCCATTTGCTGGGAAGAATATTAATAAGTTTTGAGTACCAGTTCACCCACAGCTTCTTCACTGCTGCTGTAACTGCTACTAACGCTACTGCTAACTCTAGCAAACGTTTCTGTTGTGCTCACTATATGGCAGGCCCTACCCTAAATTCTGTAAATATGTTAGCTAATTTAATCCTCATAAAGACTCCAAATAGATGTTGCTATCATCTCCATTTTATAGGTGAGGACATTGAAATTTAGAGGGGTCAAGTATCATGCTCAAGGGCATAGTGGTAGTGATTATTTTAAGAAAATAACTCCCTTAAGCGTTGAGGTATTCCACTCTGATTAAATTCACAGAAGTAGAATTGTATAGTAGACTTTGTGATCTGTCTCTGGCTTGAGCTGGATCTCTCTTTCTCCCCCTTTCTCTTCCTCCCTCCATCTCTCCCTCCCGCCTTCATTCACTCACACACACACACACACACACACACACAGACACACACACAGATTATCAATGATGGGTATTAAAAATGTGACTGGGGATGTTTAATTGTCTGTTCTGAAAAGACCTGTGTAGCGGATTGGACGACGGGATTTGCACAGTGGTTCCAAAGATACACGTTGAAACGTTGCGTTACTGTTTCTCTTTTTACCTCTCTCTCTTCCCCCTTTGCATTCTCCTCTTCCCTGCCTCTGTTACACTCTTGTCTTCTCCAAGTTTCTCCTTTGTCACCATTTCTTCCTTCTTCCTTTCTTCCGAGTTTTTTCATCAGAGTTCTCAGGACCCTCATTCCTGAGTGTACCCCTGTGATCATCTGCCTCATTGGTCTTTTCCTGAGTCTATTCCTCAGTTCTTTTTCTTCTTCTCCTTACTGGAGACATAATCACTAAAATGCTCAATCAATCCCTCAAGTAAGTTGGTGCTTTTCTTCTTCTGGATGTTGACATTAATTACAGTAGTTGGTGCCCTGTTTTTACTTGTAGCAAATCCAGCCCAAAACTTTTAATCTGTATCCTGCTCGAGACCCTACCTTCTGAAGATCAGTGAATTTGCTCACAATGCCAAAAAGGAGATGTGATTATGTATGTATGTATGTATGTATTTTGCCTTTCTTCTGCTATTTTTTGGGCTTACTCTGTTTCAGCACTTTCAAGTGCAGTAGCTTTCAGACATAACCATGCTTCAGAAAACCAAAACATATGTACCATGAAAAGCACGGAAATGAAAAACTCTTGAAATAATGCTTTCAAAGGAATGACAGGGAAAAAAATCATTCAGAGGAAGGTAACTCTTATTATATTAATAATAACTTAGAAATATTTTGATAGGTTTGAAGTTGGCCTGGGAGAGATATTAACTCAAGACTCTTCTAGTAAGGATGTGAAACAGAAAATGGGAATGGTTTTGAATTAATTACCCTGTAACAGAATTTCCCTAAGAAAAATAACGCATACATGCTTGTGAAGGGGTAACCAAAGTGGGAAATGAATCAGCTTGTGTCCTCTTTTCCCATTTGCTCTCCTAAAACCAAAGTATTAAGAAATTTCTAAAAGAGGAGATGAGATCACTCTTCAAATGAATACTATCAATCACTTTAAAGGTTCAAACATTGGGTGAAAATTACTCAAAGGATTATGATAAAGAGAGTAGAGGAAGGGATAATTTGTCTTGAAATGATGCCGACAGGGAGAGAGAACATGGCAATTAGTGGAGGCTGAAGTGGTCTGACCTTTTGGAATAGGGGTGACTAAGGTTGGGCATCCAGAGCTATTTTGGGGGAAATCAGTCAACAGATGTTTCTAGCATCATTTGGCAAACGTAAAGTTCAAATTTTTACTCAGAACTGAGGTGGGCAGCATGATAACCGAACAGAAGCATGAGAAGTAGCTATTGGCCGCCCTCATCTGGAATAAATTTGCATAGGCTTCTGCAAGTATGTGCGGACTAGCAGCCTTTACACCAGAGTTTACACACAGATGCAGAGAACTAGCTACTGCAGGGGCTGCTGGTGACAAGACAAGACGAGGGGAAACAGGAGGCTACATGTTTCCTGCTGGTCCAGAATGGAGTTGTACGACAGTGAATGTGTTAGTAGCGTACTCTTTAAAACTCCTGTTTTTCAAGTTTATCCGTTGCTCAGAGATAACGTGTTTCCTGAAGTAGAAAAATTTAAAAGCTGCTTTTGAGAGATGTAGAGACTCTTAGAGTAGAGAGAACAATGAGTAACTATAAGGGTACACAATTTAACTTGTGTGTTTATTTTTGCTGGGATTTGTTTTAGGGAAAGGAAGAGTCCTGAAACATCTTTACCAATTGTTGAGAGTGCCTAAATCTATAAATTGGAAACAATGAGATTTTATACCAGTAAATGCCTCATGTTACTTTACCATAAGCATCAGTCAGTGAATCTGAAAACTCACGCGAGATCTGTAGGTGGCCATTACAGTATTTATTTTACCCAGGAAGAAGTCGTTGTCTGAACATCTCCCCCTTAAATCTGTGCAACAGTTGGGGTTACTGCAGCCCAGAGCTCTGTGTCAGCTCTCGTGTTTCTTTCCAGAGCTGTTTCTGAGAAGTGTGTTCTGTCTGCCCCGTTGTAGAGGCTTTTGGCAAATTCAGAGGTTCCGAGAGGCTTGACACAACTGTGTTGAATCATTTGTGTTGTTTAAAATCAGCAGATTCACCACTTCCACAGAGGGATCATAATAAGAAGAATGTGAAATTATAAAAACTTGAGATCAGTTGATTGAACTATAAAAGAACCCTGTTACACGGTGCTTTTTAAGGCTCAGGAGTCCTGCTTTAAAGAAGACAGAGAATGTTGATAAAAGAAATTAATGTATTATAACTGGCACTGAAAATCAATGGAGAAAATAGGAATTGGGTAGTGGATGGTGTGAATAGAATTAGCTTATTTTATATAAGACATATATGCACCTGTGTCTATCCATAGATACAATACATATATATGATTATATGTATATATTTGCACATACAATCAAGACAGATTAATAATTATGAGATGGTAAAACTATACAATTAATAGAAGAAAGAGTAGAAGACTATTTGGGGGATCTAGGGGTGGGAAGAATTTCTTAAATAAAACTCTTCAAGTTTTTGTGCTTGAGAGAGGATACTAGCAACAGCCATTCTGAAAAAAAAAATCTGATAAGGTTTAGTGAAATTAAGTGTTTGCATACCTGTGACCTTGCATCTCTAGCCAGGATATATAGCTCAGAGAACTCTGACACAGGTCCTTAAAGAAAGTGTTTAAATGATTACTTTGCATAACTTACACAGTGTTGTAATCAATTCTATCTCACCGAAGCTGGAAAAACAGAAGTTGAAGACAACCCCATGAAGACCTGAGAGGGCACTGATAAGTGAACTGTGGTCAGCGCGTACGATAGTACCGGACGTAGCAAGTACAAAAAACTAGATCCGCATCCATAACAGCTCTGAAAAACAACTCCCGCTTTAAAAAGACAGGGCAAAGTTAAAACAGTAAGAGGAAAACAAACTTACATGTACGCACACAATGCAATACACATAAAAGAATGAATACCTAACAGATTAGAAAATGGGTCCACGGCAGGGGATGGAAAGTCTGAATGGGGATAAAAGAGAATAAATACATAGAACAAGAGACTGGCCTTTCCTGGGATGAATGATGATGACGTTCTATGAATTATGGAGTATAATTAGTCAAACCGTTGTAAACAAACAACCGACTAATTAATGACTTAGAAATGCAGACAAGCTAGGTATTTGGACAAGGAGAGATTTGTTTATTCAATGACTTTAAGTTAAAGCAGATGGCGTGATGGAGAGGAACATCTTGGTAAACTGGAAAGAAATGGAAAAATGCAGTGGTAAAAGCTGGCCTTGAGTCTTGAGTTCTGGCAGGACTAGGTTAGCTTTGCAAATGATTTGAACTCCCTGAGCCTCAGTTTCCTGATTTGTGTGTGAGAATGATAATGTACTATAGATACATAGCAATAATGCTTTGTGCATTTTTAAGGGTCATAAAATATAAATATTTACAGTCCATATATGGGTTTTTAAGGGATGGCTTGAGTTATTTTGCATATGCTGCTAGTTCCCAGATCTGTTCAGCCACAACTTCCATTTGTTATCCAGAATCGGAGACTTACATTGTGGTTTGATGTCTCTACTTGGGTATCCAACAGAATCATTATTCTCAGCTTTGGAAACTGTTCTTTTAGATTTTTCCCTCTTTCAGTGATTGGTGTTACTGTTCACATATTTTCTAAGACTGAATCCTCAGAAACTACCTACTGTCTTTCCTCTCTGATTTATCCCCTGTTCCAGGCAACAACAAAGTTGTGTTAATTTTAACTCTTAATTGTTCTTCTTCATCCTCAAAACAACTGTCTTCATTTTGGTACCATTCTAAATTGCTTACATTACCTTTAAAAAACTTTTTTTTTTTTTTTTGAGATTTTTAAAAAATTTATTTGACAGAGCAGGAGCAGGGGAGCAGCAGGCAGAGGGAGAGTGAGAAGCAGACTCCCCGCTGAGCAGGGAGCCCAGTGCGGGCCTTGATCCCAGGACCCTGGGATCATGACCTGAGCCAAAGGCAGACACTTAACATCTGAGCCACCCAGGCGCCCCTAAAAAACTCTTAACATTGCTCTGGTTTCCCAGAACCTTTCCAATCCTCTTTGGAACAATTTAAAATGATCTTTCTAAATGTATATGGTATTACATTACCCTGCTCAGAATCCTTCCTTGCGCCCCTATTCCCCAATGCGTAATGTCTCATCTAAATATTTTATTATGATCTGACCTTTCCTTATTGCCCCTCAACCTTCAGCCTTCAAGTGAGTGTCTTTCAAACACCACATCATGACACTTTAGTGTCTCATGTCCTTTATGTTAGTAGGAACTGGCCAACACCTTTGAGTAGAAAATAGAGTGCATTGCTTATAGTGTGGCTAAGTATCATGTTGTGACATTTTGATTCACACATGCATACGTAGACACATCCATGCATATATGCATGCATATACATCCATATAGATGTAAAATTTCTTTTTCTGACACCCAGAATCCTCCATCTTACTCCCTCATTTCCGTGTGCCAGCCAACCTGAGTAGACTGCTTGCAGCTTTTTCAGCACACTGTGCTTTTTCCTTCCACCAGGGATTTCTTTTTCTACTTCCAGCAATGCCCTTGCTCCACATAACTGTACCACTCTTAGTCTTTTCTTATTGATTCAGCTTCAGAGTCCTCTCTTCAGGCAAGTTACTTTTGATCCTCACAGGGTCCCCAAAGCAAGAGGTCATGTCGTTGCTGCATAACGCTATATTCCGTGCCCCTATTGGTCCCTCCCATTACACTGTATCGTAATTTCCTGTTTAGGGCTTCTTGTCCCATGAAACTGATATCTCCCCGAGAACAGGAAACGTGTGTTACTATCATCATTTTGATTACATCTTCCACCAAATGGATGGACCAGAGAAGATAATCTCCAAAATCCTTCCCAGCTCTTAATTTCTAATCTAATTCTTAGATTTGACATGTTAGGGAATATTTATGATAAATAGCATAGTTACTGACTGAATTTGTTTATCAGTATGGCTGAGCTGCTACTCAGAATTTGTCAATTTACACATGTTTGTTCGTGATTGAATCTCTTACACTGGTGATACGGGACAATTTTCCCAGTCATCCCCAGTTGTTGCCAGAATGTAAGATGGACGAAAAAATGTAAGCTTCTGAGATTGGATGGGAGCGTCTAAGCGCTTTCTGTTGGTCTACAAACATGCTGGTAAAACGTGAAAAACTCAGTCAGTCATGTGTCCCCAGATAACCCTTGTCTGGTGTAATGAAGATAGCATATCTCATTGCCATTTCTCTTTTAATCCAGATGTTCTGTGTTTTATATGCATACAGTTAACAATGCCCTTGCACCAGAGATATTTTCAATGATAAATGATATGTTTCTCAACATCCAGTCATCCAAATACCTAATAAACTATCCTTCCCTTAGTATTTTCAATAAACGAAAGTTATTATGTTTCTCTAAGGGAATTTTGCAACTATGGAATTAATGACAGTGCCAGAACCACCAATTTTGTTAAGGCCAAGAGCAAAAGGAGGAAAAAAAAGCCTTAGAAAACTAACTACTTACCTAATGAAAACAAATCAATGGTGAGAGAAAAGACATTGTTATAAATGCCCTAGCTCTGCTGACTAACCATCCCATTTTTCTTTGTAGAGGAAAAAAAAATTTGAGAGAATCCTTCAGGGCAGACAATTTCTTCTCTGAATTTTGCTAATACATATTTTTAATTTCCTAAACTTATATTGCCAGACACTGTTTGAAATTCACTGATTTCTACAATTCTAGTTTTGAAATGCCTTTGTAGTTCGGTTACCGCTTTCGGTCTTAGATCGATTCAAAGAACTGTGGGAGATTTGAATTAGATCCTGTCCCCTCTTGTCTTCCTGGCTTCTGCACTGCCATCCTCTACCCAGTCCCCTCTCCTGATCATACCTTTTCCTCCTTCCTTCACCAAGAGTTGTTTTTTGTCTCCTGAAGTCAAGACCGTTCTCCCCTTCTCTTGAAGAAGCCAGAAAAGAACTCAAAAATATTAGTTCCGTTTTACCTCAACCTCCATTCGTTCATTTGTTCATTCATTCAGTAAATACTATTGAGCACTACTGTGTGCTAGGCTGCATTCGAGGCGCTTGAGATCAAGGAACATACAAAAATGCCTGCCCTCGTGGACCTTACTCCTGGGTCTGTCTTAGCATAATCTAAATGATCTATTAGTGGGCTTTTTTTTTCTCTCACTTTTTTTTAAATTAAGTTCAATTAGCCAATGTATGGTACATCATTAGTTTTTGATGTAGTGTTCAACGATTCATTAGTTGTGTATAACACCCAGTGCTCATCACATCACGTGCCCTCCTTAATGCTCATCACCTGGTTACCCCATTCCCCCCCCCAACCCCCTCCCTTCTGCAACCCTCAGCTTGGTTCCTGGAGTCTAGAGTCTCTCATGGTTCATCTCTCTCTCTGATTTCTTCCCATTCAGTTTTCCCTCACTTCCCCTGTGGTCCTCCACGCTATTCCTTATGTTCCACATATGAGTGAAACCATATGATCATTGCCTTTCTCTGCTTGACTTATTTCACTTAGCATAATCCCCTCCAGTTCCATCCATGTCAATGCAAATGGTGGGTATTCATCCTTTCTGATGGCTGAGAAATATTCCATTGTATATACGGACCACATCTTCTTTATCCATTCATCCATTGAAGGGCATCTTGGCTCCTTCCACAGTTTGGCTATTGTGGACATTGCTGCCATGAACATTGGGGTGCAGGTGCTCCTTCTTTTCACGACATCTGTATCTTTGGGGTAAATACCTAGTGGTGCAATTGCTGGGTCATAGGGTAGCTCTATTTTTAATGTCTTGAGGAACCTCCATACTGTTTTCCAGAGGGCTGCATCAGCTTGCATTTCTCTGCATCCTCACCAACACTTGTTGTTCTCTGTCTTGTTAATTTTTGCCATTCTAACTGGTGTAAGGTGGTATCTCATTGTGGTTTTGATTTGTGTTTCCCTGATTGCTAGTGATGTTGAGCATTTTTTCATGTGTCTGTTAGCCATTTGTATGTCTTCTCCAGAGAAGTGTCTGTTCCTGTCTTCTGCCCATTTCTTGACTGGATTATTTGTTTTTTGGCGTTGAATTTGATGAGTTCTTTATAGGTCTTGGATACCAACCCTTTATCTGTTACATCGTTTGCAAACATCTTCTCCCATTCCTTGGGTTGCCTTTTAGTTTTGTTGACTGTTTCCTTTGCTGTGCAGAAGCTTTTTATCTTGATGAAGTCCCAATAGTTCATTTTTGCTCTTGTTTCATTAGTGGGCTTTCTTAAAGTGCCTTCTACTTGTCAGATAAATTGAGAAGATATTTCACTCAGGAAGGTGAGATTTGGTCAAAATCTCTGAAAGCTCTATCAGTTACAGTTGAGTGATACAATATAAAGATACAGAAAGGTATATGAATAATTCCTCTTTGTATTCCCATGACCATGATGTTAAATGTTTTAATATTATATTATTAACACACACACACACACACAAACACACACACACTGTTTTGTTCAGTTAAAAAAAAAACTTACATAAATGGAACATATATTTTTTTAAGATTTTATTTATTTATTTGACAGAGATAGAGACAGCCAGCAAAAGAGGGAACACAAGCAGGGGGAGTGGGAGAGGAAGAAGCAGGCTCCTAGCGGAGGAGCCCGATGTGGGGCTCGATCCCATAACGCCGGGATCACGCCCTGAGCCGAAGGCAGACGCTTAACTGCTGTGCCACCCGGGCGCCCCTACATAAATGGAACATATTTGCCGTTATAAGATCTGGATTCTGGTTTCACCAGTCCCTGTTCATAATGAGACACTTTACTAAAAGCTAACTTTTTTATTACGTTTTAACAAACTGAAGTTCTCTTTTCTTATTAATAGAGCTGTGAAATGCCGAGATTTACAAAATAATTAGAGGGCCAAGTAGGAAGACTTTCTGATCACGTTAGATGACTGAGAGCTTGACAGGTCATTTAAGCTTCCTTTTAAATCCATCCAGTGATGGAAATTTGATTTCTTTATATGAAACTTCATTCTAATGATAGTATTAATAGTTATTTTCTCTATTAACTTGCAATCTGCTCTTCTAAAATATTCACTTATTAATTGAAATTCTTCCCATAAAGCATCCCATTTGCCAGCTTATCATGGTTTTCCTGTGGTTCTTCTTATTCTGGGGGTCATTCCATATCTCTTAATCTTTTTTCTCCTGGCCTGATTTCTAGATCTCTCTCATTCTGGTTCCCTTCCAGGATGAAGCGAATATACTTTCTATAGTTCATTATTTCTGGTAAACCGTGGAATGTGGGACTGAACATAGCATCCTAGATGTGGTCTGTCTAGTATAATTTGTACCACCAAATTCTCCATAGTAATATGTGCATATATGTCCTATATGTGTGCTATGTGTTCATAACTTTTTTACCCGACAAGCTACAGCACATTGAGTTGGTGGCGAGCTATACATACAACACAAATGAATTTTAGGGTTATAGTTCATTGAAGTGTCAAAATGAAAAGCCAGCATTAGGGTTAAATCCACAAGTTCTATAGTGACTTTATTTTAATTATTACCACAGGGGTTCATTGTGCCAATTATCTTGTTCAGCATTCACCAAACATGGCAAGTGCTGACAAGGAAATTTGTACTTCTGGCTCCAATAAAAAATGAACTATGAAAAACAAAGTTTCAGTTGTACTTAATGCATGAGCAATATTTTTTTTTATTGTATTAAGTTTTTTATTTTTATTCCAGAGAATTAACATACAGTGTTATATTAGTTTCAGGTGTACAGTATGGAGATGAGCAATATTTTTTTTAAAATGTATTCTCTCAGAATGGTCTCATATTTAACACAATAAAGAGATGAGCCTTACTCTTGAACTTATTTTAGGTGTTTCTGACCATGTTAATCTCATGTTGCAAAGATAAAGCCAGGTTTCGAAGACCAAATCAGAAGAATCCTGACAGAACAATAAATGGCTGGGGAGTTCATTGTAAACAGAAATGGTTCTCCTAGGGGCACCTGGGTGGCTCGGTTGGTTAAGCATCTGCCTTCGGCCCAGGCCATGATCTCAGGGTCCTGGGATCGAGCCCTGCATCAGGCTCCCTGCTCAGTGGGGGTCTGCTTCTCCCCCTCCTTCCTGCTCATCTCTCTCTCACTATCTCTGTCTCTCTGTCAAATTAATAAATAAAATATTTAAAAAAAGATGGTTCTCCTTAAAGAAGACAATAAAGAGCATCTCCATTTATTCGGGAAACAATTAGCTGGCTACTCATTCATGTATCCACTGTATTAACCTGAAATTGAACAAACCTCCGCACTCTGAATAATATCACAGAACTCGTAGAATTGGCTGTGGATAAATGGTAAATGTCCATTTTTAGCCTTTTTATTCTTGCATTTTGCAATTCAAAATTTCCAACATGTTCTCTGAAGACAGCTCTACAACTCTGCCCTATGGGGATAAGTTCTCATAACCTCATGGCTAGTCCTGAACTAAATCTCTTTGGGTATCTATTATTTAGTGTTTATATGGATGAGAGATTTGTTCTGTTTTTTCAAAAATAGAAGAAAGGCTTTTCTTTTCCACACCCGGAACTAGCAGTTGGCATGGAAATGGACGGTACAGGCAATGGAGGGGATAGGATGGTGGCATTTTTCTCACTTTCTCTGAGAGAGTTGATTTTTTTTTTTTGAGATTTGACTTTGTTATAAAATGAAATCTGTACATTAAAAATGCAAGCAGTATACTAAAAATATAAAAAATCAAACCAACTCAAATTGTCATCAGAATTCATTGCTGTTAATATTTTGGGAGTCATTACAGAGATCCCTTATTTATACATACAGAGAGAAAAATAGGTAGAGAGAGAAATAATTTTATAAAAACTGGGGCCCTGTTATATATGCTAATTTAAATAAAGCTATTAAATGGGATTGACTTATTTAATTCAAGACAAAAGGAATGAAGTGCAACTAAAGCTGTCATTTGTATTCAGTACAAGATGTCCCAGTTACTCAAACATCCAAAAAAGATTTAGACAAAAGGTTATATAGAGCAAATAATCTGATTCTATTATGCCCTTTTTCAAAGCTAGGTTTCATTTGTAGGTCGTATTAATTTTACTCTCTTCTATTAAAGATAAGGTAGTTAACATTCTTAAAATTGATTTTACCTTTTAATTTCTGTTAGGCATATATTTTTAACTTTGCCATGATTGACAGTAGAATCTTTAACTCATGCACTGATTTTATAAGCTAGCCTTTTATCTTCGCAATCACAAGCAACTTTATTCACATTTATTATGTTTGTAGATGCTTGATATTTAAACAAGTTGGAGTCAATTCTGTAGGCAAGGACGAACTCTTTAGAATTCTCAATCCATTTTCCATTCACCACTGAATTTTATTTTTGTGAATTCCCAGAGAACTGCATAGTGAATAAATGCATAATATTAAGACAGAATGGAATCAACACTGCAGGAAAGCAGAAATAGTTTTGAATTCTCTACCAATCCCCCAATCACAATAAGTATTTGATAACTAGTTTAAAGGCAGAATTTTTGAATACCCAGCTATCTGCATACAGATTTCCTTTTGTTCCCTCCATTTGTCTGGGGAGTAGTTTGCAAGTAAGTGTATTTATAATATTTAACATATTAGGTTGTAGGCACAAAACTATGTATGTTGAACTGTATTAGAGGCTTAAAGGCTCTTTAAGGGTAATTTTTCCCTTGATATGACTCTTACTTTTCACTTGTATTAACCTCCAAGTTAAGAAGTCACAGTCCTATATAGCATTTAATATGTATATGCATAGATGAATATATACGTATAGATATGTACACATGTGTGTGCATTTGTATCTATCTGTATATATGTATTTGTATGTATTTGTGTATGTGTGTGTATAGATACGAGAGAGA
>NW_024423319.1:103622170-103626632 GCF_017311325.1 Ursus maritimus | reverse complement strand
AGAAAGAGCAAGACTGAGACAGTGTGTGTGCATGTGTGTTGTAACTGTCCTGATTATTTAAGCTTGGTTCTGTATTTAGTTCCAGGGTTCCGTATCAATCCTTTCTATCTATTGGTTTCCTGAAGTTTTTTGTAGAATAGTTTTTCCAAAAGTGTCTTGAGGGGCTGAATTCTTTAATGTTTAAAAACATCTTTCTTTTGCTGATCTTGTTAAACAAGAGTGTGTTCAGATATCTTCGGCTTGATCCTCAGAACTCGGAGACAGTGTTCCAGTGCCCTCTGGCATTAACTACTCACATGGAGAGTCTGAGGCCAGTGTACATTTCCCCCTTGATAGGTGACTCCATTTTTCTGCCAGGATTCTTAAAGAATTACTTATTTATATTTGAAAGCTTATTGAACGTCTGCATAAGAACCTCATGCAATTTTTACTAGTGTGACCTTTTGATTTTTAAGATTCTATTTTTGACTCTTTCATATAATAGCTCCAATAGTTATCACTGAATACAGCTTTATATTGAATTTTTGGATTCCTTATTTTTGAAACATCTGTTATCCATTCAGTTTTCTTTTCAGACGAGGAATCTGTGACAGTTATCCTCGATACCTTTGAATATTAGATACTGAGAGTACCATTTTGCTCTTTTAACATGGGAATGGCAACTTTGGTGAGATTTGAGATTGGAAGTTTCTTCTCACATCTTTTTTTATATTGCTTTTTTGCTACATGGAAACAGTTTACCATGTACAGTACCAGAGATGCGAGTATGATGGACCTGATTTATCTATTACTTAGCTTAAAAAGTTATCATTCAGGGGCACCTGGGTGGCTCAGTCAGTGAAGTGTCTGCCTTCAGCTCAGGTCATGACCTCAGGGTCATGGGATCGAGTCCCGTGTCCGGCTCCCTGCTTAGTGGGGAGTATGCTTCTCCCTCTCCCTCGGCACCCCCCCCAGCTCGTTCTCTCTCTCTGTCTGTCTGTCTCTCTCTCTCTCACACACACACTCTGTGTCTCTGTCTCTCAAATAAATAAATAATCATTTATCAGTGATGCTGTGGGCCATGAGTAAGGACTAGACTTACCCTTCTGTAAATAAGTGGAAAACTGGAAAAGATATAGTGGGTGGTAGGTTTTGGATATTGAACAACAGGAAATTCAGGACTGTGAGCTCTCTAAAAAGGGACACAAATGAGGTGACCCTTGTGAATGGCCTGGCCTGTTGCCCAGCGGCATTTCTTGTCCTGCCATGTAGTGAGGGGGCTGGCACATGGAGCATGGAAGTTTCCCCGATTTGAAGAGACAGAAAGACTGAGGTGGCTGGAACTTGCAGGGCAGAATATGAGTGAGAAGGGAGCCTCGTGAAGAAAAAGCATCACAAATCTGTATAGGAGTACCCTTGAGCCTGTTCTGAAGACTTAGCTCTGGATATCTGTGGAGAAATTCCAGGAAGCCGGGCAAAAATCACCCAGAAAACTGTAAGCTGAATAGCTCCCAGAGGTCACGCAGGGCTGACAGATGACAGCACACTGTTGTTCTGGGCCCAGCTGTTTGTGTTTTCCCAGCACTAACCTCCAGACATGTGTGAGTGAGCAAGCCTTCAGATGACTCCAGATCCCAGCCTTGTTGTGTGAAGCAGACAGGCCCTCTCAACTGAGCCCTGCCCAGACTGAAAATTCATGAGGGGAGTGAGTGTTTTAAGTCAGACACATCTGGGGTGGTTTCTTTCTTTCTTTTTTTTTTTTTAATGATTTTTTATTATATTATGTTAGTCACCATACGGTACATCCCCGGTTTCCGATGTAAAGTTCGATGCTTCATTAGTTGCATATAACACCCAGTGCACCATGCAATGCGTGCCTTCCTTACTACCCGTCACCGGTCTATCCCATTCCCCCACCCCCTCCCCTCTGAGGCCCTCAGTTTGTTTCTCATAGTCCATAGTCTCTCATGTTTCATTCCCCCTTCTGATTACCCCCCCTTTCTTTATCCCTTTCTTCCCCTACCCATCTTCCTAGTTCTTATGTTCCATAGATGAGAGAAATCATATGATAGTTGTCTTTCTCTGCTTGACTTATTTCACTTAGCATTATCTCCTCCAGTGCCGTCCACGTTGCAGCAAATGTTGAGAATTCGTTCTTTCTGATAGCTGAGTAATATTCCATTGTATATATGGACCACAACTTCTTAATCCAGTCATCTGTTGAAGGGCATCTCAGCTCCTTCGACGATTGTGGACAATGCTGCTATGAACATTGGGGTGCATATGGCCCTTCTCTTCACTACGTCTGTATCTTTGGGGTACACACCCAGGAGTGCAATGGCCGGGTCATAGGGTAGCTCAATTTTTAACTTTTTAAGGGACCTCCACACTGTTTTCCAGAGTGGCTGTACCAACTTGCATTCCCACCAACAATGTAGGAGGGATCCCCTTTCTCCACATCCTCTCCAGCAATTGTTGTTTCTTGCCTTGTCTATTTCTGCCATTCTAACTGGTGTAAGGTGGTATCTCAGTGTGGTTTTGATTTGAATTTCTCTGATGGCTAATGATTTTGAACATTTTTTCATGGGTCTGTTAGCCATTTGTATATCTTCATTGGAAAAGTGTCTGTTCATATCTTCTGCCCATTTTTTGATTTATTTGTTTCTCGTGTATTGAGTTTGAGAAGTTCTTTGTAGATCTTGGATACCAGTCTTTTATCTGTAGTGTCCTTTGCAAATATCTTCTCCCATTCCGTGGGCTGCCTCTTAGTTTTCTTGACTGTTTCCTTGGCTGTGCAGAAGCTTTTTATCTTGATGAAGTCCCACAACTTCATTTTATCTTTTGTTTCTCTTGCCTTTGGAGATGTGTCGTGAAAAAGGTTGCTTTGGCCGATGTCGTAGAGGTTGCTGCCTATGTTCTCCTCTAGAATTTTGATGGATTCCTGTCTCACATGGAGGTCTTTCATCCATTTGGGTGGTTTCTTGCTCAGCCCTAGATAGCCACAACATATCCTGTATGTGGTTGGTTTCGACTGCTGTGTGTTTTCTCAGGTACTGCATTATTTCCAAATGCCAAGGTACACGTGCTTCTCTTCATAACGATTCCTCTCTCTCTCGTAGCTTACATTTACCTCCAGTACTTTCTCTTTTACGTTAGCGGAACCTCCTAATTCCAGGAAGTGCTTCTCTACATCAGAATGATCCTAAAAGCCTGAAAATGATGGGTTTCTGTAATAGCACTGCGAGACATTTTTCTCTTTGGTGAATTTCTCCCCCTTCAGCACCCTGTGGATGAAACTGTCTTCAGAGAGAAAAAGCACTCTAACAGAATTACCCCCTTTCCCCCTGCAGTTGTCCCAAAGGTCAGAAGGAATTGATGGTGTTTTCTAGGTTTCTCTTTACTCATTTCCTACAACTCAGCACTCTTTCTCTCTCTCTCTCTCTCTCTCTCTCTCTCTCTCTCTCTCTCTCTCTTTTTGTTTTGCCAGAGACAGTGTCCCTAAGTGACTTTTCTTCAGTCCGAAATTCATGTCATCTATTTGAAACTATTTGCTAGTTTAACTTCTGAGGAGGAATGTTCCCCACCCCTGCCTTGTCATAAAAGTCAGCTTTTGTTACCTTACCCTTATGCCGGCTTATCTAGCTAGGATATCCTCATTTTCCAAATAATCTGTTATGACCATACATTGTTCCTTCACTGGGAATAACTTCACATGCGAACACACACAGTGTACAATAAAAGCTTTATGTACTTCAGAAAATTTAAGAGCCAAAGATAAACTGAGAAAATATTTCCTGCAACTGTTACGGATGTAAGGCAGGCCCCAACCTAAGTATTATCAACATTTTGAATTGGATACGTTTTTGTTGTAGGGCCGCTCCTGTATATTATGGGGTGCTCAGTAGCATCCCTGGTCTCTACTAACCAGACACCAGGAATATACCCCCAGTCGTGACTAACAAAAACATCCCCAGATAATACCACTGTCCCCTGTGGGGTGCACAACTCACCCCTCACTGTAGAATCACTGATTTGGGGCTCATTTCTTTATTTTTTAAAAATTTATTTATTTTATTTTTTTTTAAAGATTTACTTATTTCTTTATTTGACAGAGAGAGACAGCCAGCGAGAGAGGGAACACAGCAGGGGGAGTGGGAGAGGAAGAAGCAGGCTCCTAGCGGAGGAGCCTGATGTGGGGCTCGATCCCATAACGCCGGGATCACGCCCTGAGCCTAAGGCAGATGCTTAACTACTGCGCCACCCAGGCGCCCCTGGGCTCATTTCTTTAATTAGTTAGGCTGTGCTACGTTGTATTTGGTTATATAGGGTCTGGACCTAAAGTGTTCGTTTTCACTCATGTCACAGTCTTTTGCAGGTCAGTTGGCTCTTCTTTGCAGCTTTTCCCCAAGGAGGGATTCCTAGGACAGCTTCCATATTGATTATGTGCGCCTCTGCATTGCAACTTCTTTTTTTTTTTTTTTTT
>NW_024423319.1:103605909-103622160 GCF_017311325.1 Ursus maritimus | reverse complement strand
TTTTTTTTAAAGATTTTATTTATTTATTCGACAGAGATAGAGACAGCCAGCGAGAGAGGGAACACAAGCAGGGGGAGTGGGAGAGGAAGAAGCAGGCTCATAGCGGAAGAGCCTGATGTGGGGCTCGATCCCATAACGCCAGGATCACGCCCTGAGCCGAAGGCAGACGCTTAACCGCTGTGCCACCCAGGCGCCCCTGCAACTTCTGATGTCCTTATTGCAGTTTTGTTCTTTTTGGAGTTCTTCTTGCTGTATGGATGGCGGGGGAGGGGGTGGGTAGAGAGAGGGAGAGGGAGACAAGAATTCACAACATTTTTAACTGCCCCAGACTAGAAGTGATACATGACTTTGGCTCCTGTTCCAATTTAATAATTTTAAAATAATTTTAATAATTTTAAAATCCTGAGTTTTCAGTGCTGGTCAGCTTGATCAGCAAAAATGCACCAAGGAAATACAATTAAATAATAAATAATAAACAAATCGTTTAAGCTAACTGGTAATCAAAGGAAAAAATAAGATTATTTTCTCCTATCATATTGACAAATATTAAAAAATAGTAATACTCAGAGCCTACATGCCAATAAAAATAAAATAAGATAGCACTTGTATATATTGCTGTAAGGTGGTGAATTGTTAAATCATTTGTTGAAAGACATTGTCAATATGTGTCAAAGATCTAATAATCTTCATACTTCTTTTATTGAGATATAGTTGATATATGAAATACGTGTTTCAGATATACAACATAATGGTGTGATATTTGTATACACTGTGAAATGATTACCACAAATAAGTCTGGTTTACGTCTATCATAGTTACGGTTTTTTTCTTGAGAACTTTTAAGACGTATTCTCTTACCAACGTTCAAATATACAATGCGGTATCATCACCAGTGCCTCTGACCTCCATCTCTTAACATAGATCTTGGGACTTGTTTGACTGTAAATTTAATCAGTAGGTCAGAGAGATTGGATCACAGATGTCAGACCCTTGGATGGGCCTGCCGAAAGCTAGGGCTCTGTGCTTTAAGAGACAAGAAAGAGTGTGGCCTGTCTTGCTTTTAGGTACCACTGATAATGTGGACCAGTGTGGTTCAGGCTCCAAGCATGCTCCATTCAGATAATCCATTTCTTCTCTAAAAGTGGTAAGTGAATAACTGGGTAAAAGGTCAGGAGTCCCACAGCGCTGCTGCCCCTAAAGGATGATGTGGCCGAGATGTCCTCATAGAGGATGCACGATTTCGGGGGTGTGCGTTCGCTCACTGGCACAGGCGGACCGTATACCTGATTCCTACATGCACAGATGAGGGGCAGATATGAGTATCATTGTCACATTAAAGGTGGCATGAGATTAAGGGTTCAAGGAAAGAGCAAGAGCTGGGGGAATGGTTATATCGAATATAAGGGTCTCTTCAGTGGTGGGTCCGCTAAATCAGCAAAAAAAAAATTTTTTTAAGTTTGTACGTGGGTGAGGGGTAGGAAAAGCAGGAAGTGTGTGCAGAAGTGAGTTACAGGGCCTATGCAGTTAACGTTTGACAGATGTAAAACAAACTAGAATGTTCACATTTATTGAGCAGATCCTGGTCTAGGATTTCAGCAAAAACTTTTTATGATTTACACAAGGAGAAACACAGATGCAGATTACTAGCAGAAGGGAAGACTCGTACACGGTTCTAAACGTTACTGAGAGTCACTTCTGAATAAGTCTAATGGAGGTGTTTACATATTGCTGATAATTGAGAACAGTTGGCTGCATAGTGAGGCCAAGGAACTGATTTTTTTTTTTTTTGGCAGAGAGAGTTCACTGACACATGTTATGCTCTCTAAGTTCTGTGTCTCCTTTTTAATATTTCTGCTCCTCCCTCACTGCTGATCTGACAACTGTAACAGCGTCTGTTTCCAGCAGGGTGTTAACTTTGCCTCAAATTAAAGCTTGCGTCTTATGTGTATCAGAAATCTGATAATCTGTTTAAAATATGTGCTGATTGAGTTAATGCATTTCAGAGGGTTCCTGCTTTAGTATCAACACTTTGTGAGAGCTATTTTTGTGTCTTAATAACTTCTATTTCTCTGTAGGGTAGGGTTTGAATGCGGCCCAGAGAGCTGGTTCTTAAACGTTGCTACCCTACCAGCCTCATCAGCACCGCCTGCGAATCCAAATTCTTAGGTCCCATCCCAGGTCTAATGATTCAGGAACTCTGAGGGTAGGACCCAACACTGTTTATCCAGCCCTCCAGGGAACTCTGAGCCATGTTCAACTCTGGGTACCACCTGACGAGAGCCTTGGTACTCAATGCATGGTTGCCGAAACACTGTAGGAATTACAAGAATGCTTATTCGAAATCCAGACTCATGGGCCATACTCTGGAATTACTGAATCAAACTCTACACTTCAACATCTTCAGGTGGTTGGCATGCCTATTATAGTTCGCCAACCACTGAGAACCACCTCCAGTGATCCAGTTATTAGATGTCCATTTATTTGGGATGGGACTCAGGCCTTGGTTGTTGTGTTTTTCAATGCTTGACTGAAGGATGACGTACATGCAAAATACATAGTGAACAGCATCTTAACATCATCTTATGTTTAAAAGCTTCCTCCAGTGAATCTAATGTGTAGCCAGTGTTAAGCCCTCATATTGAGGGGGGGACAACCATAAAATCCTTATGTCCTTGATAGCCTTCTTCCTTTATCCATTGAATTCACATTTTGAATTTATCTGTTCTTGTTAAGAGTCTATCTACAATTGATGTTAAAGGAATTATGCTTGTCTTTCCTCAACAGTGTGGACACGAAGCACATACACAATTAGGGTACTCTAAATGTGCTAACTTTTTATAATACTCTTTGAGGATTCCTTTCCTGAAGGTGCCAAGGATTTGAAAAATTTTGTCTACCCGACTCCATTAATATTTAGTGAAGAGCCTAGATTAAATTGGGCTAATCACTGAACAGGTGCAAAGGGACCTGCTTAATAAGTGGTGTATCTCCATGGCATCAACATAGTTTTATTCTTTGTAGACAAATGACTGTGATTTAGTTTGCATGCATGAAGCACAATTTCTCTGTTGGCCCAGATGTTGATTAGCAATGCTAGAAATAAGGGGGCCAGTCTGAAAATTTGGATGGAAAACTAAAGTATTTGTTCAGAATCAAAAATATTTGTGGCTCAACTGGCTGAAAGGGCGAAAAATACGCTGCCGTTTAGCCTCTTTTCCGCAGATAATAAGCACCAGAAAAATAGTCCAGATTATGCTGCCTAGGCTGAATGAACAGAGTAGCAGTAATCCAATTTATGTGGTTAAAACTGTGCCACTGGTATCTTTTCTCATGCAGGCTGTGGGACTACAAGTGAACAGGAATGTAAAACTATACAATAAATATTGGCCATTCAGCATTCTCACCTTCAGTATTAAAAGGGAAACAAAGGAACCCAAACAAGCAGCAGTCACTTCTTTGAGTGGCATTATTTTTATAATAGTACGGAACAAACTTTAAACAACAGGAACACTTGTTACTGAGATCTAGGTTCTGAGGCCTCACATTAAATGTGAACATAAGCCCCTATAAACAAGACATACTGACAGAATATAATTTAAACTATGAATCCCTGTTCTTAGACCCAGTGATTTGAAATTCATCACTAACTGGAACATTCAGTGTTTCTGTCTTATAATTTATGCAGCTTCTAAAAGCCTGACATTGCTAAGAATCATGAGCCTCATTGTTCTTTATTACTTTAAGAGAGCAATAGTAATGAGATGGAAAAATGAGGGTTGAAAGCCTGCTTGAGTGAGGCCGGGTTGTGAGAGTGAGAAGCACCAAGAGGTCTAGAAGGGCACGTTAAGCTTTATGCATTAAAACTAGGGGTCTATTTTTATGCTATAAAAATCTGAAAAGGGGAGACTTCCGGGGAAAATGGTGGAGCAGGAGGAAGCTAAGCTCACTTTGTCCCACGGTTGCAACTGGATAACACATCAGTGTAAATAACCCAGAAAATGACTCAGACTGGCAGAACAAACTCCCCAACAAAATGTAGAGAAGACGGCACATAGAAGAGGATGGGAAGGGTGGAGATGTGGTGGGAGTTAAACCCTGTGGATCTGGCCACCGGAGGGAGGGAAGCGAGGGTGCAGGGAGGAGAGAGAAGCAGACTGTGACACTGAGGAGCCTACCAGGGAAGGACAAATACCCATAACATTTGGCTTTGGAAACCAGAGGGGCCAATGTTCGTGAGTTCTTAAAACCGGTGGGACTTAAAGCCTGGAACTTTAAAAATAAATAGGCTCAGCTCTGGGAGGGCAGGGGGGCTAGAGGAAACTGAGTCCCTGCCCTTAAAGAGACAGCACAACAAACAGCCCTGGGAGATACAATACAGAAGCAGCAGTTTGAGAAACACCTGGGGCATACAGGAGGGAGGGTTATTTACTAACCTCAGAGTTCACTTACAGACTTCCCCTAGGAGCAAAGGAGCTGGCAGGCACCATTTCCCTCCTCTGCCCCCCCCCCCCAACACTTGCTTACACCGTGCCCCGCCCACTCCAGCCAGGCCTGCCTCAGTCCCGGCTTTCTGGAGTTCCCTCCCCCCACAAGATGAGCACAAACCTTGCCAACACCCCGTTTACCAACTGCACGCTTTGTGAGGCCTTGGTTTCAGTGGTGGTGGTGGCCAGTCACCTCCCACAGTGAATGCACACACTTGGTTAAAACCGTGTGTTCCATCTGCACACTTTGCACCATAGCCTGGCTGGCCCGGTCTTGGCAGAGGCTGTGTATCTGCTGTGGAAGGGGACCAGCGTGCACAACTTGCAGGCACCACATGCCTGCATGTGCTCTGTGGGACAGCCCCAGCTGGCCCCAGGCTCAGCGGCAGCTGCCTGTCCCCTGTGGGAGGGGCCCAGTGCTATCTTTAGTTAAAAGTACATTCCCTGCCCACTATTTTCAAGAGCAAGAGAGTTGGCTGACTTTCCTCACACACAGAAATAGACACAGAGAGTTAGACAAAGTGAAACAAGGGAATATGTACCAAATGAAAGAACAGGACAGATCACAGCAAGAGGCCTAAGCAAAATGGAGATAAGTAATATGCCTGATAGAGAATTTAAAGTAATAGTCATAAAGATACTCACTGGACTTGAGGAAAGACTGGAGGGCATCAGTGAGAACCTTAACAAAGAGATAAAAAGTAGAACCAGTCACAGATGAAGAACACAATAATTGAAATTAGAAATACATTAGATGGGATAAATAGCAAGCTGGAAGAAGAACAAATGAGTGACCTGGAGGACGGAGTAATGGAAAATAATCAAGCTGAGCAGGTTGGAGGGAAAAAAAAATATGCAAAAAGCAAATAGACTTAGGGGACTCAGTGACTCAATGAAACACAGTAACATTCTCATTATAGGGATCCCAGAAGAAGAAGAGAGAGAAAAGGGAACAGAAAATTTATTTGAAGAAATAATAATTGAAACCTTCCCAAATCTGGGGAAGAAAACAGAAATTCAGATCCAGCAGGCACAGAGATTCCCCCAACAAAATCAACCCAAGGAGGTCCACACCAAGACACATAGTAATTAAAATGGCAAAAAGCAGTGATAAAGAGTTTTGAAAGTGGTGAGAGAAAAAGTAGTTACATACAAGGAAAACCCCATAAGACTATCAGCAGACTTTATTAAAAAAATATTTTATTTATTTGACAGAGAGAGCACAAGCGGGGGGAATGGCAGGCAGAGAGAGAGGGAAAGGGAGAAGCAGACTCCCCACTGAGCAGGGAACCCGACATGGGGCTCGATCCCAGGACCCTGGGATCATGACCTGAGCCGAAGGCAGACACTTAACCAACTGAGCCACCCAGGTGCCCCTATCAGCAGATTTTTCAACAGAAATTTTGCAGGCCAGAAGATAATGTCATGATAAATGTAACGTGCTGAAAGGGAAAAATCTGCAGCCAAGAATACTCGATCCAGCAAGGCTATCATTCAGAATAGAAGGAGAGCTAAAGAGTTTCCCAAACAAAGAAAAGTTAAAGGAGCTCATGACCACAAAACTAGCCCTACAAGAAATTTTAAGGGGGACTCTTTGAGTGGAAAGGAAGGACCATAAATAAGAGTAAGAGAAGTAGGAAGCATAAAAGCAGTAAAAATAAGTATATCTGTAAAAATCAGTTAAGGGACTTAAAAAATAAAAAGATGTGTAGTATAACACCATATACCTAAAACATGGTGAGGAGAGGAGTAAAGAATGGATTCAAACTTAAGCACCATCAACTTGATACAGAGTTCTCTGTGCAGAAGCTGTTATATACAAACCTAATGGTAACCACAAATCAAAAACCAGTAATAGATACGCAAGCAATAAAGAGAAAGGAAACCAAGTACATTACTAAAGAGAGCAAACTAACTATGAGAGAAGAGAACAAGAGAAGAAAGGAACAGAGAAGAACCACAAAAACAGAAAACAAATAACAAATTGGTAATAAATACATACCTATCAATAATTACTTTGAATGTAAATGGACTAAATGCTCCAATAAAAAGACATAGGGTGACCAAAAAAAAGACATAGGGTGACAGAATGGATAAAAAAACAAAACCCATCTATATACTACCCACAAGAGACTCACTTCAGACCTAAAGACACTTGCAGATTGAAAATGAGGAGATGAAGAAACATTTATCATGCAAATGGATCTGAAAAGAAAGCTGGAGTAGCAATACTTAGACAAAATGGACTTTAAAACAAAGACTCTAGCAAGAGACGAAGAAGGACACTACATAAACATTAAGGGGACAATCCAACAAGAGAACATAATAATTGTAAATACTTATGCACTCAATATGGGATCACCCAAATACATAAAATAATAACAAACACAAAGGGAACTAATCAATAGTAATGCAATAATAGAGGCTAACACCCCACTTACATGAATGGACAGATCAACTAAACAGAAAATTAACAAGGAAACAGGGGCTTTGAATGATGACGCACCAGACCAGATGGATTTAGTAGATACATTTAGAACTTTGCTAAAACAGTAGGATATACACATTCTTTTCAACTGCACATGAACTATTTTCCAAAATACATCACCTATTAGGGTGCCTGGGTGGCTCATTCGGTTAAGTGCCTGCCTTCAGCTCAGGTCATGATCCTAGGATTCTGGGATCGAGCCCCACATCAGGCTTTCTGCTCAGTGGGGAGCCTGCTTCTCCCTTTCCCTCTGTGTCTCCCCTTGCTTGTGTGCTCTCTCTGTCAAATAAATGAATAAGATCTTTAAAAGAAAACAGATCACATGTTATGTCACAAAACAAGTCTCAACAATTTCAGAAAGATTGAAATTATACCACACATCTTTTCTGACTACGATGCAATGAAACTAGAAATCAACCATATGAAAAAAATCTGGAGAGAACAAATACATGGAGATTAAAGAACATGTTACTCGGTAGTGAATGAATCAACCAAGAAATCAAAGAGGAAATCCAAAAATACCTGGAGACAAATGAAAATGTAAACAACTCAAAATCTTTGGGATGCAGCAAAGGCAGTTCTAAGAGGGAAGTTTATACCAATACAGGCCTACCTCAAGAAACACGAAAATATCTCAAGCAACCTAAACTTTGCACCTAAAGGAACTGGAAAAAGAACAACAAACAAAGCCCAAACCCAGCAGAAGGAAGGCTATAGTAAAGATGAGAGCAGAAATAAATGATATAGAAACTGAAAAGCAACAGTAGAACAGATCAATGAAACCAGGAGCTGGTTCTTTGAAAAGATCAACAACATCAGTAAACTTCTAGCTAGATGCACCCCTCCCCCAAAGGACTCAAACAAAATCAGAAACGAAAGAGGAGAAATAACAGTTGACACCACAGAAATACAAAGGATTATAAGAGAATATTGTGAAGAATTATATGCCATCAAACTCTACAACCTGGAAGAAATGGATACATTCTTAGAAACATGTCACTTCTCAAAACCGAAGCAGGAAGAAATAGAAAATTTGAACAGACTGATTATCAGTCCTGAAATTGAAACAGTAATCAAAAAACTCCCAAGAAACAAAAGTAGTCTAAGAGCAGATGATTTCACAGGTGAATTCTACCAAACAATTACAAAATTTTAAAAAAGTCGAACCGAGGACTGGAACCCACTTTCATAGCTGATCGGATTATAAAATAGTGCAGCCTCTTTGGTAAAGTTCGGTAGTCACTCCAATTGTTAACTATAGGATTAGCATATAACTCAGCAGTTCCACTATTAGGTATATACCCACAGAAATAAAAATAAAACTCCACACAAAAACATGTTCATGCATGCTCGTAGGTGCATTGTATAATAGCCAAAAAGGAAACAACAAAGGTGTTCGTCATCTGATGAAAGTAAAAAAAAAAAAAAAAAGAAAAGTTCTATCTGTACAACAGAATGTTATTCAGTCCTGAAAAGGAACTGAGTACCAGTACACACTACCTACATGAACCTTGAACTCATTTTGCTAAGCGAGAGAAGGCAGCCACAACAGACCACATATTGTATTACTTCCTTTATGTGAAGTACACAGAAACAGGCGAATAGAGATGAAAAGTAGCTGAAAGCTGGGGGGTGATGCTTGAGGGGGAATGGGGGTTGACTGCTAATGTGTACAGGGCTTCATTTTGGAGGGTGAGGAAAATGTTCTGAAATTCGATAGTCGATACGTTTGCATAACTCTGTGAATATATGAAAGCCACCGAATTGTACATTTTAAAAGGGTGAAGCTTCTGGTATGTGAATTCTATCTCAATAAAGCTTTTAGGCCCAAAAAACCCAGATGAACGAAGTAGTGATACCAAATAGTGATTATTTCAAATAAGCTGTGACATGGAGAACAGCAGACGTTGTATAGAATTTCTGTTCTCAACAAAGGCAATAATGGAGATGGATGGGGACCATGTAATTATACTCAGCTGGCAGAAATATGAACTTTTTTCAGCCAAAGTTTAAACAATGTAGAAAAAGAAAAATTCAGATCATGTCTATAAAGGTTCAGGTTTCGACTGTGTTGAGAGAAAAAAAAAAAAAACCAACCAACCAATTTAACAACCCATTGAAATCAACAAAATAACTGTTCTTGGAGGCTATTGTATGAAATTAGTGATTTGAACATGCAATTAGTAATACTTCGCACATTGTCTAATTTGCTGAGGCATTTCTTGTTTTTGTTTTGTTTTGTTTTGCTGTGCCTAAGAACGTGTGCGGTATTATTCCACAGAAAACCGTGGAGTATGTGAGTTACTTTATGAATGATCATCATCACAATTAATTAATGAATCTCTTAATTATTACAAAAAACATTATCTAGCCCAGAGAATCCTAAGTATATTTTCTTCCCAATTATTTTGGACCCGAGGGATTTTGAATTTCAGAGTTGAGATTTCTTATAATGTTCCTCCTTTCGCAGTAGTTACAGAGCTGAACTGTGGGTGTGTGAAGAGAGAAGTGTTCGCTTTTCCCTCCTTCCGTCCTATGTCTAGCCTAGCCTTCAGGTGGCCTTGTTCACAGAGCAATGATTAGTTCAGGGTGGGTTCTCAATGGGATCCCATCATATGGGGACGGAATTATAACATGAACGATCATATAGAGAAGAAGTAAAAGGTAATGAGAGGCAGGATCATACATATTCTACCTAATTCCACTTGGGTGGGAAAGTCCTCAGAGACGTTTGGAAGAAGCTTGTATGGCAAAGAAGTTGATGAGGAAATCAGGAATGTAATCTGGATCATATATTAAAGGATTTATGTGAAGTGTAGTATACACAGGACAGTTTTGGATACTGCAGGTCTGCCAATTCTCCAACTTTGGTCAGTTGTAAGTAGTAAGTAATGTGGATTTTCTACATTTTCTCACGGATTTTAATACTCATTCTTTTTTTTTTTTATGTTTTTTTATTATGTTAGTCACCATACAGTACATCCCTGGTTTCTGATGTAAAGTTCGATGATTCATTAGTTGCGTTTAATACTCATTCTTATCTCTGAAGAAAATCTAGAAACCTAGAGCTACATAAGCTATCAGCTTTCCTATAGATGCAGATTTCTCAGCACTCAGCATTGGTTTTTTGAAGACTAAAACAATCTGGAAATGGACCAGTGGAATTGGGTGCTATCATGGAATTCCTAGTGAAATATGCTATAATTACTTGTGGTTTGGTATTTTTTGCGTTAAATCTTGTGGGTCACTGTAATTATAAAACTGTGTAAGACAGTGAATATGTCCACTTCCTGACGAGGATAACAGGCATTTACAAATTGTAATATTTAGCACATTTATTGGCTAATTCTCAATATTAATTTGGACCTTTTCAGATACCTTTTGTCTGGGTTGGGAGAACGTGGGGCAATAAGTATATATATAAAGGTTTCTGTAAAAATCAGAGTTCATTGGAATTCCTGTGCCTCAAATGAACATTGATTAAGGCAAAGGAAATTAGATTAAGATAGTAGATGTCAATCATCTATGGGGGTTCAAGCATATATTTCAGTTCACAGAAATGAAAACTGGAAGATTTTTTGCAAAAACCTTGCAACTCAGTTATTTATTGTTATTTTCCACTAAGTGCATGGGTTTGATTTTGGATCTGAGTGCTGTATGCCTTTAATATTTTGGTGTTCCTCTTGGATTAGTTTGGATTTCTTTTTCTTTTTACAGAGGCTGGGTTCAGGTGACCTTGGCACAGTAGATCATGCTGACTTGTACAGTTTCGAGCCAATTTCAGGATAGTTTGGCCCCATGTCCAAATGAACAAAAAGAAAATACTTAAGAAAGGAGATTGAAAACGTTTCTGGAGTGACGGGCTGGGGTGCAGGGCGTCACTGTCGTTTAATCACGTACACATTATACAGTGGGTGGGTAACTCGAAAGATGGTAACTCAGAAAAATTACAGTGATGCAAGAAGCTCTCTTAGTAAAGTACAACGTAAGTAAAGGTAGAACTAACTTGGAAAAATCAGTATGAACTCCTGACCCTCTGACCATCCCCCCCCCCTTTTTTTTTCCAGTAAAGTGTCCTAAGGTGCTGTCCTGGCAACTCTGGTCATTAAAGCAAACTACTGGGCACTCTGTCTGTTGCTTCTATTTTCGAACCCATCATTATATTCCACTAAAGGAAAACATTTCTTGTTTGGGGCGGAAGAAATAAGGGTGAGCTCGGAATATCTTACTGTCACAAGAAAGCTAGGATGCTTTTAGAGAAATGTTAAGTGTTTGAGGACAAAGAGGTCAGTATAGAAAGAAGGCTGTTAGTTGCCAAGCAGTGAAAATTTGACATTAAAAAGGGAATTAGAACAATGAGTTAAGAAGTTCCAATTTCATGTTGGTAGTGCAAAGGAGAGTGGAATCCAGAACTTGTGCAATGTGATTGTAATGCATAAACTGTAGTTTATGAATTTCTAATAGTGTCTCTAAAATATGTATCAGTTAACATATATTAGATGATACCTACACTGGATCACTGATAGACAATTAGGCTGTAAAATACAGATTTAAAAAAAGGGATAAAAACTTCAATAATGAGAATGCTGAGTGGGAAGTAAAAGGGAAATGTTGAATGGGAGATAACGAGGGGGTTTAAAAGGGCAATCTATTGTACAGGAGAAGAGGATAGCGTAAATGTTATCTTAAAGAAATTAAAAGGAGTGACTTTATACATTTAAAATAAATTGTAGAGATCAGGCTGACCTTTGGGAAGAGGGAGAGAGAGAAGAAAAAAAAGTAAAACTGTGGAATAATTGGCATTCTTTTGGCCACAGAAACACATGCAATGAAGAACACAGTAAAGGTCAAACTAAGTGGAGTCATTACCCAGATTGAGGATGAATTGTGTTCGTTCCACTTTTGTTAGGATGGCATTGGGTTCCAATCCCCATGCTAATGGAAACATGATTAAAGGACAACTCACATTTAAGTGGTGTTTGTTGAAAAGTGAGGATAAACATCGTCTCATTTTTTTGACCTAAATGGAGAGTCGAGGGCCAAGTTTGGCAGAGATTTGTGTGGGAGACGGACAAACGATGTCGTATGAGGAATCTCAATTACGTACAAAGGGAGGAGCGTGAGCTAGCCCACTTGATAAGGCTCTCTGGTACTGCAGACCTGCTTCTTCTACTCTTTGCTCGAATCGGTGGAGTTTTCAAGTAATGTTATTTATATTTCTTAGATAATCTACACGCTGGCTTTGCTGCTTGGGAGAATCCCTTAGGAACTCAGCCTGCAGAAAGCCTGGGTGTCTTGACTTCAGTTTAGAGTACTGTGAGCAAGCAGTAGGGTTGGGTCCTATCAGTCAAAATAGGGTGGGGCAGAATAGGGAAAGAATAATCCCAGTGTCTTTGAGTATTTACTCAAAGGATGAATTTTACCTATTTGCGGACTTGTATAAAGGGGATCATATGGTCGATACGTGTATTTTTGTTTGGCTTTTTTTGTGAGCTGCATCCATGATGTTGCCTGTGGAAGTAGTTCATTAGCTTTCTTTGCTGTATAGTTTTCCATTAAATGATTATGCTATGACTCACTCTCAGAAACGAAAAGGCTAAGCCCAATAGGATGTATAGGCTCCTTTAACATTGACAAATAAAAGTTGTGTCTTGATCGCTGAGGCCTGATGTAGTGAAGTGAGTCACCAGAGATCACCCTGATGCTTAATGGTGGAGCATGCCCTATGGCTTTTCTGTTCAGTGTTCTGTCTCCTGTTATGAGCTGCCGTAGTATTAACAAATACCAAGTAAGTTCATGTGTGATCTGCACGTGACATTTTAAATGGTAAGTTAACAGTTCCCCACACATAAATGATGTAAACGTGAAGATAAACAACGAGTTAGAAAATAAAGAGTAAATCAAGAGAAAGGAGTAGAAATATTAATATGACTCTTATGTCAGACATGAATAGACAGGCTAATTTGTCTGAATTTTACCAGAGTTCGTTGCATTCACCATGTTAATGATGTGTAGAAATACCCAAATGCATCAAAATTTAATCCTGGCAAATGAGAAAGCCCAGCTTGATTTAATGGAAAATCTGATTTCTAAAATATAATTAAAATTAATGGCATTTTATTACTTTCAGGTAAACATAGTAACTAGTCATCAAGTAAAGTGTTTTGTTGTTGTTGTGCCAAATTTACTCACATCAGAATAGTTACTAATTAGTGATTTATTCCATATATACTACAAAAAAATGTTTAAAGTTCTCTTTGATATGTTAAATACTGCTCTTTTTTTAAAGATTTTTTTAAAAAAGATTTTATTTATTTATCTGATAGAGAGAGACAGCCAGCGAGAGAGAGAGCGCAAGCAGGGGAGTGGGAGAGGAAGAAGCAGGCTCATAGCAGAGGAGCCTGATGTGGGGCTCGATTCCAGGATTCTGGGATCACGCCCTGAGCCAAAGGCAGACGCTTAACAACTGTGCCACCCAGGCGCCCCAGATTTTTTTTTTTTTAATTTGAGAGAGAGAGAGAGAGCATGAGGGGGGGTTGGAGAGAAAGAGAGGGATAAGCAGATTCCCTTCTGAGCAGAGAACTTCATGTGGGGCTCCATCCCAGGACCCTAGGATCATGGTCTGAGCCAAAGGCAGACGCTTAACCACTGAGCCACCCAGGCGCCCCACCTCTCTTGCTTTTTTAACACTACTGATTTGCTATAAAAATTGTCTTTACTAATAACTGCAAGGTTAGCACCTCAAAACCCTGTATTTTAATGTTTTGATTTATATTTTTAGTAAACTTCTATTGAGCTGTAATGTACAGAATGCAAGGTGTCCAGCTCAGTGAATGATCACAAAGTGAGCAGACTCATGTAAACACTACCCAGGTCAAGAAATGATTAGTGACTAACTCGACTGAAACTACCTCTTGCCCTTCTTAGTCACTGGTACCTCCCTCCCCACCAATATATGAGCACGGTCCTGACACCATGGATGAATTTTACCTATTTGCGGACTTGTATAAAGGGGATCATATGGTCGATACGTGTATTTTTGTTTGGCTTTGTTTGTGAGCTGCATCCATGATGTTGCCTGTGGAAGTAGTTCATTAACTTTCTTTGTTGTATAGTTTTCCATTAAATGATTACGCTATGACTCATTGTCAACTTCCCTGTTGATGGACATTTAGATTGTCTCCTGTTTTGGGCCATTATGAATAATGCTGTTGTGAATGCTTTTGAGCGTACCAGTTTCTGTTGGATATATCAATAGGAGCGTGACTGCTGAATCAACTTGTATATGTGTGTTTAGCTTTGGTAGATATCCAAAGTTGTACCAATTCGTACTCCTACCTGCAGCGTACAAGAGCCCACTTAGCACATATGTATGTCTTAGTTGTCAAATTTTGTAAGCTTAGTAGTTCTAGTGGGTGTGTAATAGTATACTGTTGAACTTTGAATTTCTACTTCCCTGGTTATATGTGTATCTCCTACTTGGGCATCCTCATTTTGAAAGGGCCTGTTCATGTCTCTTTCTCATTTTAACATCAGCTTCTAGGTCTTTGTCTTTTTGATATGTAGGAATTCTTCTTTTATTAATAAATAAAAGATTCTTAAAAAAATCTTTATTATATATTCTTTATATACTATATATTATGGGGATGAGCACTCTGTCAGTTATGTGTGTTGCAAATATTTTCTCCCGGTCGTTGTCTTAACTTTTTGTTTTCCTGATATCTTTTCATTAATGGAATATCTTCATTTTAATCTAGTACAATTTATTAATGTGCTGCTTTATGGTTAGTACTTTATGTATCCATATAAGATATCTCTGAAGTGACTGAAGTTGCATTCTGAAATTTATCTTTCATACTTAGATGTGCAATCCATGTGTTTAATTAAGTGACCCAGTGTCACATTTGTTATTATAAGGTGATCCCTTTCCCACTGCTCTTCAGTTGTATGTTTCTGATTACTTAGGTGTCTGTATGTGTGAATGTCTGCTATTTACTTTCTATTATGTTCTGTTGTTTTTATAGGCTATCCTTGGGAGAGTACCACACTCTCTTAATTATTGAAACTTGAGGGACGCCTGGGTGGCTCAGTCGGTTAAACGTCTGCCTTCAGCTCAGGTCATGATCCTGGGGTCTTGGGATCGAGTCCCACATCAGGCTCCTTGCTCAGTGGGGAGCCTGTTTCTGCCCCTGCCTATTCTGCCTGTTCTGCCCCCCACTTCCCCTGCTTGGGCTCTCTCTCTGACAAATAAATACATAAAATCTTTAACAACAACGAAAAAATTACTGAAATTTGATTACAAGGCATTAGAGCAAGTGGAGTAATTCCTTCAACTTGTTTGATTCCCTGAGGATTTTTATGGTTTTTCTTGGACCTTTACATTTCCATATGAAGTGCAGAATACATTTATTAACTTCCACAAACAAATTTCCACAGATGCTAGGTCTATAATAGAAATTCTCTTGAATATAGATCAGTTTGAAGGATAATTGACATCTTTCAAAATTGAGTGTTCCAGTTGATGAACATGGTGTATTCTTTCATTTATTTAGATCTTATTATCTTCTCTTAGTAATAGAGTGTTTTTTTTGTATAGAGGTCTTGAATATATTTGATTTATTTCTATTTTATTATCCTATTGTAAGCAGTATTCATGTAAAGTAATTTTTTAACTGTTTATCCGAGTAAAACATAAATACCAGGAAGTGAACATATCTCGTACAGCTTGGAGAACATTTACAAACCGGACACACCTGTGTAGCTAGCGCCCATGCCAAAATAGAACTGTACCAGTTCAAAAGACCTCATTGTTCTTTCAGCAACTTTAGCCCTAAGTGCATCCCCTATCCTGAAATTTACCAGCAGAGATAAGTTTTGCTATAAAACTAGTATCAGATACTATGTACACTTCTTGGTGGTTATTTTGCTCAGTATAGTGTTAATAAGACATGCATATCAGTACGTGTAATTGTAGATCATTTGTGCTAATAGTGGCATAGTATTTGTTATGAAATGTACTACAAATATCCATTTTCCTGTTGATAGGTATTTAGTAGTTTTCGGCTTGTGTATGTGTTTTTAATGTTAGTCCAGTTGATCTGGAGTAGTTGTTCATTGTGGGTTTAATTTCCATTTCTTTAGTAATGATATTAATCATTTTTCATGTGCTTATTTGTATATGCTTTTATAAATACCTTAGCAAATTGTCAAAGTCTTTTGTCAGTTTTTTGTTTTGTTTTTTAGATTTATTTATTTATTTATTTATTTATTTATTTATTT
>NW_024423319.1:103583785-103605899 GCF_017311325.1 Ursus maritimus | reverse complement strand
ATTTATTTATTTATTTATTTATTTATTTATTTATTTGATGGAGAGCGAGACAGCCAGTGAGAGAGGGAACACAGGCAGGGGGAGTGGGAGAGGGAGAAGCAGGCTCCCAGCGGAGGAGCCTGATGCAGGGCTCAATCCCAGAACGCCGGGATCCCGCCCTGAGCCGAAGGCAGACGCCTAACGACTGAGCCACCCAGGCGCCCCCTTTGGTCAGTTTTTTGCCCTTGAGTTATAGGACTGTAGAATACTTTATATATTCTGGATACAAATTCTCTTTGAAATGTGCTTTGTGAATATTTTGTCTCAGTGTGTGGCTTGTATGTTTTCTTATTTCTCCTGATGAAGGGAAGTCTTTTAAAAACAATGTCTCGGGGCACCTGGGTGGCTCAGTCAGTTAAGTGTCTGCCTTCGGCTCAGGTCATGATCCCAGGGTCCTGGGATCAAACCCACACTGGGCTCTCTGTTCAGTGGGGAGCCTGCTTCTCCCTCTCACTCTGCCCACTGCTCCCCTTGCTTGTGTGTGTGTGCTCTCTCTCTCACTCTATCAAATAAATAAATAAAAATTTTTAAAAACCCAATGTCTAATTTATCAATTTCCTTTATTACAGTTAAATCTTTTGTTGCCCTAAGAAAACATTGCCTGCATTAAGTTCATGAAGATAGTTTTAAATAACTTCTGCTTGAAGTTATATTTGTTAGCCTGTATATTTAAGTCCATGATCAATAGTGAATTAGTAGTGTATTGTATAAGGTAGAACAAAGCTTTATGACATTATTCTGAGGTCATTGGTTAAAGTGATATCTTTTCCCCATTTAATTGTTTTGATGCCTTTGTCCATAATCATTATATCACGTAGAACATCTTGAAAATCTACAAAATAGGAAACAGAACTAATACATGAATTCAACAGTATTTAAGAATAATGAGTCAATATACAAAAATTTTGTTTCTATAGACTGAACAATTAAAAAATAGAATTTACAAAAATATTTTAAATAGTATCTGGAATTACTTAGGAAATACTTAGGAATAATTTTAGTACAAGATGTGAAATACTTCTATATAAATATTAATCTTAATACCTCTGTAAAATAGGATTATTTTATATGGTAATAATAATACATAAAAAATTAATGTAAATATGTGCTAAGTTCATGGATTGCAAAACTCACTGTTAACATATAAAATGTCTTTAAATTGACTGTAGGTTTAGTACAATCTCAGTCAAAATCCCAGTGGGTGTTTTTTATAGAAATTGAAAAGATTAGTCTAATTTTTTTTTTTTTTTGAGAGGGTGGAAGGGTAGGGGCAGAGGGAGAGAGAGAATCTGAAGCAGGCTCTACACCCAGTGTGAAATAGAGATGATTTTTTATTTATTTATTATTATTTTTAAAAATATTTTACTTATTTATTTATTTGACAGAGACACAGCCAGCGAGAGAGAGAACACAAGCAGGGGGAGTGGGAGAGGAAGAAGCAGGCTCCCAGCGGAGGAGCCTGATGTGGGGCTCGATCCCAGAATGCCGGGATCACGCCCTGAGCCTAAGGCAGATGCTTAACGACTGCACCACCCAGGCGCCCCTAGAGATGATTTTTTAAATTTAAAGTTTAGTTAGTTAACAAACGGTGCAAGTTGGTTTCTAGAGTAGAATTCAGTGATTCATCACTTACGTACAGTACCCAGTGCTCATCACAGCCCTCTTTAATACCCTCTTTAATACCCATCACCCATGTAGCCCATCCCCCACCTACCTCCCTCCATCAACCCTCAGTTTGTTCTCTGTTGTTAAGAGCCTCTTATGGCTTGTTTCCCTCTCTCCCTTTTTTCTTTTCCTCCTTCCCTTATGTCCGTCTGCTTTGTTTCTCAAATTCCACGTGTGAGTGAAACCATATGATAATTGTCTTTCTCTGACTTATCTCACTTAACATGATACACTCTAGCTCCATCCATGTCGTTGCAAATGGCAAGATTTCATTCTTTTTGATGGCTGAGTAACATTCCATTGTATATATGTACCACATCTTCTTTATGCATTCATCAGCTGATGGACATTTGGGCTCTCTCCATAGTTGCTATTGCTGATAGTGCTGCTATAAATATCGGGGTGCAAGTACCCCTTCAAATCTGTATTTTTGTATACTTTGGGTAAGTATCTCATAGTGTAATTGCTGGGTCATGGGGTAGTTCTGTTTTTAACTTTTTGAGGAATGTTCAAACTATTCTTCAGAGTGGCTGCATCAGTTTGCACTCCCACCAACAGTGCATGAGGGTTCCCTTTTCTCCACATCCTCGCCAACACCTTTTGTTTCTTGAGTTGTTGATTTTAGCCATTCTGACAGGTGTGAGGTAGTATCTCATCATGGTTTTGATGTGTATCCCTGATGATGAGTGCTGTGGAGCATTGTTCGTGTGTCTGTTAACCATCTGGATGTCGTCTTTGGAAAAGTGTCTATTCAGGTCTTCTGCCCGTTTCTTAACTGGATTATTTGTGTTTTGGGTGTTGACTTTGATAAGTTCTTTATAGATTTTGGATACTAACCTTTGAGCAGACATGTCATTTACAAGTATCGTCTCCTAGGCCGCCTTTTAGTTTTGTTGATTGTTTCCTTCCTTGTACAGAAGCTTTTTATCTAGACGAAGTCCCAGTAGTTCATTTTTGCTTTTTTTCCCTTGCCTCTGGCGATGTGTCTAATAAGAATTTGTTACAACTGAGGTCAAAGAGGTTTCTGCCTGTGTTCTCTTCTAGGATTTTGATGGTTTCCTGTCTCACATTTAGGTCTTTCATCCATTTTGAATTTATTTTTGTGTCTGTTTCGTGCCAGGACCATACCGTTGTGATGACTACAACTTTGTAATATACCTTGAAATCTGAAATTGTGATGCCTCCATTTTTGTTTTTCTTTTTCAGAATTGCTTTGGCTATTCGGGGTTGAAATAGAAATGATTTTTGAATATTAATCTTATATTCAGGACATAACAAATTATAGTTCATACTAATAAACATATATGTATATTTTTAAAGATTTTATTTATTTATTTGACAGAGATAGAGACAGCCAGCGAGAGAGGGAACACAAGCAGGGGGAGTGGGAGAGGAAGAAGCAGGCTCCCAGCAGAGGAGCCTGATGCAGGGCTCGATCCCAGAACACTAGGATCACACCCTGAGCTGAAGGCAGACACTTAATGACTGCGCCACCCAGGTGCCCCAGTAAACATATGCTATATACGAATGATTTATCTATACTTTTGGATTTTCTAAATAATCTCATTATTTTGAATAGCAAGTATTTTATTTTTTTCCTCTCCAATTCTTAAGCTTTTTGTTTCTTTTTCTTTGCTTGTTAGCACTAGGTTCTCCAGTGTGATGTTGACTCAAGGCAATGCTAACAGGCATGGTTATTTTATCCCTGTATCAGAGGAAAATCTTTCATCAGTGTTGCACTAAATATTATGCTTGTTCCAAAAACAAACTTTTATCCAATTAAGGATGTGTCTCTCTATTTCTGGGCTGCAAGTGATTTTTGTTTTGGTCTTTTTTCTTTTTTCTCTCAAGAAACTCTGTAATTATTCTTTTAAGATAGTGGATAATATTGATTGATTTTTCAAAGTTAAACCAAGTTGGCATTCTTCTAATACAGTATGTTTTTTATCTTTTTTGACTATTGCTGGATTTGATGTGTTCATGCATTGTTCGAGAGTTTTTTGGTGCACGTTGATGCATTTCACTTTCCTTTCTTGTGAAGCCTTTATTATGTTTCTGTATCTGGATTATGTTGATCATAAAATTAGTTAAGGGATATTCTCTTTTCCCCCTCTTTTTTGAAATACTTGGTTTGAGATGCATGCTATTTATTCTTAAATGTATGATAAAATTTACCGGTTGAAGTTATATGAGCCAGAGATTTTCTTTGTGGGCAAACATCAAGTAATGATTTCATTTTGGCAGGGAATATTCAGGTTTTCTACTCCCTGAGGCACTTGGAATAAGTTCTGCCTTAAATGTACTGATGCAACGTTTTTGATAATAACCTCTTTTTTAAATGTCTTCTTCCTTCTTACATGTTTCAGCCTTCCATTGGCTTTGTTTTTATCGTGTCTGCCAAAACACCCTTGGCACTTCTTTTTTTAGGAGAGAATCTCTATATGATAAATTGTGTTTTATTTGTATGGAAGTGTTATCATACTTTTATTTTTGAAGAATATTTTGCTGGAAACGGAAAGAGAAGTTGGCAGTCATTTCTTTCAGCCCTTTGTAATACCATCCCCTTGTTTTCTGTTTTTCTGGTTTTCTGCCACTATGATGTGCCAGACTGAACTGCCAGGGTTTTATCGTTTTCATCTGGTTCATTCGTTACTTTTAATCACCAAATTATTTTTAATATTTTTGCTTAGGTAAAATAGTGTTGAATGGATATCGTTTATTATGTGAAAGCCAAACAAAATAAGTCCCCTGATGTGACAGTGTGAGGCTGACTGTGCAGCATAGAATAATGTCCTGTAACTCAAGCTGTTAACTATCACTGCTTGGTGTGACTCATTCAGTGACAGCAGAAAGCCACTTGAGTGTTTTATGTTTTAGTTTCTAAGCTGTTAAGAGTAATTAAAGAGCTTACCCACATCACAGAGATATGGGATTCATAAAGTATTGGTTTTAAAATATTTTGAAAGTTTTAGATTTAAAAAAATGTTAAGGTTATTTTAAACATTGTTACTAAGTTACTACTTGAGTCATACCATTGTAGTAATTGATACTTTACAAATTTAAAAAAGGTTTTAGTATTATGTGCATGCCTAAACGAGTCATTTAGATATCAGTACCAAATTAGGGATTTCACAGGGAGTGGCAGTATGGGAAATATGACTTCTAATATTGCAGCAATATAATTGTGCTTTTAAGTGCTTTGTAGAAGACTGTAGTTGATTGAATCGTATGAAAGTACCATTTTTGTATGTCAAAAATGTTGAAGCGTTGGGAATTCCATATATTTCATATTTTATTATACGTACTTCGTATTTCATTTTTAGCTTAACCTAAAAGGCCAAGAATGAATTCCATTTTCATTCTTTACCTCAGCTAAGACTTTTAAACTCTCATTAAGTCCCAGTTTCTCAAATATAAATTAAGTGTGAGGTAGTTTGCCATTTCAAAAACGTAGGGATGAGCAGGAATATTTCTATTTCTCTGTTCTCTTACCCCTCTGTGTGTCTGCTACTGCCTATCTATATATTAAGAACGACAGATCCTTTATTTACGGGCTGCATGAACTTGACCAAGTTATTCAACACCCCTAAGCCACAGTGTTCAATTATAATACACTAATAGTAAATACTAAAATGGACTGGTATTTGGATTAAGGGAGGCAATGTATGTTAAGTACTTAAAATAGTACCAGGAACTTTGTATATGTTTAATATGTGTTAGTTATTAATTTTATAACTTTAGAGAAGAAAGGAAGCATTATTTCTCAAGTTTAGTGTTATCTTTACATTTTTGTCTAGTCAAAAACTTTCTGCTGTCTGGCATCGTGTGATTAATAAAGTACTCTGATTAAGAAAAGTACCATATCGGGGCGCCTGGGTGGCACGGGGGTTAAGCGTCTGCCTTCGGCTCAGGGCGTGATCCCGGCGTTCTGGGATCGAGCCCCACATCAGGCTCCTCTGCTATGAGCCTGCTTCTTCCTCTCCCACTCCCCCTGCCTGTGTTCCCTCTCTCGCTGGCCGTCTCTATCTCTGTCAAATAAATAAATAAAATCTTTAAAAAAAAAAAAAAGAAAAGTACTGTATCTGTCATTCAATTGCACATCATAAGTAGGTAGTTAAAATGCTTAATTGAGTTAATTTCTCATTTTAGAAAAAAATAGATTACAGTTGACTTCCAAGCCCTTCAAAATATAATTTGTTCATCACTAGGAAAGTACTTCAGAATGCTGTAAAGCCTAAGGGTCTTTCTTACAACCATCTGTTATAATTGCATTATGGATGTGTAGATGAATCAATTAATAGAGAATGTTAGTCAATAGAGTCTTGGAAAAAATAGATTGTGCTGTGTTGTTTAATTGATTCATCTTTAATTCTTTAAACAAATTCTGACTTTAATTACTGGAAGGTGCAGTGTTCTTTTTTTGTTAGTAACCTACTCTCCGTACGTAATGATCTAAATGGAGCATCTCATAGGGAAAGGTACTGTGCGATCGATGCCTTTTCTACGAATAGCAGCAGTAGAGCTGGAAGAGCATCACGTTGATCTTGCCGCCTTTGGAAACCAGTTATGCCAAAGCTGCCTTGTTCGCTTCCCGTTTGATCACACTCAAACCCAGTATCCATCTGGCTTCTGCCTCTTGGCTCCCTCTCTGCCATCAGTGACCCCGCTTCTCTCTTTGGATGTGAGGCTTCTTTCTGGTCTACCTGGCTTTGACTCTTGGCTTTCCCTCAAGGGTTGGCCTGACTTTGGGCAGGAAGCTCTTCAGAGCACCCTGAATACAACAGTTCCCTCAGAATCAATTTCCCTGGCTCTAATGAGCTGGACAGCCGCAGGTTGGCTTGACTGGCCAGAGATTCAGCTAATGCAAAAGGCTATTGAGAGGTGGGAGTATTCATTAAGACTCTATGAGAAGCTTTGAACACATGTGGAATCATTACCTAACAGCCGTCAATTACTCTTGGGGGAAAACAGAATTTGTAAATCATAATAAATGTTTGACACTTCAGGAAAAGCATCATTCGAAGCACAGAATTTTATTTCAAACGCGAGGGTTGCTTGGCTGTCGGCTCTGTGTCTCTATTCTCTAGTGCTACTGAACACCATCTAAGCATATTAAAAATGCAGCTACGTGCTTTTCCCTCTGCTGTAAAAAGCCTGGCACTAACGACATCTTCTGTCAACGTTGATAATTATTAGAGAAGACTTTCCATTTCTGCCACTCAGAAGAAAATGTAAGTAGCACAAACCTCCAAGAGTCAGAGTAGAGAGCTTTCGTGATATTTGAGGTCAATTTTCCAACAGGTATTATGGCAGGCATGATTAAATTCTGTGTGATTTTCAAGCATCACCTTAGAAATGAAAAGCTCCCCATTGTTTTATTTATGTATCTGACATAAAACACTAATAGTTTCAAATAATAAAATACAAGAGAAAGTGTTGACATTTTCGGTTTTCAATTAGCAATATTGTTTTAAGCACTTACTTTGAAGTAAAAATTTGCACATTTATGACATTTATAAATGAAAGCATTTGGTTGACTGATTTTAATGGTTGAATCATGAGAAATGCCTATTTCAGGAAACTGAAACGGCTGGGTTTTTTTGTTTTTTTCCCTATCCATTTAGCCTTTCCATGGCGCCATTTGTTTTAAACATGCCAGCTTTCTTTAATTATTCTTTTTAGTAATAGCTCTATGTTATTTAAGTGACCTGGGAACATCTGTAGGCTGAAGCCAAGGTCAGTGTTCTGAATATGGAACAAGAGTCGGATATTTTTTCGAAGGTTAAACAGACTGAACTGAAACTGAGGGAGGTCATGTTAGAGAGTCTCCAAACCAATTACAAGATCAAAGCAGATGGCTACTGGTGCTTGGCGTCAGCTTAAGCCCTTCAGAGACGGCAGAGGCTCAGGCGGTTGCATTCAGCAGGGGAGATCTGGTGGTGGGTTCTAGAGAACCAGACTCTAGGCAACTAGGATGTACGCAAGTCACTGAAGTTAGATGAGAGGCTACAGGAACAGTGGCAGAATATAATCAAATTTGAATAGAGAACAGGCAAAGGAATCCAGTTAGTGAGGACTCAGGCCACAAAGGGTCAAATCAAGTTTGATGCTGTTTTACGGGCCTGACTACTAACATTCTTCCTGGCCAAAAATTAATCCCAGAGAATGGGGTTAGGGTAAACCTTTGTGCGAGAAATGAAAGTGTTTACTTTTTTGTGTTAAAGTGTTATTATAATTAAATCAAACAGACCATGGTAACATGAACCTTGTCTAGGATGCTGACAGGTAAAGAGGAAATTCAAAGGCGGATTTGAAATGCATCAAGAGGGAGGAATTGATTGAATTTGTGGGTTAGCTAGAGGTTGAGAAGATATCAGTGAGCTTTTTAAACTTTGTGTACCTAGGACCAGTTAATAGAAAAAGGACAGGTCAATAGGAGTCACTCTTTGGGGTGAAGAGGAGCATCGGTTCTGCATTAGGCATGTTGCGTTTAACGTGATTGTGGCAATAGTTCTAGAAACAACTGAGCCATGTGAGAAAAACGTTGCATGACCTACTACAGTGAGTATTCTTATATTCTTATGTAACTATAACTATCCTGCGTGATCATTTGTGGATCTCAATGTTTCTGTGGCTTGTAGTCCTGAGCAAACTATTGAGATGATAGTGGAAAAGACAAATAATTTAAATTTACAAAGAATATTTGTCATCTGCTCCAAGAAAACAGCAAATGGGGGATGACGTCAGTGCCGTGGGAGGGCCTAGAGGGCCCAGGAGCCCTGGAATGGGAGGCCGGGTTGGCCTCCAAGGAGTCTTTGGCAAGCAGCACTGGGGCCAGGGCCAAGGCGTGGAGCTTGTGGAGGCAAGGCTGAGGACAAGGAGTGGATCCCCGACATCAAGCTGGGCTTGCCTGATCAAGGACATGAAGATCAAGTCCCTAGAGGAGATCTCTCTCTTCTCCCTGCCCATCAAGGACTCTGAGATCATTGACTTTTAACTGGATGAGGTTTTGAAGGTTATGCCTGTGCAGAAGCAGGCACAAGCTGGCCAGGGCGTTTGTGGCCATCAGAGATTCCGGGGGACATGCGGGTCTTAGTGTTAAGTGCTGCAAGGGAGATAGCCACTCCATCCGTGGGCCATCCTCCTGGCCAAGCTTTCCATTGTCCCTGTGGGGAGAAGTGCTGGGGGAACAAGATCAGCAAGCCCCATATTGTCCCATGCAAGGTGACTGGCCGCTGTGGCTCTGTGCTGGTGCGCCTCACCCCTGCCCCCAGAGGCACTGCCCAAGAAGCTACTGATGACGGCCAGTATTGACACCTGCCACACCTCAGCCCGGGCCTGTGCTGCCACCCTAGGCAACTTCACCCAGGCCACTTTTGATGCCATTTCCAGGACCTATGGCTATTTCACTATGACCTCTGGAAAGAGACTGTGTTCACCAAGTCTCCGTATTAGGAATTCACTGGCCAGCCTGTAAAGACTCACACCAGAGTCTCCATGAAGAGAACCCAGGCTCCAGATGTGGTCACTACGTAGTTTTACACAAGAAAAATGAAGTTAATTAAGGCCTGTTAAAAAAATAATAATAAATACATTTACAAAGAATATTTGCCTTTCTTCTTAAAAAGACTAATTAATTTGAAATTAAAAATGAGGGACATTAAAGTATACAGTTGTTTAGCAGGAAAGCCAAGTTCATTTAAATATATAAAACAATGAGGCTGCAGACAGCTCCAGGGGTATCATTTATATTGTACTGTATATGAAAGAGGCACATTGGAATTGCATATTACATAACCCAAGCAACTATGCTTGATGACTTCAGATATGGAGTTCATAAATAAACTTGGTAATAACACTTATGATTTGAAAGTAAACAAATATAACAGAGTAGAAGTAAAATGCAATATTCTAATCCCATCCAACAAATTTAAAGCTGAAGAAAAAGCCCCAAATGTATACGAAATATATGAAGAAAATTACAAAATTTTAAGGAGAGCTTTAGAGGAAGGCTTGGCTAAATGGAGACACACACTATTTTCTTGGATGGATGCTGCAGTGTTATAAAAGATGATAATTGTATCTTCAGCCAATCTGTACATTTAATGCAATTCCTCTGAAAATCCCAGTGGCATGTTATTTTTTTTCTGAACTTGAAAATACGGATTCTGTAGTTTATCTGAGCAAATAAATGTGAGAATAGCAAGGACAAAATTCTAAAAGAAACCTATTGAGAAGTGTGCACTTCGTGGTAGTAGTTAATCTTATAGATAGTATCATGTACTGGAAAACCATAGTAACCGAAGTGGGTATCGGTATACACATTGATAGACGGTGAAGCTGAGGAGAAGTGAAAGTACAGAAAACATGTAATTTTAGATATAAACTTACCATACTGTGGGAGCACCTGGGTGGCTCAGTCGGTTGGGTGTTTGCCTTTGGCTGAGGTCATGGTCTCAGGGTCCTGGGATCGAGCCCCGCGTTGGGCTCCCCTCCGTGGGGAGCCTGCTTCTCCCTCTCCCTCTGCTGCTCCCCCTGCTTGTGTGCTCTCTTGCTCTCTTGTGTGCTTTCTCTCTCTCTCTCTCTGTCAAATGGATAAAATCTTTAGAAAAAAAAAACCCCAAAACTTATCATACTATGGAGTTGGCATTTCAAATTGGGTGAAAGGTTGGACTAGCCATTAAATGATATAGAAGCAACAGGTTAAGTAGGTAAGACAAATATTAAGTGTATATGGTCATATGTTACCTTAGAGAAAAGGCAGATGTGTTAAAGATACAGATAAAAAAATTAAACAGTAAAAGGGACCCAGAAAATACTGTTGAAAAATGATGTAACATTGACATGAGGGAGGAATTTCATAAGGGAAAAATATGATAGTAAATAAAATAAGAAAAATTATAAACTTGATTATGTATATATTGATAATATCTAATTACCTAAAAGCATGAGTTAATTATGAAATTAAAACCACTATGTTAGGGGAAAACACAGGAAAAGATATTCATGATTCCAGCGTAGGCAGAAATTTTCTGAACAGAATATGAAAAACACTACCCCTAAGGAAAAAAAAATAGGAAAGTAAAAAGGTAAAAAGAAAATTAGAGTGTAGTAGAATTAGGAGCTTTTGTTCATTAAAAGACAAAATTAAGAAAGCTAAAATGTGGGGCACCTGGGTGGCTCAGTCATTGAGTGTCTGCCTTCAGCTCAGGGCCTGATCCCAGGGTCCTGGGATCGAGCCTGAATCGGGCTTCCCGCTCTGCTTGGAGCCTGCTTCTTCCTGTCCCACTCTCCTTGCTTGTGTTCCCTCTGTCACTGGCTGTCTCTCTCTCTCTCTCTCTCTCTGTCAAATAAATAAATAAAATCTTAAAAAAAAAAAGTAAGTTAAAATGTGACACAGGGACTGTAATAAAATATTCTCAATACTTTTATCCAACAGATTTGTTTCTAGAATATATACAGGATCCTACAAGTCAATTAAAAACTATACCACGGTAGAAAAACGATGAAAGGCACATCACAAAATAAGACATTGAAATGACTAAGAAATACACGAAAAGGCGTTAAACCATCACTTGGATTAGAATAAAAGGCAGGGAACAAAGAATAGATTTTACTTTCCCAGAAGCCTTTGCACAGGAATACCTTTATGTCTTACTGACCAGAAGGATATCATTTGGTCAACTCTAGTTGCAAGAAAGGGTGCTAAAGGAGAATTTGGCTTCTCTAATTTCTGTTGTGTAAATGGTCAGAGAGAAGGAGGTTGGATATTAGCGGGAAGTATCGTGTGTCATGATTTGTGATAGAGTCAAATGAAATGTCTAAGAAATGGATTGAGTAGACCCGTCTGGAGCTCAGCAGAGAGATCAGTCTGGAAATAATAACCGAGGTTCATAAGTATGCAGGGGGATCTAAAAGCCCTGGCTATGGATATGATCACTAAAGAAGGGAGGATACAGTGAAGAGAGATGTGAGCGTCCATTTAACAATGTAGCAGAGAAAGGAGGAATCCCGAAGGAGTCTGAAGAGCTGCAGGAGAAAAATCAGGAGAGAATAGTGTTTGGGGAGCAAAGGGGAATGGGTTTCTAGGAGGAAGTAGTCAAAACTTCAAAATAGTAATGCTGGATCTGAATAGGCAAAGTCTGAACGAGCCCTCTTAAATCCCGAGAAGGTGGGAAAGTGGTAGGCTAATCAGAGAATACTTAAAAACTTGAGGGATTTTTCACTCCAGTTCTATACCTATTTTATGTCAGGATGTACAGACTTTTTTGGGGGGTATAGCATGATCGAAAGGTATTTCTTCAGATGACAACAGTTGGAACACCTTTCAGAATTTAACTCTCACCTCCCATGACTGTTCTGCTTTGTCTGACCATGGGCCGTGGCCTTGAGGGCGGCTTCATAAGCCCTTGACCGTCACCTGTGCCGTTCATCTCAGCGCTGTTTCGTTAGCCAGGCGGGAATCTGCGCTGATACTGGCACAGGTCTCATTGTTGTCACTGAAGGTGGTCATGGTGTCTTTCGCTCAAGCTTCCTAACAGCCGTAAAGGGACTCGGTGTGGACTAACAGCCTTGCCACTGCAGTGGTGAGCAAAAGGGAAAAAAAAAATTCTGTGTTTTGTCTTGTAACACACTCATCAACCTGTACCCGTTTCCCTCCTAACAGTACTGATTTTCTCATGTAGTGTAACCTACCTAAATTTCCCTGCTAAGTTTGAAATGGCAGCTGAATGCTTTACTAGGTTTCTTAAGGGCTTTCTCTTTTGAGGTTGGCTGCTGGCCCATCAACACAAAGAGAATCACCAGCCGGGAAGATGGTCCACTGCACGAGGTTAGGGACTTCGAAAGTTCCATTCTCACTTTGCTCCAGGCAGTATTGGAATCATAGTGGATTTTTACCCTTTGAAGATGCTGTCGATCGTCAAAAAATATACTGCTAATGTCTCGATAGCTTCATTTGACCTAGGAAGGGCGATTTTATTGTGTGAGAATACGGTCTCAGGGCAAGTGGTCTTTGACGGACCACAGGGGTAGTGGAGTGTTGGCTTGTGCACTGTCCTCGTCTCTGTAATTCAGTAACCGGAGATTTCCTCCTGCCTCGCACAGTGTAGATTTGGATTCAGTCGTCGGGCCGAACATCACAGAACTACTCACAAGTCAGTAAAAGTGGAATTTCTTTCTACTTGTATTATTTTTTTCCGTCTTGACACTCTCTGGTCTTACATAACTGTATGGACGGACTGTGAACGGAACATCTATTTTACTTAATTTCTCTTGCACTGACGGCTTTCAGATGTCAAATTTTCTTCCATCTTGACTTCAGGATTTGCCATTTTCTCGTGATTTTATTTTTTATGTTTTAATAATAAATCTCTGTCCTGTTAGGGTTCTAAGTAATACTAAGATACTTCCTTCACAAATCATAAGTATCCTAATGAAATAAAATACTATGAATTTCAGTGACCAATAACCCGGACTATTTTTGCAAGGAAATCAGTCTATATTTACCCTGTTGTACATGAGATCCCCAGAACTTATTCATCTTATAACTGGAACTTTGTAGCCTTGACCAGGGTCTCTCAGTTTCTCCCACCCCCTCACCCCTGGCAGTTCTCAGTCTCTATTTCTATGAATTTGGCCCTTTTAGATTCTACGTATAAGTGAGGTCATACAGGATCTGTCTTGTCCTATCTGTCTTATTTCATTCAGCATAATGCTTTCAAGGCCCATCAACGTCGTCACATACCAGAGCTAATAATTTTGACTGTTTTTAGTACTTCATGGCATTCCTTACTGAACTTTAAAGGATACAGTTGGTTATCTCTGTTTTGTGGCTTTTTGTCACTAGGCAATATACATCTACCCCAAGTTAGGGAAGAGGAGGATTAGGTTCCTTATGTGGTCTGTCACCCTCCTTTCTATATCTGGGTTAGTTAAAAATCAATTTTTTGATTACCTGTATTTTAATAATTTACACGAGCATATGCTTCTTCATCAGCTTCACCAAGTACCTCTTGATTTTCCACCCTGTGAAATGAGGAACTTAGATCCTCCGCTGCCCTCCATTTCTCCTTCCTCTTGCACCTCTCACTTCCTCTCCGTTAAAATGTGACTTGTACATTCTCATTATTTCATGCTCTTGGTTGATTCTAATAAAATTTTTTTTTAAAACTCATAAAGTGCATTTACAGAATCAAGGAGTGGCTTCCGAGGTCACTGTGGTTACGGCCATTCCAGTCGGGGGCTGGGGGGGCGGTGGTGAAAGACTAGAGCAGAGGTACAGGTTCTCTGGTACAGGTACCCATGTCATCCACCCACATGTCACTGGGAAGAACTCAGAGCTGCGGTCACACTTCACTGCAAGGCGGGTCAGGATGAGGGGATGGCCTAGAGCACCTGGTTTGTACGGACGCCTGATTTGTGTTTCATTTGCATCTGCTTGTGTGTACATGTGTGGGAGCAGCTCCCCGAGTGGAATTGTCTGCTGAAGTGGCATAGGTATTTCTAAATGGGAAATGGATGACAATGCCTATTTCACTGTGACTTCAAGGCAGAGGGGTTACAACATTTTTTTGTTTTGCTGATTTGAAAGATGAAAAATGGTATCTCGGTGTTGTTTTAATTTGCATTTCTACTCTCAGCATGTTTCATATGTTTGGTATCCATTTGCATTTCTGTGAACTGCCTACTCATATCTTTTGCCTACTTTTTTTTAATAGGCTACTGGTTTTTTGGCCTGGTTGTAATAACACTTTATGTATGGGAAAGAAAGAATTCAATGAGTGTTCTGGAGCATTTGTCAGTCCTGAGCAAGAAACTAACATATTTACTCTCTTAAATAAAAAATCAGCCCATTTCAGGCACACAGCTATTTTTTTTTACTTGAAGATGTAATTTTTCAGGGTACATTTGGAAAACTAAATTTAATCTTCATTGAGGTATGAATTTGGAAGCAGAGAGTTTACTTTTTTACACAGAACTTGCCCCCGGTAGAAAGAACGATCTTCACCTTTAATTCCATTTCACCTTAAATTTTATTTCACAGAGGCACACCTTTGCTACTCCCTCTTTATCCTTGAGGCAAGACAAACTAAAATACACTGTAAAAGTTTGCCACTTTCTTTTAAGGAGACACTGAAGCTGGTGTGGGACTAAAAGGGAAATAACTTTAAATACTGAGAAAGCTGATATTTTCCCAAAATCGAGAAAATGCTATCACCTAGGATCCAGGGGAAATTACAAGTAAGAACTAATGCATAATCATTAGTAGAAAACAATTGGTTAATTTCAGAGTGTTGGAAGCTCCAAAATTTGTAATTTTAGGCATGACATTTTGCAAGTCATTGATTACATAATTATAAATTATTATTATCTGAAAAAAAACCCTAAAAATTTTAAAGATTTTTAAATGCCATAAAACGAATTGAGGGGAAAAGAAGTGATAGTAAAGAGTAAAATTATTTAAAAATCAACGTGTCCACAAAAGTAATTCCAAAGTATCTTCAATTTGGTTCATTAACTCAGTGTAGTACAGTGTTCAGCTTTATTAAGTAAATTATTTCTTTCTTCTGTATATTTTACAAACAAGCAATTTTAATGAATTGGCTTCTGTTATATTCTTCATCAGTAATAGAATACTTTAAAGGAATATATGCACTAATAAAACCGTAAGAAAAAACGGTGAGTGGAGTTCTCAGCACAATGCATTGCTAATTTATTGACAGAATGGAGACATTGACACGGGTGAGTGCTTCCAGTTAATATAAAAGAGGAATGAAATCATACAAATCAGAAAATATTATTGCCATAAATAAGTATAATTAATATTATAGAAATATAATAATATTTCATGATCAAACGACTGCATTAAATGGTTAAGTCAGAAGTGAACAGATGTGGAAGAATGCTGACCTTGAACTTCATGTAAAAGTAATGGTCATGGGAGTTACAAGTATTATTGTAAATTTTTGCCCGAGAATAGCTAGGTTATAGAAGAAGTCAGATTTTAAAATTTTACTACAAAATTTATTTACTTGGGTCTTTTAAATTTTCCCGACGTATTAAAATTCTACATGAAGAAAATTCAAGGAAGGAGAGATTTCACAATTGAATTGTGAAATTAGTGATAAAGATGACTATATCATTGAAAGCTTATCTCATTTATCATTCGTTGTCTTTGTATCCTATTTCCTTTGACAAAACTTTTCTTTCCTTTTGCTTCATTAAGGGAAATGAATTGGTCATTGATTTCTGTTTCTAGTTCCTTAAGTGCTAAGGTAAGCAGTAAGACGACTGTGGACTTTGCAGACATTGTGGCTCTTTTATGTGTATTTGGGAGTCAAAACTGACATGGAGGGAAAACTAGCAGAGCCTAGTGGTATGTGCAGTAACTTAGCATCACCTAGGTAGGTGATGAAGGAGAGATGGATTTCAAACATGCACTAAAGGCCATGAACCTCTTCTGTGGTTTCTGATCCTGTGGTTGCATTCCACCCTGTGGTATGTATTTCCAGGGATAGTACCAAATGCCCAAGACACGCATTACTCGCCTCCTTTCTGGTCTGTTCCCTTGTCTATGCTTGATTTAGAAATCAGGTCACCGTATTTTAAGAAATAAAAGGAAAGGACTTGTATGGTTTCCGGTGGTGCTGCATTTGACTGTGTCTCATAGCTTGATCCGCATCCTGCCGTGTAATTATTTGTATTTTCTCATCCTCGTTACTAAATTGTAAATTCATTTAAGAAACATACTGTGCTTTCACTCATTTTTTATCACCCGCCAAGAATGGCATACTGGTTTGCCTGTAGCAGAGGCTCAAATAGGGTTTCTAGCCACATTAGGCTGGCTGATGGTATTATGGAGGTATTTTCTTGCTGGCTTGTAATTGTTTTAGAGTTGTAATCATCAGTACATTTGTGCCTGATGCACAAACCTCAGGCACGTGTTATTTGTGAAAGAGACTGTTGCACCATATTGTGTTTTATGAAATTTCTCTTCCTTCCCTGCCTTATTCTGACATGTTAGGGAGTGAAATACACAAAAACTGAAAATAATGTAGACTCCGCATGTATTTGTAATATGAGTAGGTTAAGGAACTTCTTGATCTGTCACTAGGGTAATTAATTTCAAAGTTAAATGGTCTACTGATTTCCTTTTCTTTCTTCCTTCAGTGTAGACCTCAGAATAGATTCTAATGGAAAGAGCATATGAACTAGTAAACAAATAAACTAATGTGAATTATTTATTTGAAATGAAGAAATTTTCCACGAAGATCATTAAAAGGAGGATGTGAGATAAATACCGAGCTGGGAGACCGCTGTTTCTTAGCATGGCTAGAGAAGGCCTGACTTAGAAGATATTCAAACCAAGGCTGGAAGGATAAAAAAAAAAAAACAAGAGCCAAGCGTGTGATAGACCAGACAGGCGGGATCATGTAGGTGAAAGGAAAAGCATGTTCAGAATCTATAGGAAAGAATCCATTATTAAACTGAAAGGAGACCAGATGTTTTTCTTTAAGTTTTAATTACATGTATTCAGGAGCTTAGTGACAATTATTCTGTTGAGAAAAGAAGCTGAACTACAGTGTATTGAGCGTCTCTTATGTGCCAGGCTCTTTTCCAGATGCTTTCCATTTCCCAGTGAATGTTTCATGAATACCTCATACTCTGAAGGATTATCATCAAACCCACCATCATCCCATTTCAGTATATTTCTTTTGAAATTTCATGTATTGGTAACAGCTACCATCCATTCAGTTGTCCAGATTCCAAACCCAGAAGTCCGTGTAGATCTTCCCATCTCCACACCATTGGTCCACATACTTATTCTCTCGGCTCCATGAGTTAATTCTTGATCTATTAATTTTGTCTTCTTTCCTACTGCCACTACTCTCGCTAGGTCCTACCCATACTATTGAAGTACTCTCTACTGTCCTCTCTCCCTTAATTTTACCCTTCTCCAAACCATCCTTTAAAATCTCTAGATGCTGAACTTTCTAAAACAGACATGACATGAGCTCTTTACTCAAAATATGTCCTTGGCTTCTCACCACCTTGAGGGTGAAAAAAAACTCAAAGTGCTTTTTGGCATGACAAACCGGCCTCTTTATTCTCTGGGTGTTGCCTACCGGATGAACTTAATTTTCTGTAACTGCTCTTCAGTATTCTCTTACTGCAGACCTTTGCCAATAGTAGCTCCATCCTTATGTCATGGATACCGTTCTTTTTGTCTAGAATGTACTCCTTATGTTCACATCTCTAATAAATGCATATTTGAATCCTTAAAGTCTCAACCCAAGGTTATAGTCTTTGTGAGGAGTACCTTGATTCTTCTAGGCATTTCTAGACTTCCTTCCCCTCTCCTCCCACTGCACATTGTAATTACACTGATTACCATATTCTATTATAATGATTGATGACTCCATATCGCTATAACCCATAAGTGCCCTTAAATGCACGGTCTGCCTTTTTAGCTTTATCTTCTTGTACCTGAAATATAGCAAATGCCCTATCACTATTTCTTGAATAACAGTCTAACCTTACTAAATTCCTCTCAGTTTCCTCAGCAGCTCCTCTTTGTTCTGCCAAGTTAAATTATTAGTACATGGTAGAGTTAGCATTTGATGTCAGGATTGTTTAATTGCAGGGTGATTGCCTCCTCCTTATGGGGGACTGTTCCACTATTGGTGAACTATACTTCTATTTAATTAAGATCGCCCCATAGACACAGTTGGGCTTTGCTTTGGGAGTTTGAGCACTTTGCCTGATGAAATCTGTCCAGCAAATCAGTATGGAAGCATATGGAATCATGAGGCTAGTTCCCTCTCTGTCTTCAGCCTTTTCCATTTAATCTTATTGGTTGTATCCCGTTCCAGGAATGCAGCACCTCTTCTGAATCCCAAGATGACTCTGGGTAGAGAAAACTGTCTTTTTAGCTAGCTACCTCCCCTGCCCTGGTCCTTATTTATGGACAAGTAGACCTGTGGTGAGGTGGATGCAGACAGTAGCTACCCTCAAATAATAATTATTAACAAATGTGAGGCTGATGTTTGCACCAAGCAAATTACAACATAGTGCTTTCTCATTATTATATTTAAGTTCTTCTAGAATATGGGGTTATCACTTCAGTGGAAACATTAACATTTTGTGAGACACAATTTGAGAGTTTCTTAACACGAGTGATAACACTTATGTCTCAAATAAAGTAGGTCCTAAGGTATTTTATTGGTCTTCAGTCAGGGTCATTACAAAGTATGCTCAGTCTTGTCAAACATCAACTAGCTAAGAAAGTACTTAGCTTCTTCGTTGAGAGGCAAGAATTAAGCAATGATGGCATAAATCAACCATTCCTTCAAATAAAGAAAACAATACTCAGAAGTCCTCTGTTCTCTGAGAACTGAGAGCCTATTTTTTTTTAAGATGTATTTATTTGGGGGAGAGAGAGAAAAAGAGGGGGCAGAAGGAGCAGAGGGAGAAAATCCCAAGCAGACTCTCCGCTGAGGAGGGAGCCCCACGTGGGACTTGATCCCACCACCCAAGAGATCACAACCTGAGCTGAAACCGACAGTCAGAGGCTCAACCGACTGAGCCACCACCCAGGCGTCCTGTGAGAGCCCACTGATGAGGTAAATACAACCCTGTAAGACGGACCATCAAAAGAACTGTTACCACTCTTGTCTTTGAACAAGTACAACTATACAAACTCTGTCTAGTAAAGCTGCTACAGGGGGGGTATTAGTGTTCAGCAATTCCCTGTCCTTCTGTAAACACCCAGAAGGAATTGTCTATAAATATAAATATATATATGTATAGTTATGTGTATATACAGTTACGTGTGTGTACGTACACACACACTTGAAGAGGGTGCACAGTAAATTGTAGAAGCCTTGAAGGGAAATGGACTTCATTTAACTTGTTTTACTAGAACCAGTCACATAGCAGGGATTTCTAACAATCTTAATTTTTTCCCCCTCAATCCTGACCTACAACTGTTATTTTGTGATCCGTATCAGAAAAATACCCCTTACCTCTCTGTCATACAATACCTACAAATTTAGTAGGTAGGATCTGTTTTTGGAAATGGCAGTTTCAGGTAATATTTACTGCAAAAATACAGTTTTTAGATTTTAGTGAAAGTTGATACACATCAAATTATAACCAATCTAGACATTAATAAACCTACACTATGTATGATTCAAGACATAAGAGGAATTAGCCATGATTTTGGAACCCCTGTGGGAACAAGACTCCATAAAGACTGCTGACATTATTCCTAGCAAATCCTTAAGCAGTATCTGCTGAAAGATACTTTTACCCCTATTTTAATAGTTTAAGTGTAATTTCTACATTAGTATTTCAGGACACTTAGCGACTTGAAGCATCATGTTATTGATTTAATCCAACAAATATTTATCGAACAAGTACAGTGGTTAATTATCCGGAAAGTGTGACCCCCATAATGTTCTCTAAGTCATTATTATTAGCTAACATAGCAGTTCTGAACGTTAGAATCTCCTTGGTAGCTTTTTAAAAATCCCAGTCCCAAGGCCGTAACCCAGTTGAATGAAGTAAGAATTCCTCAGGGTAGAACCCAGGCATCAGTAGTGTGTTGAGGTCCTCAGGTGATGCCAGTGCGCATCTATGAGTTGAAACACACTTCTCTTTCATTTATAATTTCCGCGTAGAGTAATCTGATGCCTCGCTTTGGGAATTCAACATTCACTGTGCATCGGTGTCTTGGTTTAAACACCAGTTTTCTTTTACATGTCCCTCTATAAGGGCTCAAAATTAGTTTTTTCCTCTAATCTTCTCTCTGAGATAAGGAGAGTGAAAAGCTGGGAAACAAAACAAAACAAAACAAAACACCTTAATCCTGACGTGTACAGGCTGAGTCTAAAATGCGTTAGATTGAGTTTAACCGTTATTTGAAGTCTGAAATTTCTGCTCCAGATTCTGACAAAAATAGGAAGAATGAAAAGAGTGTTAGACACAGAATTAGAATTAGAACCCATAGTTTATATAGTGTGATATTATATTACACAAAAATAAACTAATAAATTTATTTACTTCATACACTTCTCAGTATTTGATAGAGGGACGAATCAGAAAAACAACTATGAAAGAACAGAAGTGGAAATAGAGCTAGACTTAATGGAATGGAAATGGGAAGCTTAAACACCTCAGAAAGAAATGTTGGCGCTCACGGTGTGCTGTCGGCATCATCCATTTATGGCTGCATGTCCCTGCCTTGCACTGAATGTAAGGTATGGGTGTAAATTCACGTCACAGCACCTACGTTTTCAGGACTTGCTAGAAAATAGAATGATCTAGAGGCACCTGTTTTTCATGCCAGTCCTCATCATTGAGTCCAGCTTTGCCAGTGTCCTGTCCAGAAGCTTAAACCTTGGAATATCGAAGTACATTTTTGGGTCAGTCCTACAAATATTCTGTTTATATGAAAGGCCTATATCTTCATGATACAGTGTCTCAGAGGCTAATTTATTTCCCTTATGTCTCTGAGTAATTTATTATTATTCAGGATGACTCATAAGAAGTAAGATCAGATTCCTTATTGTGTTCACTCGGCCTGCTGAAGCCCCTGGATGAAAAAAAATGACGTGGCTGAGTCAGAATCTAGGCTACAAACCTTAGGTTGTTTTCCTTTGCTCTTTAGCATGTGAGTTATGAAAATGTACTGTTTGGAAACTGCTCTCGAATGTCAGTATTTCAATCATTTTGATAATTACAGCTTTACCTATTACTTTTTCTCACTCTATAAACTAGATAAATGTGAAAGATATTTTGACTCAACATTTTAAATAAATTGAGTTATATTTAAAGTGTATTTGTTACTGTAAAATCAAAGAACCGTGGAAATTGGCAGCTAAGCCCTTGGTGATCTAGTCTGCCCATCTCCCCGTGTCCTGATATGCCGTTGTACCTCTTGTTTCTTCTATATGGAGTTTGCTTCGAGTTCTTCCAATGTCCCACAGTCCATTCTGCCTCAGCTTTTGCATATGCTTCCCACCTAAAACAATCCCCATTCTTCTCTCACTTTGAAGAAACAAATTTTCAGGGTGCCTGGGTGGCTCAGTTGGTTAAATGTCCGACTCTTGGTTTTAGCTCAGGTCATGATCTTAGGGTCATGAGATTGAGCCCTGTGTCAGGCTCCGTGCTCAGCCCAGAGTCTGCTTGAGATTCTTTCCCATTCCCTCCCCTCCATTCCTATCCCCAATCGCCCTTGCGCACACTCTCTCTAAAATAAATAAATTAAATCTTTAAAAAAAACCCAAATTTTTCTCTTTCCCTTATAGGATAAAGTCACTTTTTTGGAAAAGCATCCTTTGATCCCCAGAGTGAGTTTATTTCAACTGTATTATATTTTCCCTGCTACTTTGCGTTTTTTTTTTTT